>NW_027142354.1:39222110-39822110 GCF_026170545.1 Melanerpes formicivorus
GCTCATTTTGTATGGACAATGCTGGGATCAGCATTAACACTGAAGGAAAGCAACAATTTCAGAGCCTCTTTCACCACAGCTCCAGTTACTAGAAGTCTGTCTGTAAGGATTTATGTAGTAAATAACTCCAAGTTTTTCTCTTGTACATCTCTGACCATTAAGTACCAGTGTTCTTGCCCTTGGGGAGCCCTTAATGTCTCCATCTATTTTAATTTCATATCATTTTGCACTGGTCCTTTGGAAATACAATTGCATGCATTGCTTTGTTTCAGTCAATACCATCTAGACAGCTTGAAGTCAGTACACAAACTCCTTAAAGATAATAATGCCCCAAGATAAAAAGAAAATATTTGACTCCTTCACATACTTGAATAGAAAGGAACTGAAAGGACCACTATTAACATTGGAAAAAATCGGGATTTCATTTCATGCAGGAAAAAACTTGGAGAGGCAAAAGCCCATTTAGAGCTTAGACTGGCCACTGCTGTGAAGGACAACAAAAAACCCTTCTACAAATATATTAATGACAAGAGGAGGGGCAAGAACAACCTCCACTCCTTAGTGGACATATAGGGGAATATAGTAACTAAAGATGAGAAAAAGGCAGAGGTGCTTAACACCTTCCTTGCCTCAATTTTTTATAGCAGGATAGGTCGTCTTCCTGACAACTGGCCTATTGAGCTGGCAGATGGAGCCAGGAAGCAGTGCAGCTCCCCTGTGATCCAGGAGGAAGTAGTTACAGACCTGCTTAGCTGCTTGGATCCCCACAGGTCCATGGGACCAGATGGGATCCATCCTAGGGTGCTGAGAGAGCTGGCAGATGAGCTGGCCGGGCTGCTCTCCATCATTTTTCAGCAGTCCTGGCTCACTGGAGAGGTCCCAGAAGACTGGAAGCTGGCCAACATGGTGCCCATCCACAAGAAGGGCCATTTGGATGAGCCTGACCTCAGTGCCAGGCAAGATCATGGAACAGGTCATCCTGAGTGCAATCACACAGCACTTACAGGATGGCCAAGGGATCAGGCCCAGACAACATGGATTTAGGAAGGGCAGGTCCTGCCTGATCAACCTGATCTCCTTCTATGATCAGGTGACTGCCTGGTGGATGTGGCGAAGGCTGTGGATGTGGTCTACCTGGACTTCAGCAAGGCCTTTGACACCATCCCACACAGCAAACTGCTGTCTAAGCTGTCAGCCCATGGCTTGCACAGGAGCACAGTGTTGGGTTAGGAACTGGCTGGAGGGCCAAGCCCAGAGAGTGGTGGTGAGTGGTGCCACATCCAGCTGGCAGCCAGTCACCAGTGATGCCCCCCAAGGATCAGTGCTGAGCCCCATCCTGTTCAATATCTTTATTGATGATCTGGATGAGGGGATTGAGTCTATCATCAGTAAGTTTGCAGATGACACCAAGCCGGGGGCAGGAGTTGATCTGTTAGAGGGTAGAAGAGCTCTGCAGAGGGACCTCGACAGGCTGGACAGATGGGCAGAATCCAACGGCATGAGATTTAACACATCCAAGTGTTGGGTACTGCACTTCGGTCTCAACAACCCCATGCAGTGCTACAGGCTGGGGTCAGGGTGGCTGGAGAGCAGCCAGGCAGAAAGGGACCTGGGGGTACTGGTTGACAGTTGGCTGAACATGAGCCAGAAGTGTGCCCAGGAGGCCAAGAAGGCCAATGGCATCCTGACCTGTATTAGGAACAGTGTGGCCAGCAGGAGCAGGGAGGTCATTTTGCCCCTATACACTGCCGCACCTTGAGTCCTGTGTCCAGTTCTGGGACCCTCAGTTTAGGAAAGATGTTGACTTGCTGGAAGGTGTCCAGAGAAGGGCAACAAAGCTGGGGAGGGGTTTGGAGCACAAGCCCTATGAGGATAGGCTGAGGGAGCTGGGGTTGCTTAGCCTGGAGAAGAGGAGGCTCAGGGGAGACCTTCTTGATGTCTACAACTACCTGAGGGGAGGTTGTAGCCAGGTGAGATTGGTCTCTTCTCCCAGGCAACCAGCACCAGAACAAGAGGACACAGTCTCAAGCTGAGCCAGAGGAGGTTTAGGCTGGATGTTTGGAAGAAGTTCTTCACAGAAAAAGTGATTGGCCATTGGAATGTGCTGCCCAGGGTGGTGGTGGAATCGCCATCACTGGAGGTGTTTAGGAAGGAATTGGATGAGGCACTTGGTGCCATGGTTTAGTTGATTTGATCGTGTTGGATGATAGGTTGGACTTAATGATCTCAAAGGTCTTTTCCAACCTGGTTAATTCTATTCTATTCTATTCTATTCTAGTCTAGTCTAGTCTAGTCTAGTCTATTTATATTTATATTTATATTTATATTTATATTTATATTTATATTTATATTTATATTTATATTTATATTTATATTTATATTTATATTTATATTTATATTTATATTTATATTTATTTCTAGGGTCTGACTCTATTTTGTTGATAAATAGTTGCAGCTCAATTCAGTACAGTTTTCAGCAATATGCAGAGCACTTCAAAGCTGCTGTGCAATTGCTTCTATTTAAATCCCTTTAATCAATGTAAGATCTAGCATTGCAAACAGCATATATGTAGAACTCACAGAAAGCCTTGCCAAACCAGAGCTCACAGACCTTCAAAAGTGCTAAAAGCCAGGCCTGTCTGGGAAATAATAGAAATCATAAAGCTTCCCTAATTAGTGCATTCAGTTTTGGTGCCATCTAAAGACTGAAGCATGTAAGTCTCCATGTTTAAAATTAGTTCCACAAGACAGGGAGGAATCACCCTAGTGCACAAGCAGAGCAAGGAAAGGTGAGAGAGAAGTGGAACAGTAACAGGACCGTGGCACTAACGATTATGAGTAATTGACAAAGTGTTGCAGGAGCTAAATCATCCACTGGCAGTGAGAGTCTATGTGAGTGTGATTGTATGCGGCTAGAATTGAAAGGGTGGATCGCTAAAGTTCAGTGAGGTTGAGCAAATTTTTTAACACAGAAAACCGTACTGAATTATATTTATCATATAGTCCTGTTCAGGCTTTACAAAATCCCACTTCACTGGTTTGAGGTTTGTCTCTAAAATGAGTAGTTTGAAGCTGTATCTGTGAGCCTGTCAAGTGATTCAAACTACCTGCAGGTCGTTCACATACAAGATGTTTGCTGCAAAAATTTAGCGTCTGAAATGGTTCTAGTTTTGTGGAGCTTTCTAGATAAGTTAATCAACTTCTCTATCCTTAACTGTGTCCTTCATTAATCATTAATTGCTAATTATGGCTTTCAAAGGCAGATTTCATTACAGATTCAAAATTCAGTGCCTAGAAAAAAAACAACATAAGTAAATCACACACTAGCTAAAATCCCCAGTAAACTGTAAGCAAGGAAATTCTTCCTTTTCACAGAATTTCTGTGTATCTCTGTGCTCCTGGGGGCTCTGACTTTCAGCTCCCCTTGGAAGAACGTGGCAGCAACAAAGACAACCAAGTCCTGTAATAAGGGAGAGTTTGCAAATATCACAGTAAAAGACTAGAGGAATCAGAATTAAGGATAGACTTGTGGGGAGAGCAACAGTCTGAGTTTATATCCCTTAACATGGAAGGCATTTCAGATAGATATTTTGGATAAGCTGAAGAATCACAGAATCACCAAGGTTGGAAGAGACCTCAAAGAGGACAATCCCAGCAAATTCATTTGAATCAAAAAATACCGATGGCAAGTTGATTAAGGGTCTCAAATGGCTGATACCTCCAGTATTAATGATTGGAGGTTTCTTGAGTTTAGTTGGTACACTTCTTTGTAAGACTGAAGGTAAGTCAGATCACATCCTGCTCATGCAGTAAATCTCTAACTGCCACAATATTTGGGATAATGACAACAATGCAGAGATTGCAGCACATGGCTCCAGTTCTGCTGATGTTGAATATTAAGTGACATCTAAGAAGGACAAAATAGCATCCTGCACATATTTGAAGATCATATATAGCAGAGCGGAGAGAGGCCAATGTAAATGGTACCTGATTATAACAACATATCTGTGTTATGCAGAGCTGAATAAGTTTGTGAATCCAGCTGCAACACAGTGAGGACTCACGCATGCCCTATGTTTTAACTACATTACAGGTGAGTTCCCTGATTGAGCTGCTTAGAAGGGCTGTAAAAATAAAGTTCTGAGATCCTATGGAGGATAGCTAATATGAGGTATTTTGAAAAAAGAGAACTTGCAATAATGGGATCTGCCAAGCCAAGGAACAGAATCACAAGATAAGAGGTAGGAAGCACGTCTTTTAGGCAGAGACATTCAATTTGATAGCTGCTCTGCACAGAGGCAACTAGAGGGATGCTGAGTTGGTCTTTTCCACATATAGTTATGATTTTCTTGCAGCTAGTGCTAGGGGAAAAAGAATAAAAAAGACATTTCTGTTTTCCTGAAGGTAAAATAAACTGCTACTTTGAATTCCCAGAGAATGGAGTGGTAAGTTCCCCACTCCTTTTAGTGCCCCTTCCTCAGATAACCCTCCCCATACTTGGCACCCCTTTTTTGTACTTGCTGCTCCCTTGTCAAAGATAAGCCTACGTCCATCACTGTTGCTGTAGGTTATGGTATCAGGTTGAACTCCCTAACCCATGGAGGCAGGACTGACAGCAGGCAAAATAATAAACTAATTGAGATTTCCCTCCTTGTTTGGAAACAACTCAGGGAAAACATAAGCTTTGTCATATCTGAAGGACAGCTTCATACTACACTCCTAAATGAGACACAACAGTCTTAATCCTGCTGAGTGAAACTCGACTAGTTCATATTAATAGCTTATTATTATCTCTGATAGTTCCCCCACTCCAAATCCTTTGTGTATCATTTACATGAGATTTTTAAACAGCAAAGCAGAATCCACTTGGAGAGAGATTTTCCTATTTTAATAACATTTTCAAATACATCAGCTAAATCAGTCACTGTTGCAAGCTCAGCCTCCCTTTTCTGCAGTGATCAAAATTAAATGCCAGATGATCTCCAGGGAGGCTACAGACTGAGCCAAGCACAGCAAGCTCCTGTGGTAGATACTGATGCTCTCAGTAAATCCCATCACTACTTATTCATGTGTTTAGCAGTAATTCAACACCGTGTTTTTATACAAATCACAGGATCCCAGCCCAGCAATTTTTGCTAAGGGAGTTTCTCTATACCCTGAGATTGGCCTTCAAGCCACCTCACTGCAGCGTCTCTATTTCTCAGTGCCAAGTCAGAACCTGTCTCTTCATTGGATCAATTTAAGAAGTGGCCCTCAAGTTAACACAGGAGCTTAGAGCTAAGAATGGGGGCTCTTCCAGGTCAGGAATCTAAGAAGCAGATGCCAAATTCAGGCTTTGTTGTTGTGTGGACAAATTCAATTGCAAAACTTCTATTTTTCAAGGAGCAGAATATAACTCCCTTTATTTTCCTACGAGTCTGTCTCTGTGGAGCTGAAAGGAGAACTCCTTTATAGTCCTTACAGTGCTGCCAAGGATAACCACTGTTGGTGAGGGTTCATTAAAAAAGGTACTGGGAACTCTTAGCACCAGCCAATTCTTTTTACAGGTTAAGGTCCTTCTTCCCAAATGCTATGATGGAATGGATCATTCTCATTTTCCTAAGGACAATAGCTCACAATACCAAATGCAAGACCTCCAGATCTGGACTGGCAGACAGCATATATATGTCCTTCTGAGGACAACAGAGGGTGTTGGTCTCTTCTCCCAGTCAACCAGCACCTGAGGACACAGTCCAAGCTGTGCCAGGGGAAGTTTAGGCTGGATGTTAGGAAGAAGTTCTTCATAGAAAGAGAGATTGGCCATTGGAATGGGCTGTCCAGGGAGGTGGTGGAGTCACCATCACTGGAGGTGTTTAGGAAGAGACTGGATGGGGTGCTTGGTGCCATGGTTTAGTTGATTAGATGGTGTCGGGTGATAGGTTGGACTTGATGACCTCAAAGGTCTCTTCCAACCTGGTTAATTCTATTCTATTCTATTAATATAACTTCACTAGCAGAAGTAACAAATACAATCACTTAAAGGGTTCTTCCACAATTACAATCTCCTCTCATCCTCCAAGAATCAATTTGTTCTTAATAACCTGAGCACTCCCTTTGGAACTATGTTCTTGAGGACACACCGCTGTCAGCACTATCATCACCCACAATGTTTTGCAGAACTATAAACCATTTTAAAGAAGAAAAATACCAAAACAACAACAAAAGTCCCCAAACAACGAAAGCAAACAAATAAAACAACGCAATAGCACACAATAACAAAAACACAAGAAAAAAAAACCTGAGCCACAAATGGGCAGCTCCACTGTACAATAAAAATGTTTCACTCCATTTGAAGTATGAAAGGGATAGAATAGAATAGAATAGAATAGAATAGAATAGAATAGAATAGAATAGAATAGAATAGACCATACCATCTTGGAAAAGACCTTCAACATTATCAAGTCCTACCTATCACCCAACACCATCTAATCAACCAAACCATGGCACCAAGCACCCCATCCAGTCTCTTCCTAAACATCTCCAGTGATGATGACTCCACCACCTCCCTGGGCAGCCCATTCCAATGGCTGATCAGAGGTAGCAGGTGTTTTAATCATGAGTACTGAATCCTTCACCATACATTGTACACTGCAGGTATTGGTGATCACAGGACAGATGCAAATTATTGAGGGTACAAACTGGCAATGTTTTACTCCTTATAGGGACTCAAATGTTGAAAAAACTGGATTTCATTTTCATGTTGCAAAGGAACAAGTTGTGTTTTATCTAGTAGCTTTCTAAATTTGTCACTTTTGTAGGCTGGGGATTATACTCAGTGATCCTGTTTTCAGACAAGAGGCAGAAGAGCTAAGAAAACATGCTACCATATTTTAGCATTTGCTAGTAACATTCTGTGGTGGGGACTGTTGTAGCATTGGAGTTAGTCTTTCTTTGCACCTTGCACAAGCATTCAGGCCTGAACAAAGGACATACAAAATGCTACTCTTCGGATTTGGCAGCACGTTATAAGCATTTGGCACAAGCATACGTTTCAACATAATGTGTAAGGCAACAAAGAATCCAATCCCATTCACTTCATAAGAAAAAGGGGGGGGGGGGGGGGGGGCGTGGGGGGATAATTTTTGCACCACCTAATGATAAAATTTGCCAGGTCTCAAGAGTTTGTTGTTTGGGTTTTTTAAATGTTCCTATCAGCCTTGCTTTTAAAACAGGAGGAATGGTAGCTGAGGGCAACCAATAGCTTACAGGGTCAATCACAGCATTAGGACTTGAATGAAGAGATGAAAGAGGTCTAAAGGAAATGAAATCCCTGGACACACAGCTATGATCCTATTGGGAATCGTTCCCATGAGGCCACTTAGCAACAGGCCACCATTCAAGCAAAACACCCCTGAGAGCAGAAGAAAAACTTTTGTCTTTGTATTCTGCCCTCTCTGTTGAAAATACTGTTTTCTGCGTATTCCCTGGGGAGTCAGTGCCTCATCAGGAAGAAATAAAGCTGGTTGGTCTGAGAGTGATTGTGTCTCATGTTCTGCAAAGGCACACATTTCTCTTATCCCCGGGAAGAAAATGGCCTCATTTTATATTCAGAATCAAATGTACTGAAATTATAGGCAGTGGAATAATTACACTCAACATGACACACTAGATCTGACCTGAATAAGACAGCCTGGTGGCCTCAACTGTTATGAGAACACTTCTTTCTATTTGTAGACCTGGAGATCATTTCCACATTGTCCCTCCAGATCCACTTCTTGCATCATATCTATGTGCTCTGCTTGACCCTGGGAGCTGAAGCAATAACTCATTCAATTCTGCTGCACCTGACTGCTGACTTTGTCCAGTGCCACTAACATAGAAACAAAGAGAGTAAACATTTACTTAGAGTGAGGAATAGACACAGGTGTGGGGTTATGTTTAACCTTTAATTGTTTGATATTGTGTTTTAGCAATTCTGGAAGAAACTCTGACTTTTCTGACAACGAACCTGCCCCGAGTGTTAATGGTTCCAGCAGAATAAGGACATGCTTCTCTGACAGAAATATCTGGTAGAAAATTCTGTCACACCAAAATCTGCCAACTTGTTAATTTCTGGCCTCCATCTCATGTTGGTATTCCAGTGCAACCACCACAGATCTCTGCCAACGCTGCTCAGTCATGACCTACAGCTCCTACTACTGTAGCATTGAGAACACATTCTTCTGGTGGGATAAGGATAACACAAAAGTATTGTACGAGTCGGAATATTCTGCTTATGCACTGAAAACTCCTTGTACTTAGAGGACAGAAAGTTGCAGAACAGGAAGGTGTGGGAGGAACAGATTTGTCCAGGACATATCCTTGGAAGCCTGCAGATGGGATTTTTAATCCCTCTTTTCCTTAGGGATCAGTTAATGAAAAGGACATAAGAGATGAAAATCAATGTGATGCTTTTCTGCCAAGTAATAGAAGCAGCTGGAGAGAAATGTGTGAATATAACTGAGATCAAACAACTATGTGCAAATTCTACTCTCCAGAGAGATGCAAACATGAAAGTTTGGTTGAGAGTTTGCCCCTTCCTCCTGACAGAGGAAGGGTTACAGTTTCTGCAACTAAATATCAAAACCCAGTTTATTACAGTGCCTTCTTTGGGAACTGATGTAACCATTACTTAGTAGAAGTTCAGTTTTCTATATAATCTTGGATTTCTGTAAATAAATGCATAAGATGTTACCCTGAATTGTTATTCCTTAGATGTAAAAGAGTTGCTTGAGTATTGTAGAATCATAGAACTATAGAATGCACTGGGGTGGAAGAGACCTTTAAAGGTCACCTCTCTCGCCTTCAGTAAGCAGGGACATTCCCAACTAGATCAGGTTGCTGAATGCTGACCTTGAATGTCTCCAGGAGTGGGGCCTCCACCACCTTTCTTGGGAACCTGTTCCAGGAGGTGTTGGTGGATGAAGAAGCGACTATAAACCAGTGATGTGCACTTGCAGTTCAGAAAGGCAGTCACATTCTGGGCTGCATCAAAACGAGTGTGACCAGCAAGTTGAGGGAGGCAATTCCACCCTTTTAAACCACTCTGAGGAGATTTCACCTGCAGTACTGTGTTCAGCTCTGGGGCCCCTTGCATAAGAAAGACATACACCTGATCAATTCAGTCCAGGTGGGCCACAAAGATGATGTTCAGGGACTGGAGCACCTCCACTATGAGGACAGGCTGAGACAGTTGGAGTTGTTCCACCTGGAGAAGAGAAGGCTCCAGGAGACCTACAGGAAAGATGGCAAGGGACTCTGTCAGGGAGTGTAGTGGTAGGATGAGGAGTAATGGTTTCAAACTTCAAAAGTATGGAAGAAATGGTTTATTGTGAGGGTGGTGAAGCACTGGAATTGGTTGCCCAGAGAAGTTGTGGATACCTTCTCCCTTGTAGAGTTCTTTTATGTCCCTTGCCACCTATATCATTCTATGATTCTATGAAAATGATGACATGAAAATTTTGACATGGCATATAGTAGCCCATGTATCTGGGACAAATGCACAGCATACCTTGCAATGGGAAGAAGCCGTTGCACCTCTCACATGAAGTCCCATTCCCTGTCCAATATGCTCTGCAAAACAAAATATAAGCAAAATTAAAGGCTGGAAGAAATCCCAAAACTCTTTTACCTTTGTCCTCCAGAGCTTCTCTGGCTCACCTGACAGAAGTCTCTCAGTGCATAACATGTGCCTCAGAGAGCCTTACAGGACAGCAGTTTGTCACTCATTATTGCAGGTCAGGGACTTGTGTTCCCTCCCCTCTAGAGAGCTGCTGACATTAATCTTCCAAGCTTTAGTGTATCCTTTGCGTCTGAGGAAGATCCATAATCTGAAGTCAGAGTCTTCTACATGGCAGGAATTGTTCAGTACCTTTGCTGTTTCTCAGTGACAGGTGTTTTGCTCCTTGTCTTATTTTGCATGGCCTCAGTAGGCTTCCACACAGCGTGCTCTTTGCAGTGTGTATTTGGTTTGGCAGAGCTTGAGTTAATTCTCTTCACAGCATCTTTCCAGTGCTGCATTTTGCAGCAGTATTTGATAACACAGCAGTGTTTTGGCTACTGTTGAATAAGTATCCAGGCTGTGTCTTTTCAACATTTTGCTGCCCCAAGAGTATGCTGAGGGGTGGGCAAGGTCTTGGGAGGGGACATGGCTGAGCCAGCTGACCCAGTCTGGCCAAAGGGGCATTCTATGCCATATGACATCAGCTCAGATATAAGAATGAAGTGAAAGAAGGAAGTGGGGGATTCATCCATGGTGTCTGTCCTCCTAAGGAACCACCAAGCTCAGAAAGCCCTGCTTCCTGAGACTGACCATTGTCCTGCTGATGGGAAGTAGAGACTAACATCTCTCTCTCTGCTTTTGCTTCTGTGCAGTCTATTGCTTTTGCTTATTATTGTTATTAAATTGCTTCTATCTTATTACTGGCTTTTGTTATATTTCTCCCCTGTCCATTTAAGAAGGGGAACGATAGACCAGCTTTGGTGTGCATGTGGCCCCATAGGCCAGGGCCAAACCACCACACAGTGTCACCATGGAAATGTCTGTATAAATGTGAATATCAACAGCCATTATACACCCAGCAGCAGCAATACGTGTTTGGTACCTCAGAGCCTGTTAATCTGTCGCAGTCGTAAGGCTACTTATCTCCTGCTCTTTTCAAATACCTCAGCAGTGGCTACAAAAGGGAAATGGCAGGAGCTATTCTTCAGAGTCTGAGAAGGGTTTTTTCCTCTTTTTCTTCCCCCTCCCCTCCCCTTTTTAAAAAAATTTATTTTATGCTGTGCTGTTGGTGCACTACCAAATGTCTCGTTCAAAACCAATGGCACAGTTTGCAAGAGATAAGAGATTACAATCTCCCAAGTTTCTCCCAGTTCAAGTAATCTTGGCCCAGGAAAGTAGCTGGATACAGGGTGATGCTGCAGGAGCCCAGAGCACTTGTTTAGCTGTCTGTTAGCTCATTAAAACATCATGACCTGAAAGCTTTGAAAGATTTAGTTCAGATCTTCCTTGGGGTCATTTTTAGCTCTGCTGCCTATTTGCTGATGATTCCTCATCTCCAGCCTTACAGGTATTGAGCTACAAAAGGGTGTTTGGAGAAGGATATGCCATGGACATATGTGTTATTAAAAGACAGACATGTGGCTCCAGAGAGACTTCTAATATGGCTAATGAAAGAATAAAATGTGTAAAGAAAGTAAATAATGGAAGAAAACTACCATTTGGATTGGATTTGCCCTGCTGCCTCTAGGAATGAAAAAGTTAGGATGCTGATTCATGTAACCTCTCCTACCACTGACATCCGAAGTTGAAGCCATTTCACCTGTCAAAACCTGGACATGAGCTCTCCATGAGAGCAAGCTCTGATCCCTTTCCATCTTTTTAGGTGGAATACTGCAGAGCAATAGAGCACATTGCTCAGCTCTGGGAGATCACACATTATGGCCAAATGTGAATATAACAAGGCAACAAAAAGCGCCAAGGCACAAGCTGCTGAATTAACCAGATAAGTAAACTGGACACACTGTTTAATGAGAGACTGAAGAAAATTATCTGCTGTGGGATGAAGTCCCCCAGATGAGATCAAAAATCTGTCAAATGCTACCAGCTGTGAGACTTGGCTTACAAAAACAAAGGGAGATGCTGGATTTACACATCCAAGCACTCCTGAGGAGAGCTGGATCTTGCAAACAGATAACAAATTGTGCCAGCTAAGGCAGGGAAAGTATTGTAAATGTGATGGAATGAAGAGGATGCTGAAGGTACTTAGCAAAGAACCCCAAAAGATGGGGATGGTCTGATTGTTGTGAGCAGATGGTAATGATACAGCTTTATTTTCTACATATAGCAATTAAGATACCTAAGAGTTCTTTCAGTTCAATCACAAAGTCTTGCTGGAAACAGCTGGCTCACAGCGTATAAAGGTTCAGAAGCACATGCCAAGAACACCAGTGCAAACAGGGAGGCTTGCAACTTTCTATTTGGAGCTGTAGGAATATTTCAGTGCTGGCAGATCACCGTCAAGTTTTTTCTGCTTCTCCACCTTAGAAGTAAATCATTAGGTCTTTTTCCACCCATGTTTTTTCTAATTGTCATGAAGGTAAATGGATATCCCATCAACCACCACAATACAGCTGGTGGTTGATCTTACCAGCTGAAGAGATCAACTACCTGTGCAGATGGGAATAGAAATTGTCTGGATCTAGAGCTTTGGAAAATCTGATTCACTGAGGCAGAGGAAAAGAAGGGGAAAAGATTAAGTTCAACAGCAGGCAGCCTTCCTAAACTGTCTGATAGGAACAAAGCAATGCTCCTGTATTCTCTTGCTGTCACACCTTTACATATGCCTGAAAAAACTTCCTGGAACTTTTCCTGGAAGGCTCAGTCTTAGAAATAAATCCTAGATTAGGAAAAAGGGAAGCTTTTCAACTGCTGATTGCCAGAGGATGGGGAAATGAACCAGGCAAGCCATAAGTGTTCTATTCTTACATTTACACTGAAACATTTACCACAGCCACTCTCAGACAGACTGCTGGGCTGAATAGAATTTTATTCTGATGCAGTGTGACTGTTGGCTCCTCTTTACAGAGCAAATAAATTTATGTTTTACAAGTTAATAGGTTGAATTTCATTCAAATTTGCCTTGCCAAGGAAGCTAAGGAATAACTTAGCTTTTCAAGCAGAACAAGCTTTTGAGCCTCTCCTGAGTAGAGAAAGCTCAAGGCCCATTGTTGTTTCCCACCAATCCAGTCTGCAAATCTACATAAACCCTCTGTCTTTCCTAAGAAGGGTCCATATAGACCAATATATTCAGAGGGCTTCACTGATCTTTATTTCATTAAAACCATGCTGCCACTTCTGCAACTTCACCAATGGCATTGAGAGTAGCAGGACTATGACAGACAGAGCAACAGTGCTACCTCTGTCACATGATCACATCATTTGGGGCCTCACAGATCTATTTTAGGTGATATTTTAGTGTAACTGTCAGAAGCTAGGGCTGTACTGTTGCAAAATAGTCATGGTCTCAGCTCAGTCATGTTGGCATTTTTACAGTAGAGATAAGAAACGAGGGAATAGTACAAGATTTTCTCCTTTTCTGCTTCCCAAGGTCTAAGAAACTTCAGTAAAGGACAATGCTGAGATTCTTGGGAGGCACTTTTAATTCCTATTGAATTTCTGCAGGCAGTGTTACATGTAACAACACTCAAGACAGGACAAAATAAAAGCAAAGAGAGAGGCCTAGCAACCTAAGTTAAACCGTGCTCCTTTGTTATTGATCACTTCAACTCCATGCTTTCATTCCTAGTCAAATCTGATCAAAACATTGGAGAGAGAAACAACTCCAGGATTTCTGACAAAATAGGCCAAATGTGGCATACCTGGGAAAAAAAAATATATATTCAAATATATATATATATATATATATATATATATATATATATATATATACAGCCTCTTCATATATATATCTGAAGAGCCATGGGCCAAGAGTGAAAAAATGAAACTGAATTAAAATCTGTCAACCCTCTTCCGTTCCCCCAACAACCTAAAAAGCTTCTATCATCATCTGCTTCTGGAAAGGCAAAGGCTTCAGGCACCCTCCTTTTTCTGTGCCAGCATCATTGTAATTACATGAGCAACCACCAGTGTAGTAGAGACGTCTTGTATTTTCTTCAGTGACTGTACCTGTCCAACCTGGAAGCTAGGTACTTTTGATGTCTTTCCTTGTGCATCTGCATGCATGGCCCGCTGAGACTTGACTGTTATTTGCTTTTCCTGCCTCACGGGGGTAGGTATTCAGGAGAAAGAAAGTAAATGAGAGAGTGCCCAAGGTGTCTCACAATGTGATTTGGTTTGCCTTCTGAATTATTGCTGCCAGAAGCTAATGAGCATTTCTCCCCAGACTTTCTCTTACATGAACAGAAAACTGACTTGGTTTAACAAGATTTTCCACACACCTGTTATTGTGGGTACAGGCTATGCAAGCCAGAAAGGAGAAATATTTTCTTGGTTTGAGGCAGCTGCACAAAAGCAAGTGAAGCCTTTTATAGAATCCATGCAATGGATGAGTTTATATTTGCATTCAAGTTCAACCTCACGTCCTCAACGGCAGAGAAATCTGAGGTGATCTTTGCAGCGTATTTGCTTGACATCTGCTGAACAGTCAAGCACACAAATACAATTTTGTGGTGTGTATATATGGGTGTGCATGAACCTGATGACTATTTATGTGAACTCTGGCACGTGTGCTTATGTGTGTACTCAGGGCTTGCTCCAGTGCATTTAGCAATATCAATAAACCTATTTTCTGGTGTTTACCTAAGCAAATAATCCAGTTGTAGTCACAGCACTTTGCAGCCAGGACACTTGGGGCACTGTAGAACAACAACAGAAGCATTTCAGAACACCATGCACACACAGTATTAAAGTAATCTTTATAATTCAGACAAAACATGCTGAGTTCCTTAGAGGAGGAGCAATAGAGATGTCAGAAAGGAATAAATATGTGGTTACAATGGTTTTGTTTCAAAGAACACTGTGAGAAAATGTGGTTTAGATGGATTTAGCAGGGAAGTGGTGGTGGTGGGGTGAGTTCCTAGTGCCGGAGCCCTCCCTGACAGCAACTCATGCTAAAAACTGAGCTGTGTCTGGTGCTGGCACACAAAATCAAATTAAGCTAAAAGGAAGGAAGCTTGCGGTATTGCAAGATCCAGTGCCATAAAGTGTGTTCACCCAGCAATACCAGTGAGTTCAAGTCGCTCTGACCCGGAGGGGGCAGCCATCATGCTGAGTACAGGGCACACAAGATTTAATCGGTGCTGTTTTCACCTGCCAGGGAAGATTGAAGGAGTGATCTGCTAACTGATGTGAAAGCCATGCAAAGGGATGGAGAATGACAGATGTGACCCCAAAGGTGAGTGTTGCTCCAATAAAGAGCAAAAACTGGGGCCCATCCCAAGTACAAAATAGACACAACCACCCTCCTCTTCTATTACACTCAGCCCTTACCTTCCCAGAGAAACACAGGTTAGCCCACCGAAAGCACCAGCTTGCCAGCTCAGCTGCTGAGGGTCTCCCAGCAAATGCTGTCAGAGCTGTTGTTATTCCTGCCATGCAATATCTCTGAGCACAGCATGGAGATAAAAAGCCAGCGGGAACCTTGCAGACAAGAGCCTTGTGATTGGTTGAGAGCTTTCTCCAAGGCCAGTGCTATGTAAAGCAAGCTGCATCTGATGATAAGTGTCTAGCTCCAAGGCTACTCAAAGCTAAATAAACCAATGTTTACTTGTGCAGCAAGCAGAGCTCTAAGTTGGATGCTGCCCAGTGCCTCCCCCATGTAAATTGGGGAGTTCCTGCTTAGATGCCAAATGTTAGAGCTGCCTTTGAGTGTCTGACATTGATTTCAATGGCATGCAATTGCTGGAGCCTGGTTCTCACTGAAAAAAAAAAAATAAAAGACCTTAAGCAAAGTCATGCCTGGTGAAGCTGAGTTTGATCTAGCAAGAGGGAGGATGAACACTGCCCTCTGCCTTTTCTGCTCTATGAAATAGACATTTTTCACTCCCAGACCCCCTTAGTATTCCAGGAAAAATGCCAGGAAGCTCTCAAGAAGGGGCTTGGAGTCAGAGCTGAGCCCTGCTGGTGGTGCACACAGTGAACTGTAGATACTGGTGGGAGGGAAGAGTACCAGAGAGGGGAAGGGTGGTAAGCAGGAAAGCACCAACACTGCACTGGAACAGAGTAGTTCAGCAATGGCTTCCTTGGAGAGATACCAGGAGGTCATTAAATGGTGCTGGCTGCCCTGCAGGACTCCCAGAGCCAGCAACAAAAGGCTCTGGAGCAAGCTGTCTGACTGTCTTGACAACAGTTAGAGTTCCACAAGAGACCTGTTGAGTGTATGACTGTTGTGTGAGATCTAATGTAGTGTGAAAATAAACCAAATACTTTAATGCAATCCCACTAACACAAACATAATCACAATTTTCACATGACAATTCAATTATGAATGTGACATCCATATTTTCCCTCTAATTTAAAGAACATCCGATGGTCTTTGTTCAAACTTTAACATAACCAGGTAGGGAAAGTGCCTGTACTGTATAAACAAAACTAGATAGCTTTATCAGAATAGCAGAGAATCAAAATTAGTCACTAAGAGTTGTACAGCATTTAGACAATGACTGAGTCCTTGGGTTCTTGGAATATCCTCTCAAGAGAGACAAAAGACACTGATTTACTACCTTTGCATTCCCTCCAGCAGTTGTCCCCATGCGATGGGTAGGAAGTGGGTCAAGCTGGCAGGGGTTGTACTGGAACTTCTTTTCTTCTACAGCCACCCTATACCCAAATGTCTAATTGTTGCATGAAGCAAGGCACTGCATATCTCAGGTACAGTGCTCAGAATCAGTTGTCCAAATGAAGTCATTGGTGGCTGAGAAGATGGGAGTTTAAGGTATCACTGAATAAATAATCTGAATAGCTTAAAATTTATAGTACCAGAATGATTACTGATCTTTTCCAGTATGTATCTCAACTAGGAAAGTTCTTGCAGCAATATAAACAGCATCCTTGCAAGAATCAGAGCCTGAGATTCCAAGCTGACTCACCCTACTCTCAATTTATTAGGCAAGACCATGCAAAAGCAGCTACAGCAGCTCTGTCATTTCAAGGTTTAATGTTTGAAATGATGTAATATATCAAAGAACACCTTCTTTGTTCTTAAAAGAACATCAGGACTTATTGGGCCAATTGCCATAATTAACTCCCAAAGGAGAACTGAATTCCACCTGTCCAGAATCCCTTAAGTGCTGCCTTTCCCTCCAAAGACCTCCCATTATGCTGCCTCATGTATTATTAGTGCCATTAAACCTCTATCTATGGCCTTTCTCCCTGTCACAGTCTCTACACAACACACACTGACATTGTCCTTTCCTCCTAGCTTTCATAAGGAATGACATCTTTGACATCACCCTATGAGCAAGATGTACAGAAGTAGAAAAGCAGCAAGCTATTCCAGGATGAAAACACACAGATCCACATAGTTAGTGATCTGAGAGTTTTGCCGCAAGTGATGTCTCCTGTAGGTTTTCTCTTCAGGTAGAAGGAAAAAGGATACTGAGCAGACAGAGTCTTTCACAGTCCAGGGCACCTGGTGACAAAGTGACTGAGAGTGTTCAGAAACATCCAAAGTTTTTTTCATTCTTTTAGGGCACACTTATATTTTTGGGTATTTGAATTAAACAACCTCCTGGGGCTTCCTTGCTCATTTTGAGAAACTTCTTTCTTACGTGAAACACCTCCCTTGGGTGTTTGGGATTGAGGAAATGTAGTAAATGGGCAGCCTGTGAGAGAAGCCTGGAAAGGCCAGCTATTCTAGGAAAAGGCTTCAAGATACTGAAAGAGACTCCTTATGCCTCACTGTGAGCACTTCTGCCTTCCTATTCTTTTATTCTCCTGTTTCCTCCATTTTTCCTGAAAAGAAGTTGAGGATAATGATCAGCAATAACATAAATAGCAGAAAATGACAGATACCTAGAAACTAATAAAGGAGATGCTCCTCTGGGATTGGTCTGGAGTACATAACAGTGTCAGAAGTCATTGCAGAACCTCACTGCCACATTGCTCCAATTTCTCCATGTCAGTTTCTCACTTTGTTTTTCCTTGGTGTCAGCACTATGTCTATAGGGCAGAGCTATTTGTAGAGGAACAAACAAAGCATGTAGTGATGCCCAGTTTTCTGAGGTTTTAGCTCAGTTTTGACTCAGTCTTTTCTCAAGCTCCTTCTGGAGAAAGTGCTGAGATGTGTTTAAATAAGGAGCACGTAAACAGAAAATGGACAGAGTATGAAATGCTTCTCTTGGCATTTTGTTCGCTTGTGTACAAACCAGTGAAAGGAAGGGTACAAATATGTTCCAGGCTAGACAAAGTAAAATTGATGGAGACTACAGATGCCAGAGCAAATGAGACCTCTGAGGGCCTGGAAAGAAGCTCAGTGACATGTCCACTCAATATTCATTGAAATGAGCTCAGAGGACTTTGCTCAATTAAAGCCTGGCTGCAGGGCAAAGCAGATCTAAGTTGAACTGGACCCATGAGATCTCGGTCAAAAGAGATATAACTGGCCAAGGGTTGCAGATTGCAGTATATTATAATGACAACTTCTAGAACAGGTGTTTTGGAGCACTCTAGCTTAATGATGCTCATCTCTTGCAGTTATGCCAGCAATACAGTGTTGACATGTCTACAGATAGCTTAGTAGCATAGCTATACCTATAAGTGCAGACCCTCACAGACGAAGACGACTTCTGGCCCTACTAGTCAGTGAATAACAATCAGGACAGATTCTGGTCCCAGTACCAGTAAATATGGAATAAATCCACTGCATTAATTGACACCTCAGCAGATTTACAGTAGCACAGCCTGTTTTCACATACTCAATTGTGGTCATGCAGATTTACATTGATATAATCATATATAGTGTGTCCATCTCATTTGGAAAGAAGAAATTACAGACAACTGGAGTCAGCATTGCTCATCACCTCCCCAGATTCTCCACATAAGCTCTGGAATAAGCATGACTTTGCTGGCAAAAGTTATGCAAACCTTCGGTGTCATCCCTGCAAGGTACTGAGCCGTAATGATGCAGTCAGTTGCAATAACATCTTACATTTCTGTAGTACCTTTCATCACAAAGGAGACAGCAAGGAATCCACTTTAAGGCTTTGGTGGAATGCTTTGACTCTCTTTTGCTGTATTCAATCTTATTAAAGATATTTTCAAGAACAGCATTTGCAGCCTTGCTCTCCTTGCCCCTCCTGTGAAGTCCTTTCCAGGAGCCTGTGCAGCTCATTTTGAAGCTCTGGACAACAACTTCACCCACTGACCACCCAGCAAACACCTCCAAGTGAAGCTGTGAATGAATGTAAAAGGCTGTCAGAGAAAAGTCACGCCTGGCAGGTGAAAATTAGAAAATCTCACTGCTCGTGCTATACTGTGAGGTGTAAGGTGGGTCATAAGTCTCCAAACAACACATTCATGGCCTGACCTAGTGAATACGAAATTGGAAGAAATATATGCAGTGTACCAGCCTAAGAGAGAATCTAGGTCAGATGGAGCCCAGGCAAAAGCTGTGTGTTTTCATCATGTTGCATTCTCAGATAATGCTGTGAATATCTTAACACAGAGGGGAAAATCTTCCACATAGGATCTGACTCTCCTCTGCCTCCACTTTTGGTAATAGCTCTCATGAAATTGAAGGTAGAATATCATTTAAGTGAGCTTGATAACTAATTCTGGAAACAAGAGAATTAGAACCATTAGTAAATCTTTTGACTTCAGAATCTTAGACAAACAGGATCAAATTATTATCTGGTGTAATCTAATTGAGTTCCTTGGATTTACAACCACAGACAAATTTTAGCGAACAAAGACAATAATATAAATGTTTTATTCTGGCATTTGTGACATCATAAAGTTAATATAGCTGTGCAGTGAAGGGAAGATTTCTGAGCACATTTGTCTAATTTAAGTCTCATTTATAATGGAAAGTAATTAAATACATTCCATAAAATTGGAGCAAGCATAAGAGAAAGCCAAAGTATGTAGGACAGAGATGCACTTTATTGTTTCCTGCTGTTTATCTTTAGCACTGCGAGCAGGAGTTCCCATTTATGTTCAGCTATCAGCTGCCAATCTAGAGCCCACTGGCTCATCTTAGGTCTTCTCCTGGAGTGAGTTTGTCCCTGGCATGTGCTACTTGCATTTGAGTTTATTTGCACATAGAACGCAGTGGTGCTGAGTCAGCGTCTAACAGTTTTGCTCGGGTTTCAGCTAAATTGGACAAGTGAGTCCTCTCTGGGAAACATCTGCCTTTATTTATGAAGGACTTGATGTTGAGAATGGGAGGAGTGCCCTTTGATGCCCTGCAGCCACATAGTTTGGGGTTAGGGAGCAGGGTTGTTGGGATTTTATTTTTTTTCACACCTTAAGCTACTTGCAACACTTGTCAGTGTAACTGGTCCAAGCACACCACGTCTGCTCCTCCAGCTTCCTCCTCTGTTCCCCACGGCACTGCGAGGCTGTAACAGCTCTTGCGAAATAGGGCTCTGTAATTCTGGGCACATATCCCTGGAGGGTTTATTCCTTCTCTGCTTGTGGTCTTGGATGCCACCACACCATTATGATGCAAATTTATCTCTCACAGCTACTACCAGCTGGCAACTACCTAGTATGGGATTGCACAGAGAGAGAGAGAGAGAGAGAGAGAGAGAGAGATGTAGCTCCTCTCACTCCAACAATATTTCGACAGCGAGGGTGTTGTGTCTTTTACTGTTCTAGGAGCACAATTTGCCCGTCAACTTCCCCAGCCCATGAAACTTTCCAGGGCACTTCTATAAGACCTGCTCAATTACACCAATAGTCAATGTGGAATGCATATGAAGTATATATTTGGAAGGTTCGTGATGCTATGATGAAGCTGGGGGCTACTGAGTAATACCTGCTCCTGTGCAAATAGAATAGAATAGAATAGAATAGAATAGAATAGAATAGAATAGAATAGAATAGAATAGAATAGAATAGAATAGAATAGAATAGAATAGAATAGAATAGACCAGGTTGGAAGAGACCTTCAAGATCATCGCATTCAGCCCTTCAACCAATCCAACCCACCTAAACAACTAACCCATGGCACCAAGCACCCCAACAAGTCTCCTGAAAACCTCCAATGACGGCAACTCCACCACCTCCCCAGGCAGCCCATTCCAATTGGCAATCACTCTCTCTGTACAGAACTTCTTCCTAACATCCAACCTAAACCTCCCCTGGCGCAGCCTGAGACTGTATTTTCTGCCACAAAGCTAAACCTAGCCCGGAGCCTCACTGGCTGCTAGAAAAGTGAAGCTCAGGGTCTTTGAAAGTGTTAAGGTCAGCAAACTACAACAAACCATAGCTTCAAGGTGAGGGTGGTTTTTCATTCCTTCTTTAAACCTAGGTGCTAACCATGCCAAAACGTAACTTTATTATGCAGCCAGGCAAGATTTCAGCTCTTTTATTGGAAGGGCATTTTGTTATGTTTATTAGATTTGTCAAAAAGGCATTTTATGTTGTTTATGAGATAGCATATAAATTTATGAATCTTTAACATTTTTGTCAAAAATAGTCTTTACTGAAAATCAAATAATACAAGTAGTAAAACCTCCCGTCAGACACATCCAGCCAAAATTTTCCATCAAGCAGGGGCACAGACTCATGCAGGAAACAATCTGTGAAATACTGTCAATGAAACCTGTGCTGTAAAGCAGTGCAATAGCTGCTTGGGTGCGCACAGTAAGGCTGCAATGCTCCCAGGCGGGTACGGATGTGGCAATTCCATCCAATGTCCTGGCCTGACTGCAAGTGTGGGAATTGCAGGGCATCTGCTGGTTTTGTTGCCCTAGATTTTGCAGTAGGAAGGAAAGAGCTTCTGCCTTGGGTTTCAGCAAGTTACTGCTGCCCATAATAAGCACTTGTCCCTCTAGGCTTCAGAGCATGACTGGCTGGGGATGACATTCTGAGCAGGAATGAGCCGTAAGCACATCCTCCACCAGCTCTCTGCTTCTGCCTCCACTCCAGAAGCCCATTCTGCAGGGTTTTTCTTTGTTGCTGTAGTAGCTTTTAATTTTCTGCTGTTCCTTTCTGTCTTCCCTCTACCCTTTCAAGTAAAAAACTACCTTATATTTCTGCTCAGAGAGCTTCCTTCTGCTCCTCTTTTTTTTTTTTTTTTTCTTTCCTTTTGTTCATCCTCCATAATACCATCAAGATGATGTGAAATTCTGGATCTCTTCCTTTCCTTTTCTTTTTTGCTAGGAGGTCAGTCTGGTGCTCTGCGATTGATAGCCTCCATCTTCTTTGCAGACTGTGATGTAACAGCAAGATAAGGCTGAGGAATTTATTAAGTCATTACTGTGTCGGCTGGGATCTCTGTAGCAGCCATGACAGTATTTCCAAAATCATGATTCTGGAATGGCATTCCCAAGTCTTTTCTCCAGGCAAGGGAAGGCTTAGAAACAATAAAATGCTTCGCACACTGTTTCCCCTTTTCAAAACAGCCCTAAAAGTTGGAAAGTGGTGGGGATGAGGGGCATTGGAAGGTTAGGCAGGAGAAATCCATGTAGTTTAAAGAGCTGGGTAAAGTGTACAGATTAAGAGAGAGCACAGTCAGCCTTGTCTGAATGTCAAGGCAATGCCCTTTTGCTGGAGGAGTTCACCTTGGCCCGAACAAGGCCCCAAGGACCAGAATTATATCTTTGTAGAATTACAGAATTGTTTGTGTTGGAAAAGACCGTTAAGATCATCGAGTCTAACCATTACCTAACTCTACAGAATCTGGTGTTAAAACATGCCCCTTAGCACCACATATGTACGCCTTTCAAACACCTCCAGGGATGAAGATTCAAACACCTCCCTGGGTAGCCTGTTCCAGTGTTTGAGAACCCTTTCGGCAAAGAAGTTTCTTCTAATACCCAATCTAAAGTTCCCCTGATACAACTTGAGGCCATTTGCTCTCATCCTGTCACTTGTTACTAGGGAGAAGAGAACTGCACGTACCTTGCTACAACCTCCTTCTACGGAGTTGTAGAGAACGACAAGCACTCCCACCAACCTCCTTTTCTCCAGGCTAAAATAGAATAGAATATTCATCCTCAGCTCCCTCAGACACTTCACAGTATCACAGTATCACCCAGGTTGGAAAGGACCTCGAGGATCATCGAGTCCAACCTGACACCGCAGACCCCATGACTAGACCATGGCACCAAGTGCCACGTCCAATCTCCCCTTGAACGCCTCCAGGGTCGATGACTCAACCACCTCCCTGGGCAACCCATTCCAATGCCGAATGACTCGCTCGGTGAAGAACTTCCTCCTCACCTCGAGTCTGAACCTCCCCTGGCGCAGCTTGAGACTGTGTCCCCTTGTTCTGGTGCTGGTTGCCTGGGAGAAGAGGCCAACTCCCTCCTGGCTACAACCACCCTTCAGGTAGTTGTAGAGGGCAATAAGGTCACCCCTGAGCCTCCTCTTCTCCAGGCTAAACAATCCCAGCTCCCTCAGCCTCTCCTCATAGGGCTTGTGTTCAAGGCCTCTCACCAGCCTTGTTGCCCTTCTCTGGACACGCTCAAGTGTCTCAATGTCCTTCTTAAACTGAGGGGCCCAGAACTGGACACAGTACTCAAGGTGCGGCCTAACCAGAGCAGAGTACAGGGGCACTATGACCTCCCTGCTCCTGCTGGCCACACTATTCCTAATGCAGGCCAGAATGCTATTGGCCCTCCTGGCCACCTGAGCACACTGCTGGCTCATATTCAGGTGGCTGTCGATCAGCACACCCAGGTCCCTCTCTGTCTGGGAGCTCTCCAGCCACTCCGACCCCAGCCTATAGCTCTGCATGGGATTGCCATAGCCAAAGTGCAGCACTCGGCACTTGGACTTGTTGAAAGCCATCCCATTGGACTCTGCCCATCTTTCCAGTCGGTCGAGGTCCCTCTGCAGAGCCTTTCTACCCTCTAATTGACTAACATCTGCCCCTAACTTTGTGTCATCTGCAAACTTGCTGATGACTGACTCTACCCCTTCATCCAGATCATCAACGAATATGTTGAAGAGGACAGGGCCCAGCACTGATCCCTGGGGGACACCACTGGTGACTGGCCTCCAGCTGGATGCGGCACCGTTCACGACCACTCTCTGGGCCCGGCCCTCCAGCCAGTTCCTAACCCAGCACAGAGTGTAGTGGTCCAATCCACAGGCTGACAGCTTAGTCAGCAGTTTGCTGTGGGGGACGGTGTCAAAGGCCTTGCTGAAGTCTAGGTAGACCACATCCACAGGCCTCCCCACATCCACCAGGCGGGTCACCTGATCATAGAAAGAGATCAGGTTGGAGAGGCAGGATCTGCCCTTCCTGAATCCATGTTGGCTGGACCTGAGCCCTTGGCCATCCTTCAGGTGCGCAGTTATTGCTGCCAGGATAATCTGCTCCATCACTTTCCCTGGCACTGAGGTCAGGCTGACTGGCCTGTAGTTTCCAGGTTCCTCCATCCGACCCTTCTTGTGGATGGGGACCACGTTGGCCAGTTTCCAGTCATCTGGGACCTCACCAGTGAGCCAGGACTGGAGGAAAATGATGGAGAGTGGCCTAGCTAGCACATCCGCCAGCTCTCTCAGCACCCTAGGATGGATCCCATCTGGTCCCATGGACTTGTGGATATCCAAGTGGCTCAGCAGGTCCCGAACTAACTCCTCATGGATTTCCAGGGTATTACTCTGCTCCCCGACCCCAACGCCCAGCTCCGGAGACCACTCGTCCTGAACTCCTGCCTTGCTGTTAAACATTGAGGTAAAGAAGGTGTTCAGGACCTCAGCTTTATCCTCATCCTCAGTAACTGTGTTCCCCTCCAGGTCCACTAGGGAGTTCAGGTTCTTCCTGCCCTTCTTCTTATTGTTAATATATTTATAAAAATGCTTTTTATTATCTTTGACTGAGGTGGCCAGCTTCAGTTCCAGCTGGGCCTTAGCCTCCCTAATTTTATTCCTACATAATCTAACAGCTTCCTTGAACATACCTCGAGAAGCCTTCCCCTCCTTCCAAAGGTGATACAGCCTCCTCTTCCCCCTTAAATCCTCCAGGAGCTGCTTGCTCATCCAGGCTGGTCGCCTTCCCCGCCGGCTTGCCTTCCGGCACATGGGAACCGCCAATTCCTGTGCCTTCAAGAGCTCCTGTTTGAAGTAGGTCCAACCCTCCTGAACCCCTTGGTTCATGAGGGCTGGTACCCAGGGGACTTTGCAGACAAGTTTTTTAAACAGGCTGAAGTTCGCCCTTCGGAAGTCCAAGGTGGAGGTTCTGTTGGTGCTCCTCCCAATCTCCCTGCATATTGAAAACTTCACTATCTCGTGGTCACTGCACCCTAGGCAGCCTCCCACGATCACATCTCCCACCAGCCCTTCCCTATTGCAGAACAGCAGGTCAAGCAGAGCCTGTCCCCTGGTAGGCTCGCTTAACAGCTGTGTCAGGAAGCAGTCCTCCATTCGCTCCAGGAATCTTCTGGACTGCCTCCTCCCTGCTGAATTAAGTTCCCAGCAGATATCTGGGAGGTTGAAGTCACCAACAAGGACAAGATCAGATGATCTTGAGACAGCCTCCAGTTGCTTGTAGAACAACTCATCAGCCGCCTCATCCTGGTTGGGTGGTCTGTAACAGATTCCAATCAGGATGTCAGACTTGTTAGGTTGTCCTCTGATTTTGACCCACAGGCTCTCAACTACCTCATCTTCCACCACAAGTTGTGTGGCAGAGATTGACTCTCTAATATACAGAGCCACCCCTCCTCCTCTTCTCCCTCGCCTGTCCCTCCTAAAGAGCCTGTAACCCCCCATTGTAGCACTCCAATCGTGGGTGCTGTCCCACCAAGTTTCTGAGATAGCGACTACATCATAGTCGCCCTGATGGATTAGGACCTCCAACTCCTCTTGCTTGTTGCCCAGGCTGCGTGCATTGGTGTACATGCATCGCAGCTGGGTTCCTGACTTCTCAACTGACCCTACCTTGCGCCCTACTCTTACCTCTGCAGAGGGACCGATTGCCTCACCCACCCCCTTCAGACCTAGTTTAAAGCCCTCCTAATGAGCCCTGCCAACTCCAGTGCCAGGACTCTTTTACCCCTTCTAGATAGATGCACCCCATCAGGACCCAGCAGGTCAGGTGCAGTGAAAGTTGCCCCGTGGTCATAGAACCCAAAGTTCTGCCGCTGGCACCATCCCCTGAGCCAATTGTTGATGGTGTGGGTTCTCCCATTCCTCTCAGTGTACACCCCTGACACTGAAGGAATTGAGCAGAACACCACTTGAGCTCCTGCCCCATCAATCAATTGTCCAAGGGCCCTGAATTCCTTCTTAATTGTCCTAGTGCCCTTCCTGTCAATCTCATCACTCCCAGCCTGTATTACCATCAGAGGGTAATAGTCAGTGGGCTGGATTAATTCAGGGAATCTCTTCGCAATGTCCCTAACCCCTGCCCCTGGTAGGGAGCAGACCTCCCTGTGGGATGGGTCGGGACGACATATGGGTCCCTCAGTACCCCCCAGGAGAGAGTCCCCAACAACTATAACCCTTCTCCCTTTCTTTGTGGAGCTAGTCGTTATAGCCGGTGGGGACCGCTTGGGCTTAGGCTTCCCCCCAGAGCTGGCCGTTACAGCTGGTGGGGTCCGCTTGGCCTTAGGCTCCCCTCTGGATGGCTGCTCTTCAGCCTCAGCCCTCTCATCCTTACTGCCCTCAGCCTGCAGGGCCTCATACTTATTATGCAAGGGCAGAGGAGGAGGAGGAGAGGGTCGGGGTGGATTTCTCTTGCCACCCCTGGCAGGGACATGTATCCATCCCTCTCTGCCTCCAGAAACCCTTCCCTCAGCAGGGGAGATCTGCAGAGCCTTCTCCCGCAAGTCTAACTCCCTTTCGCTTTCCCTTATGGTCCTTAGCCTAGCTACCTCCTCCTTCAGCTCGGCCACTTCATCCTTCAGCTCTGCCACCATGCTGAGGAGAAAATTCACCTGCTCACACCGGACACAGCTGTCCTCTCCCTCCCCCTCTATTCCAAGTGCCAGGCTGAAGCACTCTCTGCAGCTGACAGCCTGGACTCCAGCATGTTGGTGAAACAGCTCTGTCTGGGCAGATGCTGCTTTTTTACCCTTCGTCCGAGTGACGACCATGATGCAATGTTTAAGGTTCGGGTTTTCTGTTTGGGATTTTTTTTTTTTTTTTTTTTTTTTTTTGTCACCCAGCTGCTAGACAGCTACTGAGCCAAAATGGCGCCGCGCGCGCAGCCCGGGCGGCTTTTAAAACTGCCGCGGCTGACGTCAGGCTCCCGTGACCCGTGCAGGCTCTCGTGAGCACGATCCTGCCGGCTCCTCCCCCTACTAGCAGTCCTCCCGACCCGCGAAGCCCCGAAAGGAAAGCAAAAGCAAAAGAAAAACCCCGAGAAACTCACAGCTTAAGCGGAGCGGTTCCGGACGAGCGGTCCCGATCAGCTACTGAGCCAAAATGGCCAGTCTTCTCACAAGACCTGTTCTACAGACTTTTCACCAGCTTGTTGCCCTTCTCTGGGCATGCTCCTGCACCTCAAAGTTTTTCTTGTAGTAAGGGGCCCAAAATTGAACACAATACTTAAGTTGTGGCCTCAGCAGTGCTGAGTACAAGAGGACAATCACTTTCCTGTCCTGCTTGTCACAGTGTTCCCTGTGACAGTCAGGATACTGTTGACCTTCTTGGCCAACTGGGTACACTGTTGGCTTATATTCATCCAGCTCTTGATCAGCACTCTCAGGGCTTTGTCTACTGAGCAGCTTTCCAGCCACTCTGCTTCAAACCTGTAGCACTGCATGGAGTTGTTGCGATCAAATTTCAGGACCCAGACTTTGGCCTTGTGGAATCTCATACAATTTTGGTTTCAGCACATCAGTCCAGGTCTCTCTACAGAGCCTTCTTACCCACCCTCCTAGCTTAGTATCATCTGCAAAATTACTCGTGAAGTACTCAATCCCCTTGTCCAGATCATTGATAATGATATTAAAGAGAACTAACTGGTCCCAGTACTGATCCCTAGGGAACATCACTTGTGACTGGCAACCAACTGGATTTAACTCAGTTCACCACTCTTTGGGCCTGGCCATCCAGCCAGTTTTGTACCCAGCAAAGGGTACACTGATCCAAGTGATGAACATCCAGTTCCTCCAGGACAATACTGTGGAAGACAGTGTCAAAATGTTTACTGAAGTCCAGATCAAGTTCATCGAGCAGGACCTGCCCTTCATGAACACATGCTGAATAGGCCTGACTAGCCTTACACATGTTGTATAATGGCACTCAAGATGATCTGCTCCACTACCTTCCCCATCACCAAGGTCAGACTGACAGGTCTGTAGTCCCCCAAACCTCCCTTCCAAACATTCTCTGTAGATGGGCATTACATTTCACATTTGCCAATCTCCAGTCAACTGGGACCTCCCCAGTTAGCCAGGACTGATGATAAATTATGAACAGTGGCTCCGTGATCCCTACCACCATTTCTCTCAGATTTATGTATGCCTAAGTGGTTCGGGAGGTTGCTAACCATCTCCTCTTGGATTATGGGGGCTTCATTCTGTTCTCCTTCAAGCTCAGAGGACTGGGTATCCAACAAACAGATGGTCCTACTACTAAAGACTGAGGTAAAGAAGCTATCAAAGCTTCAGCCTTTTCCTCATCCATGACCACTATGTTCTCCCCTGCATCTTATAAAGGACAGAGATTCACCTTAATCCTCCTTTTTTTTTGCTAGTACATTTCTAAAAAAAACATTCTTGTTACCTCTTACAGCTGAAGCCAGATTAATTTCTAGTTGGTCTTTGGACTTTCTAAGTTTTGTACCCTCCCAGAGAAGGGAGCGCTTTGAGAAGGAGCAGTGTGGAAGTTTTAGGCTATGCCTTTAAAAATTTTTCACAGATCTTGAACAGAAAGTAGTAAAATGTGAATAAATCACTATTGGGTGTAAAAAGGAAAATAATGATAGTTCTAAACAATCCCATTGGAGAGGTATCTACCATAAGATTAAGTCTGAAAAACAATCTTTTTCTCTTTTCGCTTCTTCGGCTCTGGGTGATGCTATGAGGAGAGGCTGAGGGAGCAGGGATTGTTTAGCCTGGAGAAGAGGAGGCTCAGGAGAGACCTGATTGCTCTCTACAACTACCTGAAGGGAGGTTGTAGCCAGGTGGGCTTGGTCTCTTCTCCCAGGCAACCAGCATCAGAACAAGAGGGCACAGTCTCAAGCTGCACCAGAGGAGGTTCAGACTGGATGTTAGGAGGAAATTCTACACAGAGAGAGTGATTGGCCATTGGAATGGGCTGCCCGGGAAGATGGTGGAGTCACCATCATTGGAGGTGTTTAGGAGGAGACTGGATGGGGTGTTTGGTGCCATGGTTTAGCTGATTAGGTGGTGCTGGATGATAGGTTGGACTCGATCTGAAAGGTCCTTTCCAACCTGGTCTGGTCTATTCTATTCTATTCTATTCTATTCTATTCTATTCTATTCTATTCTATTCTATTCTATTCTTCTGGCTTTACTGACCTTGGCTGCACTGCTTTGTTGTGACTGGTATTAAGAACAACTTCTCTGCTTTTTCTCTTGTCCCTTTGTGTACAGGGGTGTAGGGAGAGGAGCGGGGCAGGGTGGAAAGAAGCTGTTGCAGTTCCCCTGGTGTTTGGCCAAGGGGGTTATTATGCTGCTCATTAATTGTAAATATTTTAAATGCTGTCTATTTTGTACATATTAATTGCATTTCATTGTAGATTGTAGTTTTGCTTGTAAATGCAGCTTCCATTTTCTTCCAACTGAGCTGATATGGCAAATTTAATGTTGGGGGGGAATTTTCAACCCACCACAAGCAGACAGACAAAGGAGATGTGATTACTTCATAGAATCACAGAATCACAGAATTGTTAGGGTTGGCCCACCAGTCTTCTCACAGGTGTGGATTGCTTCACCAGCAACTTTTCTGGGCCTGTTTTGTCTTGCAGTCTTGGTGACAGGCTGCAGCACTGTTATTTGCTGTTCTTCCTTATTTCACTAGGTAGCACATTCAAACTGTGATGTCAAGCTGGTTCCTACAAGAAATTTACTAGACCTAAGCTCTGATGGTGCCAGGAGTGTGACTGTGAACAGACAAGTGACATTTAATGTCTTTCCATTTCCACACATCTTGTTTTGGGAAATGTACCTTATAAAATGCTATGGGAGGTGAAAGATGTAGTGTCCATCAAATAGCAAAGCTCCTTGTTTATTGTCCAAATTTTCCCTAGCTGACGTATCAGTAGACTTGGATGGCTCTGTTCAGCATTTAACTATCTGAAACTGTTGCCTTATCATTAGACTGGTTGGGATGGAGGCATATGCTGCAATGGTTGGTCTGGATAGTATGAAAAGACTGGGAGAAAGGTGATGGTGAGTAAATGATGGTATGAAATTACTATGCAAATTTTAAGAGAATAATCATCACTAAACAAAACCTCCCTCCCATCAAAATGGGAGCTACAAACCAGAAACACCAGCACAGACCACAGCCTGCACACCCCCTTTTGCACAAAATATCAGACCCAAAGCCTTGCAGAAGAACATGGAACATTGCCAGAGACTTTGTTACTTTGTTCACAGCCTTGAGGGGGGCTTCCCCAGTTTTTCATAGTATCATAGTATCTACAGTCAGGGTTGGAAGGGACCACAAGGATCATCTAGTTCCAACCCCCCTGCCATGGACAGGGACACCCCACACTAGATCAGGCTGGCCAGAGCCTCACCCAGCCTGGGCTTGAACACCTCCAGGGACAGGGCCTCAACCACCTCCCTGGACAAACCATTCCAGGGCTTCACCACTCTCATGGGGAAGAACTTCCTCCTCACCTCTAGTCTGAATCTCCCCACCTCCAGCTTAATTCCATTCCCCCTAGTCCCATCACTACCTGAGATCCTGAGAAGTCCTTCCCCAGCCTTCTTGTAGGCCCCCTTCAGATACTGAAAGGCCACAATTAGGTCACCTCGGAGCCTTCTCTTCTCCAGACTGAGCAGCCCCAACTCCTTCAGTCTGTCCTCATAGGAGAGGTGCTCCAGCCCTCTGCTCATCCTCGTGGCCCTTCTCTGGACACCTTCCACCACGTCCAGATCCCTCTTGTAATAGGGGCTCCAGAACTGGTTGCAGTACTCCAGGTGGGGTCTCACCAGGGCTGAGTAGAGGGGGAGGATCACCTCCCTCGACCTGCTAGCTACACTTCTCCTGATGCAGCCCAGGATCTGATTGGCTTTCCAGGCTGCAAGTGCACACTGAGAGGGACTTGGGGCTCTTTAGCCTGGAAAAGAGAAGAGAGGACTTTTTCAAAGCTTATAAATATTTCAAGGGTGGGCGTCAAGAGGATGGGTCCAGTCTTGTTTCAGTGGTGTCCAGCAACAGAACAATAGGTAATGGGCACAAACTGGAATAGTGGAAGTCCCATGAGGAGGAACTTCTTTTTGTTGAGGGTGATGGAAGCTGGAACAGGCTTCCCAGAGAAGTGGTGGAGTTTACATCTCTGGAGTCACTCAAAGCCCACCTGGACACCGTCCTGTGAAACCTGCTCAATGTGAACATGCTCTGGTGTGAGTGGGTCCTTTCCAACCCCTGTTATTCTGTCATTTTGTGATTCTGTAAGCTGGCCATTAGGCAGCATTTTTCATGTGGCTGTGAATAACTCAGGAAAGCATGTGAGCCTCAAAAGAGAGTGAGATCAGAAGGAATGCCAGAGCTTCTTCCTCTTAAGTTTTATTTAATCTACTAACTGCTTGTTTGTTTAATTAAAAATAAAAGATTACTGAAAGGCCTCTATGGTTCTAGGATGATATATTGAGGATATTCTTAACTCAGCACTTTGGGCTGGTATCCTGAATGTGGATGGACTGAATGTGCCCTTGGCATATTCCCAGTGCCTTCCACTCCATTGTCGTGGTGCTGATTTTGCCCTCTCTCGTTGAGGCCACATAACTGCACTTGGCAGTTGTGAAAGAAACATAAAATGGAAAGAAAGGTATGATTGAAGATTCATTAATTTTGTTCCAGTTTGAATGGAACTTGGAAAGCTTTCTAGGCAAGGATTTGAAGTGTGGGAATATGAAGACATCAATTAATTTTTTTATTATTATGTTTTTTAAATCTATCAACACTGACCCTGATTTAATATTTTCTGTATCACTTCAAACACCAGGTTTCATAGATGATCTGACAAGACTGTCAAAGGAGGTTGTCCAAGCACTTCAAGGTTACAAAGGTCTTGGAACCCAGATGTCCTTAATATCTGAATGTTGTTAATAGTTCAGAAGAGTTTCTTGCCCGCTGGCAACCTGACTTTGTGGTAACTTGATATTGCTTACCCTACCAAAGACAATTTGCTTTAGATGTAAAGACCTGAGATCCACTGACATTTGGAGTGTTATTTATTTTAAGGCCTTTAGAAACAAATCAACATGGGTGAAGAAAAAGAAAGGCTCTGAAGGGGTAAATCAGGCCTCTTCAGCACAGCTGGCCCATCTCATGATGGGATAGCAGTGAGTATCTGTCCACACAGCCTCACTTTCTTCTTCCTTCCACCTGTGCTGCCCCAGATACTTTTGCACCCTTTGCCCGAGTTTGTGGAATTGTCTGTCTGTGTACCACTAAGCCCTTGGTCTTCTTGTAAAATATGCAGATTGAGTATGTGGAAGTTTGGCTGGGCTCTTAACTGTTCCCAGGGCCAGCAGCTCAAAGTAGAGCAGCTTGCAGATGAGCAAATTCTGAGCTGAGACGAGCAGTGTTCAAAATACCTGGGCTCCCTGGAGCCAGAGGTTTGAGCCAATTCAGTTACCTATTCCCAGTTGCTTAACTGCATTCCACTCATCTTCCTGTCTCCAATGCTTCAGGTAAGACCATCACATCCTGAAGCTGTGCTTGATTAATATGCCAGCAATAAGTTTTGTCATACTCTGGGTGAAAGCTGAGTTTTCCCCAGTGGTTTGAGGTAATGATTGGATCGGGAACGATCCAAACACCTAACTGGCAGGAACGCCAGACCTTCTGGGGAGTGAATTTCCTGGGAACGTGTTCAATAGATAAGATACTCTGCCACATAAATATAAATATTTACATTTTTTAGGACAAAATCTTGCATCGGTTACTGAATAATTGGAAGAACTTACACGTATTTTGACAGTGCTAACTAAGCACTTTGGACCTTGACCCTGATTTATAATGTGCTTTGGGATTAAAGATGTCTTATAAAGGTAAAATTATTAATACCAATACCATTGCAAGCCCCCAGACAGTGAGCTGGAAACAGATACAGGGTATTCTGCATATTTGTTAAACCAAACATAATCACTACAGGAGACCAAGCTATGCTTGCCTTTTATTAGAATCACAGAATCACAGAATCACCAAGGTTGGAAGAGACCTCAAAGATCATCAAGTCCAACCTGTTACCGCAGACCTCATGACTAAACCATGGCACCAAGTGCCACGTCCAATCCCCTCTTGAACACCTTCAGGGATGGTGACTCCACCACCTCCCTGGGCAGCACATTCCAATGACGAACAACTCGCTCAGTGAAGAACTTTCTCCTCACCTCCAGCCTAAACTTGCCCTGGCACAGCTTGAGACTGTGTCCTCTTGTTCTGGTGAAGCAGAACAGCAGCATGAACACATATGATGAAAAAGACCCTCTGGATTAAATGTATCCCTGGTTGCTCTTGCAGATGTCAAAGTTTGTGTTGATTTTTACTCTACAATCATCAGCAGGTTTTACAGTCAACATTACTTCAAGATTATTATATTTGTAACAGGATACAGATACAGCACCATTAATTTCACTTACATATTCAGCTGGAATAAATAGAATAGAATAGAATAGAATAGAATAGAACAGAATAGAATAGAATAGAATAGAATAGAATAGAATAGAATAGAATAGACCATGTTGGAAGAGACCTTCAAGATCATCGTGCCCAACCTATCATCCAACATCTCCTAATCAACTAAACCATGGCAACAAGCACCCCATTCAGTCTCCTCCTAAACACCTCCAATGATGGTGACTCCACTGCCTCCCCGGGCAGCCCATTCCAATGGCCAATCACTCTCTCTGTGTAGAATTTCCTCCTAACATCCAGTCTGAACCTCCCCTGGTGCAGCTTGAGATTGTGTCCTCTTGTTCTGGTGCTGGTTGCCTGGGAGAAGAGACCAACCCCACCTGGCTACAACCTCCCTTCAGGTAGTTGTAGACAGCAATAAGGTCTCCCCGAGCCTCCTCTTCTCCAGGCTAAGCAACTCCAGCTCCCTCAGCCTATCCTCATAGGGCTTGTGCTCCAAACCCCTCACCAACATTGTTGCCCTTCTCTGGACACCTTCCAGCAACTCAACATCCTTCCTGAACTGAGGGGCCCCAAACTGGACACAGGACTCAAGGTGTGGCCTAACCAGTGCTGAGTACAGGAGCACAATGACTTCCCTGCTCCTGCTGGCCACACTATTCCTGATACAGGCCAGGATGCCATTGGCCTTCTTGGCCACCTGGGCACATTGCTGGCTCATGTTCAGCCTGCTGTCGACCAGTACCCCCAGGTCCCTTTCTGCCTTGCTGCTTGATAGAAAAGGAATGAGGAATATCAATGTTTTTCAGTGGCCTTTCCTAGTCAAAATTGAGAAGCTGTTGTGATGACATTCTGCGGAACCAAAAGGCCACTCTTACCTTCCAGATGTGAATATCTAAAAGACAGCTGATGTATCTGGGCAGACAGGGTCAATAGAATGAATAGACTTCTGTTTGTCAGCACAATGAGGAGTGGCCAAACCATTGTCAAGCTCTTCATAGGCAGCATAGTAAAGGAGGAGCTTCAACAGAGATTTGGAAAGATAATGAGGGTCTTTCATTCCTCTTTACCAAGATTACTCTGAATAACAGTAGGGGAAAAAAAGCACAGAAGTGTTTCTATAAAAACGTTAACAAGTGAGACGTGGAGACTGACAGAATGATGAGAAGGGAAATGACATTGTCATAGCAAAGAAGAGCTTTTTGGCAGAGTGGGAAGGGCTTTGACAGCAAAGATAAATAGCATGTGTTTGATGGAGTAAAAAAGAGGAATGTAGTAGAGAGGATGAAAAAAAATGTGTAAAATCCTCAAACTGATGGATTAGGAGGATGATCTTTACAGCAATATTTTGCAGGGATGCACACAGACTGAAATTACACTTGGTAAGACCAAAGACAGGAGTGTTGCAATTATGACAATGCAAAACACTTGCATTTTAGCCAGGTTAGATATGGCCTCCTGATGCTTCAAAATAGGAAGGCTAGGCTAAAACTGGCACCTTTTCTATATTACCTGGAAGTGAAAGGAAGAGTTTTAATGCACTTTTTTCCCCTTCTGATTATGATTGTTTCATTTTCACCTGAATGTGTCTTGTTGCAGCTTCTCACAGCCTGCAACATCCACGAGAAAACCACATTCATGTTTGTGGGAGAACATTCTCTGACAGTGTAAGTTGTGGGGTCTTTGGTATGCTGCTATCTCTTTAACTGATCTTGTGTAAACCCTGTAGATGACTTTGAAGATGCCACTATTAGGACAGTCAAGTGAGACATGTTAGTGCAGGTTTGGTGGTGCCTAATAGATGGGTGAACCCCCTTATGGAGCAAGCAGCAGAAGAAAAGGATTCTGGTTCAGACCACTGGGGTTTTTGTGATCTGTCACAAGGAGGTATCTGATTATGAAGAAATGGAGTTGCCATGCCATACCAAACATATGGACCATATAGTTTAATAATCCCACTGTGATAATTCATGGTGAAACACTCCAGATGAAGCACAGAGAAACTAGCAAAAGACAAGTAGGGAATGACTTGCCAACAGGGGAAGTTTCTTTTTTAATACTTATCAGTTCATGGCTAGCCTAAACCCTGAAGCAAGAGGGTTTATAGCCTTTCATAACAAAAGAAAATATGTATTCTATTTAATGAGAACATGCCCAATTACATTAGCCATATAAATGTCTAATCCTTTTTAAAAGTCCTACTAATCTCTTAGGCTTAATATTATCTTATGGGAATGAGCTAATTAAGCGTTGTATAAAACATGTTTTATTTTAACAGTGTTTTATTTTCTGCCTTTTGCTTCCACTTTTTTTCTGGGAGGATGAACCAAGGCATCTATTTTACCATCTTTCTACCACCCACATTTTCCACATCCCAGTCAGGGACCTCGTCTCTGGCATACAACTTCCAGCATTTCTAGATCTTCCCCATTTAAATACCATATGCACATGGTTTGACAATTCCTGTCACTTGTATGTGAGAGCCTTATTCAATATACTTACCAAAAGAGGAAATCAGGACAAGAGGAGTGTGCTACTGACTTAAGCAAGGGTGTTATCATCACAGACTGCTTTGTCCCATCTCTAGGCAGCAAAGTGCCTGAGTGCTCGCTATCACCACTTCTGAGACACTGCCCTGGCCATGCCAGCATAGGAATGGGTCAAATACCACTGCCTGCTCCCACAGGTTGCATCTGTCATAGATCCATCTTCTCTAGGTGTGAGGATATTCCATGGCAGTGTCACACTCACCTCTTACACCCTACTCTCCTCTCCATTTTCCAAACAGTTAATCAGGGGGATTAACTGGATTAACAAGGATAAGGAAAAGGCAGAGATACTTAACACCTTCTTTGCCTCAATTTTTACTAGAAGGGCAGAACGTCTTCCTGACAGCTGGCCTGCAGAGCTAGCAGAAGGAGCCAGGGAGCTGCACAGTTTCCCTATGTTCCATGAGGCGGTGGTTGGAACTCTCCTTAGCAGCTTGGATCCCCACAAGTCCATGGGACCAGATGGGATTCATCCTAGGGTGCTGAGAGAGCTGGCAGATGAGCTGGCCAAGCCACTCTCCATAATTTTCCAGCAGTCCTGGCTCACTGGCGAGGTCCCAGAGGACTGGAAGCTGGCCAACGTGGTGCCCATCCATAAGAAGGGCCGGTTGGAAGAGCCAGGGAATTACCGGCCTGTCAGCCTGACCTCAGTGCCAGGCAAGATCATGGAACAGGTCATCCTGAGTTCAATAACACAACGCTTACAGGATGGCCAAGGGATCAGGCCTAGCCAGCATGGATTTAGGAAGGGCAGGTCCTGCCTGACCAACCTGATCTCCTTCTATGATCAGGTGACCCGCCTGGTGGATGTGGGGAGGCCTGTGGATGTAGTCTACCTGGACCTCAGCAAGGCCTTTGACACCGTCCCCCATAGCAAACTGCTGGCCAAGCTGTCAGCCCATGGCTTGGATGGGAGCACACTGCGATGGGTTAGGAACTGGCTGGAGGGCCGAGCCCAGAGAGTGGTGGTGAATGGTGCCACATCCAGCTGGCAGCCAGTCACTAGTGGTGTGCCCCAAGGATCAGTGCTGGGCCCTGTGCTCTTTAACATCTTTATTGATGATCTGGATGAGGGCATTGAGTCCATCATCAGTAAATTTGCTGACGACACCAAGCTGGGGACAGGAGTTGACCTGCTAGAGGGTAGAGAGGCTTTGCAGAGAGACCTCGACAGGCTGGACAGATGGGCAGAATCCAACGGCATGAGATTTAACACATCCAAGTGCCGGGTTCTGCACATTGGCCACAACAACCCCAGGCAGTGCTACAGGCTGGGGTCAGAGTGGCTGGAGAGCAGCCAGGCAGAGAGGGACCTGGGGGTGCTGGTTGATGGTAGGCTTAACATGAGCCTGCAGTGTGCCCAGGCAGCCAAGAGGGCCAATGGCATCCTGGCCTGCATCAAGAACACTGTGGCCAGCAGGAGCAGGGAGGTCATTCTGCCCCTGTACACTGCACTGGTTAGGCCACACCTTGAGTCCTGTGTCCAGTTCTGGGCCCCTCAGTTTAGGAAGGATGTTGACTTGCTGGAACGAGTCCAGAGAAGAGCAACAAAGTTGGTGAGGGGTTTGGAACACAAGCCCTATGAGGAGAGGCTGAGGGAGCTGGGGCTGCTTAGCCTGGAGAAGAGGAGACTCAGGGGTGACCTTATCACTCTCTACAACTACCTGAAGGGAGGTTGTAGACAGGCTGATGATGGTCTCTTCTCCCAGGCACCCAGTACCAGAACAAGAGGACACAGTCTCAGGCTGCGCCAGGGGAGGTTCAGGTTGGATGTTAGGAAGAAGTTCTATACAGAAAGAGTGATTGCGCTATGGAATGGGTTGCCCGGGGAGGTGGTGGAGTCGCCGTCCTTGAAGGTGTTCAGAAGGAGACTTGACGGGGTGCTTGGTGCCATGGGTTAGCTGTTTGGGTGGGTTGGATTGGTTGATGGGTTGGACATGATGATCTTGAAGGTCTTTTCCAACCTGGTTTGGTTTATTCTAATAAAGGTTTATCTTGCAGTAGATCTTTATCAACTTTAAAACTAGTCAGTTACTCCTATGTTTTGTTGTCAGGCCTTTTGCAGAGGTTTGATGGCTCCTCCTCTCACATTTTACCCACCTTGCCTTTTGTAACAGTATCTTGGTAGGGGATTTTGATAAGTGTTTTTAAATGACCATATAGAAATTGACAATTTATTCACATTCTATACAACCCTGCAGTAGTACTGGATAGTAAAGGTTAGTTGTTGCTAGAGTATGAACAACCTGCATGGAGCAGAAAATAGAAATTGTGAAGGATTTCTATATTCTGGATTCAGTACAGCATTTCTTCTGGCTTTCATCCAAGCTTCTCCACATTGATTTTTTTTATATTTTTTTTTTTTTTTCTCAGAGCTTATCCAAGAAGCCAAACAACCTTTCCATTGAACCCAGAAGTAAACTGATCACAAGCCAAAGATGAGTCCTTGCTCTGCAGCTATGTGAACCATTACAGCAGCATTTGTTGAGCGTGCCTTTATTTTCTTGGTTTTAATCTGCAGTGTGCTGACAGCCCCAGAAAGATCCTTCTTAATGGACTTTAATAGCAGTGCAGCACTAAACTTATATAGCAGCTGCCACACCAAGGCATCCCAGTAGACTTCCCAAATAATAGAGTTTAAAGCGTCTGCTTTCAGAAGCCAAAGGCAAGGCTCAAGAGAACAAAATTAAGTTTGAGTTTTAAAATATTGACAAGCTTGACATTATTAATTTCAAGAGGTGAATTCATCACTGCTGGAATGGATTTTAGGGGAGAAAGCCAGGGAGGATCAGCAGAGGCAGAATTGATCAGCTTACAACCACACACCTAGATGGGAACCCAGGAATGAAAACCTTTGTTCACCGTGCAATAGTTGCATGTTTACAGCTGCTTAACCCATTGGAATTAAATAAATCTTCCAGAAAAGCAATGGGAAGTCTGAAGTCATGGATTGTTGTGTGTAAGTTTGAGGTTTTGTTTAGTACCTTCTATACAAAGACCTCACAGCATTCTCCAACTATTAACGGGTTCCACCTGTCTGGTAGCAAAAGCATTATAGCTGTTACAAACCAAGACACATAAAGACCAAATGATCTGTGCAAATGAGCCCACGGTATTACTAATAGCAGAAACCCAGGAGCTATGGCTCTCAGATTCCTCACCTACCCCGAAGATTTCTGATACTCAGAGGCCAACGTGTCACAATCATGATTTCATTTTGGTTTTAATACTAAGTATAGTTATATATGCTATTAAGGTTACTATAATGCTAGAAATTGTATCATTGAGGCCTCGAGCACAAGCCCTGTGAGGAGAGGCTGAGAGAGCTGGGGTTGTTTAGCCTGGAGAAGAGGAGGCTCAGGGGAGACCTGATTGCTCTCTACAACTACCTGAAGGGAGGTTGTAGCCAGGTGGGATTGGTCTCTTCTCCCAGGCAACCAGCATCAGAACAAGAGGACACAGTCTCAAGCTGCACCAGGGGAGGTTCAGACTGGATGTTAGGAGGAAATTCTACACAGAGAGAGTGATTGGCCATTGGAATGTGCTGCCCGGGGAGGTGGTGGAGTCACCATCACTGGAGGTGTTCAAGAGGGGATTGGACGTGGCACTTGGTACCATGGTCTAGTAGTCATGAGGTCTGTGGTGACAGGTTGGTCTTCATGATCTTTGAGGTCTTTTCCAACCTTATTGATTCTATGATTGAACAGGTGTAAAGCAGTTGTCTTTTCATCAACAGGATTTCGTGCTTTTGAAGCCAAGAAAACAGAAATCCCAACTCTTCCAATCTTGTGGCAATAAATGAAACAAGTTGGAGACATCTTGCAGACCACCTGAAAGAAGAATATAAGGAGATGCTGAAATTTTAAGAGCATTTATAAGCACATTTGAACATAAGACCATAAGCACCATATAAACACCCTGGTAAGAGAGTTTACCTCTTTTTTAATGGAATAGTAAACCTATTTCTTAGCTATTCACATGAGCTAATGAAAGCTGTTTCTGAACTGTGGCTCAAAAGTGCAAGTCAAGTTACACTTTCCAAAAGGAAATAGGGCACATGCTCTCTGATCATTACAACCAATGTATACTTCTTGGTTCCATATCTTTAAAAGCTAAATGCATCTTCAAATGATTCCAGCTATGTTCTTATCCTCGAGTTACTTGGCACATGTCTAATAAATCTGTAAGCATCAATCAGTGCATCTATCTGCAAGTTCCCATTTGAATTTCCTAAAATATTTTTTTATAATGGTAATGAATTATTTTAATTCAGACAGCATAAATGGTTGCAGCTTATAGATATTATGCAGAACTGATCTTGAAAATAAGGCATTTTTATTTCTCTGCTGTAAGATCGCCTTCCTTGATTTACAAACCATTCCCAGATATTTTGCTACTAGGCATAAGGTGACATGTAAAATAAGGTGTTGGAAGAAAAGGGTATGACTGAGCAAAAAGTCTGCACACACACAGACAAAAAAGACAAAAAGAGCTTTTCTCTAAAAAAAAGAAAGCATCTAAGCAAACTCAAGCGGTGGGAAAAAAATTGTCTGAGGATTCAAACTATTCTGATCATCCAATATATGAATTCCACTCTTTCCCAAGGTCATTCTCCCCTCTGCCTCCTATTAAGCTATTTACAATCTTTTTTGTGTATGTGTGTGACTTTTGAAGGTGTAGAGAGGGACACAGCTCTGCCTAGAGTGCTGTCTGGCTAGGAGCCAATTAGTACTCTGCACCTAATCCACAAATTTGCAGCCTGACTCTGGAAACTGAAATGCTGAACCAGTGCCCTTGGGTTCCCCTACATTTGTTTGGTGGCAGGGGAATCTAGCTGGGTAAATCAGATATCAAAGGCACAGTTCTGTCACTTTAAGGACCACTGCCAGTGCTATCCAATGAAGAAGGTACTTCTTTGGCTTAAACAGACTCAAAATGTGAAGTATTAGTGCAAGTTCCTTCCCATTCAGATGGGAAAATGATGAAGAGATGTGTTGTTCTAAATGCCTAAGCACCACAGGGAAATAGCATAAAACAGGAGGCACACTGCATAGCAGAGCTCTCCTTGGCTGCACAAGCTGGGAAACAGGCAGTAAAAAAAAGCTGCATGCTATCTTTTAGAATCATAGAATCATAGAATTTTCTGTCAACACACCCAAAGCCATGACAAATAATCCTCAAGAAGTGGATGCTGGTACTCAGAAATGGAGGAAATCAGTCTGGGACGGGTTATGAACAGCGAAAAGGAGCAGGCAGCTGAAAGGAAACACAAAAAAAGTCATAGCTAATTTATAAGACTGATATTTCTAATCAGGTGGCCCTTCCTGAGAGATGCTGCACAGGGAGTTTATAGCTGGGGACTGAGAAGCATCTTTAGTGCCTTGAAGCTTGACAGAGGAGAAGGGAAGCTCATGGATTCTTGGGGGAAGAGTTGAGCTTTTTGTAAGGTATTATTCAGAGTTGGCAGGGCATGGGAGGACCAGAGAGGGGAGAGGTTGTTTAATAAGTGGGTGCTTCAGCTTAGGGTTTTAGTGGTTTTATATATGTAAAGGATTTTATGTATTTCATTCAGGAGCACAGTGCTGCTGGGCACTGTTAAAACATAAGCCACCAAGGCCGTTCTGCCTTGATAAAGATACCAGTCAGAAACAGGGAGAGCGGAACAGATCAATATATAATGCGGGAGTCATAAGCAAACCACCTGCTTTACCAATGTCTAACAGTCTGTCTCCAGAAATAGGCTACATGAGATAAATGTGGGTGTAAGAGATTCTGCAGTAAATAATTATGGATTAAGCTACAGCTAACTATTGACACTTTCCCTCCTATCCATTTTTGTATTGGCTCACTTATGGCTGCAGATTCGAAGCACTTTGCTTTGAAATTTATTTTCATCTTCCTGAAAAAAAAAAAAAAAGCTAGCCATAGACATATTGCAGGGTTGTAAATTAGAGCCTAGGTTTCAGTGTAAGCTGAACCCAAACTGGACTCAGCTGAAACCTAGAGAGCAGAGTTTAATTTTAGTAGTCCTTCAATACCACTGTGTCTCCTAACCCTGTATTTACCAGCCTCTCTATTGCCCCTCCTTTTCCTCCAGTTTACTAGAAGCCACCTGCTTGTTTCTAGCAATGCTGGAACTCAAAATACCACAACATGCTCCAGGTGGCCAAGAGGGCAAATGGCATCCTGGCCTGTATCAGGAACAGTGTGGCCAGCAGGAGCAGGGAGGTCATTCTGCCCCTGTACACAGCACTGGTTAGGCCACACCTTGAGTCCTGTGGCCAGTTCTGGGCCCCTCACTTTAGGAAAGATGTTGAGTTGCTGGAACGTGTCCAGAGAAGGGCAACAATGTCGATGAGGGGTTTGGAGCACAGTCCTATGAGGAGAGACTCAGGGAGCTGGAGTTGCTTAGCCTGGAGAAGAGGAGGCTCAGGGGAGACCTTATTGCTGTCTACAACTACCTGAAGGGAGGTTGTAGACAGGTGGGGGGTTGGTCTCTTCTCCCAGGCAACCAGCACCAGAACAAGAGGGCACAGTATCAAGCTGCACCAGGGGAGGTTTAGGCTGGATGTTAGGAAGAAGTTCTACACAGAGAGAGTGGTTGCCCACTGGAATGGGCTGCCCGGGGAGGTGGTGAAGTCACCATCACTGCAGGTGTTTAGGAAGAGACTGGATGGGGTGCTTGGTTGCATGGTTTAGTTGATTAGGTGGTGTTGGATAATAGGTTGGAGGCGATGATCTTGAAGGTCTCTTCCAACATGGTCTGGTCTATTCTATTCTATTCTATTCTATTCTATTCTATTCTATTCTATTCTATTCATTTCTTCACCACTCAGCTTTCTTCAACAGCTTGAAAAGATACTGCCTGAATGGATTGCTTGCTGGGATAAGTGCTTGGCCCTGGATGCTCACTGGTGAGAGAAGAGGAAAGAAAATGGAGATACACCTTCATGAAAACAGCCATGGGAGGCTGGCAAACAAAAGGCCTGGGCAGGTGGATGTTCTGCATTGGGCAGATGAAATACAATTAGATCATCTCACTATTTGCTTTACAAGACAAAGTACTGCAACAACTGCAGCAGCAAGAGTGGCCATGAGGTTGTCCCACAGCAGAGTGATGGACAAAGAACATGGCCAAGTGTTGATATAGAGTCAAAGGCAAGAAAAAACAGAGTACCCTGGGAGAGACCTTGGTGACAGGAGGACCAAAAATGCAGGAACAGACCTTGGGACAGATTGTGTGGTTAAGTGGAGCTGGAGATGATTGTATTTTAAAGTTCTCCTGGGAAATGGGCTTAGAATAGTAGCAGCAGCAGGGCTGGATCTGTAGTTACATAGACTGCTATTGCTGTATATGTCAGCCTGGAAAACAAAACAGAGAACCATGGCCTGCATGGGTACCTTTCTTTTTCGCAGGTCAGTGCTCTGTTAGACAGATGTGCCAATACTAATGGTGTAACATTGTCCCACACTGGTTGTTATAAGTCTCAGGGTTATACTAAATGAAAGTGTTGACAGGAATACTAGTCTCCAGAGGTTATTTGTTCACAGTCTGCTGCCTGGGAATAATGCAGGAAGATGGAAATAATGTATTTTTTTTTTAACCCATCTTCCGGTATCTCAGTTCAGCACTACTTGGATGCTCATCCCAATTGTTCCTTGTTCCTAACTGGATGCTTCCCATTTATTTATTTTTTTCTCATTCACAGAAGAGAGACTTGCTGCAAGCTGAAATATTCATAAGCAAGATAAATGCTGCCAGCTAGCTCTCCCCATTCATTCCTGTGATGACTGGTCATAGAATCATTTTTGCTGGAAAAGACCTTTAAGGTCATCAAGTCCAACCATTATCTAACCCTTCCAAATCTGGTGCTAAACCATGCCCCTTAACACCACATCTATGCATATCTTAAACTCCTCTGGGGATGGTAATTCAATCACCTCCCTGAGAAGCCTATTCCAGTGTTTAAAAGGTGATGAAATCTTCCCTCTGAATGAGTACTTGGTTTTCTAGCAAAATCCCAAGAAAAGTTATTCACTCTCTTGTATATGGATCTACAGGAAAATGTCATCCTTGCAGGGTTTCCCTGGGCTGGAAAAGCAGTTTAACAACCATGGCAATGGGCCCTGCATCTGATTGCTTTAACATTTCAAGCTACTCCCCTTGCCTTTTTTCCTAGATTTGTTTAATAAAACCCTTTGAAACTATGATAGCAGCATAGGTGTAGCTGCTGCTGGTCACTAGGCTACTAATGCCTTTTGAACAGGCTAAGCAATTAAATGTAGGCGTGCCTAGTAAGCAGAAATAGTAACTTCTGGCCATGCTGTGCTCTAGGGCTTAATATAGGATTTTCTTTCCTTCTCTGAACAAAAAAAATAATATACCCTTTGTTTTGAAAGGACTTGCCACCTCAGCCTGGCAGCCATTCTGACCTTTCACCAAGAGATTTGTAACTCAGGAAGAGAGATGCAAAAGAGCTCAAAAGGAGCAACATGTGTGGAAAATCCAGTGGCTTTTCCATGTGCCCGAGTACCAGGAGGGAGAGAGGGACAGTGAAAGAGGACACAGGAGCAGGCAGAGTAGGGGCAGAAAGGTATATACCATGTAGGGTGAGAAGAGAAAGGAACAGGACAAACAGCAGCAGAAGAAGCTTGAATGGCTCAAAATTTAAATGGGGCATCAAGTGAAAATACCCAGCTACAGCACTTGTGAGAGTATCACCTCCCACCAAAGCAACTGAGCAATCTCCACATCCTGGATGGAGAATGGGTGGTGTTGGTGGTGAATCCCCTTCACACAGGCAAAAGTGCCTATTCACTGCCCTGTCACTCTCTGTCACCACAGGAGCGGACCTGGCATCGTACAAACCCAGTGAAACACCAGTTGGTGTCACAGGTCCTTTCACACCAGATGTACTCTTCTGCTTCATTCTTGGCAATGCATACTGCTTATTGGCAGCTGTGAAGACTTTCAGTGTCTTATATGTTATTTTAAAACTTTGTTATGCTTACATAAATTGGGTATATTGGACAGTAGATCTGTACATATATGTGGGAGAAGGAAGCAGTAATAAAGAGGTTGTATCCAAAGCTTTTGAATGAAACATCACTCTAAGTATAAAAAGAAGTTTAATGTCTTCCTCTGCCCTTGACAGCTGTATGCAGCATCACAACATCACAGAGGTCACCCTAAAGTATTGATTATGAGGGCACAGGTCACCCCTTTGAGACTTGGGTCCAGCCACAGTGGATGAGTGCCTTTGCTGGTTGTCCATGCATGCATGTAAACTAGCAAGGCTTTGAACCCTTTGCTGGAGAACTCCTGACCTCACAGATGTTGTGCAGATGCACTGTGCCGCAGTAAATATAAGCTGCATCCAGTGAGCTCTGCAGGCAGCATAGCTGTGCCTTCTGTGCACTAGATGTGTGCACCAATGTCAGCTCAACATGTATAAATCGCCTGCTCCTAGGTGCTTTGATTTCAGCATTTAATTTCTTGAACCAGAGCAGAGCAATCTGTTTTTCTTAAAAATGGATGCTCAGTTTGCAGTATATACAACACAGGTTCCCTTGCCTGGTTTCTGTAGCCTTTCTTCCGACCACATCCAAGGGCCAGGTGAAAGACCCTGGCTGTGAAAGAAGCTTTCTTGTCTAAAATAAATCAGCATGGCCAAAAAAAGTACTGGGGTAGATGTGAGAGGGTCACAGTGCATGGCCTTCCCTTGGGGCTCATCCCAGAAATGCAGGGAGCCACTACTGAGAGTGAGTAATGTCAATCAATGCCTACTACAAATCTCTGATCACACAAGTGAATGAGCTCATGTTAAGGAGACCCTCCTACTAACTGCAGGTAATGACTGTACTAATAGGCACAGCTAGTTCACACCTCAGACCTATAGTCTATAAATTGCTTTCAAAAGCCATTAGAAATTTCTGAGCAGGGTTTTCTAAATTTTTGTTTTAGCCCATGGAAGCAGAAAGCTTTCTTCCCTGGACGACTGATCAGAAATTGGCCTACACTGAAGTGGTCTTAATCCAGCCTTTACTATGAGTTACAGAACAGGAAAACAAAGCAGCTTGTCCCAGATCCCATTTCAAGGTGTTTAAGAGAAACTGTCACATTGCTTCAGAAATATGTGCTATTACAGACAAAGCCACCATGCCAGCTTTTCCTTTAACCTCCCTAGACCTCTCATGTCCCTGTTAACCACTGCTGGGGGGGACATTAATAAAGGTATGCGTAAACTCAGCAGGCAACACAAGTGACAGTCCTAGCAACACTGACCAGCTTTGGGAGGCTAATTACAACAGTAATGGCCTTAGAATCCCTGCTCAGAAGTCTCTCAGTTTTCATATTGCTTCCCCAAAGCTTGCTGATATCTTCCCTTTTCCTATCCTTCTATTACTCTTTCATCCACTGCTGTGGTTTCTGCCTGTGGTATTTCACTAAATTTTTTTCAGCTTGTTAACCACTGACCCCATGTTCCACCTCTTCCTGTCATCAGACTGCAAGATGAATCCTGTAACCTGTCCCTCTGTTGTAAAGTTGTTTGTAAAACGTAATAATCCTCCTGAAACTCGTTTGTAAACCCAAATAGTGACTCACCCTCTCTCTTCGACATGAGCTAGGGGTGACATGCATGATCATTTTAGTGTTCCATTTCATCTCCAAATCTGAATGTGGGTATTCACACTGGTCTTCTGGACAGACTCATGCTCCACTTTCTCATTTGTCCTACAAATCCACACATTTGGAGCCCATATGGGTCAGACTCACTGCTGAAGTCAACGATAGGGTTTGGAAGCTAGAGGGGTGTGTACTTGGGGGTGTGTATTTGCTGCTGTGCAATCTGGGATGTACGGAAGCTGCTATGAGCCTCTTTTTATCTCCCTCCCCTAATTTAGGACCCTTACATCCCCTACCCATACACACTGACAGCCACTTTCCCTCCAACCTACTTTTATGAAGTCCTCTTTCCCACAGCTGCTGACTGCGGTTGGGGCCATCTATGTACTTGGGGTGTGTGTTTGCTGCTGTGCAATCTGGGGTGGAGGGTCCAAAAGACTTTCAGACAGGGCTTGCCATGCCTGCTGCCATGGGAAGGAAAAGGAGGGCAGCTCTATGTCAGGTTACACCAGTCCCTGGAGGGGCTGAAAAGAACCCAGCCAGCAGGTGGACAAAGAAACCTGACCCAGGTGGGCAGAGAGACTTGGTTTCCCCGCCTCGGGGAGAGGGGTCCCCAGGTCAAGGTCTGTTCCACTCACTCTTCCTGTCCAGCAAGCCTATATAAAGGGAGCCATCTGCTTGGGTCTTCTTTTGCTCCTGTGCTTTGCCTGCCTGACAGACATCTCTGCTGCCCTTGCTTCCTGCAGTTACCATGTGGCCTGCCTCCGTGCTGCATCCACACTTGTAAGGACTACATCCAAAGAGAATCCACATTTAAAACAAGGGAATCCAATACCAGCTGAGCCTGGTTTTGTATATTTTATTATTTAGCCTTTTCCTTATACCTTTGTAACTTTCCCTGTTACTCAAATGCTCTTTATATTTTGTTAAACTTACCTTTTTTTTCTTCCAAATTTATTCCAGACCATTTATTTAGTGATTTTCCATCTCTTTTTCTCCTGCCTAATTTACTGTTACCCTACCAGGGAAAAAGAGAGAGAGGAGGCAATCCAAATCTGTTCCATTTGGGCTTTTGGACTCTGGAAAAAGTTTAAACCACAACAAGCTGATTCCCTGATGTCTGCTGGGAATACAATACAGCAGAGAGAGAACAGTTCTGGAGGTTCCTGGAGTGTGTGGAGGGTAACTTCCTGACACAACTGGTGAGGGATCCAACCAGGGAAGGTGCCCCCTAACCTGCTTTTTGTAAACAGGGAAGAACTTGTGGGGGAAGTAAAGGTTGGAGAGCACCTAGGGCTCAGCAATCATGAGATGATTGAGTTCTCTACCCTTGGGGAAACAAGGAGAGGGGTTGGTAAAACTGCCACCTTGAACTTCCATCCATCAAACTTTGGCCTGTTCAGGAGACTGATTGACAAAAGTCCCTTGGGAAGCCACCTTGAAGGATATAGGAGTCCAGGAAGGCTGGACATGCTTCAAGAGGGAAGTCTTAAAGGCAGAGGTGCAGGCTGTCCCTGGGTGCTGAAAAATGAGTCAGTAGGGAAGGCATCCAGCCTGACTGAATAGGGACCTTTGGCTGGACCTCAAGAACAAAAGGAGAGTCTATGGCCTGTGGAAGAGGGGACATGTCTCTCATCAGGACTATGAAGATGTAGTGGAGCTATGCAGGGAGGAAATTAGCACAGCTAGAGCTCAACTTAGTTACAGCCATTAAGGGTAACATAACATGTTTCTATAAATTCGTTAACAACAAAAAGAGGACTAGGGAAAATCTCCATCCTTTGTTGGATGCAGAGCAAAACATAGTGATTAAAGATGAGGAGAAGGCTCAGGTCCTCAATGCCTACTTTGCCTCAGTCTTTAGTACTGGATCCAGCTGTTCCTTGGACACTCAGCCTCATGAACTAGGAGTCAGGGAGGGGAATCAGGATGAGGTCATCACAATTAATGAGGAAGGGGTTAGTGAACTGCTATGCTGCTTAGACGCTCACAAGTCTGTGGGGCCAGATGGGCTAAACCTGAAGGTGCTGAGGGAGTTGGCAGCTGTGCTCACCAAACCACTATCCATTGTTTACTTGAAGTCCTGGCTAACTGGGTAGGTCCCAGTGGACTGGAGGGTAGCAAATGTAACACCTATCTACAAGAAAGGAAGAAAGGAGGATCTGGGAAACTACAGACCTGTCAGTTTGACCTCAGTACCAGGTAAGGTCATGGAGCAGGCCATCTCAAGCACCATCACATGCCATATAGAGAACAACTAGGGGGTCAGGCCCCATCAGCATGGGTTTATGAAGAGCAGGTCCTGATCTCCATCTATAACAAGACGACCCAGCTGTTGGATGAGGGAAAGGCTGTGGATATTGTCTACCTAGACTTTCAAAAAGCCTTTGACACTGTTTCCCATAGAATTCTCATGGACAAACTGGCTGCTCGTGGCTTGGATAAAGCACTGGTTGGGCAAAACACAGTGCAGGATAAAGCACTGGCTGGGCAAACAGGTGCTCAATGGAGTTAAATCCAGCTGACAGCCGGTCACAAGTGGTGCTCCTCAGGGCTCAGTGTTGGGACCATTTCTGTTTAACATCTTTATTGATGACCTTCATGAAGACACAGAGTGTGTCATCAGTAAGTTCACAGATGATACCAAGTTAGGTGTTAGTGTTGATCTGCACCAGGATAGGGAGACTCTGCAGAGGGACTTGGATAGATTGGATCAATGGGCCAACATTGAGGGATGAGCTTCAACAAGACCAAATGCCAGGTCTTGCACTTGGGTCACAACAACCCCAAGCAACACTGCAGGCCTGTGGAATTGTGGCTGGAAAGCTTTCCAGCAGAAAGGGACCTGGGGGTTCTAATTGACAAGCAGCTGAATATGAGCAAGCAGTGTGCCCAGGTGGCCAAGTGTGACAGTTTCTATGGAAAATTCAAAACCTCATCATTCTCCTTACCTTCAAATAGCACCGTCCCTCAACTCTCTGGCATGTACCCCAACTACTCCAAACTGGAATTGCAGCTCTACCTTGGAGTGGAACACTCCTTCAGTTCTCTATGTTTCCAGCACAGAGAGCGGAGAGTAGAGATCGCTATAGCAGCTATGTTACTACAGAACACAGGGAAGGACTCTCCAGGAGCCCTTCACCAGCTCATCTCCTCTTCCTTCCTTTTCAGCCTCTGTCCAATGCCAGTGGCTGCGTCTCCGGCCTGGGGAGGATCAAGCTGCTCAGGGTCACTACCTCCTCCAGACTTTCTTGCGTGTTCACTGTCATCACCTTGATGCAATGAGCAGAATGCAAAACATTTTAGTATCTTGGCATGCTGGAGAGCTCATTCCCAGCCTGGGTCAGAAGGCAGCACAGATTTAACAGGGTGAAGTTGCAGGTTTGAGAACCACCACAACTCCTGGTTACCCAACAGATGCTCCTGCATGGCATGACAGTTGTGGCTGATTGCACATCATCCCTGCCTGCCAGCCTGCAAGTCCACCTGGAGTCTGCCCAGTCAGTTGTAGCCAACAGCTGGGGAAATGATTCACGAAGTTGATCTGAAAGACAAGGGGACTGAGCACAAACGTGGCAGCTGAGTAGTATGGCATAGAGGAAAGCTGTCAGTGTGCACACAGCAGGGGAAGCTGTGCCATGGGTACAACTGTTAACATTTTAAACTTGTTTTATTACAGTGTCAGACAAATTTGAAACAGCTGCTCTGTATGCTCTTCATTTCCAGAGGCAATGTTTTGTTAGTTTTTTTTTTTCACTTGCTGTAAAAGAAATTGGTGCTTCTGCTGTTCACAAAATTACCTAAGCTGCACTTACGACTTCTGATCTTGCTGTGATCACATGGATACCTTAAACAGCAAGACTAGGGTTCACTCTGCTAACAGTAGTGCCACAGTCCTGGAAAAAAAATAAATGTTAGATACATTATGGAGAGGAGCAGGCAGGAGCAGCAAGGGAGAACTGTCAGCTCCCATTTCACTTTCTCTAAGACCTTTTGTCATTGAACTACTGAACAGTTTCTCATGCTGTCGAGTAATTAAGCCTCCCTGACACTGGAGCATTTGTGAGGGAATTACTGCTCATCCCAGCCATGCTCAGAAACATCAGGTCAGAAGTCACAGAATTGACAAACCTATTGAGGTGACTGAAAATATGTTCAGCTGCCAAGTCCCCAGTCTAATATCTTCAGAGCAGCAGAGAAACGAGCAGAAATAGCTTATATTCAAACAGATTGCCAGGGGCAGGCACCTTTGTCTAATGAAGGCTGGACTGGTTTATATTTATAGAAGATTGGAGTTTTATTATGCTTGTTTATTTGTGCTGCAGTAGGACCCAGAAGTGCAGACTAGGTCCCTTTGTGTGAGGCATTAGGAAAATGCCAAAGAGAAACTAGGTAAAGAAAAGAGAGGAAATACACAAATATCACTGTTTTCTACCTTCTCTCTTAACCATACTGTTTTGGCATAAGCTCCTTTTTCAAGTGGAAGGAAATGTATAGTTACTTACTAGTAACTATACATTTCCTATACTAACTTATAGTTATTTAACCATATTAACTATAGTTATTATTTAACTATATAGTATAGTTAGTTAGTATAGTTATTATTTAACTAACTACTAACTATTATTTATACTAACTATAACTAACTATTTATGCTATTATACTATTATTTAACTATACTTAATTATTTAACTATACTAACTTATCGTTATTTAATTTATCAATTAGTTGCAGCAAAGATGATTTGGGACACCACTGTTATGTGATTCTGAACCCTGGGGCAGAGAAGGCAGGTTGCTAAAGCAGCACCCAAAGCACGAGTTCTGCAGGAGGGTACGGACTCTGCATTTGTTGCTATATTGGGAGCTGAGTAACTTGAATGTTATTACTAGATCCACAGGTGCCTTCTTGCGTGACTCTGAGAAGCTTGTTCCACTTTCCAAGGCTTCAATCCTCCTGGTAAAATTGCTGTAACAGTGCTTGTCATCATCTTCTCTTTTTTTTTTTATTAAAGAAAAAGGTGCTGGAGATCATTTGCTAAAAAGATCTTTCAAAGGCTAAGAATGGTCTTAGCTGAGTTTGCTAACCAGCCTCAGGAAATGCCGAGCACAAGATGATCATCATTCACATTTGTAAGCCTCATGGTTTAGAGCAACTATAGTAAAAGTCTCAGCTTATGTAGAACATCTACAGGTTCATTTTTCTGTGAGTGGTTTCAGTATTAGTCACTGTCCCATCTGTGTGGGGTCACTACCCACTTCTGTTTTCTAGGCATCTTCTTTCCTTCTGTTACATCATGCCTAACATTTTGATGTTTAAATTTCATATATTTTATCTGGCATTTTCAGACTTCCCTACAATATTTAATTGCACTCTTTTTTTATTTATGCTTTTCTCCCTGGATTGCATAAGGGGCAGGAAGGGGAAGTAATACATGTGTGAAATAAATGTGTTATTAATAATGAGGTGGTGATGTACCCTCGTGGCCAAGGCCAAGGTATCTGTGGTGCATTAAGAGTGTGACCAGTAGGTTGATGGAGGTTCTCTTCCCTCTCCACTCTGCCCTAGGGAGGCAACATCTGGAGTATTGTGTCTAGTTCTGGGCTCTTCAGTTTAAGAGCGACAAGGAACTACTGGATACAATCCATTACAGTTTGCAGCAAGGGCTACAAAAATGATTAGGAGGCAGAAGCATCACCCTTATGAGGCAAGGCTGAGAAACCTGGGTCTGTTTAGCCTGGAGAAGACTGCGAGGGGGATAATTTCAATTCTTATCAATATAAAGGGTGGGTGCCAAGATGATGGGGATAGACTCTTTCCAGTGCTGCCTAGCAACAGGTCAAGGGGCAGTGGGCACAAACTGGAACACAGTAAGGTCCACCTGAACATGAGGAAAAATTCCTTCAGAGTGACAGAGCACTGGAACAGGCAACCAAGAGAGAGACTGTGGAATGGCTCTGGACTTTTCCAAACCTGCCTGGACATGTTCCTGTGCAACATGATCTAGCAAAGGGGTCTCCAGAGGTCCCTCTTATAGATTCATGAATGTATGAAAATTAATATGGCAAACATGATTGCTAATAAACATTAATTAATAACTTTTTATTAATATGAAAAATTGCCAATAACTTATCAAATAGGTTCAGAGTATGGCTGGAATATATATATTTACAGTGAGAATGTACAATATTTAGGCAAGACAACAATTCTAACAATTTTAAGCAAACCAGAAGAAAGAGAAGAGAATCCCTGGGCACAGTATGGTCTCGACCACAGGGGGAGACTTGACAGGAACCATTACACACAGGAGGCAATGAATTAGTTACTCCCAAATCAGTTCCACCCAAATAGAAGGGGGGTTGCTGCTGCAGTATATTAACCGTGAAGGCTGTAAGGCACTTCTTGTGCACCTGGCATGGCAAGAGACTAATGCTTGTTGCTGGCAGGATGCCATGTGGTCTCTTGATGGCTGATCTGGCTCCAGTAGGATGGTGGGATGTACAAAGCACTTCTGTGAAGGGCTTTTGCGTCTTCCTGGGTAAACTGAGAGGCAAGGCACAAATTCCAGTAGCAAGGGGAAGTGAGGCTTGGCTCCTAAGGCTCGTGGCTTCTCAGGCTTGCAGTAGAATACAGAATGAATCAGGTTGGAAAAGATCTTTGAGATAGAGTCCAGCCTATCATCCAACACCATCTAATCAAATAAACCATGGCACTAAGTACCCTGTCCAGCCTCTTCCTAAACATCTCCAGTGATGGTGACTCCACCACCTCCCTGGGCAGCCCATTCCAATGGCCAATCACTCTCTCTGTGTAGAATTTCTTCCCAACATCCAGACTAAACCTCCCCTGGTGCAGCTTGAGACTGTGTCCTCTTGTTCTATCACAGGTTGCCTGGGAGAAGAGACCAACCCCCACCTGGCTATAACCTCCCATCAGGTAGTTGTAGAGAGCAAGAAGGTCTCCCCTGAGCCTCCTCTTCTCCAGGCTAAGCAATCCCAGCTCGCTCAGCCTCTCCTCATAGGGCTTGTGCTCCAAACACCTCCCCAGCTTTGTTGCCCTTCTCTGGACACATTCCAGCAACTCATCATCTTAAACTGAGGGGCCCAGAACTGGACACAGGACTCAAGGTGTGGCCTAAGCAGTGCAGTGTACAGGGGCAGAATGACCTCCCTGCTCCTGCTGGCCACACTGTTCCTGATACAGGCCAGAATGCCATTGGCCTTCTTGGCCACCTGGGCACACTGCTGGCTCATGTTTAGGCAGCTGTCAATCAGCATCCCCAGGTCTCTTTCTGTTTGGGAGCTCTCCAGCCATTCTGACCCCAGGCTGTAGCTCTGCATGGGGTTGTTGTGGCCAGTGTGTAGAACCCAGCACCTAGATGTGTTAAATCTCATGCCTTTGGACTCTGCCCATCTGTCCAGCCTGTCAAGGTCTCTCTGCAGAGCTCTCTCTACCCTCTATCAGATCAACACCTGCTCCCAACTTGGTGTCATCTGCAAACTTACTAATGGTGGGCTCAATCCCTCATCCAGATCATCAATAAAGATATTGAACAGGATTGGGCCCAGAACTGATCTCTGGGGGACACCACTAATGACTGGCTGCCAGCTGGATGTGGCACCATTTTCCACCACTCTCTGGGCCTGGCCCTCCAGCCAGTTCCTAACCCAGCACAGAGTGCTGCTGTCCAAGCCACGGGCTGACAGCTTGGCCAGGAGTTTGCTGTGGGGAATGGCATCAAGGGCCTTGCTGAAGTCCAGGTAGACCACATCCACAGCCTTGTCTACATCAATCAGGCAGTCACCTGATCATAGAAGGAAATCAGATTGGTGAGGCAGGACCTGCCCTTCCTAAATCCATGCTGGCTGGGCCTGATCCCTTGGCAGTAAGCAGGGCTTGTAGGGCTTGTGTCTTCTATCCCAGGTCTTGGACAAGGTGACTCACGGCAAGGTGAGTCGAAGCAGGCCAGTCCAGGCAAAGGCAAATTCAGGCAAGGCGAGTCCAAGTAGGCAAGGCAAGGCAAATACAATTCAGTTTGTATTTATCACTTGCCTGAGATTCAATTGGGCCAATAGGGTAACTGAACCCAGCAAAAAATTACCCAATGAAATGGGACTCTGCCAGGCTGTGGCCGTAAAAGGCAGGGACACAGGTCTGGTCTGGGAGAAGCAGTGGCCAGTAGACATGCTGTCACTCCAAAAGGAGACTTGTTTACCAGACTCCTTGGTGCCCGTTCTTTTGTCCCTTTTCCTGTGTTACCCCAACTCCTGCAGGGAGGAGCGGGGAGAGTGGGACCATGTCTAGACATTCCAGAACCTGTCTGGGTTTGTGCTGGGCCCATTTGACCCTACCACCACAGTCCCTTCCAACCCTTACCATTCTGTGATTCTGTAATTGCCTCCGAGCTACTCTTATCATTCCTGAAAAAGAAACTGAGGCACAGAGAGACTTAAAAACAACCAGAATGTCAAAGTTCTGACTCCAAATTCAGTGCTGTACTTACTTAAACTTGTCCTTTCATTTTCATAGGTATGTTTTATGCTTAGAAAAAAAAAAGCTATGAAAGCCTTCTAATCTACATGATTTATAAATTGCTAATTCACAGCTGGTTAATTTTGTCTTTTGTATGCTTTGACAACACAACCAATGCTGAGGTAAGATGAACTCAGCTTGCCTTCTTTAATCTGGAGACATCCTTCAATCAGCAAAGAAAACCACAGTCAGATTTCTTAAGGCCCAAGCTAGAGGCAAAGGTGTGGGCTCTTCTGTCTTCAGACTGTTCGCACTGACACCTAATTTAAACTAAATGAATAAGCAAGTCTTGAGGCATTCAGCTGAATGCCACCCTGCTGTGCCAGGTGCATACAAAAACTAAAATATGTGTTACAAATACAGAAAATGAGATGAGCTACACATCAAAGAATGAGCATTTGAAAGTCTGGCAGCCTCGGTCCCAATTCAGCCAGTCTTTGGCACGGTTCAGTTGCTGGGGTCATATCTGTGTCGCTGACTAGCAAGTGATGCAGGTTAGTGTCTTCATGATTTGTAGCAAATCATTGTAATTGTTCACCTTTATCATTAGCTATGACTAGACCTGAGACATGTCCTCTCCATTGCCCTTTCCCACATGCTCATTTTATTTTTTAGCCTCAATACAGAGTTTAATAAGAACAGTCTTCCAAAAGAAAAGATTTCACTAATAATAACTAGCTATTGGATTGGAGTAAAAAGTGATTATTTCAATCAGTTCAGGAGTCAATATTATCATTTGATGGTAATTTAGATGTCAAGGTGAGAGGGAAGATGTACAATACTTGTGACATATTCCACCTGCTCCACTTTACAGTTGTGCACATGTATCTCAATCAGGTAATCATGTTTATATGAAAATAAACAACCCCAAATGTTCTGATTATATATACAGGCATGAACTTTCCTCATGTGTCTGGGGACAAAACCCAAAAGTACTTGAGATACAGTGATATTTAATCACCACTTCTAAATATGGTGGAATTTTGCTTCCTGATCCTGTGAGGTCTCTGGTTGTTTAGCCTGGAGAAGAGGAGGCTCAGGGGAGACCTTATTGCTGTCTACAACTGCCTGAAGGGAGGTTGTAGCCAGGTGGGGGTTGGGCTCTTCTCCCAGGCAACCAGCACTAGAGCAAGAGGACACAGTCTCAAGCTGCACCAGGGGAAGTTTAGACTGGATGTCAGAAGAAATTCTTCACAGAGAGAGTGATTGGCCATTGGAATGTGCTGCCCAGGGAGGTGGTGGAGTCACCATCACTGGAGGTGTTTAGGAGGAGACTGGATGGGGTGCTTGTTGCCATGGTTTAGTTGATTAGATGGTGTTGGATGATAGATTGAATGTGATCTCGAAGGTCTTTTCCAACCTGGTCTGGTCTATTCTATTCTATGCTATGCCATGCTATTCTATTCTACCTCACTAGGGCATTAGTACTAGGCAGAATTAGAGTTGTTCAGTCTCCTCACCATCATTCTTAAATTGTGTTTGCTTTTTATAAGAACATGATCTCTAAAATCATGTTTTACTTATGTTTAACTTTGGAGTGAATTACCACACCCCTGTTGGGTTGGTAAAAATCTGCATTGCCTGGAAAACTAGAATTTTTACATTATCCCAACATAAATTCACAAAAATCAGTAAATTAATTTGAAATTACACAACAGTACTGAGCAAGAAAACCTGAATGTTTCTCCACATTTTTAATACTTGAAAACTGACTCAATGTGAGTTCACTGTAACAGCAAGTAAGGACATACAAACTATCGAATCTTCAAAACCCCAGTAGGCACTGCCTGTCTGAGGGGAGGTTACAGCATCCAGCAGCAGTATAGGTAGCCAGCACACAAGACATGATTTTAATTCTCAGTTGACTTGCTGGCTTAAAAGGATGAGTTACTGAGGCTAGGCCTATTTTGTTCAGGTACTCACTTCTCTTAGTACATTTAGCAATGCTTCCTCAGTAGTTAGGGTTCTCAGAAAGCTGTGCCAAGAGGAAGCACTCATGCTTTGGTGCAGCCACATTTTAAAGAGGAATGACAGCTGGACCAGTTAATATGAATGAAAACTCTCAACACATGTACCATCTCCATTGTATCACATCTTAGGACTCAACATTTTTATTGCATTTGAAGAGCAGGTTGAGCTACCAAAGCATTAACTGTTGCTTGACACTTCAGCGGGGTGTTATGTAATATCAGACTGTATCAAGTTTGATACAGCAACCAGTACTAGTAAAATCTGTCACAAACCACTCTGCAATAGAATCCTGTTTACTTTACTCCAATGACTTCAATTAAATCCCAACTTTTCATCAAGAAGTTTGAAGTAGGCGTGCACATGGATGCCATTACTGTTTTTCTCTGCCATGAATTTGATATAAAATTCTTTAATGAGGTTGCATATTAATCTCAAAACGTTGTTAGTAGAATTCACTAGTTGCTCACAAAGACCTGCATACACCGAGCTTTGTTAGGGTTCATAGAACGGCTTAGGTTGGAAGGGATAATAGAGAGCATCTACTCCAACTTTCAACAAACTCGGCTTTAAAGGTAAAGCGCAAATTGAAGGATAAGCTGGGTAACAGCACTTCAAGAATACATCAAAATTCCACCTTCAGTACTGCCACATCAGCATTTGCCCACACAGCACTTGTCACTCAGACCACAAAGCAATTTCTAGGAGGGGGTCAGTGATATTTTCACTTCCCCTTGCGGGTCTTTCTCTGGGGCCAGAACACAGGGACCAAGGTGGCCCGCTTTCTCTCGGCTTCAGCCAACCCCTAGCTCAGTGTCCTGAGACAGTAAGTTTTGTTTACCACAGGCAAAGAAATCCCTGCATACGTTAGGCACCTAACCGATTTTATTTAGTACCGAAGAAAACAGGACAAACACCCACAGAATACGTAGTAAAGTGGGAGCGACACCCTCACGGCCCTCACAGCACTCCCCGACCTCCATGCCTCCCTCCCAGGTCGAGGCAGCAAGGCTTTCCATGGAAGCCAACGCAGCCACTGGGAAAACAGTCTGGCGCCATCGCCGCTGGGGTACCACACGGGCGGCCACCCATCCCGGACACATCCCAAGCGCGCACTTGGCAATCCACCCCCCCGGCACACTGGCTGACAACGACCATCTCCGGAGGCTCAAACAAGTCCGGACCCGGGAGAACTAGGGGGTGGGGGGTGGCGTGCAGACCCACCGACCACCGGTGACCCTGGGCAGTGTGAATACGGCCCCCGGAGACACTCTCGCCATCAACCAACTTCCGCGTCGAAGACGCACCCCGCATGCGCCACCAACGTCAGCACCTCCACCCAACTCGTCTTCTCTGGCTGTACCACTATGCGCCTAACGTGAGGGTAGAGACACAAGTGGCCAACGGCTTCGGGTAGCTCTTGCAAGCCTCAGACGCACCTAAGCCTCCGTATAGAGCAGATGTTCCCTTCTCAAGACTAGGGAGGCTTTGTGGACTTGCTTCTTTCCTAGTTCCCGGCCCTGATCTAAGCCAATCCCCCCGAGGTTGAGCTATGGTGTATGCCATTCCCAGCTGATCCGGTGTGCTGGCGAAACCATCCCGCTCAGGACAGGGGGAGGCAAGGCGCCGGAGGGAGGGGGAAACACGCATTGTTGAGTCAGGGGCCAGGTGGTGGGGGAGGGTGGGCGCGCCCCACTGTGACAAGCGGGGTCGTCACAGAAACCGAGGGGCAGAGAGGGTAGTCGCAGAGAGCTCTGCGCCGCGTCCCCGTTCCCCTGGGGGCCCGGCCGGTAGGGTGCGGCCACCCCTCTCCCGCTCCCTCCCCTCCACAGCCTCCCTAGTGGTCGCGTCCGGCTCCAGCTGACCGGCCTGGAATCCCGGCTGGGAGCCCCGCGCCCCCCCGCCCACCGCTCCCGCCGCCCAGCGCACCGGCCCCGCCATGGGAGACGCCGGCAGCGAGCGCAGCAAAGCGCCCAGCCTGCCACCGCGCTGCCCCTGCGGCTTCTGGGGGTAAGTCAGGGCCGAGGACGAGGCGGGGGCTGGGTTGCAGCTGGCTCGGCCCGGCCTGGCCCGGCGCGGGGAGGGGGGCGGGTAGCGCGGCGAAGGGCGAGGCAGTGGGGGGCCTCGACCAGGCGGGGGCAGGGCCCCGGGCCTGGTCTGGTCAGGCTTAATGGAGAGGTCGGCCGGGGCGCCGGTCCAGACCGTATTCTGGGACTCGGGCCTCTCATGGGGGTGCCCATCCTGGGGTGCGGGCGGCCGCTGGTCCCTTCTGGGCGGGTCGCAGTGGGTGCCCAGTCGGGGAGAGGGGTGTCCCCCCCGGTTTTCCTGCTTGTGGTGGGGTGTGGGGCGTCCCGGAGGGCCCAGGCTAGGCTGGCAGCCGTTTCTGGCTTAGAGACAGTGGGTGACCGGGGGGGAGGTGGCTGCGTTCCTCCCGGACGCGCTGTTGGCCGGGACACACGGACGGCCTGGCTGCGAGCGGCAGCCCCGCAGCCTCCCCCGCCGCTCGGGCACCTCGGCGGGGGTAGGCCTGCTCGCTTCCACAGACGCGCAGGTTTCCTGGAGCGGCTGCTCCTCTGGGGCTGCGGGGTGGCAGTCGTCTGCGGGCTGTGCTCCTGGGCCTGCCTTTAGCTTCTCAGAGGCGCAGATGAGTAATGCGGGCCCTTGGCTGCCCGGCTTGGTGTCCAGGAGCTGGGTGCCCGACACATCCCGGCCCTCCACCGGGCAACGGGAAGCTGTCGTTGCTATAAATGCAGGTCAGCGTAGGGCAGCATAACTAATGAAGGGGAAAGGATAAGGACAAAAATACGCTTCTTTCCCCAGCTCTTTGAAGGCAGGGGGGCTGATAACAGATAAGGTTCTTGTTAGCTGTTGGCTGATCCTTTTTTAGAAAGAAGTCAGGTCATTCCTGTTAGCCAGAGGTAGGAAAAAACAAAAAAAAAAGTAAGCCTTGTTCCTTTGTAAACTCCTCTACTGCTTTACCACCTGCCTCTGTGATCGTGTCTTCTGAGGACGTTGCAGTTACTGATTTATTTTATTTTATTGTAAATTAGACGTATCAGGGCAGACGGTGTACTTGCAGATACACGTGATGATAAAGTGTATCACAGGGACATTAGTCCCTAATGTTCTTCTTTATGGAAAATTCAAAAAATATGTGATTAAATAGACTTTTGAGGACCCACCTGAGATTTACATTTGTCTGTGATTGTACCTTCTTCAGATTTATGTCATACGATTTAAGATACTCTGGGGAAAGGGAGGCTGGGAAGAGGTGCATTAAGAGTGATTTAGTGATGTCACTGTGCATTTGGTTGGTTTATTGGAGTGGCAGGATTTAAAATGAAATCACACTTTTGAGTTATGACAGAAGCCTGAACTGCAACAAATGCCATGGCCCTGCTGGGAGTGATCTTGAAAGACAGATTATAAATATACAGTAAATGATTTTATTAATTTTCCTTTTGTCAGGCTCCCATCTTTGGGCCTGATATTTTCTGTAACGTAGCAGAAATCAAGGTACTGCTTTTCTAGTGTAGCATACTGATTACTGTAACATGATTCGGATGCAAAAGGAGAGTTGCAGGAAAATAGAAAATTAACTTTTTCTTTGGTCTGAACTTCTTGGCTAGTTCAGTGTGATGCTTTAGCAATGACAGGAGGCTCTCGAGAAAACCTATTGCCTTTAATGGTGTTACTTTTTTTTCCTCTTTTTTATCATACATTTCCTTTGCACAAACACGTGTGCTTTTTTTTTCCCACCTCGATGTGTCATGCATGCATTATTGTTTCTTGCAAGATATTTTTGAAAGACAGCACTGTGAAAAAAAACCTTGCTTCATCCACTAATACAGTGAATAAATTAATCTGTTTTTTCAGTTTAAGCATCTGCCCAGTGCCTTTCAATACACCGTGGGAAACTGTGTATCTAGTTTTTCACTTAAAAAAACTCCACAAACAAAACCCAGCAAACCCCAAACCTGTGCAGTCACCTTCCAGAGTGTTAACAGTTTGTTGTACTTCTCAATTCTGAAGAAACCTTCTTGTCCTTACTTATTTTTTATTCTTGCCCTTATTTGCAAGGGCTTGAAAAAATGATCAGCTGGTAAATCTATGTAGACATGCCCTTCTAGTGAAGTTGCATTGGTAGGAGTACTTGAGGGGTCACAGGTTTATATCAGCTTTCTGTTGAAAGTAAATCATGATGGCAAAAAGATATGCATCTGAAGCTAGAATTCTTCTCTAGGTGTCAGCTAGGGTTACTAGCAGAAACATGCCTTTGGATGGAGTCTTGTCTGTGATTTTTGTGTCACTTTGGTAGGTCTGTCAAGTCATGTTTTGAAATAGCAGGGCCATATTGGCTCTTTATCTCCAGAATATTTAAGGCTATGAAGAGTTCTGAAACATTTAGTTTAATATAGTAGTTTCTATGAAATTTGTAAGTAATGTAGAGGAATAGTGTGGCTTTGTTTCCCAGTCACCATTGGTCTAATGGTTGAGAAACATAGAATTGTTAGGGTTGATAGTGACCTCAAGGATCATTTAGTTCCAACCCCCCTGCCATGGGCAGAGACACCTCACACTAGATCAGATTGCCCAGAGTTACATCCAGCCTGTCCTTAAAAACCTCCAGGGATGGGGCTTCTGCCACCTCCCTGGGCAACCTGTTCCAGTGTCTCACCACCCTCATGGTGAAGAATTTCTTCCTAATATCCAATCTGAATCTACCCATTTCTATTTTTTTTTTCCCATTCCCCCTAGTCCTATCATTACCTGACACCCTAAAAATCCTTTCATGGTGGTTGTTGGGTGAGTCCAAACCGTGTGGGTAGCAGAACAACTGGGGTCAGTGAGTCAGATAATAAGGTCTAGATTTTGCCAATTGTAAAAGTTGTGGTGTTTTTTTTTTTTCATTATTATTATTCATATTATGTAATATTTAGCCAGGACTGTTTACAGTAACATGTCCACTTTCTTCAGTGACCCACAAAGATAAGAAGTCCTACAGAAAGTACTGGAAGAAGCATTAAAATTGAAGTAATTTGTGGATTTCTGGGCTAAAACTTGGCTATTGGTGAGCAAGGACAGAAGTAGCTCCTGTGATGCATGTGGATAGCAGTGGCATGCAAAGAGAGTACAGGAGAAAATGGGTATATATTACTGTATTAAAGTTGGAAGGGTTCTTGTTTTAAAAGGCTGGGGTTTATATTAGGAATTCAGATCCTGTAGGTTTCAAGAATTTCTAGTGACTGCAGAACTACTAAACTCTTGATGTTTTAAGATCTGAGAGACTGAAAAATGGGCTGCTGAAAGAAAAGACTAAGACTGTTCAGAACTTCTGAAACATTTGCTTAAGGTCAATGGCTAATGTTTGCTTTCCTTTTGTTGAAGATCATGGAATCTGTCCTTAAGTCTTCTGCAGACTTGCCCTTTTTAGAATGTCCAAGCTGTCAGTTTTACTCAAAGTTCAAATGGACCACTGAGATCTTTAAGTTTTACAGAATTATTTCAGTTACCTGGATAATCTGAATCGGGAAACCTCATCTCTCTTCATCTTATTTATGAAGAATTCACAGAACTTACTGTTTGGAAATACCTTGCTTGCCATTCTTCCTATTTTTATGTCTTCAACTTCAGTCAGTTATAAATATCTTGGTTTTTATTAGAGTAGTCTTAGTGTACGAAGAGTGGGAAGGGTGCAGTATGTAAGTTGATATTTCGGGTTACTTCATCTAGAATTAGTGCTGTGCTTAACTTCTTATGATATGGAAAAAAATTGCTTTTCCTTTTTAACAGACCATGTAATGTTGTTTCATAAACCTGAAAGTTTGTGAAACTTAGATTTTACAACCTATATACAATTCTAAACCTTAAGTTAATAAATACGTGAAAATACCACTATCTGTATATATTCCAATTAAGCCATTTTGCATATTAGAGGTGAGGCACGATCCTTTAATGAGCTACATGGTGGCAGTTCCCCATTGGATTTTAAAGGACTCCACAAAGGTTTTACTTGTGTAGAGCTCATCAAAGGTCTGGGGCTTTTGCTATTAAATAGTTACATGCATAAGTGAGACTTGTAAGATTAAAATACTCCTTGGCTGTTAGAAGCATATACTGTGAAGATGTATTTCAGAGAGGTTAATGCTTTTACAATTTGTGCTGTAGTGATTACTGCTTATTTTTCTTATGGTCCAGACATACTTTTGAATTCAGAGCCTTAGAAACAGAAAAGGCGGAAATATGTGAATGGATGTAAAACAAATTAATGGATGTAAAACAAATTAATTCCATTCTTGAAATGGTGGCAGCCAGCGGGAAGTTGATTGAAAACACAGTATGATTAGTTTCATCTCATCTTATTTCTGGCAAATATAAGGTGCTATAGTCAGCTAAAACTGATGGCAGTATCGTTTGAGAACATGCCAGCAGGGTTTTGGAGGATGTTACCATTTGTTCTGCCTTTCTCTGACACTGCATGCATCATATGTTACGATGAGACACTCTGCCCCAAGCATTCTGTGCAGGCCCAATCCAAAGTTTATTTCTGAGTCTGGATTTTCCAGTTGCTTATGTTATTGCCAGGTCCCTGCCATGCCAATCCTTCTGTCTTCTCAGTTTTGTTTGCTAAAATTAAACATTTGATCAAACAGTGAATCATTTGATGTAAGCATGATTAGTTTGTGACTTTATATCATCAAAGTTTGCTTTTAGTTTCTAAACAAATAATGACTATGAATGTGTATATATATGTGTATACACATACACACATGTATGTGCATGCTATTAAGAAGACTATTCTCTGCTTAGTCTTTTCCTTCCTGTCTTTTTTTGGTCATTACAGCTGTTCACTCCATGGGAACTTTGAGTGACTATCCTTTTAATAAATATTTAGTTATCTCATAGGTTTTGTAGGTCATCATGAATGGATATTGGCTTCATAAACCTACTTCTCATTTAGTAATTGTTGAATCTTCATATAGGTGCTCTTTAATGAGGCTTAAGTAAACTGTTGAAATACATACCTTTCCCTCTGAGAATTAGCTGTCACTGGACTTGGATCATGTGGTTCTTTAGCCAGGCTTTCGCTTACTGGAGCATTGGATCACATGCTAGAATAAGCCATGTCAGTTTATGCAAGACCATATATATGCTACCAAATAGGTTATTGTTTATTAGATCTCAGTGTTAACTAAGGTCCTGAGTGAATGGTGAGCTGTGAGCATGAAATGAATTGCTTTTGGATAGCTGTGGATGGGTATTGCTTTCTGAGAGGCAGGTTTTCTCTGCAGTTAGTGTGTGATGATCAGAAATGTCAGTTCTTCCCTCTGAAGTGATAAATTGATTTAAATCAATAAATTAACAACACTTAGGTTTTATGAAGGTTAATGCTACAAGACCTAAGCCATTTTTTTGTGAGTAAAGTAAAAGCTTGTTTGCTTTTATTTATTGCAAATATTTGTAGGCTATTGATCACACGAAACTGCAGTTGGTTGGAAACACATAATTTGCCTACTGTGGTCTTTGTTTTGCTTAAAAATACTTGAATATTGTGCTTTCTTATGTTATGCAGCCACAAGGATGATCCAAGGGCTGGAACACTTCCACTATGAGGATAGGCTGAGGGAGCTGGGCTTGTTCAGCCTAAAGAGGAGAAGACTCTGGGGAGACGTAGCAGCTGCCTTCCAATCCCTGAAAGGAGCCTACAGGAAAGCTGGAGAGGGATTTCTTATAAGGGTGTCTAGCAATAGGACAAAGTGGGATGGTTTTATGCTGAGGGAGATTAGGTTTAGACTAGATTTTAGGGAGAATTTCTTCAGTATGAGGGTGGTGAGACTCTGGAATAGGTTGCCCAGAGTGGCAGTGGATGTCCCCTCCCTGGAGGGATTCAAGGCCGGGTTGGATGAGGCCTTCAGCAACCAAGTCTAGTTGAGAGGTGTCCCTGCCCATGGGACAAGCAAGAAGCAAACAAGAATCATAGAACAGCTTAAATTGGAAGGCACCTTGATCATCTACTCTAACCTCCCTGCCCATGGCCTTCCAATTTAAGCTATTCTATGATTCTTAGGAAGTGCTACAGAGGATGGTAGCAGGCATTGGACAAACACTGGAATTTTATACTTGGGTCTTAATTTTGGAAAATATTGAGAATTATGAGACATGGAGAAACTTCTGTCTGAGAAGAAAGTGGTGGTAGTGGTGCAGAATTGAACTTTGTCATGTTCCCTGCTTGAATAAGAATGTGCAGAATGGAGAGTCATAAATTGTGAGGTTTTTGTGATTTCACTCAGTCATAGTAGAACTAGAAGAACAGCTCAACTAAATTGGAAAGAGAGATGTTCTTCTAATTTTTTTGTATAGTGAGCAATTGCCTCTTGCAACGCTGGTTGTGAGGTACCGCATTTTGGATCATGACTAAGTTTTCTGTTTGCTGCAGAGCTTACATTTAGGAGTAGAGGTTATTGGCACTCAAAGTAAAAGCAGATGAACTGGATTTATTACTTTAACTGTAATAAGCTCTTTTCTAGGAATGTGAAAACAATACTTTCTTTAGCAGTATTTAATAGAATTGACAAAACAGAGAGAAGATTTTTGTTACTTAATGAAAAACAGCTGTTCTGGATCAGACCAAAGATGCATCCAGCCCTGTTTCTGTTTTGAGTGATAAGTGATGCCGAGTGAATAAGCATAAGGACAGAGCAAGCATGCAGTGATGCTTATCTTGGTATACCTCCTTTGCTTCTGGCAGTCTGACATAAGGTTGTCATCTGTTTTATAGATTTATGGTTTAGCAGGTTTTACCTATTTTTTTTATGAATTTGTGTAACGACTTGATGAATCCATGTGTATTCTTGACCCTCACAAGATCCTGCAGCAAGTAGTTCCATAATTTAACCATTCTCTTTCTGGGGAAAGAAAAAAAAAAAAAAGGCAATTGATTCTGTTTCTTTTAATGTTGCTGTGTGATAATTCTAAGAATTTAATAAATTCAGACAGCTGGTGTATGAGGGTGTTTGGTTTAATACAATCCAGAAATAGGCTTGCTTGATTAAAAAGGTCTGTTCACTTCTCCAGTGAAGCCAGAATTTGAGAAAACAAATGCTTACACCATGAATTTATTCAAATTCCTTAGATAAAATGTTTTAGAAATATTTTGTCATTGCAAATGAGTGCTGTGCTGATTATAGACAGGCATATCCAGCACTTCTTAATCTTACTGTAACTCTTTTTGTCAGAGTGAAATTCAGTGTCATAGCTGGAACAAACAAGAAAGTTTTCTGAAGTTTGGAGGAGATAGAAATTACTGTGTCTAGGTCACCTCTCAGATTTCTTTCTATCTTCTTGTCAGGCTGTACCTTCTTCATGTAAACTGTGGTTAGTGAAAGGTACTGTGATTTGGGCAGTGCTAATAATTGTTCCACAGTTACTGCTGTGAAGTGTCTGTCTTAATGCTAGTTAGTAAAGTGTTAATGTAAGGTAACCTAGATATGTTGTGTTTTGTATGTTGCTTCAGTTTATTGAACGTGTTTTGGGCCTTCAAAAGCTTCTAATAGTAAGAGCATTCTGTTAGAGGGTTGTAGTATAGGTATCAGATTTAAGGAACTACTTCTGCTGTTTTTAATTGCATAAATTTGAACCACTATGTCGAACTTCATTGAAGTGGTAATGCTGGTGAAGCATGTTGAGCTTGGAGAGCTCAAGTCTGGAATTGATGGAAGCATCATGACTCACTACTTCCTTGAAGATACTGAAATCAGTGATGCTAAACATTAACTTGAGAAAATGGTCCTTGATAGATATGTTCATTGGAGATGTTTGGTATTGACTTGAATATTTTCACTGACATGATACACCGATTATTATCTCATCTTAAAATTACTTTAAATTAGAAGTTTGTGTGTATAAATAGACACAGGCTTCTTTAGGATGCTTTTGGTATGAATGTGCTACATTTTCTCAGCAAAATACTGCTTATATTCTTAGAAGTTTAAAATTTCACAGTGCTTCTGTATCTTCTCAAATATACAGCCTTCACTGGCTAACTTTGTATCTTAAAGTGTCTTGTGAATGTTCTTGGACAATAGTTCATCTTGATTCTACTGAAAACCTTATTTGGATCTTGGAGATAATTTTTATATTCAGTTTGAGCAAGTACATCTGTTTTCCTGGGTTTTGTCTCCTTTCCTTTTCACAAATGGCAAAAGTCCTTCCTGTATAGGCAGTGTTCACAAACATGGAGTCCCCTTCCCCGGTTTTGGAAGAACTAAAAATCAGGGAATAACTGCAGCATGAATTGACTTACCTAGATGTCAGATTTGTAAAGGGACTTAGGCCGCAGCAGTTGCAGATATTTAGAAAGGCATCTTCTCAGGACACTGAGAAGGCCACGTAAGAAACTACTGTTGAGGACACTATATGCAATAAATGAAAAACACTTCTGAAAATGAAACCTTTGTGTGGGTGACCGTGACCAATGGTTTTAGACTGTGGACATGAACATACAGTAGAAGTGGATTGGGATTTTTAGGTTCTGCAACAATGCTGAATCATCTTCAAATTTAAGATTTTGATATAACACTTCTCTTTCATAGTGGGGATGGATCTTTTATTTGAATTGGCAAGAAGTTGATATGCTTAAGGAATGTGGTGTTTCAACCTTTTTTTCCTTTAAATACATTTTAATTCTCATAACTTGGAAGTCAGAGAGCATATCATAATACATAGGTCCAGTTGCTCTAAATTATTCTTTACCTGTACTCAGGAAAATGTATTAATTGAAAAGTTACAGTATTTCATGAGTTGGAGAAAGAAGACACTTGCAGTTGTGTGTTCAATTTCTCTGTCTGTTTCATCTGAGTCGTAGCATTGTGGTAAGGGCAGTGCAGTGTACAAAGAAGTTGTATTAGGAAATTGATGGGGGTTTGCCTTTAATCTGTCCTTTGGGGTCTTCCCTGAAGCAGGGAATGCTGTCCTGTGTTATTTATGAAAGAATTGTAGGTATCCTGTTCAATTCCTTCTGTTTAATTTGGCCATCATATGCTCTGACCTTGAACAGTGGAGGTGAATGGGACAAAGATAAATTTCAGTTTCTAAATTTTGTTGCATTTTTATTAGCGGTTTAAAGGAATTAATTTTCTTAATTACTTTAATTGGCATTATGTCCTTTAATAAATTTGGCTAGTGTTGGATTTCCAATGCTTATTTAATGTAAAGAGCCTAACAAGAAATGATTAAAAATTTTAAACAGAGGCATAAACTGCTTTTCCTAAAGTAGTTTTAATAAGCTGTCAGACAAACAGAGAAAAAGAAGTCACTTTGACAATTCTCTATACTTTCTAGCTCTTTAGTCTGCGTAGTATCTGATGCTTGTTGAGTTGTTTAATTTGAGGGCCTGTTTTAGCAATGTATATATTTAACTTGTGCTTGATTGAATGTAAAAAAACAAACCAGGCTAGTTCCATGATAACCTCCAAACTGTGTGCTTGGAAAAGCAGAATCCAAAGTCATGTCCTCACTGACTTAATTGCTGAAACGCAACTGGCCTTCACAGTATGACTGTTAGTGAGATCAACCCTGTCACCATAACAGCATTTTGATCTCTAATTATATGTTGTTAGAAGTATCTCAGAGGAAGTTGTATATATAAAGTAGGCAGAATTCTGTCATTTAGCATGAATTCTGCAGTACTGGAAATTGTATTGTCCTGCTAACTGTTGATTAGATGCTGTTCTGGTCCGCAATAATGTCAATATTGAGGAGCCTAGGTTTTTGATAAATCAATTAACTTTGTTCTTTTAACAAGTATCTAATATTACTCAATAAAATTCATTTTAATCTGGAGGAAGGTGAAGTATTGCTGGCACTAGTTTGCAAGAAGAGCCATTAGTGTCAGATGCAGTAATGCTTGTTCATGTCTTAGTGTTACCTTTTCTAAAGTAATCTTCAGTGAACTAATGGACAATAATGGTTTCTAAAATTGTGTGTCAACAAATGCTTGCTTATTCATGCAGACAGGTTTCAAGTGTTCCCTTGAGTTGTTAACAAGTTAATACATTTAAAATCTTATATTTTTAAAATCAGCTTTTGGCTATGTGCTCCTTTGAAGGAGTCAAAGTAGTTTTAACATGGTGTATTTCTGTATTATGTCCAATTTTAATGTGCCAGTATGTTAGTCTAATTATACAATTTTTAATAGGAAAAAATTGACATGGAAAGCATGACTTAATCTTTAAAAATGCTTAGAATTTCAGAGGGTCTAAAATACAGCAGCTTGTTGGAATGAGTGAAATCTTATTTCTTCATTCATACATAGATGTGTGGATGAGCTGTCAGCTATGCTGTAAGTGATAAAGTACTTTTACTATTTCTACCTATTCAGTACTTCCCCAGATGTTAGCTCCTTTAATAAAAGCATTTGAGTGCTTCAAATACCGTTTAGTGGTGTGAGGGTTTGTAACTAATACTATATGTGGAAATAATCGAAATGAAACTTTCTTTGGAAATAAATAATGAAGATGGTGCAAATATACTCCTCAGTTTGTTTAAGAAAATGAATTAACTCTGCTTATAACTTCAGGCGTTGTCATACGTGTAGTGTTTGTGATACTTCTAACATGCCTATTTTAGAGTACATTCCTTTTCCAGAATTAGAATTGTCACCACGTATATAATGGTGAATGTCCAAACATACAGACATTGTGCTCTAGTGTTGGCCTTTTTTTCTTTTTTTTTTATTTATTAATGCAGCTTACATTTATTACAAGAGGTTAGAGTCTATAAATGCATAAAGACAAAGGTAGTGTCATGTTTCTTTTTTTTTTAAATGAAAATCCTTTCCTTGACATTTATGTTTGAAAAGGATTTACTGTTACTTTGGCTGCTTATGCCGTGTGGTAATTGGTCCATGCTTTTCCCTTTGTGTGCTTTTCTTCCTAGGTGAATCATCTATCACTCTTCTTTTAATTTCACAGTGCTTTAGAAACCTTGAATGAAAGACATGGTAGCCAGGAGTATTGGCAGGTTCTCTAGTTCTGTCCTTTAGAGAGAGCTGTTCTTAAATCAGAACTTGCTCTGGGACGATACCGCCCCATTGATATGTTGTCTCCAAGGATGTTCATGTAGAAGGAAGTGTTTGTGGTGGGTGGAAGGAGTCTCTTTTAATCAGAAGAGTTGCTATGCAATTAGAAGAGCAATAACCGCCTGCATCACACATCTGCAAGTCTCAGGTGGTTTTGCAGCACTCTCTTGAACATAGGACCCCATCATTATCCATTATTCTGTGATGCAGTCTCTCCTTTGACTATTAATGTTCTCCTGTGACTAATTCAGGAAAGACCAGAAATCTTTCTGGTGAATAATTAACACTTCCTGTCCTGCTTACGTGGCTTATAAAGACAGATCCAAAAGGTAAAGGAAGACCATGTGATGGATGTCATTGTACAATAAACTAAACTGATATATTATTCTTTCCAAGTAAACTGAAGTACTGTAAGTCCCCCCTTGTTTTGGCATAGTAAGAACCATAGCATTGCAGGTTCAAATTCAGTTGCTTGAGCTAACATGTCTTCTGAAGTGCATACAAAATTCAGATAACTGGAATTACTGTTTGCTTTTCAAACTGCTTTAATTTGAAACCCAAACTAAGATGATCTAGACCAGGACTTTGAGATGTTTAATGCTACAGCTTTCAGAGGTTGCTATTTTCTTTGTTTTATTTTTTTTTTCTCAGATGAGGTTCCCAGGACACTCTTAGATGCCATTGAGATGGGAAGGGATTTAGTTGTTTTCTTATTAGCATTCTTTCTGTCATTGTTCCAGTTTGTTGATGTATTAGCGGGTTTCTGACTTCTGTTAGTATCATGTTTGAGGCTGAGGGAGCTGGGGTTGATTAGCCTGGAGAAGAGGAGGCTCAGGGGAGACCTTATTGCTGTCTACAACTGCCTGAAGGCAGGTTGTAGCCAGGTGGGGGTTGGTCTCTTCTCCCAGGCAACCAGCACCAGAACAAGAGGACACAGTCTCAAGCTGCACCGGGGGAGGTTCAGACTGGATGTTAGGAAGAAATTCTTCACAGAGAGAGTGATTGCCCATCGGAATATGCTGCCCAGGGAGGTTGTGGAGTCATCGTCATTGGAGGTGTTTAGGAGGAGACTTGATAGGGTACTTGGTTGCATGGTTTAGTTGATTAGATGGTGTTGGATGATAGGTTGGAGGTGATGATCTTGAAGGTCTCTTCCAACCTGGTCTGGTCTGGTCTGGTCTATTCTATTCTATTCTATTCCTTTAAAGTAGTCTTTATGGTGTGGTTGGAAATGTTGAAATTGCATGTGGATTCATATTTTTATATATATGCACACATATGTAACTAATTTCAACAACTTTTGATACAGAATTATAAAAACTGAAATGGCTTTGGCAGCATTCGTGTAGATAAATTGTGTAGCTAATGATTCACTGGAGCAGAGAAAAATGCTCATGTATTTATCACCCTTCAGAAAAAAAAACAGATCTAAAAGAAACATTTTTATTTTGAATGTGATTTTGACTGTTCTAATTTTCCTGGTGTGAATGTCATAGAACTAAAATTAGAGATTTTTTAAAATTGCTTTTATTCAGGACTACTTAAGGCTACCCTAACATAAATACTTTAGTTAATTTATGGTCCAAATAGATTTGTATAATTTTTAATAGGATGTAATGAGATGGTGACTCAAACAGAAGCTTCAGAGACTTGATATTCTTTGGGTGTCCATGGAAGCAGTTAAGAAGACAGCAAGGGAAATGGTGTACATGATCTTCAGTTTGGAATTTATTATCTGTTTAAGCAGTGGTGCTTTCTGTTCTTCTGCTTAGCTTTCTTGTCTCTTATCATCTATGTAGGACAAATTCTGAAGGTAGAGGTTACCTTTTTAGTAGAATAACTGAGTACCTAGTTTGGGAAAAGTAGACCAGCTTTTGAAAGCACAGGCTCTTCAGTATTTGGGGAAGCTGGTCTGCTTTTCTATGTCTAAATATTAATTCTGTCTCCAGAATCAATCTTGCCTATATCCTTAGGTCATCATGACTGCAACAAAAGTACTACCAGAACATGAATGACAAGTGTCTTCTTCTAGCTAGCTGGACAGATGGCCTGAGTTCATGTTTCTCTGTTTTCAACTGTAGATGTTTTTCAGAACCTGTTGTTTCTGCTAAAAATATGTAGCACAATACATAGCAAACACTGAATGTGGTATTATCCTTACCACAAGAGACAGAAACTCCTACTTCAATTTGTACCATTAACAGTAGCTACAGATGTTTAATTCACTTTGAGTCTAGTTGAATTAGTCAAGAGTAAACATTTTCTTTAAAAGTGTGTAGATAGCATTTTACCTTCCCCTAAGAGAACAAAAATGTCTATATAAACTTTCTTGATAAAGATGATGTTTAGAGAGCTAAAAATCCAAAGTTTTCATTTGCTAGTCTGCTGTTTGCAGGGAATAGGACATTAAACAAAAGTATTGGGAAGTAAGGGAGGCCAGTGACAAATGTGTGTGAAGTTCATAATTTACATTTTTGCTATTAATTAGTTTCATAGTTGGAGATGCTTTACTTTTCTGGAAACTGTGTAACCTGCCGCGTTATTTTCCAGACTCTGGTGGTGCTTTGGTGGAAGTGGAGAGTGAGAGAAGAATTGTGTGGCCTCCTTTCAGAAGGGGTCTTCCACGAGTTAAGGGCGCAGCTGAAGAAGCTGCAGAGATGTATGATTTAAAGCCTGAAGTCAAGCAGAAACATGGAAACATTAATTTGCCTTTTAAGTATTTTTCTTGGAGACTAAGAATGACTGAAGGGTTATGTGCTGATACTGTTGCTTGCTTGCTTAATTTTAAAAAATTATTTTAACTCCTGCTTCTATATAAGATTCAACATTAATCTTCATAGTTAATGAAGCAGTTTGCAGCTGCAGCCTGTCACAGTGGTTAGGTAGTTAAACCTCGCTTGTTCTCCTTGTATACTGGGAAGGTTACATGTGGCTTGGATGAGAGCTCAAGATGAGGTAATATTATGGGGCTCATTTTCTTATTACCTACTCTAATGATCACTCTTTGCTTCGTTAGTGTGCCTTTGCCTAAGCTTAACTTCAGAAATGCATAAAAAGCTGATCTAACATATCCAGTGAAGGGAAACAAACCCCTCACCCAGCTGGTGAGGGGTTTGGAGCGCAAGCCCTTTGCAGAGAGGCTGAGTGAGCTGGGGTTGCTTAGCCTGGAGAAGAGGAGGCTCAGGGCAGGCCTTATTGCTCTCTACACCTACCTGAAGGGAGGTTATAGCCAGGTGGGGGTTGGTCTCTTCTCCCAGGCAACCTGTGACAGAAGAAGAGGACGCAGTCTCTAGCGTGCCAGGGGAGGTTTAGGCTGGATGTTAAGAAGCAGCTCTTCACAGAAAGAGTGATTGCCCATTGGAATATGCTGCCCAGGGAGGTGATGGAGTCACCATCACTGGAGATGTTTAGGAAGAAACTTGATGGGGTGCTTGGTGCCATGGTTTAGTTGATTAGATAGTGTTGGATAATAGGTTGGACTCGATCTCAAAGGTCTTTTCCAGCCTGGTTAATTCTATTCTATTCTAATGAAGAGCCTTTGCTTTTTGCTCTGCATGCATGCAAATGAAATATTTAACTGATTTCCCACTATCTGAATTAGAAGAAATATAAGTGCATTGATTGTGATTTATCCCTTGTCTTTATTAGCAGAGGAAGATAAGAAGTTGAGGTGTGTTCCCACACTTTCTGCATGTTATTTCAAAATAGGAAAATTGTGAGAATAGCATAATAATATGATACTATTAGTGATAGGACAAGGGGGAATGGAATGAAGCTGGAGGTGGGGAGATTCAGGCTGGATGTGAGGAGGAAGTTCTTCACCATGAGAGTGGTGAAGCCCTGGAATGGGTTGTCCAGGGAGGTGGTCGAGGCCCCGTCCCTGGGGGTGTTTAAGCCCAGGCTGGATGAGGCTCTGGCCAGGCTGATCTAGTGTGGGGTGTCCCTGCCCATGGCAGGGGCGTTGGAACTAGATGATCCTTGTGGTCCCTTCCGACCCTGAATGATACTATGATACTATGATAATGGTTTCTGTGAGTGCTGTTGATACCCTTGTGTGTGTTTGTGTCTACTTTGAACACTTAGAAAGTAATAAAAGTTACCTTGTGGAAATGACAGTTGTGAAGATGACTGCATTAATCTGCATCACCAAAGATGGAAAAGCCAAAATACCAATTTGTGTAAAGGTTTTCTTGTCCTGTCATGGGATGAAGGATTATTTTTTCCATTAAGTATTTAAAACCCTTGAACTTTAAAGCAAAACGTATGTGCTGATTTCTTTGTACCCTAGTAACTGAAACACAATTGACTGAGACCTGTGAAGTGCACTGTGTGAAAGAGGAGAAGGGCACAATGCATTGAGGGTCTCTTCCCAATTTAACATTTTAATCCCAGTTTGAAAAATGCTCCTCTCTCTCTGCCTTGGTGTCCACTGAACAGCACATGCAGCAGCTTGCTTCTTGTGGGTAGCAGAGAAAAGTGAGCTAGGTGTACAGCTGCCTTCTGCAGTAGTTGCACTCTTATTTAGGGGTCTGCCACATGAAGAGCAGTGCTGAGCTTTCGAGGCACAATATGAGAGGGGCTATGACAAGGATCTGTACTCCAGAATTAATTTAGACTGTGGCAAAACTTTGAAGGAGGTGGGAAGTAGGGAGGGTGAATCATGTTCACATTATGATTCTTCCTTTAATTTCATTGTTACCTTTTCCTTTAAGTCCACAGAAGTAAAAAAAGAAAAACTAGGTATTTTGATTTTTGTTAGAGAATCAGATTCAACAATTTTGGGTGACCTTGTTCTCTGTCCTCCAGCTGTTAATTTTTAGATCTGCTGTACTTGCATAAAGGCTGTAGTTATAAATTTATAAGGAAAATGTCAAGTGGCTAGGCACAAAATTTGATCTATCTTGTTAATTATAGAGACCCTGCAGACTTTCCCACATACTGCTTAAACTCATACTTGTTAGAAAAAAAACCCACTTATTTCTTAAGTGTGATTGTGTTACGACAAAGCAAGGTACACATTATAGAATAGAATAGAATTAACCAGGTTGGAAAAGACCTTTGAGAGCATAAAATCCAACCTAGCACCCAACACCATCTAATCAACTAAACCATGGCACCATGCACCCTGTCCAGCCTCTTCCTAAACATCTCCAGTGATGGTGACTCCACCACCTCCCTGGACAGCACATTCCAATGGGCAATCACTCTTTCTGTGAAGAACTTCTTCCTAACATCCAGCCTAAACTCCCCTGGTGCAGCTTGAGATTGTGTCCTCTTCTTCTGACACTGGTTGCCTGGGAGAAGAGACCAAGCCCCACCTGGCTACAACCTCCCGTCAGGTAGTTGTAGACAGCAAGAAGGTCTCCCCTGAGCCTCCTCCAGGCTAATCAACCCCAGCTCCCTCAGCCTCTCCTCATAGGGCTTGTGCTCCAAACTGCTCCCCAGCTTTGTTGCCCTTCTCTGGACACCTTCCAGCAAGTCAACATCATTCTTAAACTGAGGGGCCCAGAACTGGACACAGGACTCAAGGTGTGGCCTAACCAGTGCTGAGCACAGGGGCACAATGACTTCCCTGCTCCTGATGGCCACACTATTCCAGATCGAGGCCAGGATGCCATTGGCCTTCTTGGCCACCTGGGCACACTGCTGGCTCATGTTCAGCCAACTGTCAACAAGTACCCCCAGGGTCCCTCTCTGCCTGGCTGCTCCCCAGCCACTCTGACCCCAGCCTGTAGCACTGCATGGGGTTGTTGTGGCCAATGTGTAGTACCCAGCACTTAGATGTGTTAAATGGCAAGTACCGGAACTCTAAAATTTTACTGTAGATGTTGAGGGAGTAGTTAGCATCTTGGAGTGTAATGTTCAGGGTGTTTGAGATCCTGATTATTTACTTAGAACAGGCTGCTTGTAGACTTTATAGAATAGAATAAACCAGGTTGGAAGAGACCTTCAAGATCGTGTCCAACCTATCATCTAACACCACCCAACCAACTAAACCATGCAACCAAGTACCCTATCAAGTCTCCTCCTGAACACCTCCAGTGATGGTGACTCCACCATCTCCCTGGGAAGCCCATTCCAATGGCTAACCACTCTTTCTATGAAGAACTTCTTCCTAAGCTACAGACTAAACTTCCCCTGGCTCAGCTTGAGATTGTGTCCTCTTGTTCTGGTGCTGGTTGCCTGGGAAAAGAGACCAACCCCCACCTGTCTACAACCTCCCTTCAGGTACTTGTAGAGAGCAATAAGGTCTCCCCTGAGCCTCCTCTTCTCCAGGCTAATCAATTCCAGCTCCCTCAGCCTCTCCTCTTAGGGCTTATGTTCCAAGCCCCTCACCAACTTGGTTGCCCTTCTCTGGACACGCTCCAGCAAGTCAACATCTGGGCCTGAAGGGCCCAGAATTGGACACAGTACTCGAGTGTGGCCTAACCAGTGCAGTGTAGTATACTGCAGTGCAGTATATAGTTCAGAAGAGTAAGCTAGTGTTTGACTTGTATTAATGGAACTTGCATGCTTAAAATATGAAAATGAGTTGCTGCAGATCAATCTGAAATTTGGGAGTTTTGATTTGTGGGTCACTAATTAGCTCAACAAATTTGCTTATGGCAAAGTTGTTTCCTAATAAGACTTACTGCTGCTGATAGTGTGCTTGATTATTAAGCTAAAACACTTAAGTAACCCCTCTGTGATTTAGCATGCATGGCGTTTCCTTAGTTGTATTTCTCAACAGGTTTTATTTATGTTTTGGCATCATATTGTATAACACTTTCTTGTAGTGTTGCACTGCTAAGATTATAAAAGTAAGGAAATGCTTGTTTCTTTTTTTTTTGCATCTTTCTACTTGTTTCTGTGAGCTTTATATAATTTATTATTATTTGTACATACCAGCCATGTACATTCTGCTTTGCAGAACTGCCATAAAGAGACTAAAATATAAGATAAATGCCTTTTTCATTAAAACTTCGATTTTGGTAAACCTAAATTTGGAACAGCAGTCATATGAAAATATTTATTTGTACTAAGAGCCCCTTAAACTAGAAACATAATTTATCATGTTGACATTATGTGAAATTGTCAGTTCTTAATAAATCAGAGTGTTCTGCACTGTAATAACTCAAAATCCTGAAATGGCATTACTTCCCCAAGTAGCTGGGGAAAAGAAAGGTGATACAACATAGACCAGGAGATGCCCCTGCTTGCTGCAGCGGGGCTTGAACTAGCTGACCTATAAATGAGTCCAACTGCAAAAGTCTAGTTATGAAGTTGGGGAAAATGCATAGAAGATTGAAAACCAAGTTGTTTGTAATCTTGCTATAAGGGGAGATTTATGAATGGAAGGCGTGTATGGGGAATGCTGAATGCTCTCCACTGGGTATGTCACCTGCTACTTACAGGAGCACCATTTGAATGGTGACTTCCTGAGAGTAAAGGTCAGGGTTCTTCATATGCTGTGCAACCTATGGAGTGCAGCTTTCTTGTTGCAGGGGATGTTTGCTATGAAACTTCAGCTTTGGGGGACAAACAGTAAGAAAGAACTCAAAATTATTTTACTTCTCAGTAAGAAAGAACTCAAAATTATTTTACTTCTCATGTGTCATTATAAAATAGCTGAAACTTGTTTATGCACCTTGGGGCACAAAAGTGGAAAAAAAAGAAAGTTACATTGATAAGAGATCATGAATCAATAGAGATTTTCAGCCAAGAGTGTACTGCAATCTTAGCTTCCTGGGTTTATCTCATTCAGATTGTTTAGCCTTTTGGTACATGTTGAAATATTGAAAAATCTTGTGACTGAAAGAAACCCATCTGAATTCTGATCATGTAATGGAAAGTTTTATATCTTGTGAAAGTTTTCAGTTCTTCACAGGGAGAACCTAGTTAGAGGAGCCCTGAAAGTAGCATGAGCAGATTAATATCAAAGCCTACTCTTTCATGGCTAACAAGGCAAATACAGTTCTTGTAAGCAAGTGTCCTTCACTGAAAAATCCGCATATAATGGATTATTTCAGAGCATTTAAATGACTTGTGTATCAAATTCTGTTGATACTTGAGAGCCTTTGAAAATGTTTCATACTTCTGTAGTGTAATCAAAAAGTCACTTGTAGGACTGAAGCCAAAGAGAGAACTCTGGTGGATTGTCTTAGTGGGGTGGCTTAATTCACTGACAGACTCAGTGTTTTATAGGCTTGTGTATGACTTCACTTAAGTATGTTTGAAATGTAGTTGTGTAGTCCTTTTCTTAACCCATGTATATATCTAATATTGTACCAGTTGGTAAGAACTTCAAAATGAGTTACATGTTGGAATAAAGACTGGCAAGACAGCAGAGCAAAAACTCTGGTATCTTTACCTCTGTACTTTGCATTCAGTCTTGTGGTGAAATTTCAGAACCTTCAAATGAAGGAATGCATAAAATGGGATAACTAACCATAGGTCTCTTTATGGTTTGCAAATGTGAAACTAGGTCCTAAACACATGGTGACATGTTATTAGTATTTTTAATCTCAATATGAAATGTTTTTCTATGGCAGTGGACAGAAGTGTTATTATTTTCATTGTAGATGTGCAGTAATTATTGATTTTAATAAAGCAGGATGTGGGGGTTTTTTGGTGGGTTTTTGTGGTTGTTTGTGTGGTTGTTTGTTTTTTTACTTCTAACTGCTTATTATTCTTCTCTGTGTTCAAATGTATTAAAAAAATACATATTCTCCTGTAGTAAGATGCATTGCTCCCTAGTAATTTATTATTGTTTCTGCTTACAAACTGTTTTGGGAGAAATACATTCTCAGCACTATGTTTATGTTCTATTTATCACTATTTTTTTTGACAGACTCTGTAGCAGCATACCTGAACTTTGTGTCATTTATCCTATCTCCAAATACCTTTGTGTTGGAAATGACTTCAGGTATTTGTTGTGCTTCAAAAACATACAGTAATTTTGCTCTGTAGAAAGCTGCAGATTAGTTGCATCAGTATGTTTACAGCCCACAAAATGGTCTACGTGATTGAAGACTGGGAAAAACTTGACAATCTAAAATTTAGTAGATGTGTTCCCCTCTTGCATGTTAACTCCAAGTTTCTACATAGTCTTATCTTGCAATATGTTTAAGTTTCCCATGGAAACTTTCTCCCATCCTTAATACCTTTCCTTGTGCCTTAGACTGCATGGTGTAAAAGCATGTGAGGAGTCCTGGTAGCAATAGGATTTTTTCCTTGGTTGGGCAATAAAGTACCTTGCTTCCAGTATGGAACAGAGCATTGTCTACTGCAGGGGGAATAACTTAGGTGTTGGCAATGGAAAAACAGTGCATTATTCTACCCACACAAATTCTGCTCTTGTAATGCAATCTCAACAGATGTGGAGCTTTCATACAATGTAGCTTTTTTTGGGAGAAGGCTCATGTTTTTGGAGGTGTTCTGCTTTCCCTTGAGTAACCTTTTGAGTTATTTGAGACACTTCTATAAAGTTATGTTGTGGTTTGTGTTTTTGTTTTTTTGGGGGGGTTTTTTGTTTGTTTTTTATTATATATTATAAATGCCAGAATAGAATAGAATTAACCAGGTTGGAACAGACCTTTGAGATCATCAAGTCCAACCCAACACCATCTAATCAACTAAACCATGGCACCAGGTGCCTCATCCAGTCTCTTCCTAAACACCTCCAGTGATGGTGACTCCACCACCTCCCTGGGCAGCCCATTTCAATGGCAAATCACTCTTTCTTCCCAACATCCAGCCTAAACCTCCCCTGGCACAGTACAGCTGCAATCACTGACTTTCAGCTGTGTAACGGTATGATAAAAATTGTCAAAGATTTTGGGCCTGATACATGAGGGATACTTCACTCAAGAGTGAAGACTGGAGTGCTCATCTGGGTTGCCCAATTCATAGTTGTTTTTTTTTTACTTTTTTTCATTAACCTGTATAATTCTTTTGTTCCAACTAAAAGTGATGATTCCAAATAAGATGCTCATCTTTAAGGAACAAAAACCAGTACAAGGAAAGAGAGATATGACAGTCTGTCCCATTGGCAGCTGAGAGGAAACATGCAGTTTGGTCAAAAATATTTTTCCCCCCTTATCTCGGTTTGGAGCATTCTGTGTCAGTGAGGAGGCCTCTGTCCCTTCTTGCATGCTCTGGGATGGAATGTTCACAGTGTATTAAAGAAACAAACTCTGCCTGTATTATGTAACTGGGTTTAGTATAGGTGTTATAAGGGAAAAATTAAAACTGCTGAAGCATATTTATGCTTTTCATGAACAGTGGCAGGAATAAAAACATTAATATAACTTCTGTTCCTTTGAAACTGCTGAGACAGTGATGCTTGTATTGCTGTAGCTGATGGGTAAACTATGACCAGTGAATTAGTTAAATGAAAGCTAGAATTGTACTTGCATCCTGAAGCTTAGGAAAGTGGTCACTAGCTGGTAATCAGTAAGAAAAATTAGTTTTAATAACAAAAGTATAGAATAGAATAAACCAGATTGGAAGAGACCTTTGAGATCATTGAGTCTAGCCTGTCACCCAACACTAACTAATCAACTAAACCATGGCACCAAGCACCCCATCCAGTCTCTTCCTAAACACCTCCAGTGATGGTGACTCCATCACCTCCCTGGGCAGCACATTGCAATGGCCAATCACTCTTTCTGTGAAGAACTTCTTCCTAACATCCAGCCTAAACCTCCCCTGGTGCAGCTTGAGACTGTAGTTCTTTTGTTCTGGTGCTGGGTGCATGGGAGAAGTAGTAGTATGAGATTCTTTAGGATATGGGAGGATTTGTGTTTTGTTTTTCATTCTTTCCCCATTATGAGTATTTTAAGGGAAAAAAAAAAACTTGTTTTAAGGCATTTAATGTCAAATGTGAGGGTTTAAAGAACCATGTCATTCTTAAGTATGTTTAGAAAGTTGTCAGAGAAAATTATCATTAAGCAATAGATCTTTACATCTGTACTCCTATATTACTAAAACCAAGTACTGACTGCATGATCTTGAGTGTTGCAGTGTGTTATGTTGCTTGTTATGACTTCTAGTCAGCTTAGGGTTTTTCCACAACATGTTTCTCAAGTCATAAATTGGTGATACTAAGAATGTTCTTGTACTTTCTAAACACATAAATCTTAAATCTCTTATTGAAGCCATGTGCCTTAGTACTTTATTATTTGCTCAAACATTAACTCTATATAGTTGTCTTCAGCAAAGAAGATATATTTTTCTAAACTTTGGGATAAAGGGAAGCAAAATTTGGTCATTTCTTGTGTGATGCATAGATTTATCAGTGTTTGGGAATTCTGATAATTCTAATTCTCAGATGACCCACAAATGAAAATTTCAGGAAAGTTTACTTCTGAAGTCTGAAGCTTCAGCCAGTTGAAAAGCCTGAGCCACTTAGGCTTTTAAAAAGGGACTGCTGAAAGAAAGTGTCTCTTCTTTCTATTCTGTTGTTGATTTAATCTTTACAGAGACACTTAAAAGCTTTTACATTTATCAATAGAACTGTTGGGACTGTCAAACTAGTTCTTTGCTTCTGCTGAATTTAATAAAGTCTCAAGAGCAGAAGTGGGAGCTCTCCCAAACCTTTGCTGAGGGAGCAGGAAGTGAGGTGAAATACATGGTATTGTTCAGTGCTGAAGCATTTTGTCAATGCCTCTCTTATTCTGTTAAAATGTATTAAATATCCATGTTTACTTTAAGTTGGTTTTTATTTTCATGGCCATAACTTCCCAATGTATTCACTCTCCCATCTTCTGATTTCCTAGTTCTTATGCTGAAAAGGGAAGCAGGAAAAAGTAGACCAGAACTCTTGTGATGGAAGAGGCAAACAAATTTTTGTGTAGATTACCTTTTTTTTTAAAAAAATTACTGTGAAATCTTCTGATTTCTTTTGCATGTCATACTGAATCCTGTAATGAATTGTAAGATTTAGCCTGCTTCTCTTAATATAGTATTCAACATCTCCTCTTTTATCCAAAATGTACAAGACCACTATATCAATAAATGTATTTGGTGACTATGTACTGCTGATGGGCCCTTAATAGGAGAGTCCAATTTTTGTGAGTGGTAATTATTCCCTATAGATTTATCTGCAGGTATTGCAGGCTGGATTATCATATAGTAGTGCCCACTGCAGATGGCATTCACTGCAGCTTTGCAATACAAATGTAAACAGGCTGTGATTTAACTTGGATTTTGTTGAACTGAGGGATGGTCTTCTGAACTTGTTCTAAGTCCTGCTATGACTCATCCATTGATACTAAAGCATGACAACCTGTTTCTGTAATACATTTCCTTTTATGCAGTAAATTTTCACTAGTGTTTCTAGTAGTTCAGCTGATTCAGTGTTTACAACAGCAGGAACCATTGTGTGCTAATAGTTTGAGTTATAAAATGCTTCATAGATGTTAGGGTACCTAGAGCATTATAAATGTGCAGTGCAAACTGCCAGAGATCCACAGAGTGCAGAATTTGTAACACAGCAGAAAGCAAGTGTGCTAACTTCTGTCCTGTGTGGGTGCTTTTCTGTGATGCCTCATCAGGTGTGAGTACAACCCATTTGGTGTTTGTACCTATGGTGTATTTGAAAGCATATAGGATCATCGGAGTTTTTACTCAGTAAATGGTCAACTTAATTTTCAAACTTTAGCTACGTGTGAGGGCCAAGGGAAAGTAAGCACTGCCTAATATGAGATGAGCAGTCTCTCCCCAGCTGCCTTTGCCATTTTTGTATTGCCATGTCTGACTTCCCCCCCGCCCCCCAAGAGCTCTGCAGAATTTTTATGCCAAGAGCTCATCTGAGATTTGAAGTCCAGGCCATATTTGCTGAAAAGGTCAGTTAAACACTGAAATAATTAGACAGTCCTTCATAGAATGTGCTCAAAAAAAGAAAGGTGATTAAATTAACCTCTTGTGTTGGTGGAGAGCATCATGGGACACAGCTGATCTTTCTGAGAAACTTTCAGTTAAACTATACTAGCTTACACTAGAAACTTCTCTGAGGAAAATAAGTGATTTAAAAAAAAAAAATGTTTGCTTTTAAAAGACATTTTAAAAATTGGCTGTAGTTGCACATGTCACAACCCCTGCATAATTTCTTTTGCTTTCAGACACCCTAATGCATTTTAAAGAACAAAGACTTGATTTCTGATCAAAGAATATTGGTCTGTGTACATTTTCAGCTGATAAATAAATAAGCAATAAGTTTTGATGTTCATGTCTCTGATTCTAATTTAACAAATTCTGGTGGTCTTCAGGTTTGATGGATGGTAGCTAGAAGTATGCCTGCGGGTAGGTGATTTGAATGTTTGTAGTAGATTTGAAGTAGTACTGATGTACAGCATACAGAATTGTCTACAGTGTTCTACTCCATGTCAAGGTCTGCCCAGGGCAGTGGTGTAATAGCCGTCTCCGGAGGTTGTTTAAGCAGTGTGTGGACCTGACACTTAAGGACATGTTTTAGTGTTGACCCTTCATTACTGGGTTGAGGGCTGGACTAGATGATCTCTGAGTTTCCAACTGGATGTATTCTGTGATAACAGAAGCATAGGAACTTTTACAGTGGTGAATGGGAGTTAAAATGATTTTCATATCATGTGTCTTTTAAGCCTATGAGATAAGTGCAGACTAAAATGTCAGTGCTTCAGTCTTGTAGTGTTTCGTGTCCACACTTTTTGAGTAGTTTTATCATAGTATCATTCAGGGTTGGAAGGGACCACAAGGATCATCTAGTTCCAACCCCCCTGCCATGGGCAGGGACACCCCACACTAGATCAGCCTGGCCAGAGCCTCATCCAGCCTGGGCTTAAACACCCCCAGGGATGGGGCCTCGACCACCTCCCTGGACAACCCATTCCAGGGTTTCACCACTCTCATGGTGAAGAACCTCCTCCTCACATCCAGCCTGAATCTCCCCACCTCCAGCTTCATTCCATTCCCCCTAGTCCTATCACTACCTGAGATCCTGAGAAGTCCTTCCCCAGCCTTCCTGTAGGCCCCCTTCAGATACTGGAAGGCCACAGTGCTGGCTAGAAATGCTGCATTGCTTGGAATTGTGCTGAATTGGCTTTGTGGTAGAAAATTCAGAAGCTACATATGAGAGGAGAACTCTTCTCAAGGTTAAATATCCAAAGTGTTCTTCTGGACTAAGACTTTGTGTGAAGTGTGATGCAAATATTACTTTATAACATTTCTGCAATATAGCAAATGAGTGGCGTTCTCTCTTTCTCTTTTTTATTTAATCTCTGGGGTGATTTTTGAGGCTATAGGAGTCTGCATTCAGTACCTGAGAGATGTGAAATCTGCTACAGACTTTTCCCTGAGTGCTATTAGGAAGTTAAACAAAATTCCTGTGTGACTAAGATAAGCATTGTGCTAGGCAAGATAGTTCTGGGTAGTTGAAATACAACTGACAGTCTGCTAGAAAGGACCTCAGTGGTTTTTGCACTGGTTATGATGAGTTTCCAGTGGTTTCTTCCATGTTTGAAAGTTACTTTAGGATGTTTGGTGGTTGTTGGGGTTTATTGTTTCAGTTTTGCCTTTTTTTGGTTTTATTTGGTGCCATAGTGTCCCAGCACTGTCTCTTTTTCTTAAAGGCACAGCCTCAAACGGTCACAGTTGTTTTTGTTGTTTGCTTTGTGGTGGTGTTTGGTTTTCTTTTCTCTTAATTTTGTTGTACCAGAAGGACAGAATTGTCTTCTGCCATTACAGGTGAATCTGTTTTTAGGAATTTATTGTTTGATAATTAACTGACAGATTACTCCTAGTGTAGACACATCCTTGATATGATTCATTTCAAAGTCCTAAAGGAAGACCTGAAGCGCTCTCATTCTCTAGAGCAGTATCATGAGATGTGGCTACAATTGTCCACCTGAGAACTGAAAATGGCTGTGTAGTCACATGTAGAGGCAGCACTGGCTAAAGTAAGAGCCATGCTGCTTTCTTACTGTACAATTGGGTACAAGACTAGCTAGGATGAAAGAAAGTCAGTTTCCAACAGTGAACCTCCAGCTAACCTCTTTAAGACTTTACTGAATTCTGTGTTAAATGGGGAGGAGAAAAAGTGTCTGCTAACTTACATACTACTAGCTTCTTACAGATAGATGTGTATTTATGAACAGTGTAATAACATAGACTCACAGAATGTTAGGGATTGGAAGGGACCTTGAAAGGCCATCTAGTCCAACCCCCTTGCCAGAGCAGGATCACCTAGAGTATGTCACACAGGAAAACTGCAGGTACCTTGTGAAAATTCTTCAGGAGGTGCTATAATTCTACTGTAGCATGCAATTCCAGAAGGGTTCAGTAGGCAGAGGAGTGCAAAGAACTACAGAAGTGAGATTGTCACTCATTCACAAAAATACGCTGTTATATTGATGCTTTTGGGGGTGGCTTAGGGAGGTCTATGCAAGCGAGGTATCCTGCTGGACAACCTGCTCATTACTGAATAGGAAGACAGCGCTCCTTACAAGTCCTGGAACAGCAATGCTTTCTTGCTTTGTCCAACAGATGTTCATTCTTCTTCTTTCTGACTGCCTTATTTCTAAGCCTAGCTTCCTGTGCTTTAACTCATGGAAATGAATAGACAAAATAATACTTGGGCTTCTGACTCTTCCTTTTGCATGTAGTGTACCTTCAAGTGCTTGCTCTTTTCTTATTTGGGATGGTCAGCCTTTTAAACTCCTTTTTGCCTGTGCAGTGTTTGACTTAATACATATTAGATCTCTGCAACAAAGGATTTTATCTTACTTTGTTATTGTGTTAGTTTTTGGAGAACACTTATGACACAGTACTTAAACCAGACTTTGTTAGTGTGTTTTGTTAATACTAAGCAACAATTATTTTAAATTTTTTTTCTTAAAAGCTGGTTTATATAAGTTGACCTTGTCAGTGATATTAAATATGCATACAACAGGCAAGGTCTTTGAAATACTTCGCAAGGCTTTTTTTTTCCCTCTTTTTTTTATTTTTTTTTTTCTCCTGGCATTCAAAAGTTCTAACCATTCTTACCCATTATAGTGCCAGGGATTTAAAAGTACTTTTTTTTCCCCCCTCTCTTAATACAGAAAAATAACTTTGATTTAAAAATAAAATGCTTCTCTGTGCTTTGGCATAAAGCAGAGGTACACCGGGCTTAACATGAGCCAGACTTAAAAGTTTTTGTATTTTCTAAGCTAAATCTAGTTCCAGTCAGGAACTGTTTCAAGAAAGTTTCTTAAGGAGGCTTGATGTATAATTAGCCATGTCTTGTAAGTCAGGAGACAAAATGGATACTTTCTTGAGGTTTCCTCCAGCTTTTTTTCCCCCTTTTCCTAACAATATTTTACTGTTTAGTATTTGTCATTGACCCTGTGGTAAAAGGAGTAACACAAATGGAATAGAATAGAATAGAATAAACCAGGTTGGAAGAGACCTTCAAGATCATCACGTCCAACCTATCATCCAACACCACCCAACCAACTTAAACCATGCAACCAAGCACCCTGTGAAGTCTCCTCGTGAACACCTCCAGTGATGGTGGCTCCACCACCTCCTTAGGCAGCCCATTCCAATGGGCAATCAAGTGTTGCTTATCACTGGAGTATCTGAACTGAAGGAAAAGATAAAGTTGATATAAAGTTGATATGATTTCATATTGTAAGTCTGAAGAAGATTAAGGGCATTGAGACACTTGAACGTGTCCAGAGAAGGGCAACAAGGCTGGGGAGAGGTCTTGAGCACAAGCCCTATGAGGAGAGGCTGAGGGAGCTGGGATTGTTTAGCCTGGAGAAGAGGAGGCTCAGGGGTGACCTCATTGCCCTCTACAACTACCTGAAAGGTGGTTGTAGCCAGGAGGGGGTTGGTCTCTTCTCCCAGGCAACCAGCACCAGAACAAGGGGACACAGTCTCAAGCTGTGCCAGGGGAAGTTTAGGCTCGAGGTGAGGAGAAAGTTCTTCACCGAGAGAGTCATTCGTCATTGGAATGGGGGCTGCCCAGGGAGGTGGTGTAGTCACCATCCCTGGAGGTGTTCAAGAGGAGATTGGATGTGGCACTTGGTGCCATGGTCTAGTCATGGGTCTGTGGTGACAGGTTGAACTCAATGATCCTCGAGGTCTCTTCCATCCTTGGCGATACTACTGTGAAAAAGATGATTGATGTCATAGGATAATGTTAGTTATTGCCTGCAAGATACATAAATAGTAATGACCTTGAGGAATTTGTGGAAGGTGGGTAGATCACAACCTCCAAGTTTTATTCCTGCTTTACAAAGGCCTCTTAAATTCTGCCAATACTTGGCATTCCAACCTTTTCTCTGCCCTTTAAATAGCAGACTACACGTTTGTAAAAAATATGTTGGAGAGTTGCAGAGGAATGTTTGGTATAGGATTTTGCTACTGAGATTTTTGTGTTGTGGGTTGTTTTTTTTTTTTTTTGTTTGTTTGTTTTTTAGCAGTGTGGCAATATTTCATGGGACTATGAAGTGTTTTAGCTTTGCTGGAAGGCAAGAACTTTGTAAGCTCAGGTAGAAACTGAATTGAATAAAATCTAAGTACTTGCAACCCGCTTTACCTCATTTAGATGCATTGGATTCTTAGTAGTTTATTTTATTAATTGTTGGAAAAGGCTTCAAATTGAAATTCTGTCAGTGCTTTTGTGTCAGAACCCCATGATATGTTTTGTAAAAGTAAGGAGCTGCTTTGTGGCTCTGTATTTTCCCCATTTCCCTATCCTGCTCTTGTGTACTTGTGCTCTTATTGTCAACAAAGCACTTCAATGTCTTTGTATATTTAAAACATGACAAGTGCTTCAGCCACAGAGTTTTAAAAAAATACTTTAGTGTAGCCATTGGAGAAAAAAAAAAAATAAATAAATTGGGATACAGCTACTTCATTGGGATGCATCAGCATATCTTGTGAGCGTGGAATGCTGCCAGAAGGGCATTGCACTACCACACTGTGCCGTGCATAAAGTTTACCCTCCATTTCATTTCAAATTGAGGGCCTGATGAATGTGTGACTCACTAACCAAAGCATCTTTTTCAGCAGCTTCACAAAAATCTAGAAATGATGTGTGACACTTAAATTGTTCGTGGTGAAAATGAGATGTCCAAAACCGGAATAGTCATATGTTTTCCAAGCAAACCCCCCCACTGTAATAGAAATAATACAGTTTTACTGATAACAGTTTTCTAATTGAGCTAGAGTTCTCATTACTGAGCATGGGGGTATGGAACAGCTGAAGAAGTAGAGAGCGTTGTCTGCATTTGAACAATACTTAATTTGAGGTTGTAATTCACTTAAAAATCTGAGTGTATGTGGATGTTGAGAGGGGATCTTACTGACATCTATAAGTATCTGAGGGGTGGGTGTCAAGATGTAGGTGATGGTCCCTTTTCAATGGCACCTAGTGATAGGACAAGGAGCAGTGGATGCATGCTAGAACACAGGAGGTTTATAAAAGTAAAATTGCTTTCTTCAGAAGTGAGTGTACAGGATATACAGAACTTTCAAAACACGATTGAGGGTCTTATTAACACAGTCTAATTAACTTCCTTCCTGTACAAAGTAAAGGGTTGTATGCTGTAAGTGAATGATGAAAAGTGTAAGGGCACTACAAAATCGGATCGATTTTCTTTTAACGATAAATAATCCTCTAGCCTGATTTCATGAAGGTAAACATATGTGGGCTATAGCTTTCCTTTTGCTGTATGCCAAGATACAGCTCAGTGTGAATTCTTCAGCAGAGTTATAAACCTTTGGAAATTGCTTTATAATGGAAATGGTGACAGACCATTAACTACAGTAGTCTAAATGTACTGATGTAACATATATTTGTCCTGTGTTGCTAAATACATGAAGTAGTATGTGCTGAATGTATGGGGAAGAGGCTTCTTTGTATTTTTAACTAATTAATAATATGATTCATATTGCATTAATGATTTGTAAACATGCAGCCCCTGACAATCTTGGACAGGGGCTGAGATACATGTGTGCTGTAGTGACTGTGATCCCACTCTAATTGTTGTAGTGGAAGGGGACCAAGAAACATTTAACATGATGCATTTAATCCCTAATACAATTAGAGTGCCAGTGGTGCAGATATGTTTTCCTACTCCTAAGTCATAGACTGAATCCTAAAGAATTATTTCTAGATATGCTGGAAAACCTTGTTCCCAATAAAAATGAAGAATATGTGATGTTGCAGTCATACTTAATTAGCATATGTGGCTTAAATATCTAATTTATGTATGCTATATGAAAACACTTTTTCTCTGAACTCTTTATTATCCCCTCCTGTAAAAACAACAATATGTATTTTCAAGAATGACTATTATTCTGCTGCTGTTTATCAAGCATTGAGAATATACTACCTATACTGCAATGTTTGCTTATTTTGACTCTAGTGCAGCTGCACGATTCTTGCTATTGATGGGAATTTACTTCAATAAAGCAGCTCACTATTACCTTAGTGTAGGAGACATCCTAGTACAAATGAAACTGCACATTTTGTATTGCTCTTTGGCACTTGTGTGGAGTTAAGCTAGTAGTAGATTTTGGTGTTCATGGTTTGCTTTTTTCCTTTCCTTTTAAAGATGGGATGAGGACACTTGGAGGTGCTTACCTGGAAGATGCAGGACTTTGTTACAAAACCTTCAGGGTTTATTAGGTGTGCTGCTCTAAGCTTCTTGGTAGAAAGCATTTGTGTTATGGAGTATCCTGAGATCAGATAAATTTCTGTGTACTTCTTTTAACTCTCTTCAAATGTGCATAATTTACACATATAATTTGTTCCTGAATATTCAGATTAAGATTGATTATTTTTGTAGATTCTGGCTGTTCTGAACCAAATACTCTACATCTAAGAGTCTTCAAGATTCATGGCTAGAATTTCAACTCCGTTCTATATGTTTCCATGCAATACTACCATAGATAGGGTTTCATAATAATAAAATCATGTACTGGGAGAGAGGAAAGGAAAAGCAATCTTCCAGTGAAGCAGAGAAGAATGCACATTGATTTGAATGGTACCTTGCAATGGTATACTCCTAAATGACAGGAAAGAAAAGGAATAATTCATAGTGTATTTAGGGTATAAATTTAAGGAAATAACTTTCAGTGCTATTAGTGTACTAGATGGAGGAAAGTACTGGAAGTACCAGGTGAAAATGAAATCAGGGAAGCAATTAGTTATATATCAATACATAGAATTTGAAGTATATTATTTTTGATATTTAATGCCTCTTGCTGACTCTCACTTTGCATTATGCACCTTTAGCTGAAGGTGCAGATAGTGATGGCACTGAAGTTAGGACCTTATGGTGGCCTGCTTGTGCATCTGTGTGAAAGCTCAAATAGTTTCTTTTGCTATGGACATTTGTTGCACAGCAGTGCAAGTAGGGATGATAGTTTGAATAGCCTCAAATAGCCTTTTTTTTTTTCTTTTTAACCTGACATGTAATTTATTTATCGCTTAAAGCATAAATACAGCTTCCTGGTTTTCCCATTTCTGTAAATTTCTTCCTTTCAAAGGTGCTATGTAATTTTTACTCTTTTCATGGCTGTTATTAAGGGGGTGGGGGCTTTTCTTTAGAAAAAAGGAAGCACTTACAACACCTACACTCATTTTTAGTCTGAGCCCTGTAGAACTACTGTATGCGATCCTTCTATAGCCTTTGGGGTTTTCTAGCAGGCTCGAAGTGTCCTCTGCCTCTAACTTGCTCTGCTATTTGACCTTCTGAGCTCGCTTCACCCTGTGGTTTCCAATCTGCATAATAATTTTGTGTCACCCTCTAGTTAAATGGCTTCTTTTTGGCAGATGGAAGTACCTTCAAATAGGGCTCAACTTTATGCTCTGCCTTGGAGGTAATACCATTCTATTTGACTTGATTTATCCATAAATATGAATGTATTTCTGAATGCCATCTTAAATTGTGTTGCAAATTATCAATATAAAACTGGCTGTCTAGGGATATTGTACATATAAATTGTATACTGAAGTAATTCTGGATTAGGTGTTGCTAAGCGTGAAGCTGACTTTTATAAGAGACATCTGGCAATTATCCTCATATGTGTGGTTAAAAAGCATGGTGATTTGGTATCTAATTCAGGAGCATGTCAAATATCACCAACCTTTGACAGCAGGGTGTCAAAGCGTTGGTTGTCAGCGTAAAAACTTGCAGTCTAAAACACGCAATTCTTGTTGCCAAGACTGACTTTGAATTTTAGCTTCACTGTGCCTTACTCTCCTTTACACTTGTAATTTTACTTTATGTTCCTAGAAATCGGAATTGTTTTGCTTTCCTTGCAAATCACCTGCTCTAAGTGGAGTGGTCTGCTGTGACCCTCTTTTTCTTATCAAGTGGAAACAGGGCTGTGTCATGACCAGAACTGTTCAGTACTTTAAAGATTTGAGTGTTTCAAATAAAATTGCCTCTAGAAAGAGCAGATGTTGCAGATGTATGATATACATCAGTAGCAAATATATGTTGTATTTTGGTGTTCCTGCCTGGCAAGCATGAGTTTCTGATGAATATTGGAGTCAATGGCAAGTTTGTAATGCAAAATAGCTATGTGGTTAACAAGATTTATTTCATGGAGAAAACAGCAGCGTGCGGGTTTGCTCAGTTTTGAGAGTGCGGTAAGAGAAATCTTGCCTCCTGTAAAGAAGAAATTGTAGCAATGGGAGGAGGGAATTTGCGGTCTAACAAAGAGCTGTCAATGTCTGTCAAGTAAAACGTATTTTTGACATGACTCTCAGATAATACCTATTGAGTTTGACATATGCAAACTGCTTAATGCATTTTCTTTGTGAAGCTTTTACTCTAGTTAAATATTGTACTTTCAAAAAGGAGCTGATTGTTGGTCAACATTGTTATCTTGTCTTTAATAAAAAATGTCATTTTCTTAGTTCTGGTTTAATGTTGATGGATCCACAGTGACATAAGTACTGTGTAAAAGAAACTAAAAAATAACAAACCACTCATAGTATAGACTTTTATGTTATATAGCAGCCTCCCTCAGATTGACTTCTATGCCTTAAAAAAGCATGGAAAAGGATTAGAGAGAAAGCGATCCTTGAAACTGTAACAGTAAACTGAAGTTATTTAGCTCACAAGACCACTTTTCTAATAGCACTGCCCATTCAGAAAATCTGGGGTGTTTTTTGTGTTATGAATAACTGGCAGCTTTTTTTTCCCCACTTTTTTTTTTTCTCCCCACATACCTAGCTGGATGTTGTGTGTGTGTGTTTTCCACTGTTGATGTGCTGGCAAGTAAATATTGTTTGCGGCATTGAATTGATATTTAACATCTGAGATGGTTGATTAAGCCACTGAAAACATTTGTCATTGCCCATTCCAATGTCACCAATATGAACCATCTGAACTCTGCCTTTCTTTTTCTTTGCTGCCCCTGGGGTTTAATGGCTTTGCAGAGAAGCTCCTGCCTGGCATATTGAGCTGCTCCAGAAGGTCTAACCCATAAGCAGTGAGTACTGAACTGCAGCACACTAATGCTGTAGGTGTTGACTCACCATGCTGTTTTTAATTGCAGTTTTTTTGAAGGTAGATAATCTGTGCAGACTGTCAACATAGATATTGAATCTTTGAGTATATACCAATTTGATGATGTATTTGTATGGCTACAAATGCTGTTCCGCATTTCTTTTCTTGGGAATTAACTTTTGTCCTGTGCACTTACTGTTCGCATTTAAAACTAGCTTTCATGTGTCTGTGGCTCTTGCTATAGCTGGCAAATGCTTATGTCTCATATCTGCAGTGAATTGTGTTCTCCTAGAATTTTTGAGCCTGTTATAAACCAGCTTTCAAATGTGCATGAACCGAAAAGCATCTGTAATGTTTTGATGTGACTAATAATAATATGATACAATTGACCAAGTCTGAATTGACTTTGTTACCTGAAGGTCATTCAAAATGCCCTTTTGCAAACTGAGGAAAGGGACAAATTCTGTAATACTTCTGATAGGTGTGTTCATTTGTGGTATAACTGCATTGAAAAAATTATTAAGACTTCTCAAGATAGTAAGCAGTTCTGATTTTTATGGCATGCATATTGTAATAAGATGCAGATCTCATCTCAAAGTTCTGTCCATAGTGCAAATAGAAAACGATTGTTTTTGTAGTTTCAATCAGTTTTGTGTATGCAGAATTAATTTGCATAGATGGTGTTAGTGCTTACATGTAATGGCAGAGCTGATTCAGAACGCCGAACAAATAAAATACTGGGAACAGAAACTGGGTTGCTCTTACCTAAAGACATTTCAACACTCGAAGAACTTCAGAAAGTATTCTTCAGCTCACTCTGCAAAGGAGATGTTGTGAAGTTAGAAGAAAACTTTTCCTAAACTGGGAGAAACTTATTCTCCCATATTGTATTGCTTTGGAAAATTTCATGGTAACCTTAGGGAGGTCTATAGATTTATTTATTTGATATGATCCTATTGGCTTTCTTTACAAGGGTGAACACTTGTGACATAATTGCACAAACACTTAGAAGACATCTGGGAGGCTTAAGATACTGCTGTCTTGCTCCAGCTGATTTTTCTCTTAGCTAAAGGTTCCTGTCCTCAAAGCTGAGCCACACTAATGGATCATATGAGCTATCCTAGTCCATGCCCGTGCAAAGGCAGCCAGGTTATTTTAAATTACTGCTGGATGCATCTGAGGGAACTAATGAACAGCTTGAGGTTAGAACTTAAGTCATTCCGGCTAGACTTCCAAGAGCACATCTGTCTATGTCCTTATAATTCCAATACTGTAATCTCTCTGTTGCTGTACTGTAGTTAGGATTTGTCAGGACTGCAAAGCGGTTGCCAAGGGGAGTCTAATATTCAAGTGGAATGTGTTGGCTCTTCCTGCCTATCATTATTATCATATTGCAAGAGAAAGATACGAATTAGTGTATAATACTCACGGAATGGTAAAGTGAGCTTATTTTCATATATGAGGTAAATGTGTTGAAGTCATGTTTTGGAACTCTTTAAATTGGAAAGAGATTGCCCATACAAAGTCTTTTTTCCCATGTCACTGTTCCTAGTCCAGCCACTTCTAGCCCCTTACATTTGGTTCCTAGCCATTTCAGTTCTTACCCTCTCTGTACCCTTGCTTCATTCCCCAAAAACTTCCCTGTATTGCTTAGAATTATAATGAATTTTTTAGCTCTATTTTTTTTTTTTTATTTTTGCCCCAGGTCCAGCAAGACTATGAATCTCTGTTCCAAATGCTTTGCTGGTAAGTGCAGTAAAAGGTTTTGTGTTTTTGTTAGATTATCGAACCCACATTGTTGGCATCTCTTCCAGGATTTATGCATGGGCTTCTCTTCCCTCGGTGTGTATATGTAATCAGATTTCCCTTACTTTGGTGCTTCTTTTATTTGCTGATCACCTCTTGTGTGAATGCACCAATCAAACGCTGTTCTTGAAGTTTATGGAATTCTGGAATGCCCTTGAACTACAGAGTTCCACTGTCAGCACAGCTCCTATACAGATGATGAGGCTTTAAAAATGCTTAAATCTTGAGTCGTAATTTTGCATTTTGTAGGATTTATTTTATTATAACCTCTGACATATGGCATGGATAAAAAATGAGAAGTTGATATAGAACACTTCTTGTTCAATTTCTTTTTAACTTGCAGCCCTTGCACATTGAATTGTCAGTATCTCATGAGTAGGCTAATCCTGATTGCAGCATATTATTTTCTTATTGCAGAGTCATTGCTACTGTGTAAAAATGTTAGGAATTCCTATTGACCTTTTCCTGTTAGCATCTTTTAGCTTTGCCTTTCTTAAATTTTGGGGGTATTACTTAGTATTGTAAATTTATTTTTATTTGTAATTAAAGTGCTGTCATAGTTAATGATTTTTACTTTCTCTTGAGGGAGCAGATACAACATTAAATTTCAGATTAAAAGCTAAAACTTTAAAGCTTTTTCTGATTTTTTTTTTTTTGGGGGGGGGGGGAGGGGGTGGGGAGGTGGAGGGGTGTTGGTGTTGGTTTTTTCCTGTGTTTTGCTATTAACAAAAAAATGAATTTTAACTTCTAGATTTCAGATTTTGGGTTCAGCATAATTTTATTAACCAAACACATAGCAAATAAAAAGTGTCAAAGGCTGTTCAGTAAAACGATGCATGTACTTACCTGGTTGTTTTCCAAAGCCAGGGATCACAGGAAAGGGTCTAATGAAAAAGGGCAAGTACTTCCTTGTACTCTTTCCCAGCTGACCAGAGTCATAAACAAGCTACTAGGTCTTTGACTCAGCACAACTGTTGTGTTCATATTGGAACTGTGAACTGTATGTGTACCTCAGAAAAGTGGAATTACTGATTCACAAATATTAAAATGTCCCATCTCTTGTATTCAGAGTTTAACTGAGTATAGGAAACTTCACAGCCAGCAAACTAGGCATTAAGCAAAGCATCTTTTATTTTGGTTTTACAGGGTTGTGTTGGTTTTGGTTGTTTGGGGTTCCCTCTCCCCCTCCTTTTTTTGTTGCTGTTTAGTTTTGTTTGGTTGGGGTTTTTTAACAACAAGAAAGGTTCTTGGTTTATATTCTGTAATGTTCCTGAATTAGCACTACATCTGATCAAGTTCATTTTTTTAATGCGGTAAAAGTACAAGATGATACCTGAATATTTGTGTGCTTATTCAGGGGGAGGGAAGTTTACTTTTAAAATTCTTCAAGACTTTCCTTACAGCTTGTTTATTTTTATGAAATAAGACTTTTGAAGAGTTTGAATACCTTAAACTACTGCTAGTTGGAACAAACCAATCTTGTGGAAGAAGACAGATTTACTTTTTAGATCTTAACTATGATTTCTTTAACAAGTAGCATTGAAATAACCTGTTCTGTTTGAGTAGTAACTTCATAATTCCAACGTCCTTTTGGCTTTGAGGTTTTTTCCTAGTTGCTTTTTGTTGGCATGTTTTTTTGGTTTGGTTTGGGATTTTTTTGGTGATGTTACTGAAATATTGTTAACATATTTTTTTATACTGGATTTCCAGCCACAGTATTGAAATAGAAAGATGTGTACTTGTATTCCTGTAAATTTGATCACCACAACAGCAGTATTTTAAGCAAGTAAGGTGTTGCAAGATGTTCTTCACCGTTCCACACACTCCAAAGATGTGATGTGAAAAAAACGTGTTTCTTGTTTCTCTTTTAATAGAGCACACTATTAATTCAAATGTATTGAAGAATTGTATGTGAGGGAAAGTTGGAAATTAGTATTTCTCTTGACTGTCATTTCCTTTCTCTTTTATTGTAGAAAAAAGAAATCCACACAACGAAAAAGGTTAGTACCTTTACTAAATGACTGGGTGTGTTTTGTTTGTTTGTTAAAAGGTATAGAATCCAATATTCCTATGAGAAAAAATAATTTCAGATGCACATAGCAGCAAAGCCCCTTATATTTGTGTAAGCATTACCTTCCTATATATATAGAGGGGAAAGGGCAAAAAAGTCATCAAGAGATTAAAACATTCATTATAAATAATAATGCAACATAAATCGTTTGGTTTATATTGCAGTCTCAGTTATTACATTGAACCTTCCTATCTTTACTGGTTTGTCAGACTTTCTGAACTGTGACAATTCTGTAAATGCATGATCATGAGTTCTTCCTTGCTTCTGTCCTTCTTCTCTTCCCCATCCTCTTGTCATAGTTTCATGTCTGTGACATTAATTAGCACTGAAGTAGAACAAAGGGTAGTGGTCAGGGGCTGTTAGTTTGCCTTCTTGTTTGACCAAATGCTTGTGATTTCTGAATTTATCAAGACAAATTCAGTGAATTTTCACTCTCATTTGTCCAGTTATGTAGCTTGGAGACTGGAATTCCTTGTTTTGTCTGACTGCATATTTTCTTGCATTAAATATGAGAATATTTTTCACAGGTTATTATTATAGAGATGGAGTTGTTCAGATTTCTATAGCAAGAGTGAGCTGTGTATTGCACAGATACCTGCAGTGCTTTGCTAGAAGAGCCCAATGTTTTGCCCTAGATGGAGAAGAATCACTGAGCTCTTTGGTACAAGCACAGATTTGTTCATTTGCCACAGACTAGTTCTTGGCTTGCAAATAAAGGTTGATAAATACTTGAGAGAAGCATGATATTAGCTATCCTCTTCAGCCAGCTTTGCCTCCTCTTCACCTCATCTGCCTGTTCCAAGAAGGAATACCTGATGTGTTTTACTTGAGCCCTGTAGAAGCAGGGTTTAAATAACATTCAGCAGACTCTGAAATGTTCAAGGGCCTCTCCAAAATAATTTCAAGTTAATTGTACTTCTGCAAAGTACCTTACAACGTTCTGTCTCTAATTTGGTGCTGACCGTGTGCTAGCAATGCTGCAAAGTCTCCAGATACAGTGTAAGTGTAATACTACATATTAAATTGCTTCAAATAAATTTGCTCTTCAGATGGGGAAGGCACAGTTGCTTCAGACTTCTTGTTTATCTACAATCCAAGTGCAATAAAGCATGCTTTTTCTTTTTAGAATAAATCAGAAGCTAGGCTAGTAAGTAGAAAAATGCAAATTGTGACCAGAGAATATCCCTTAGTGTCACCGCATCTTTGGGTAATACTGCAACCTCCCTCCTTCCAGTGTGGTAAACTGTGAAATCTGAATGATTAAAATGCAGGATAGTGATGAGTGAAATTTTTCAGAAGCACTCTTTATTAATCTGTCTTTACTCCTGTTAGATTTATGAATTTTGTTAATATCAGCTTCAGATGGGGACATTGCTGAGTGCTTTTGACAAGCCACTTTTACAAAGTAGGGCCTTTCAGGCAGGAATTCTACAGACATTCACAGAAACAACACCTGGTACCTCAATAACTCTATTTTAATTAGTACCTCTGGGAACAGTCCTGTACAGAACAAACTATTACAGAGTAAGAACAAATATTTAAATGGAGAAAATGTTAAAACTAGACTTTGTACTTAAATCACCCAAAGAAATGCAGTCTGCCTTGAAGCCATTGGATTACAAGTCTACAAAGTTTAATTTATTGTGGTGCTGTCAGCATTGGGACGAGTGGTGCTGGCAGTGGATTTCAGCTGTTCAATAGCATGTGAACCTGAAGGTAAGTACACCATTGGATGCGTTGGTGGAGTGATGCACTTGGGAAGGTGGAGGAAGATAAAATGATAGAGCATTCATGGATTTGTGAGTGCATTTCATAGCCCTTCAGGTGTAATTGAAACTTCAAGAGGTGGGTGTCCATCTCTTAAACCTGCTATGCAGTGTTTATGTTCTTGTTCTGTGAAATGCTTGATGAGCGTCATTGAATTTGAAAAAAAAAATACTTCAACTATTCTAACCGAAGAATTCTCTTGCGTTTTAGGGGCCTCAACTCCTAGGTCAGTTTTATTTTTCAGTTTGAAATCAAGCACCTTTCTTTGCATATGAATATCTTGTTGAGTCAAAATGACTGTATTTTTCCTGTCTCCATCTGTCAAGTAGGAAATCAGTATTGCTGGAACCACATCTGTATTTTCAAAATATATGCTTAGCTCTATGCCAGATTAAGAAATCTTGTAGCTTCAGTGTTATCTTTCATTCTCCTGAATATGAAAGATCTGATAAGGGGAGGAGGGGGAACCCAAAACAACAACAACAATCAAACAAAACCCCTAACCCTAATAACTTCTAGCTATCATCTGCTTCTGGAAGTATCAAATGGCTTGCTTTTCTTTCTGTTTCTTGAACTCACTCAGATGTTTGCTTCTAGAGTTACTTCATGTTTTTTGTGCATCTTGACCATTTTGCTTTTTTGAGCAGACTTTTATTTTGTCCTGCCAAGCCACCCATAACTTTCAGAGCTTACAAAATTGGATGTTTACAGTGACTCAGAATCACTTCAATAACACAGTTTCTTCTTCCCTCAGTCTTCACAAATCCTATTTAGAATGCTGCCTTGTCTGGCAGTAATAGCACCTACTGTAAGCGTAAGCTAGCAAAAATCAGCATTCCTGCCTGAATAGATTTTGCAGTTAATCAACTGCTAACCTGATCCTCAGTCAAGCTTTCAGCTTGCTCACTGAAAACCTTTTCAGTAGGTGCATCTTGCATGTTGCTAGTCCAAATTTTGCTGTATCCTGCTGTATGATAAATTATAAATTATTCTTTATTCAGTTCTTCATTAAGTTTTCATTCCTAAATGAATGATTAAAACCCTTATGAGTTTGTGTTTTCCATATCCTTGTAATTTCTAATGAGAATCCACATGTTTTGGTTATTTTGCTAGAGAGGCAGCAAGCATTTTCAGAAGTTTGAAAACAGCACTGTGTACTAGTTTATCTGTACACAAAATGTTTCTTTTTCGGTATGGTATTTCCTTTGTTGGCTCCTAATGGAAACTGGTGCCTCAATTTGTTGCTTCATTAGGCTAGAATTGGTTGCTGTGTTCAGGTCCGTCTTTGTGTTTTGAAGTACATGGAATGTACACTACAGAAAACAGTGCTTGCTGGCTAGCACTTCAAAGTAGTCAAGCTTCATCTTCCAGTTTTATTAGACAGTCAGGTTTGCAGCTAAATAATTGTTTTGAAATTGGTATAGCTGGTTACAGCGGCAACAAATATTTCTAGTTTCTAGAGCACCCACTAATAAAGAACTGTAACATTCCAGATATAGATATTGTTTGGCATTCATTTAATTTCTTCTACTCTGTACTCAAAGAATTTTTAAAGGGCAAAGCTGATAGGGTAAAGATGTCTTAACAGAATTAGTAAACTTGAGAAGATGAGATGTATGCTAAGCTTGATGAAGGCAATCACCATGAAATATCATTAAGGGAAAAAAAAAAAAAAGGATAAATTAATTTGCCTTCACTTAGTTATAAGCTTGATTTGCACTACTAACTCCAAAAAGGCTTTGTGCAAAAAAGTTTGTATGTGTTATTCTGAAGAAAACACTAGATGTTTTTACTTGACTCCTTCTCCTCTAGCCTGTCATACAAATTTGATGAGGAAATAGAAATTAATAGACAAGGAGTTCATTCAAATGTAGTTGTATTATCTAAGCTTAAGGCTAATTGTTTTACTTCTGTCAAAAAATAGTACTATCAAACAAATAATGGAGTGTGTTAATGCTACCTCTTCCTGGTACTCAATATACACAAAATTGAAAATATGGAAGAGAAGAATATCTCAAGCTTTCTAGGCTACTGAATTTTTAGGAATTAGATAGAGATCACATTTAGGAATGGAATGGAACAGAATTAAGCAGGTTGGAAAAGACCTTCGAAATACTGAGTCCAACTTATCATCCAACACTATCTAATCAACTAAACCGTGGCACCAAGTGCCCTATCCCGTCTATTCCTAAACACCTCCAGTGATGGTGACTCCACCACCTCCCTGGGCAGCACATCCCAATGGTCAGTTTCTCTGTGAAGAATTTCTTCTGAACATCCAACCTAAACCTCCCCTGGTGCAGCTTGACACTGTGAAGTTAAGTGAAGTTAGTATAATACTACTTTGGGATACCACTCTTTTTTCAGTGGTATTCCATGGTATGGAATTTGTGGCATAGAGGGCTCCTATGTTGCTTTGTGGCAATACTGATATGATTTTGTCATGCATTATCTATAGAAAAAGTGTTTAAGAGGCTGTGTGGAAGACAGTTCCCAGCTGCCTGGGATTTGGCTGTGTGAAGGCATTGCGTGTGCAACAGTGCAACGTAGAACGTCAGTGGAGTCAGTGGCTCAGATGGTGGTTCAATTTGCTCAAGTGTATTTTTTGCTTTTTACACCTCCCTCATATTTCTCCATATAAAATGTTTAGAAGGGGCAAGCAGTAATGGAGGACAGACCCATGCAGTATTTCTATTTATATACAGTCTTTAGTGGAAGAAAAAGACTTTCATTCACAGCTGACATATAAATGTGTATTGAAGAGGGCAGGGATTTTCTTTTTCAGTTTCTTTCTTTCAGGCTACTACTAGCTTCAAGCCAGTAGGACTTTTTCCAGTCACATTTGAAAGTCTTTTCACTAACACAGGGCAGGAAAATTGAATGCCTTTTGATTAAGGTCTTTAACATTTTACAGTCGATCAGTCCTATCAGTAGACTTCTGTGTAGGACATTAGTGGCTATTTCATTGGATTGCATCTTGCTAAATTCATAGTTTAGTAGCCTGGTGCTCATTTGTTAAAAATACTAATTATGCTTTAAAAAAGATATGATCTTGCTACATGAAAAGACTGTTAAATAGCCTTAATTTTTTCCCTTCTCTCTGTGTTGAAAAAATATCACTGCTATTTTCCATGTGGTTTGGGTTTTTTTATGTCAGGGAATTTCCAGTCCCATCGTACAGATTGATCTACAAGCAAAGAAAGGACTTTTGTCCTTTTTTTGTCTCAAGCTTGCATTATTTGTAGGTTTTTTGTAGCTCTGTTTTCTAGTATGTTTTCTTCTTTATGGTAAAGCCAGCTTCTTTCTATTTTGTTAATATGCTGTTCACCTTTTAACTTGTTACCTTTCCAAATGACTCATTGAAACACCAGCTGTATTTTAGTCTCTTGTGTATATGTTCTCTGATGATGTAAAAAAAAAAAGTTTAGAAGTATGTCTTAATTGCCATGATGTTTGCACACTGAGAGCATGGAAGTGGAGTTACAGATTCACAATTTGCAACCCATAGGTTTAATTTATTAAACTTTCTTGTAGCTCTGTTCTCCTATAAATGCATGGATAAGATAGGAGAGGGAAAGTTTTTTCTTTTTTTTTCCCATTTAGCAATTTGCTTGATTTATAGAAAAAGTTTGTGCTCAGTTTTGTGTATTTGCTCATTTGGAAACCTTCTCTAGTTTATAGAAACACTAGTGATTTGTTCCTTAGCCTCCCTGTGGAGTTTGTTCCATATTACAATCTAATTCCGTGTCCGTGTCGTGCACTCCTGAGCTGTTAATTTGTACATTTTGATGCAGTTTGTTTCACTGTGTTTTTGTAATCCAAACTGAATGTAACGAGCTGTGTGCTTTGGGGACCCAGCCTTGCCTTGCCAATTAGAACAAGTGGTTACTGAGAGAGAGCTTGTTTTAAATAAAACATGCCACCTCTTTGTGGGACCAGCAGCCTTTGGGGAGTAAAAAAAGGTTATTTAACTCTTTCTCTCTGAGAAGAGAGGTCATATTAGGGAGCATATTTTAGAAACATTCAAGGTATTCCTTCGAGAAGTACAATGCAGATTCATATTTCACCTTGTACATACAATTTAATTTGCCATTGGCAAGTGTTATGCAGTACTGCGTGCAGGATATTTAAGAATGCACAAGGAAGCTGTTGAGTTGACCGCATGTCTTCTAGGATTCTAATCACTAATGCCACATGAAAATTGTACAGGACTAGCAGGTAGCCTTTCTCTTTCTGCTTGTACTGCTGCCCAAGAGGCTGATGTAGGACAGGAATAGTGCCAGGTGGTAGAAGAGGTAGTTTCAAAATGCATTTGACAAGGAAAGAATCCATAAGCAATACTTAACTAAATAAAAGTGCAAAGGTTGTGGTCTTGGAGACCTGTGAGGAGGGGCTCATTGGTATATTCTAGCATTTTGAGGTAACTGGGAAAAGGTACATGTATGACCATCAACATTTGAGATTGTTGCAGAAATTGTTTAGAATTCTGCTGGTCTTTGCAGTAACTACATTTCCTGATGAGTACAAGAAAAGACACAATTACACTTTTGGAAGCTAACTCTGCATGCTTGTGTATCTTCAAAGAGAAGTTACCGTCCACCAACTTTCAGCTAAGGACACTGAGAAAGAATTGAGATGAACAGTCATGGCAATTAACTCAGACATTTCAACAGTCCTTGCTACACAAGCAAGGGAAGATCAAGAAAATCCTCTCTTGTGAAAACCTTTTAGCTCAGGAGCTAGGTGTAAGGGAAATACAGCTGTTTGCTAAGGTTTTAAGCTGTTGAGTAAGCAGGTGTACAGGACAAACATAATAGAACAAAATGTAACTGATGACTTTTAATTGTCTATCCATTTTCTATTAAAGGAATGTGATCTAGCAGCTATACAGGTGCCTGGGAACTTGAGAGATGATTTACTTTTCCCAGTCAATGAGCTTTTATTTCTGATACAACACAAGTTACCCTTTTCTGGTTTTCCATTTTTCTTCCTCATGAGTTACTTATGATTTCCCTGCTTCATTTGAATGTTTTAGAAGCTAAAATATATATGATATTCAGTGCTGAGGTAAATCTGGAACTCTATGTTGAGAAACAAAAGGTCATATTGAGGTATTTTCCTCTTTCAATTCAACTTCAAGCTAGCATGCTATTAATATTAGATCGAAATGGAAATTGATTGCCTTTAAAGTCAGTCAGGGCCCTCAGGCTGAGTAAATTGCCCAAAGCCTGGGACAGAATCTTCATCCTTTGGCTGTATGTGATCCAGATTGACACGCCACTCCCACCCCTCAACTTTAGCATAGTGTTAGTGATAGTGCAGGAAATTAGTATAACAAATTGGTGTCAGATCTTACTGAGGAGGAAGTAAATTTTTTTCCCCACATAATCTGTAATAAGGTTAATTTTTGTCTGGGTTAACACCCATATACTCACAAGCTCCAAGGTGAGTATGTTCAAGTAGTCTGCCAACATCACTTGTGTGAGACACAAAGAACAAGGATTTCTGGCTATTGAGCCTTCACTAAGACTTCCTTTTATAACCTTGAGGGACAGATGCCATGAGGGACCTTTGGTTTCCTTATTTTGTTTTGGCTTTCATAAGTCTTAGGCAACATTCTGAAATTTCAGTTCTTTCTAGTATGTGACTATTCTACAGTTGCAGTTCTGTCCTTCATCTTCTTGACATTTTCTCTTTAGTTGAGTTTGCCTCTCTTCTTAATTTAAATGAAATCACATTGTGCTGTTGCAATTAATGCATACTGTTGCTTTTAAACCTTTTAATACTGTTTCTTGTGGAGCCTGCAGAATGACATTCCAGTCATTCTTTATTCATACCAACCTTGATGTATCTGTTACAAAACTTGTATGTTCTCACAAAGTTAGTCACCAGAGGGCAAGCTTCTCATGCAGATTTAGTGAACCCAACTGTAGCTTTACTTTTCATATGAAAAATAAATAATCCCAAACAAAACAGTATTTTCTGTGAAGAGTTTCTCTGTGGTGTTGAGTAGTGGAAACTGAGAAGTATAATGCCTGTCTTCTTTGGAGAGAGAGAAGTTAGTATTTGATGTTGAATGAGAGGGAATGTTTAAAAGTTAGCATTTTAACTATTGGACTAATTTGCCAACATTTAGGGGCAAATTTCTTCAGATTTTTTTTTTCTTGTGGTCACATCAAAATATCATATAGTTATTAGTTCAAAAGAGTAACAGTAGGTTAAAATAGTTTATAAAGGAATCTGGCTTTAACCTTTCTTGTGAGCAGGTGATTTTCCATAACTGGGAAAGAGAGAACCTTATGCTTGAAGACAGCAGGACTGTAGATGAGGCCTTTCTTGTAAAGATACTGAAACTATCTGCACCTTTGGTAACTGAATGTGTAAGATTTTGTTCATTTCCTTTGCAAAAAATGTAGCCTGTTGCCTGAATCTGGCACTGAAGATTTAGGAAATCACAAGACAGGTTATGGTGCCATAATAATTAGTCCAATCTGTGTGTATGCATTATAATTGTCTTTTAATTATGCTGAAAGGATAAAATAGTACAAGAAAGCATACGATTAGTGGCCTAATCTCCTGGTTTAAATCACAGGTCATTAAGTAACATCTAGCTAAAGCTCTGTTTGCTGAAAATACCTCCTTTAAACACGTTCTCTTCTGATGTAAAGACACTGGGGGTTGTGCATGCACAACAGTCAGTAGTATTTCTAAAGAATAACTTCCCTCACTATTAACTTAGAAAATAAGGTGCACATTTCCAGTTACAACACTGTAAGGATGTTTCCTTAGAGTTGGACTCATTCATTATACTGAATAGGAAGCAATGTTAAGACATTGTCATGCCCTATATCTTCTTACTACAGCACTTGCACGTTGACCTAAATAGAGAATAATTATTTTCTTTATAGAATTTCTTTAAAAAACTAATTAGCCCCCTAGTGCTTCAAGAAAATAAGTTAATTTACTATCCTGACATTTCTGTGAGTCAAGGTTTACTAGATATAGATAAGAATCTACGGCACAAATGTCAAACATCCACAGATACTGGATATCAGCTTTGAGTAGCCTTGGGACTGTAATCCTATCGTAATCTCTCTCACTTGAAATACATAATTTATGATGCTTAAAACACTGAACACTCCCTGCCTTTATGGAACTGCAAGAGTATTGAATGCTTCTGCTAGTGAGGACCCAAGAATATCTATTTAAGCATCCTGAAATTAAGGATAAGAGTAATGTCATGTAAGAATCCTGTGGCAGTCAGTGGGCAGAATTTAATTCTCACCGATTTCTTGTTAGAGTTTTCCTGGGCAGGAAAACAAAGTCAAGTCCATCAGAAAGGAGCTTTGCTGTCTATAAAATTCTGATTGCTTATTTCCTTTTTTTTTTTTTTTTTTTTTTAAATCTAGTAAGCAAATTAGGGGTCCCATAAAACAAATGTTATGTCATTGCATGCATGAATTATGACAATAAATTTAGAAGTCCAAATCACAATTATGGTTAAATGAATATAGTTCAGATACTTCCTGATTTCAGACTGCTTGACTTCTCAAGCTTAGTGTGGGTTTTTGCCATCATGAAATGCTACACTATATAACTCTTCCCTCCCCCACATTTGTCTAGTGTAATACTCAGTTATGTTGATCTGTAACTGGTACCGGGTCAAAGCATTTGGAAATCGAGTCAGGAGTGTTGATTCTGAACTCTTGGGCTGCAGTCAGGTCACACCTTGGACTCAAATACTCTGTCTCACTTGTGATCAGAAGTGCTGAAGCTGAATAATCAATTTGGTGGCAGTCATCTATATGGTCCACTTTCTGAGATTGTAAAAGCAGTTCAAGTAGTGGTCTTTGGACTCTGGAACTGGGGAGCCCAAAACTTGACACATTATTCTACGTGGTCTCACCAGGGCAGAGTAGAAGGGGAGAAGAACCTCCCTAGACCTGCTGGTCACACTTTTCTTGATTCACCCCGGGATACCATTGCCTCTCTTGGCCACAAGGGCACATTGCTGTCCCATGGAGAACTTGCTGTCCACTAGGGCTCCCTGAATGAGAAAGCTGATCCTAGTATAGGTGAGTGCACTCCTTTGACACTTATGTTGCCTTGGCAGAGTCCTTATATCATTTCATGTCCTCTGTGGAACTCCTGTCTGCTAAAAAGCTTTGCGCAGCAATTTAAAAGCTGGATATTGGCACTGCTGGTTCTTTTTTATTATTTTTTTTCTTTTAAATTAACTCAGTAGTATCTAGTGAAAACTATAATAGATACAAATAATCCTAGAAATGCAGAAACCTGTAATGGGGGTTGACATCTACCCAGTTGAAAGAGGTAAGTTAATGTCTAGAAGTACCTCAAATATTAGTCTTTATTCTGCACTATTTCTGTTACTGTCTGTAATTATAATTTTAAAAGAGATAAGTTTCCATATATACAGTAATTTTATAACCCAAGATTTCATTTAAGATAAACATAACAGTAACTTGTTTCATTAGTCAGCATGTAAAAATCATAGTTGATGCCTGACTGGTGCTAGTTAGAGGTAACTGGATGGATTCCAATATGAATAGCTATAACTGTTTTTTGTTGGATTTCTGTTTGCTTGGGCTTTTTCTGGGTTTTTTTGTTTGCTTGTTGTTTTGTGCTTGTTTGTAGGGTTTTTGGTGGTTGTTTTAATTGGGGTTTTGGATCTATGAACAACTGAACTGAAAAAAGTGTGCCAGAATCCAAAATCAAGATGACTGGCAATATTCTCCAAATCAATATGTCTGGTAGAAGTGGATAGCAGTAGGTCTCCAGTGCATCTGGTAGCTGCGGATTTCAGTTAATCTGTTTGTTTGGTTGGTTTGTTTGCCCAATGGAAGGAAAAAAAGGTCTTGGCATACCTGAGTTGGGGGAAAATATATTGGAATATTCAAACAGGTTTAGAAATACATAGTGCTGTAAGCTTTTGTAACAGAACATGTTTTTTCTTGGTGGTAACCAAAAGAGCTATTTTGATGTAAAGGTCAGATTTCATGTATTTGTTACCATTTGAGCTCTTTTTGACAGAATGAAAGCTAATTTTGCTCTTGGTTTATAAGATACTTAATGTGAGTTACTACTGCATAAACATATGACGTTGTGAGCAGCTTCATGTTATGCTGACCCTGCCCTAGTAAGTGGGGAAAGGAATTTTAAGATATTTATTGGAGCCTCTTCTGTAGGTACTGTAGCAAAGTACAAAATGTTCATTTACAGGAGAGCAGAAGTAATTGTTTTGGTTTTACCTTGAAATAGCTGTCTCTTCCACACAGCAAACTTCAGTAAGTATTTCCCTGTGGAGAGAATGACTACTCAGTTGTGACTCTTTCTGGACATGCATCTGAGCTGGAGAAACTAAACAATGCCTTACTCTTCAGGGAGGGAAAGCTTCTAGCTCTCTCTCTTTTGACTTTTGATGATATTGTCAATAGGACTTGAAAGTGTCTCTCCTTTTAGGAGACTTCAGAAAATATTCTATACTGTTACGGCAACCTGTTCTATAGTTGAGCTTAACAGGGTATTCAAATAAGTGTCTACCTACTTAAAAAACCCCACAAACAAAAAAAAAACCCAACAAAACAACACAATAAACCTCCCAGATAATCTTACTGGTGTGATGACACATAGATCATAAAAACTTGAAGATGATTTCTTTGAAGAACTAGAACAGTTTGTAACTCTTTCTGCACTCTAGTAAAATTGATCAGGATCCATTGCATGGATTTTCTAAGGGTTTAGTTAAGAAGAAAACTTTGAAGCCTTTCTAAACATTTAAGAATTTGAAAATGTTAAGTGTATTTACCCATATAGGTGTGTGTGAGGCTAGCATTTCAAGACTTGTGTTACCAAGTTAGAAGTCTTTCATCATCTTAGACTACGCTTAATAATGCCATAATGAATGCCCTTGTCTATGTAGACTTTTATTCTTTTTCAACGTGTAGAAAAACAGTGAAGTTCTTTGCTGATTTCTCTTCCCTGTGGTGTTGTTCCAATGAGAAGAATAAGGATTCCTCTAGTCTGGACCATGTTTTTGTATGTCTGCATATTTAGTGGGGAAATAAGCTAAAACGTTGGTCTATGTTTATATAAAGAAGTAGCACATGTACATATATGTATTCTGTATTTTTGTAAGTATATACATTCTCTCAAGATATGTGCTCTATATTTTATGTAAATGCTGTGAAGTTACTTTTTTCTTTGCATCATATGCTAAATAGTTCCTTTCATGAAGTTAACTACTCTTTAGACTTTTATGTTAGCATGTCACTTTCCTTACCAAAATAGTCCTTTGGAAATTGGAAGACCTCAGTGATGTCCCAAACAGAATTACAGAAAACATCTGGTTGGAAGAGACCTCAAAGATCATCCAATCCAACTTTTGACACAGCCCTGAAGGGTCAACAACAAACCATGTCCCTAAGCACCGGGTCCACCTGCTGCTTAAACACCTTCAGGGATGGTGACTCCACCAGTGCCCTTGGCCGACCACTCCAATGTTTGATAACCCTCTCTGTGAAGAAGTATCTCCTAGCATCCTGCCTGAGCCTCCCCTGCTCCCTCTAGTCCCACCTACATTATTTTTGATCAACTATCTTTGGCCAGTTGCTTACATAGGAGCAGATATGATGTGAAGTTATAGAGGTCACTGGCTAAGCACTTGTACTGAAATACTAAATTTCTTAACTGCATAGAAAATACTATTTTTTATTTAATTATTTTGATTAACTTGAAATTGCAAAGCAGTAAGAAAGAAAATTAGTTTCATAGCCTCCGTGCTGTAATCTTTATTGGGAAGGTATATCATGCAGCATGTGACAATCTCAAGCAGTCAATTTTACCAACAGAAGTAGTTCCTCCAAATATGTATACAAAATGTTGTCTTAAACTTAAAAAACCCTCAAACAACAACTCAATTCAAAGCATCTGAGGCAACTTAATTAACCAAGTATTTGTGAACTTTCTGTTGAATTCCAGTTTGCATTCGTATATATATTCCTAAACTATGACCAGACCAAGAAGCTGTCAAACAAATGAAGTCCAACAAAACAGGACAAATACTAAGCTTCATTATTTTATGAATGTAGATATACTTTAATTATTGTAGTTAACAAAATAATGTGCTAAATGTAGTGTAAAGCCATGTTTTACTGGAAGTTGATGTGTTCACATGTGACAGCGTTACGCTGATACTCAGTTTATAAAATATTTTTGTTTAAATCGGTCTTTTGAGAAAGGACAATACTGCAACATTTACCAAGTTTAAAACCTGAAGGTTCTTTTCAGATCTTCCAGGTTAGAGCTAGTTTCTTCTATTTCTCAGTTCCTAGTGAAATTCTTAAAAGTTCAGGACCTGAAAATTGAAGAAAAGCAGAATGTAGTGTGAGATTTCATTATGGAGCAGGTGATGAAATCCTGGGTTCTGTTTTGCATTCTCCATCAAGCCTGAGACTGAGTAGCTGTAGAACCTTTGTAAGCATCTAAGTGCAAGGGCTAAGATGTTTGCTGGTTTCTTCTCACCCTTTCTCTTTGGCTCCCTGTGCTGGAAAAAGCTAAGGTTTGGGATGAAGGGAGGAGTTACAGTGGCGTGACATTTACTTTGTCCAAACTGTTGACCCTTTATTTTTTCTGCATAGTATTAGAAAATCCATATTTTTACATTGTTTTCTAATTTTTATTATTATAAGGCATACAACAAAAGGCTGTACTGTGATGAGGATGTGAGCACCTTTACAAAACACTTATTCATGCATAATTGGGTTAATGAAGGGAAAGCTTCCTGAGTTTTGACTGTACCGCAGCTTCTGGTTTGAAAAGTGGTAGCAGGTGAAGGTGAAACTAGTAGCAAATTACTGTCATGGCTTTTTTGGCCTGTGCTGTTCTGTCTCTCTAATTAAAACTTTCTTTGCTAAAACTATTCTGTGGCACTGTTTAGTGTCATGTAGTAATTAACAACAATATGGGGTTGAATTTTGTAGTTAGCTGAACTAATTTTATGTCCTTGGTTCACAGGAAAGCTAGTAAGAGGCTTCCTGCCACTTTTCCAGTTTCACTGCTGATTGAGGCAACTGAGATTATAAAAGTTGGCAGGTTTTTCTGCTATAAGAGTTTGTGCAGCAAGGTATTAAGAATTTTTCAGTTGTGCCCTGGTATATTAGTGAGAATATATTATAGTTCAAGAATAAATGTGTTGAAGATTTTATGCCTCCATCGCTTGTTGGAGAATGTTATCCTGCTGCAGTGTTATTAAGTAATTTTTCACCTCCTCTTAAATTAATGTTGACATTCTGTTACTGGATTTGTTCTTGTCTTCAGATTGAAGCATAAAGGGAAAAATCTTACTGCTGGAATATTAAAATTAATTATTTGATAAGCGGTACCTTGCTTGAAGTAGAGGATTATAATGTAAGGCCAATTTCTGCTTTAGGTTTTCTTTCATGTATTAGAAGTGCTCTTGGAGCACTGATGGTGTCAGGAGACTGCAGGAGGTATGGATGATTTGAAATTGCAGTGGGAAGGACCACACTACAGAAGAGGGGACATTTGTGTCTGTCTCTGTGGGTTTTGCAAGGAGAAGTAACTTTTTTGAGAGTTCTGCCTTTAGTCAGCATTATAGTGCCCTTTCAGTAACTGCCTTGTGATGCTTTGCTATTTGGCAAAAGAGGTATGTCCACTGAGCCAGAGCTATAGTGCTCAGCTTGACCCAGTAAGAGGTTGAAGTTGGGAAAGGAGAAAGAAATTCTTTGTTTTGCCTTGAAGGTAATTTCCAACACCCTACTTGGAGACTTAAATTCCCTCAGACAAATCTTAGGTATAGCTGGAATTTGACAGAAGTGGCAGAGCACAGACTTTCTGCCAAGAGGCATGACGTCTGTAAGGAAACCAGAACTTGCACAAAAAATAGGTGAATGGCAAGTAATTTCACCAATTACAACCCTAGAGGTAAGCACTCAATCTTCTGAGAGATGGTTTTTAAATTGGCCATTTTCAGAACCTGTTACATTCATTAGTTAAGTAATTATTTGCTTTTACTGTTCTTTGGTTTTTTTGGGTTTTTTGTCCTGGTGGAAAGACCACATGATAGCTGAGGAAGAAGCAATTTACCTTCAGTTTGTTGTATGGGACACAGTTATGTTTGTCCAGGAATATCTTGCATATCTTTTTAACACATGCCGTTAAAGCTCATGTCTTCAAATTATGTTCATCTGGCTCAGACATTAAAGTAAAGCCAGTGTAAAGAAGCTTCATTATTTTGCTCCCTAAACATTTTAAACTGATGTGAACTGCTTGTTAAACTGAAGTCACACACCGTCCCAAGAGGTAGGTTGAGATATGAAGGTTTGTGTTAGAGTTAGCTTAATTTTTTCTGATCGGTGTGCTGAAATTTAGATCATGAACGAGATAATTGGAAACCCTCCTGCCAGAAATCTGAGTTTTGTTTCTCATGTGGTGGGACTCACTTCTTGTAATGGCATTTATGAAGAAGAAAGCTTTGGCTTGTAAGAAGGCCTAAATTAGTGAGGTAAATCCAGTTTAATCACCTAGTCCATGTGCAGACAATACAGGTTCTCTGATCTAGTTTTGGCATGTGATGTGGGCTACAGAAATTGCTTTGAGTATAAAAGGCAAGTAAGTTAATGGACTTGCAAAGGAAAATTGCCCATTTCCTCAATGTGATACCGTATCCAGAAACTGGAATACATATCCTAATATTTTTCTTTAAGAAAAAGGCTTTTTTTCCCCTTTCATTTTCATGTCAAAGACCACGATTTTTTTGCACTTGAGCTAGACGTTGTCCTGGAGGCTTTTAGAGAGTTTGTAACAAAACAAACAAAACCCCAACAAAACAACAGCAACCGAAAAACACCCAACGCCCCCAAAAAAACCCATTAGGTTTGTGCATATGTTACCCTACCAAAAATGTGCAAGACACAAGTGTGAGGTGTTGGGTATTTTTGTTTGTTTGTTTTTTAAATCTTTCTCCTTCTGAGCAGTGAGGCCTTCACAGGATGTTTGGTATAGCATGGCTCCCAACTGACCTGAAGAATCTGAGGTCTGTACCTTGCTTAGGAGCTGCCATTTTTTCAAGTACTCTTCTAGCACTGTCAGTCTAACTTTGTGCCTAGCCAACATAGCTCCTGCCTTAGGTGGAGTGTACTCATGACTGGACTGATTTATTTTGATAGAGTTTTGTGAAAGTTTAAATTCTTCAATTGGATCTACAAAGTTGCATGGCAGAAAATGGGCCATCTGTTTGAAGAGGAAAAAAAAACCCACTTTATTTAAATGAAAGACTGAGTTTGGGATCTCTGTGTTCCAGATGGCAATGGTTTGTGCTGCCAGGGCTACAGGTGTCTGCTGGAAACAGTTCCCTTATGCTAGACGATTCTTTGTCATGTCACTGTCCCCCTGCTTGTTTTTATTGATTTCTGGTTTGCTTCTGAAGATCAGCAATAGATAGGCATCTGTCAGTGTGGTAATACCTTACAGATTGCAGTACAAGAAGGTTAAAGGAAAGCATCTGTATCTGATAGCTTTCTGAGGAGCAGTTTTAATCCCTGGGGTGTGAGGCATTGCCTGTCATGTATGATCAGTGGGAAGTGTTCCTTACAAATCAGGCATTCTCTTTAAATCAAACCCACTGTGTTCAAGAATTGTAAAACTAATATTATGAAACTTCTCCAAGAAGCAGATGTGTGTGCTCCTGGTGTTTTTCACTGAGAGAAAATAAGTGAAACATTAACAGTTTTTATACTTTGTTAATGTGAAAATCGTTTGTGATAATGCTTCTCCCTCCCCCCCGTCATTGTCTGCTGTGTTGGTATAAATGGTAAATGTGAGTTTCATTTTGAAGTTTTCTGCATCTGTGCTGTCTGGTGTTTAAATCGAGTGAGCCTTTTAACTCCTACAATGAGATTTCAAAACTCTTTTGCTTTCAGATATGTTCATTCTTGAAGTGTGCTGGGCTATGTGTAGGGTAAATATTTTCTTTTCTGTGTGTATTCTTTATTACTTTTTCAAAGGAACTGAAAATCAGTCTTGACTCACCTGGCAATAATATGTGTGAGTCATATTTGACTCTTTCATGGTTAAAAATTTAGGGTAAGGTTAAGTTGCTGTGTACTGGCAGACAAATTATGAAAGGCATAATATCTAACTGTATCTGTAGAGAAACTGTGCTCACTTTTGAAAAATTTTAATATTTAATTCCTCTCTATGTTCAGTGGCCTGTATCTGGCTCTCTGGTACAGTTGGGGGAATCACAGCTGAAGTCTCTCTGCTGCCACTTCTCAGCAAATTGGATATGCAGAACTTCATTCATAGAACAGAATAGAATAGAATTAACCAGGTTGGAAGAGACCTTTGAGGTCATCAAGTCCAACCTATGACCCAGCACTATCTAATCAACCATAGCATCAAGCACCTCATCCAGTCTCTTCCTAAACACTTCCAGTGATGGTGACTCCACCACCTCCCTGGGCAGCCCATTCCAATGGACAATTACTCTTTTCTATGAAGAACTTCTTCCTTACATCCAGCCTAAACCTCCCCTGGTGCAGCTTGAGGGAGAAGAGATGAGAAAAAAGTACGTAAATAAGAAACTTTGATAATTCCTACTGACTCTTCAGATTCAGTCTAAATCATGTAACAAAAATCTGAGTTGCTTTTTATTTACAGCATGCTAGTATGTCACACCACTCCTGTCAAATGTCTTGAAAGCCTTAAACAATAATGCTGCTCACATTTATGTAGGATTGACAGCTGGGCTGGGAAACCACACTTCTTTTAGAACCCATTAAAGCTATTCAGTAATTAGTAAATGTAAAAACAACTGACTGTACAGGAATTGGTGGTACCACATGATACCATTGGTGATGAAGTTATTAGCAAGCCTGAAAAACTTACTACTTAGTGCTCTCTAGTCATGATAATAAATCTTCCACATGATCTCCAGTAAAAACAATGATAAAGCCTGAATGCTAATTCAAATTTCATTTTACAACAGCAGTAGTGTTTATGAAATTGTGTTGTGTGAATTTTCTACTATTTAGGCAGTTGGCTTTGTAATTTCCATTTGCTTCAGTCGAAAGTAGACCTGTTTGCTGTATTATAAAAGTGATGATTCACACTCTGATTTCAAGTGTGCCAATCAGGAGATTGGTTGGTAGTATGCTGAGGAGGCAGAGGCCACTGGTAGGAGGAAGATGGAGACAGGATTCTTCCAGTGAGAAAAGTCCTGTATTTCTTGAAATTCTCTCTCTTCCATGTCAGTAGCAAAATATTCCATGCATAATAAAGTTCTGAGTCTTGAATTTTGAAAAATAGTATTTTTAAAAGGTAGTATTTTAAAACAACTGTTGAATCAAAGCTGCATTTGCATTTTTGGTGGAAAGCATTTGTATATGAAATTTTTAGCTATTTGTCTGCTGTGGAACATAAATAACTGAATTATGTTTACTTTTAGGGTTGAGAGGCACAGACTAGATTTCCTTATCATTGGAAGGGATGGAAGGGATAGGTGCTTTACTAAAGCTTGGTCTGTGCTCACCTTGCTTATAGACTTTCACTGGCATATTTTAATGACCATTGATCTTATCTTTGGTTGTGATCCTGAACAAGAGCATGGAGAACTGAAGGGACTGCATGGAAAAAGTTTTATTTTTGTATACATGAGTTATTTCCTCCTCTCAAGATGGAGCTCATGTGAGCTTTTAAGGGAATTTCCTACACAATGCAGGAGAGCAAGATGAGTTTTGATCACAAATGTGTGCTTGGTTAGAAATACCACCTCACAAAGACCTGCCTGTAGGGGAAGCTTTGCCTTTGTTCGAATTAGAGAAGGCTATGTTTAGTCTGTGACTCGGAGAAGAATGTAAACATCTTGTAACTGAATGAGAAAATATAGGCAGAGTTTGGTTGGATGTGTTAAAATATTCTTTTGTTATTTTAACCTATTGTATGCCTTAATTACACACATGCCAGTAGAAAATAGCCAGTTAAGATGTGACTCCTATGCTTTCAAAAAGACTATGGATCTTTGCTGTATAACATAATAAACGTCTTCTCCTGTTTACATCTTGTCCTGTGTTCAGGGTGATTCAAACACCTATACAACAACAGCTGCCTCTTTTATAAATGGATGTAGCATTGAGACTCTTGAATGTGTCCAGAGAAGGGCAACAAGGCTGATGAGAGGCCTTGAGCACAAGCCCTACCAGGAGAGGCTGAGGGAGCTGGGATTGTTAGCCTGGAGAAGAGGAGGCTCAGGGGTGACCTCCTTACTGTCTACAACTACCTGAAGGGAGGTTGTAGCCAGGAGGGGGTTGGTCTCTTCTCCCAGGCAACCAGGACCAGAACAAGAGGACACAGTCTCAAGCTGTGCCAGGGGAAGTACAGGCTGGAGGTGAGGAGAAAGTTCTTCACAGAGAGAGTTGTTGGCCATTGGATTGTGCTGCCCAGGGAGGTGGTGGAGTCGCTATCCCTGGAGGTGTTCAAGGTGTTAAAAAAGGGATTGGATGTGGCACTTGAAGCCATGGTTTATTAGTCATGAGGTGTTGGGTGACAGGTTGGACTTGATGATTCTTGAGATTTTTTCCAACCTTATTGATTCTATGATTCCAAGATTTTCACTCTTTTTAACTTCTGCTGTCATACAGGGGAACAATTAATGAAAAATATGATTGCAAATTAAAGCAAGGGACAAAACTCATTGAAGAGTATAATGGATGAAGGGTTTGTACTAATGAGGTAAACCCTGGAATATCTAGAGCTAATGCCCCTAAAGTCTATAAACATGTACACATCAGGTTGGGATTTTTCCCCGCCTTGTTTTTTTTCTTTTATCAGAATGTATAGCATGGTTTGGATTTATTAAAGTAAGCTGCCTTAAAAAAAATGTTCTTTTATTTGATTTCTGAACAGTCAGTCCTTTAGTAAGTGTTCAAATTTTCTTGCATTCACACAAGCAAGGATTTGTCAGGGAAATGGAAGTGCAGGTCTTGGTAAAGTTATCATTGGGGAAGGCTGCTCTCTGCCTAATGACCTAAGAGGCATGTTTGTCCTGTGAAGCCATGTAGGTTGCAATAGCTTCTGAAAACACTCAAAGCAGAAACTGTTGCCTTTTTTCTTCTTCTTAGGATATAACATATTTTTTAACTTGGAGAGCATCTTCTTTCCAACTGCTTGTTTGGCATGTTTTGATGAAGTAGATGTCTTTCTGCTTTTCAAAAGATACTGCACTGTTGTGGCTGATGTAGGAGTGATAAGGAAGAATATGTCCATGTGTATGCACACATTTGTTTATCTTTGTTTTCCTCATGAGTATTTAGAGATGCTTCTCAGACTTGTTTCCCCACTCTGTTTTGGCTATCCTTCCCTAGGAAAAAGAAAACAAACAAACAGAATATATCTCTCTTACTGCTAGTGAAATAACTGATCAGCTGCATTGGATGTGTCAGTGGATGAATGGGAGAGTGAGAGGTGAAAGCACAAACGGGAAGCTGACAGCAGGATAATGCTGGAGATACTATTAAAAGAATATTAGGTTGACTGATGCATTGTTTCTGTAGTTGGGCCATAGTGGAAGCTATTGACTCTTGCAGAGATTTCATTAACCAGATTTTTCTCAGTTTTGGAAGCTTCTTAGTAGAAATTTAATTTGTTCACCTCACACAGACCTTTTGCCTCTGGTGAGTTGGTGTGAGAAAATTAATTTGTATCAGATGATTTATTCAGTTCAACTTCTTGAGCATAAATCTCTATTTCAGTTGGCTTAGGCAAATGAAGCTACAAATTTCTACAGTGAGTTTTGTTTGGTGCTTTCTCTACCATGCATTTATTCTGCTGTGTATGAATGTATGTCCAAGCTGCTAATGGATTTTCTCTTCTGGAAGATATGATTTATATGTACAATGTATAAAATGTACCTTGGAGAATTGTTTAGTGAAAAAGTGGAAAGGAGAAAAAAGACAATTCCTATTTGTATAAGAATCTTGACACACAACATTAAGCTGGACTTTCATTCTCCTTTATGAGAATCTGCTATCTTTAGGCAGAAATTGACCTAGTTCTAAGCAGTTTTCCCACTGATGATAATGTAATTAAAACTGTACATTTTACTTGTAGATTTTGAGCAGCAAATTAAAAGATAAACTTACACTGCTTGTATGGCATTTAAATGTATTTCGTAGTGCTTAAATATTCTCATATACACAGCATCTTTTTTTAATGTTCCTTTTACTCTGCTGTGAATTTCTCGTCTAAGTAACCTATATTTTTTTTCTTCAGTTTATTCATGACACTTCTCTGTACTGATTAAACAATAGAAACATGTGGACAGATGAGTTGCTAAAATAAGCTGAGAATAACTAAAACTATGTTTGTTAGGTGTTATTCCCAAAGTGAAATTTTCATTAGATGAAAGACAAGGACAGTGGTAGTGAAGATGGTATCAGGCATTGTCACTACAGGTGCAAAAAATCCCAGTTGTCATACCCTAGTATTGAATGTAGAATGTGGAATAGACTCTAGCCTGTTGTCATGAAGTGTAAGCATGCAAATCATTTGTTTTTGTGACCGCTTTCAAATCCTAACATTTATTCCTTTTAGTGCTTGTGAATATTATAAGACAAGATTGAGAATTAGTTCCAGTGTAATGGATAATGAAACAAAAAAAATACATAAAATTCTGTTTTAACAGGGGAGTATTTTCAAACAGAAGGGAGCAAAGCCTTTGACACTGTCCCGCACCACATCCTGGTCTCCAAACTGGTGACACATGGGTTTGATGGGTGGACTACTAGATGGATAAGGAACTGGCTTGATGGCCACACCCAAAGAGTGGCTGTCAATGGCTCCATGTCCCAGTGGAGGCCAGTGACAAGCGGAGTCCCTCAGGGATCAGTCCTGGGACCAGGCTTGTTCAACATCTTTGTGGGTGACATGGACAGTGGCATTGAGTGCACCCTCAGCAAGTTTGCTGATGACACCAAGCTGTGTGGTGCAGCAGACACGCTGGAGGGAAGGGAGGCCATCCAGAGGGACCTTGACGGGCTGAAGAGGTGGGCACAAGCCAACCTCATGAAGTGCAACAAGAGCAAGTGCAGGGTCCTGCATCTGGGTCGAGGCAATCCCAGGCACAAATACAGGCTGGGCAGTGGCTGGCTGGAAAGCAGCCCTGAGACTTGAGGGTGCTGGTGGACAAGAAGCTCAACATGAGCTCTCAGTGTGCACTTGCAGCCCACAAAGCCAATCAGATCCTGGGCTGCACCAGGAGAAGTGTGGCCAGCAGGTCAAGGGAGGTGATTCTCCCCCTCTACTCAGCCCTGGTGAGACCCCACCTGGAGTACTGTGTCCAGTTCTGGAGCCCCTATTCCAAGAGGGATATGGACGTGCTGGAAGGTGTCCAGAGAAGGGCCACAAGGATGATCAGAGGGCTGGAGCACCTCTCCTATGAGGACAGACTGAAGGAGTTGGGGCTGTTCAGTCTGGAGAAGGAATGGGTTGTCCAGGGAGGTGGTCGAGGCCCCGTCCCTGGAGGTATTTAAGCCCAGGCTGGATGAGGCTCTGGCCAGCCTGATCTAGTGTGGGGTGTCCCTGCCCATGGCAGGGGGGTTAGAACTAAATGATCTTTGTGGTCCCTTCCAACCCTGACTGGTACTATGATACTATGAATAAGTTAAATTTCATGAGCGAAATTAAATAATATTATGTGGTGTTTTTCAGAAAAATCCTGAGACTTTTCTTTCTGTCAATACTGAAGTATTTGACTTTTTTATTATGTGTGTGTATATATATATCCATGTATCTGTTTTAATACTGTTATCTGTTATTATGGAATATTTCAAGAATTGCAAATACTCTTGCCTTAAGTGTTTATAATGTGTCTGTCTGTGTTTTTAAATATCTGCAGAATAGTGCTTCCAAACCTTTGGCAGTCCTTCATGTTAATGTTCTACCCAGCAACAGCACAGGGGCTCTCATAATTCTTTGTGGCATTGCCTGATCTTCTAGAGGATATTGTGTTCCATCATGTCTGCTTGTCTGCATCAAATACCATGTTTTCATGGTGTCCTGAACTGTTAATTGTGTTGGCTCAAATGTGACATTTTGAAATGACTTTACCTCCTTGGTATGAGTTTCTGTTTCATACATAATTGTCCCTACTGTAATGCCTGAAATTAATTAAGCAATGTGCTCAGTATCTGTTGTGGGGGGGGTTTGTTCTTTCCCCAAGGTAAATCCTATATGGCTGTTAGGAAATACATTATTTTATTCTCTGTTCTATATTTATGTTGGTGAAAGCCAGATCACCAAAGTATACCTTGCCTCCAGAGAGGATACTGATAATATTTGTAGTAGTTCTGTAGAATTCATTATGCAGAATTGAATTCACTGTGGTGAAAAGTCTGTGCTGTGCAGGTGAGCTTCACTCTTGTTTGAGACAATTTGTGGTGTGTTGGTTCCCTGCATGTTTTTCTTCAGATGCTTTCTGATGCCGTGTGGGCAGATAACTGGGTTTCACTGGAGGTGTTTAGGAAGAGGCTGGATGAGGTGTTTGGTGCCATGGTTTAGTTGATTAGATAGTGTTGGGTGATAGGTTGGACTCGATGATCTCAAAGGTCTTTTCCAACCTGGTTAATTCTAAGTTGTAAGATCTGAGATCTCACCTGAATTTCCTCTAAGAGAAGTCATTATAGAGGTATGGATAAGTTTCATGTCCTCCTCACAGTATGATGACAACTGCTAAACTTAGCACTAGTGTAGTTACTTGAGCAGTTGGGTTTGTAAGTATTGCTGTAGAGCATTCAGAGTATGACAGAGCTGAATGTAGTTGAGGCCAGATCATCACCATCAGATGGGATGCAGCTTCCCCTAGGGTAGCCAATTCTTAAAGATCATATTTACCCATAGTTGTTGGCACAATTTTCCCTTTTAAGTTGACAATAGGAGATAATAGAATGGTAGGAGTTGGAAGTGATGTCCAGAGGTAATCTAGTCCAGTCCGCCTGCTAAGACAGGGACTCCTGGATCATGTTGCACAGGAGCACATCCAGGCAGGTTCTGAAAGTCTCGGGAGAAGGACAGCCTGTTCAACTGCTCTGTCACCCTCAAAGTAAAGAAGCTTTTCCTTATGGTCATATCTGGTTTTCATGGATGCTGTTAATTTGATGTTCCACATGTTGTACAATCCTAATACTGATAGATAGCTCTACTGGCACTTCATGAGAACTGCTTTGCATAGAAGGGGCTTCTTCATCATTGGTCAGACTGACATGTATTTCACAGAAGAGTGGAGGTTGTAAGGGACTTCCGGAGGTAATGCAATCCAAACCCTTCTACTCAAGCAGGGCCGCCTGGACCTGGTTGTGAAGAAGGAGGAAAAAACATAGCTAGATTTTAAATTGTTCAGATTGCTTCAAGGAATATTTACTGCTTCCTTGGGCTGTTGTGTTTTGAAGCCATGACATGGTAAGAACAGAATTTTAAATGTTCTCTTTGCTTTGACAGGATCATATCTAGATGCATAATAGTATACTAGCCAAATATATCTTCTGTGATGCCTAGCAGTATTCCTTTTCACTTGCTGTGTCTCTATACTATTTACAAGATTCTGGATGCATTAAGTCAAATAGTTAGGCTCGCTGTAAAGATAGATTTCAGAAGATATCTTGATTTACATACAATTAATGTGATATACATAGTTAAGAAATTGTAGATTGCCATAAGACAAACAATGACTTTGGATAAAAGCAATATTTGATTAAGTTATCAGTATTTTAATTTTTACAGGCAGAAGATTGAAAACAGTGGCCTAGTAGAGTCATTTCCAGGAGCTATTGAAGCACGTTTATAAGAACAGGAAAACGCTATTGTGTAAATTGCATGCAACTGGCACAGAGAGCAAGTGTAAAACAATACTTCAGTCTTGCTCTCTCCTTATGCTGACAGGATTTTCAATTCCTAAATTCACACAACTGTTTTATACTATCTTAATCTGTCACTGTACTTTTTCTAATATCCATTACTCCATGGTGTTTGTCATAAAGAAACAATAAGGTTGATGACTGACACTGTCCAGCTCATCTGCTAAAGATGTAACTGTAAAATTCAGCGCTGGAACACAGCTAATATCAATTGAGATTTTTTATTTGAATGTCTTTGAGTAGCAATGTATCATGCCCTAGAGAAAGGTCAAGATAATCCTCTGCATTCTGGATACTAAGTAATTTATATAGTGTTTCCAGTAGAAAAGCAGTTTAATGGACCTGCAGGTGATGTTTAATAACTGAGAATGTTAGTTAAATTGACCATCTGTTACATGCCTCTGCACTTGCTGCAGTAGCATGTGGGATGGTGGAGAAATTTCACACTCATTTTGTTTCACGTTGTTCTAATTGTTTCTTTTTTCATGCAAAGCATGAAAAGGCTCTTGCAATTAAAAGAATGCTCCCTCTAAATTAAATAAATCCAGAGATTTAATCAAACTAATTTCCAAAGTAGATTCGCTTCTGTTGAGTGATACAAGGGATGATAAGTAACTTCATGAGTGAGTTGAAACAGGACTTCATTGCAAGTGATGCCTCTGAGGTACCTAGTGAGTTGCTGCTGTCTTGTTCCTTGACTGATTTGTCTTGGTTACTTGTCTTGTTTTACTTTCAGTAGTTGCATAATATCTTGCATAGTTTTAACAAAATCTTGATAATTTGCCTTTCAATGTAATTTATTATTTTTATTTTTTAAACTGCTGTTTGAGATCCTGGGGTTAAGCCTCAGGAAGAAATCACCAGGAAATAGAATCCAGGAGAATTTCGTCCACATACAAAATATGGTGATGAAGGTATTCATTTCAGAGTCACAAATAAATTAAGAAGTGAACCTATCCCTTGGCAGCTTTTGTATTCCTCAATGGACAGCATAAAGGTTGCACCATATGCTAATGGAATAAACAGCATTTCCTTACTGAGTCAGCTAATGTCAGCTAATTTGAAAAACTTCCAGAATGAAGTCATACACCATAAATAAGAGCCCTCTGGAGACGGTGGTTGTTAACTGTAATACAAGCCCACTTGTCAAAAATCAAAGTTACTTCAGGGTTCTACATTAGTTGAAAACTAACCTCAAGCTGACAGTGTATTGGAGGGGAAATGCTTTACTTAGAAGGTCTCCTTAGAAGTATTATAATCAAAATAGCGTTCATTTCTTGAGTATACTTAGACCTCGGATTAAATGGAAGCATGTCCATAAAATTATATATGTGTACATATGTATATGTGTGTGTACATATATATATTCTGTGAGCATAGTTTATGGAGTGTTGAACTTGATTTATTAATGGTTCAAACATATGGCAGTGAGCCATGGCATAAATGTGAACTGAATTTCCAGTAATGGGCTGGGTTTTTTTTGGTGTTCAGGGTTTCCTTGTTGTTGTCATTGGGTATTCGTTTGTGTGGGGTTTGGTCATTTGTAACTGAGCAAATAATGTTTTATTAGGAACAAAATATGCATTTTTTTTTTTCTATATCAAGGAATTGGTGGGAAACAACAAGAAAACAAGCCCATATCTTGGCTGGAGTACTAAATAATTTTTGTGACTGCTCTAACATAGTGTTGGTCAGATAATATCTGAACTGGCTGCATGATGTGGAAAGCTGTTTCCAGATAAACTATTTGGTTCAGAAACACTGGATCTGCAAGAAGGAAATGTTTTAAAATCATGTTCCTGGTTGTGGGTGAGCAAAATAAATGTACCCTTCATTTAGGGATGTCATGTGTTTATATAACATAATTTTATTGCCACTGCCCCTTTCCTGACCACAACAGTCTATCCACATGATGAGTGGTAGAACTCATAATCTTTTGGTACCTTGATACTTAGCTTTAAAAATACTACATTATAGTAAAAATACTAAATTCTGGATAGTGTGCATTACGTCCTGGAGAGTGCTTCAAGCAGTGCAAGGTAGCTGTGCCACTAATAATGACTGATCACTAGTGGTGTGAAATATTAGCCTTGTCTGTTTCTAATGGAAAGCTGATGTGGTGTTGGCTGTTTTCCAAAGAAGCTGATGATTGTATTAAACATAATAAAATCATCTTCTTGAAGGAGGAATGGGAATCTTTTTCTGATGGTTCAAAGCGTGTGCCAAATTCTGAGAGTGAGAAAGTCTATACTGTGTTTCTCAAGCTGGATCCTGACGGTGTATTTGTTCAGTTACTTATTTTACCTTCCGATTGAGCAGAATTACAGTACAAAATCACCTTGAATTTGTTGGACTTAAAATATTTTAAGAACAGAAATACATATCAAGAAGCTCAGATAACATCTATCAGATTTTTGATTCCTCTTTTTGTGGAAAGTGATAGGGAAAAACATTCTTGCATATCTGTTTGGGGGGTTGGTTGTTTTTTTTTCCTCATATAGAAGATGTTTAAGTGCTCCAAGGGCTGCTTTTTAGGGGATTCTATAAGAATAAAAGATTACTTGTACTGTTTGATTTACTAGAGCAAAGATTATCAGCCCCTTAAGGGAAATTGCTATTGATTATTTTACACTTGTTATCAAGAGTTTCCTGTATTGAACATTAATGTCATACTGACAGAAGAGGGTGAGGAGAATAGCTGAATAGCTGCATCTGTGCCTTCCAAAACAACAAGCAACTGTTATTGGTATGACAACGCTTGCTGTTTGTTTTAATGTGTTTTATATAATGCCACTGGGAAAAATATTTTCTAATGTCTAGTGTGCAAATGAAAGAAGCACTGTCCTATGTAACCTTTCTTGCACAAACTAGTATTTGTTAGTTGTATGTGATACTTCACCATTCATCTCTGCAGAGCAATACCCTTTCCAAAACAGCCATGTTATCTGTTGAGAACAGATCTCCCAGCTCATCAAGTGCAACTCAAACATACTGCAGTTTGTAATAACAAGTGAAACAATATAACATTTTAAAATACCTATTTTACATCAGTTTTGCAGCAGCCTGCCAAGTCGGGTTTCTATGCTTACAGATCTCTGTTATCATCTTGTAAACTCTTAATTCTCTTCAGGAGACCACAGCTTTCTCATATGTCGCCATGCTTCCTACTACTAATGTGATGAATATTTGGGTAGTTATCAAAATCTTGTAATCTCTGCTGCTTTTCTTACTCGGAACATTTAATTTTGCATTATGCTACTTTCAAGTATATTTCACTAGCTACGAATAATGACAAATCCTTAATTCCTATCACTGCTAAAAACCGTATGCTATATACTTTCTATCCCAGTATGTTCTCCCTGAAAACATAGTTTTTGAACTTGAGTGGCAGCCAGCATTGGACATTGTCACTTTGTGCAAATGAATATGTCTGTGTTCAACAGCCTATCCAGTTGTTGTCACTACTTGCCAATAATTCCCTTGCTTGTTATGTGTCTAGAACAATATGAGAGTTTTCTGAGGGCAAGATTAGCTTTCCAGTTATGGAGGTGAGATGTACTTTGGATTCTGCTGTAAGCTACACAAGTATTATATCTCTTAGTTCCTACAATTCTGCCATAATTGTTTAAAAATGCCTTTTGGTGATCATATCTGTTAGACTTTGCATTGATACATGGAATTCACAATTTTATTCTTTCCTTCTGACTTTGATTACTCCATATAGTCAGGATTGTGTGTTGTGCCCAGATTAAGAGAAAGATTTAATGAGAAAGTATCACAGTATCACGTAGGTTGGAAAGGACCTCGAGGATCATCGAGTCCAACCTATCAACACAGACTCCATGACTAGACCATGGCACCAAGTGCCACGTCCAATCTCCTCTTGAACGCCTCCAGGGACAGCGACTCAACCACCTCCCTGGGCAGCACATTCCAATGACGAATGACTCGCACAGTGAAGAACTTCCTCCTCACCTCGAGTCTAAACCTCCCCTGGCGCAGCTTGAGACTGTGTCCCCTTGTTCTGGTGCTGGTTGCCTGGGAGAAGAGACCAACCCCTTCCCGGCTACAACCACCTTGCAGGTAGTTGTAGAGGGCAATGAGGTCACCCCTGAGCCTCCTCTTCTCCAGGCTAAACAATCCCAGCTCCCTCAGCCTCTCCTCATAGGGCTTGTGCTCAAGGCCTCTCACCAGCCTTGTTGCCCTTCTCTGGACACGTTCAAGTGTCTCGATGTCCTTCTTAAACTGAGGGGCCCAGAACTGGACACAGTACTCAAGGTGCGGCCTAACCAAAGCAGAGTACAGGGGCACAATGACTTCCCTGCTCCTGCTGGCCACACTGTTCCTAATGCAGGCCAGGATGCCATTGGCCCTCTTGGCCACCTGGGCACACTGCTGGCACATATTCAGGCGGCTGTCGATCAGCACCCCCAGGTACTACAATAACACCCCGTAACAACATGCTTGGGTATCCCTTGTTGACAATTAAATGATGACTGTAAATAAAACAATAGGGTATTTTTGGGAAATACAACTTGAGTCATTAGCCCAGTACACAGCACGGTTCTGAAGTTCCACTTACACAAGTTTGTGTTCATTAGTTTTCCATATGATTACTGATGGAGAGCAGATAGTAGAAGCTTCTAGTAGAGGCTTTTGCAGACAAACAAATGCGACTAATGGAAAAATAAGCTGGTTTTCTTCTGCTTGGTGTTTTATTTAGTTAGGCTGGTTTTCCATTATAGAACTACTTCATCCTTTATTTGAAGCTGATTATTGGTGTGACCAGCCAGCCATGTATTCAGTACTGTTAAAACACAGTCTGAAAGCTTGATCTGCTTAGTTCCACTGTGTCAATGTGCCTGGTTTTGAAAACACTTAGCTGCCTCTCTTTGCTTTGTGCATAAGTTCTGAAATGTATATTTATTCTTGAAGCTTCTTCTGTTGTCTCTTGACAATGCAGAAGGAATAGGAGGAAAACAAAATTCCACATCTCTGTAGTTACTGCCTAACCTGAAAGGAAGAAGAGAAAAATCACACCACCTCTTGGAAACTGTGCAGCCCACTGCTCAGATTTCACCTAGTGTTGTTCTTTGAATAGGACAGACAACAGAATATAGATTCCTCTGCAGACAGCAGAGAGACACTATGATGTGTTCAGTTTTTTTAGTCTCAAAGATAAGACCATCTTCTAGAGACATAATATTATGTTTCAGGTTTCTACTTTTTCAGTAAGACATTTTGAGAAAGCCTATACTATCTGCTGATGGAATAGCTGCTTCTATCTAGTATCTTTCCACTCTAAACATAATTTTTATGATTTTACTTTAATTTTGGACATAATCTTACATGTCACGTAGAGTTAAGACAATTGATGGTATAAATTGTTTTTTGTTGCTTTCGCTTGCTGAACAGTGACTGTGCTTTAAAGTGCTTAATCTGCCAAGTTGCCTATTTTATTCTTTAGGTTTCTCAGCCTTGTTTTTTATTTTGGCAAGTTTGTCTGTATTTGGACCAATCCTACTCTCAGTAGCTGGCTCCAGGGTCAGTACTGGGAATTTTCGCCTGAAACTACATGATCAAGCTTTCTATATTTTGATGATGGAAGAGTCAAGCTAGTTCAAATTTAACCCAAAATTTAGGTACACTGTAGAGTTTCACCACCAATCCGAGCTGGTTTAGGTAAACTGAATTAGAAAGCCTCACTTGGTATTTCCTTCTGCTGGTATAGCTGGCTGAGCTGAGGGGAAAACAGCCCATCAAAATGTGAACACCTGAACGAGAAGATTCTTGATTTTGGTATACTTTACCACACCACAATAGCTTTGAGACCACAAGGGACGGGACAATCGGACATGGATTGGAATGAATAAGCAGTGGAAACTAATAAGCTAATTACAAACTAAGACTATATTGTCATATTGTCAGAAAGTCAGTTTAGGAATAACTAGAGGTGTATTGATTTTGTCATCTCTGCATCCTAGAAAAAGGGAATCAACACAGACATGTTCTGGCATGTTATGGAGAGGGCAATGCTTAAGAGTGCTCTCCAACCAAAGTAACCCAGTAGTGAAAGCCAGAAGGTAAAATGTTACTAATTCTTTTTGTATTGCCAAAAGAAATTGGGGAATATTTTATGTGGATATTACTACACTGAGTTGAACTGCAGTCAGAACCTTGTCTACAGTGAGAGACATCCCAGTCTTTTACTAAAAAAAGGAGCAAAAAAATTGTCTAGAGCACAAAATGCTCAACTGATAGCAAAGCCAGACTATTATTGACCCTTTTTGGAAGCTGATTTCCCTCCGGAGCAGGAGGTCTTCATTTAGAATGTATTTATTTATTTTTTTTTTTAGATAGAAGCATTGCAATGTTGCTGCTTTTAAATCTTTCTAAAATGTCAATTACCATGACACCTCTGGCAAAGACATGCATATTTACAAAGAAAGGAATCTTGTCCTTTAGTTAAAAAGGGGAAGAAGGGACATTTGTGGAAGTTGCATGGCTGGTTTTGGAATGTTTGTTACAAGAACTTGACTGTGTCAGAGACAGTAATTTGTGGTTTGTGGAGTTACTACTAAATGAAAAGTACGTTTAAGGTCTCATTTGAGACTGTCAAAACAAAAGGTAAAAGTATTCCAAAGTTTTGCTATTAGGAAGTTGATTGAGCTGCATAGAGGGGAGGGGGAAAGGTGAGGGGTGTTGTGACATAGTATATTCAAGTATTGCACTGTTTGTTGTCATTAAATAGGTGTGTCTGTCTAGGAGGAGGGTGAAATTTAAGAGAACTTTCCCATACAGTGACTGAAGCAAAGATAACTAAGTTGCTGGATTTTTGTAAACAGCTTCAGATACTGAGCACATAACTAGTCTGAAAATTGTCTAATTCTCCAGATATATGAAACTAAATCCAGGGGTTGTTGAAGTAGGTTTCTTCTGCAATTGATACAGTTTCTAGGACTCTCTGAAAATTTTATCCCTTCTCAGTGTTGCACCTGAAGTTCTGTTGTGTAACTGTGCTGGGAACTACATGGTGCTGACCAGAGTCAGAAAAATGTGACAGAAGTGTAATTGTTCTAATGTGAGAGGCTATTTGGGACGAGAGAAGGTGTTGTATTTTTTCCAAATTCACACTAGTTTTCTGGTGTGCTTCATCATACTGTAATACTGGCACAGTTGAAGGCACAGGGTAGGATGGTGGGCTGAGGAACATCCAGGGAGAGCTTAAACTGCTGCAGCTGTTAAAAGAAATGTTTTCTGAGCTGTGTTGTGTTTCTCCCTTCAAGATGAGATTTTTAAATGATGCAGTCATCTCAGTTTGGCTAGTGCCTAGGGTATTTTTGCATTGGACAGAGTTTTAGGCTTTTGGCTTGTGTAGGTAAACGTGTGGGATAGATTTAGGTTTGTAGCTGGTTTGTTGGAGGTTTGGGGGATTTATTTGTTTGTTTTTCCAGTTTGAGGAATAATATCATCCTCACCTACAAATTGGATGAACTGTGTTTGAAAAGTGGTGTTTTAAAAGCAAAGGAATTTTATTTTTGCTAAGGATAAAACCTTTAAATAATGTTGTTATTGCAGCATGTAAAACCTATTTCTTTCTTTCTTAATGTTGCATAATGAGAATGGTAAGGCTTACCATTGTGTAATTCTAAAAGTTTAGGGAATGCTGGCTGTTTATACTGTTGTAGTATTTGGGGTTTATAGGCTTCTTTCTAACTCTTGGTATACACATAGTTCAAAGATAAGGTCTACAGGAGTAGAGCAGGTAGTGGGTTTACAGATCTCTTCAGGTTTGTTCTTTGTTGAGAAATGTCAGATCCCACAAAACAGGCAGCCTGACATTTCCCTTGTTTTAGTTTTTGCAGAGCATTCATGGACTTGAAATTCCAGTACTCTGCAATAAGCAGCATATTCTCAGTGCAGCAGAAAGTTACATAGAAATGCTAATCAACAGGATGATTGTCTTTTATACTAGATTATAAACCAGTGTAGTTTTATTTTAGTGGCCACAAAGACACAAACACATAGAAATGTTACAAAAGGTTTTGAACCTGAGATTTCATTACAATATTTAAAGTCCACTGAAATATTCTAAATATTCTTTATGCAGTCTTGTTTCTGTCTGTACTGCACCTTGTATGGCAGAACAGCAGCCCTGCCATGTGTGGGCTGCTAGCTATTACTGTAGTATGAATGGATAAAGAATCCTTGTTTTTCTTAGTTGAGCATGTAGTAAAACCTTGGTTTGGTGGATTTTTTTGGTTGGAGTTTAAGTATTATTGGTAGGTCTCTCTCATTGTTTCCCAATGCCAATAGTTGACATAAGTCAATACAGTGATTTGCCTTTCTGGCAGTAATTGTAATAGGTCTGACAGTAGTTGTGGTTTGCATTTTGAAATGGCCATAATGTGAGGGAGAGACTGATTTCTATTACAGCCACGTTCTGAAGTGTCTGAAAAAAAACATGATATGGTGGCAGTGTTATTAACATGAAAATCTCCTTTTAACTCAAGCAAGTCGGTGACATGCTCTATCCGGGGAGCTTACAGATCTGTACAAAAGCATTTGCTTTGCAAAGCAGGGGTGACGGTTTGTGCGCTGAAGCAACAAGGCTAAGTAAAACGACTTATGAAATTAAAGACTGCCACCTCCTTGAAGAAATGCATCTTCTCATTTTCCTTCTTCCAACCTTTACACAGTCTTACATTGTCCAGATTGCTGTGGGTCTCATTGTTAAATGAGCTTTGTATCTCTCAGTTAATTTCCTGCCAGTATCAGTTTAGCTTGAGGACTGTGGGTGTTTGTGTATCCATTAAGCACACTGCCAGGACATGTCCACCACTTGCCACCTCTCCCATTAAACAGCTGTCAGCAGGTTTACAGAGCTGCTTTCTTGCTTTGCATTAATTGCTGCAACTCACTAGATGCAGTGAAAAGCATCTATAAAGAGAAAATGCAGTTTACCTTGAAATTTCTAAAGGTAAATGGAAATGCCATGAGCAGTTAAGTCAGATTTCATATATAGTCATATCAATATGATTAGCAGGAAAGAAGTGCCACTTCTTTGTAAATTTTGTTTTTTAAGCTAACATTTCTCCTTGAACTCCTTCCTACCTGTGTAAGGAAAATGTTGCAAATCTAAACAACTGCGCAGCAGCAGATTCTTGGATGCGCCTGGTTCGCTGAAGTTGTATATAACCTCATGCTGAGATTTACAATTGGTTCTGAAATGAAAAGCTGCTAGAATTAGATCAAACATTATTCTAGTTGAGATAAGAAGTGTGGGAAAAAATTAAGGATTTGTCCATGAAAGGCAGTATATAGTAGGGTTATTGGTGTGAAGCTTTCCAGCAGATGTACTGAAATGGAGAAGGAATGCTATGTTAATTTGATGGGCTGCAGCTAGTTTACTACACAATAATATGGTGTATTTTTGCCAAGTAGGAACTTCTGATTCTAGTTCTGAAGACACAGGGGTGAAAATTCCTTTGTATTACTCAAAGCAGTAAAAGCAGTTATCAATAATGTTAAGTAATTTTGTATATCTGGGCATTTATTAAAACACTACTTTGGAAATCTGCTGGTGAGCATGCATAGAAGGCCAGTGCAAAATATGGGAAAACTGAAGTGTATTGGCTGGAGGTAGGAAGTTTAACCTAAATATCTGATATCTTTAAGAAATTTCTGTGAGGCCTTACTATATTTAGCTTTATGCTCTGTGAATTCACATTTAATTCATTTTAATTTGAATTAACTTTCCTGACCATGCTTTCTAGGTGAATTCTGAGAGAAAATCATTGTGCAGATGAGTTTGCAAGCTAATCAGACATGACCAGCATGTGGAAAAAGTGGGAAGAAACTTAGTTGAAGCAATTTGTGCAACATCACCCAGAAGGCAGTATTGAAGAGCAGAATAACACAAAGTGCTTTAATACAACTATGCATCCTCTGTGCTGGACAGTGCAGTCTTCTAAAAATTACTACAGCAGAAGTTCTTCTATTCATTCAGCTTACTCTGTCTTCTTACACTCTGCAGGACCACAATTTCTTCACCCAATGATGTTCTCAGAATCTCTGTTCTTTATATTACTTGCTGAGGAGTATTGAATTGGTCTTTTGAGAGCTGTTCAATGTTGCCTTTCAAGCAGCAAGTGAAGAGTACTATTGAATGATCAAATATTTTTTTTTCCTTCTGCTAAATCTGCTGGGGGTAAGCTTTCTGCTTATAGCTATAGCATATTGGTGAAATAAGCAGTTTAAAAAAATGATTAAGATCCTCAATACCATCTCTCATAGTAATTTGTAGTTTTGTTCTATTTCTGTGGCCTATATCAGGAATAATGTGGTCAGCAGGAGCAGGCAGGTCATTCTGCCCCTGTATACTGCAATGATTAGGCCACACCTGGAGTCCTGTGTCCAGTTCTGGGCCCCTCAGTTGAGGAAAGATGTTGAGTTGCTGGAATGTGTCCAGAGAAGGGCAACAAAGTTGGTGAGGGGTTTGGAGCAGAAGCTGTATAAGGAGAGGCTGAGGGAGCTGGGGTTGCTTAGCCTGGAGAAGAGTAGGCTCAGAGGAGACCTTATTACTGCTCTCTGCAACTCCCTGAAGGGAGGTTGTAGCCAGGTGGGGCCTGGTCTCTTCTCCCAGGCAACCAGCACCAGAAGAAGAGGACACAGTCTCAAGCTGCGCCAAGGGATGTTTAGACTGGATGTTAGGAAGAAATTCTTTGTAGAGAGATTGCCCTTTGGAATGCACTGCCCGGGACTGGATGGGGTGCTTGGTGCCGTGGTTTAGTTGATTAGATGGTGTTGGATGATGGGTTGGATGCTCTGATCTTGAATGTCTCCTCCAACCTGGTTTATTCTAGTCTAGTCTAAATACTGTTTCTTGAGTTTCTGTACGCTTTCATAATTATTCTTGGTGCTTTTACCCACTAAATTTGAATGGTGATTTGTTCCTAGCCTCTGAGGAAGTTCATCGTTTAATGGGTGAAACATGATAGGTAATAAAAATGTTCTGTTGCATGCACCAGTGTAGAGGAATGAATCTTATGAATATTATGTACTCTGATTCTGATAACAGCAGAAAAGATCCATTCGAGTTTCTAAATTTTGATGAACATGCACAGAAATTCTATTCTACTCTACTTGTGTATAATTTAAATAAACAAAACCCCAATAATCCCATAAAAAAAAACACCCAACACTTTAAGAAATGCTAGCATTCAACTGTTCCATTTTCTGTTTCAAGTTTTGCTGCAGACTAATAATTCATAAACTTTTTAATGGTATATGTTGCACTGGGATGCCTACTGTTCCATCTTGTCCTGCATGAGAATTAAATTTGCTCTAAGGCACATTTGTGGGACATTTGATTTTATACACATGTCACTATGTATTTTGAACATTTTCCCAACAGCATTGGAAAAGTATGCTGTTGTCTTACTGGAAACTCCGTTGTCTGAGGTAAAATCTTATGCAGGCAATATAGCTGTTCTGTGTTCGAAAGGTTTTGGGGAAGCCTGCAGGCTGGAGCAGCAAGGTCTACCCACTGCAGAGCTGCAAGGTGCAAACCACTGCTGGGCTGGTGCTTGTGTGCCTGAGATGGTGCCTACACATTGTGGTAATTCTTCCACTCTAAAACTGTCCTTCTATTTTACAAGGGATGTAGAAACTGAGCCACTGTGACTGTGCTGGCCACAGCTTGTTTCCTTTTGGAGCATGGCTGTTTATAAGTGTTGTGTTGGATGGGTATCAAGCAAGCCGGGTATCATAGAATCAACAAGGTTGGAAAAGACCTCAAAGATTATCAAGTCCAACCTGTCACCACAGACCTCATGAGTACTAGACCATGGCACCAGGTGCCACATCCAGTCCCCTCTTGAACATCTCCAGGAATGGTGACTCCACCACCTTCCTGGGCAGCACATTCCAATGATGAGTGATTCTCTCAGTGAAGAACTTTCTCCTCACCTCCAGCCTAAACCTCCCCTGGCACAGCTTGAGACTGTGTCCTCTTGTTCTGTGCTGGTTGCCTGGGAGAAGAGACCAACCCCCTCCTGACTACAACCACCCTTCAGATAGTTGTAGAGAGCAATAAGGTCTCCCCTGAGCCTTCTCTTCTGCAGTACTAGTTCATGCGTCTCTCTGCTTGCTTTTGTGAGAGTCAAGAAGGACTCAGGGCTTGAGATGAGAGATTTGCATCCATTCAATTGTTGATATAATAATAAACTGCTTTAGACAAACCACAGCTAGATGTTGTGGGCGTGGGTCTCATTTCCCTTGTGTCAAGTGATAGAATGCAAGGAAATGGCCTTAAATTGCACCAGGGGAGGTTTAGGTTGAATATTAGGAAAAAGTTATTTCCTGAGTGATCAGGCATTGGAACAGGCTGCCCAGGGAGGTGCTCAAATCCCCATCTGGATGTGTTCAAAAGATGAGTGGATGTGGTGCTGAGTGACTTAGTAGTAGTATTGGGTTAGTAGTAGTATTGGGGTTGCAAGCTGGACGTGAGCAGTTGGACTCGATGACCTCAGAGGTCTCTTCCAACCTCAACAGTTCTGTGATTATACAAAAAGGGTAGACATGGCACTTCAGAACATGATTTGGTGGGCATGCTGGTGTTGGGTCAACAGTTGGACTTGATAATCTTAGAGGTCTTCTCCAAGCAAAACAATTATATGATTCTATATAATATACATTATTTAGTTATATTTTACTAGTAACCAGTTCAAGATTACTTAAAATAACTTTTCTTATTTGACAAATGTTCATACCTGGGCTTTTACCAATTACCCAAATAATTTAAAAATTCAAATTATAAAATCAAGCAGTTTGAGTCTGTGTGGACTTGATCTAAAGAACCATCAAAAAACGGAAGAACATCTTACATAGAAAATCAGGTTAGGTGAAGCCTTGAGCAACCTACCTTAGTAGGAGGTGTCTCTGCCCATGGCAGGAAGATTTGAACTAGATGATCTTTAAGGTCCCCCAACCCAAACCTTTGTATGTATGAAGGGATGGGATTGGGCAGGTGAAAGGGTGTATATATGTTAAATGTTAGAAGAGATAAAAAACCCATACTTTGCATATGTCACAGAATGAAGTGAGCTGATAGTGTATTCATTGTTCCTGAGGGAGCTCATTGCAGATCTTGGTGACTGATTTGCCTGTTTCATTTCAGCTGTTTTTTATTAAAAAAGTATTCTGTTATTTCAGAGATCTGTCAGCCTCAATGCTGCTGCAGTCTTTAGTGGAATGCCTTTAAAGCTGGCCATTTTGTATTTTCAAAGCTATATGAAGAATAAAGATCAATTTAATCCCACAACACTCTAGTGTGTTTAAGCAGATGTGTCTGTGTGTATCCACAACTGTGTTGCAGTGCATGCAACAAAACCAGCATTATAAAATGTTACAGAATGTTAGGGGTTGGGAGGGACCTCAAACTGTCATCCATTCCAACCCCCCTGCCAGAGCAGGATCACCAATACCAGCTCATACAGGAACGCATCCGAGCACATTTTGAATATCTCCAGACAAGGAGACTCGACAACCCCCCTGGGCAGCCTGTTCCAGTGTTCTGTCCCCTCACAGGGAAAAAACTTTTCCTCCTGTTTCCATGGAACTTCCTATGCCTCAACTTTCACCCATTGCCCCATGTCCTGTCATTGGGCATCACAGAGTGGAGCCTGGCTCCAGCTTCTTGGCGCTCACCCTTTAAATATTTATAAAAATAAATGGGGTCACTCCTCAGTCTCCTTTTACCCAAACTATTTAGCCCCAGCTCCCTCAGTCTCTCCTCATAAGGAAGATGTTCCACTCCCTTCATCATTTTTGTGGCTCTGTGCTGGAATCTTTCAAGCAGTTCCTTGTCCTTCTTGAACTGAGGGGCCCAGAACTGGACACAATATTGCAGATGTGGCCTCACCAGGGCAGAGTAGAGGGGGAGGAGAACCTCTCTCAACCTACTAGCCGCACTCCTTCTAATACACTGCAGAAGAGCATTGGCCTTCTTGGCCACAAGAGCACATTGCTGGCTCATGGTCAACTTTCCATCCACCAGGACCTCCAGGTCCTGTTCCCCTTCACTGTTCTCCAACAGGTCAGTCCCCAGCCTGTACTGATGCATAGGGTTTTTCCTTCACAGGTGCAAGACTCTGTGCATGCCCATGTTAAATTTCATTCAATTTCTCCTTGCCCAGCTCTCCAGCCTAAGTCTAACTGAATGGCAGCACAATGTTCCAGTTTGTCAGCCACTCCACCCAGTTTTGTGACATGAGCAAACTTGCTGACAGTGCTTTCTGTTCCCTCATCCAGGTCATTGAGAAATATATATTGAATAGTACTGGTTCCAGTACTGACCCTTGAGGGACTTCACTAGGTACAGGCCTCCACCTAGACTCTGTCCCATTGATCACAAGTCTCTGACTTCTTTCCTTCAAGCAGTTCTCAATCCACCTCACTACCTGATCATCCAGACCACACTGCCTCAGTTTATCTGTGAGGATGCTGTGAGAGACAGTGTCAAATGCTTTACTGAAATCAAGATAAACCACATCCCCTGTTCTAGCATCACCTGTCCACCTGGTTATGTCCTCATAAAAGGCTATCAGGTTGGTCAAACATGGCTTCCCCTCGGAGAAACCATGTTGATTGCTCCTACTGACCCTCTTGTCCTTGATACGCCTAAGGACAGTGCTGAGGATAAGTTCTCCCATTACCTTTCCAGGGATGGAGGTGAGGCTGACCAGTCTACAGTTACCTGGGTCCTCCTTCTTACCCTTTTTGAAGATTGGAGTGACCTTTGCCTTCCTCCAGTCCCCAGGCACCTCTCCTGTCCACCATGACTTTCCCAAAACAGTGGAGAGTGGTCTGGCAATGACCTCCAACAGCTCCCTCAGCACCCATGAGTGCATGCTATCAGGACCCATGGATTTATGGATGTTCAGATTACTTAACTTTTCCCTAACCCAGTCCTCATCAACCAAGGCAAACTCCTCCTTTGTCATGTCTTCCTCTGGGGCCTCAGGAGTCTGGGGCTCCTGAGGACAGTCTCCAGCAGTATAGATGGAGACAAAGAAGGCATTCAGTAACTCTGCTTTCTTTGTATCCTCTGTCACCAAGGCTTCCACCTCTTTCAGCAGTGGACCTACATTGCCTCTAGTATTAGTCTTTCCTGCAATGTATTTGAAGAAGCCCTTCCTATTGTCCTTGACCTCCCTTGCGGGGTTGAATTCCAAGGAGACCTTAGCCTTCCTAGTTGCCTCCCTACATCCTCTGACAACAGCCTTATACTCCTCCCAAGTGGTCAGCCCCTCCTTCCATGATCTGTAGACTCTCTTCTACTTGAGTTTGCTCAACCTACATACAATTAAAACCAAGACTGTTTTCCACCTAGACAGGAAAAGCCTTTGTAGCCAATGAATGGCCATGGTGACTGTTTCCCATTGGTGCAGTCTCTTGGAGGTGAAAGCAGAGCTCTGTTATGTGCAGTCAAATTGTCCATTAGGAATAGAAAAGTCATGTTTTCAAAAGAGGCTTTTACATTTCTTTACATTAAAGATGGTATATTTGGTAAGACTACTGGGTTTGTAATAGTTTAGGTTCTCTGCTATTAATTTTTTTTACATTTACTGTAGATATTGATAGATAATTATATGGATATATGCAGTCACTAATCAGGCTCTTACCTGGACACCTAAGTCTGTAAAAAGGGATACTAAAATCAGTATAATAGAAGAAAGAAATGCAAGTAGGGAAAGGATTCAATGGTGAAGGATTAGTTTGAAATTTCTCACAAATGTCTGTGCTGCCCTGAATAAAGCTATTTAATTTCTCTGCTTGTATTTCCTTTGTAAAATGTGTCTTATGAGGAATCAGTGCCAGTTAACTATCCTGAGTACTACGTAAATCAGCATAAAATGTTCCTTGCACTTAGCAGTATACTATCTCAACAAGCAGGAAAAAGTAGTTTTATTATTTTCCCCTATGACAAGCCTGTTCTCCTGGCTGTGTAAACTGGAGCTTGATACATACTCAGCTGCATGCCGATTGCATCATGTGTTCGGAATGCGACTAGGACTTGAGGAAAATTTTGAACTCTGGAAGCTTTAAGCAAGAGGGGTTAAGGCATTAGAAATAGCAAACCATCAGATTACAAATATGTTAATCAAAGATGTTTGAGACTGGGAAGCACTGGCAAGCAAGATGCTTTGCAAGTACAAGGACTTGTTCCATACTTGAAAGATACTGATTCAATACTAATTCAACTTATCTTTATTTATATGCTTGTAACTAAAATCTGAGGAATGTTTAACTGATAGGTGACACAGATCCATGTATTTACTGATTGTAACTTCAAAATTGATAGTCAGATCTTAGAGCAAAGTATTAACTCCAAATGTCAGGTGTGATCAGTAACTTGTCAGTCCTGAAGATTTTGCCAGCATAATCACAATACTTGAGTGTTTTCCAAATTGCTTTTCTTCCCCTTCCCTCTTTTTATCATCAGACCGTGATTCACCAAGTGCTGTGAACATCTTATGGCTATGTTAAATGTAAATGGCAGAAGATGTTCTGGATAGTTAAGCTGCTGTCAAATTCCAGAAATCTGCAGATGAACAATGTGAGTTGTGAAACAATAAGCGGCAGTGAAGAAGTTGCTTCATTCTTTTGAGTCTGATAAAATAAAGGGGAGGGGCCCCTCAGTTTAGGAAAGATGTTGAGTTGCTGGAACGTGTCCAGAGAAGGGCAACAAAGCTGGGGAGGGGTTTGGAACACAAGCCCTATGAGGAGAGACTGAGGGAGCTGACATTGCTTAGCCTGGAGAGGAGGAGACTCAGGGGTGACCTTATTGCTCTCTACAACTACCGTAAGGGAGTTTGTAGCCAGGTGGGGGTTGGTCTTTTCTCCCAGGCAACCAGCACCAGAACAAGAGGACACAGTCTCAAGCTGCACCAGGGGAGGTTTAGGCTGGCGGTTAGGAAGACATTCTACACAGAGAGAGTGATTGCCCTTTGGAATAGGCTGCCTGGGGAGGTGGTGGGGTCACCATCATTGGAGGTGTTCAGGAGGAGACTTGACAGAGTGCTTGGTTGCATGGTTTAGTTGATTAGATGGGTTGGATTATAAGTTGGTCGTGATGATCTTGGAGGTCTCTTCCAACCTGGTCTATTCTATTCTTTTTACTAAGAATATGGTTTGGCAGTATGCTATGTATCACATTCTCCAATAACAACTGCCTGTCATGGTATTGGGTTAGAACAACTTGATATTTTGTTTTCAGGGATTTGGGTTTTTTTTTGGTCTCATGTTTTTACAACATGTTGATTAGAAAAGGAATGCTGTGCTAGCTAGAGAACCCAGGAATTGCTACCTTCTTACTCAGTGAAGCCCTAATTAGGCTGAATGAACATGTAAAATAGATACTGAAATACAGCAGATGAAGGTAATACTGTGCCACAGGAGAAAAGCTTTCCTTATTGTGACTGAATTCTGGCATATTTAAAATATTAAGAGGATTAAATGGGTGAATTAGGAAGTTCTGATCTCATGCTCCATTTGCATTTGAAAAGGAGTACTGTGATAGAGTTTAGACAAGGAAATGTGTGTCCCAACCTGCTCAAAGTCTGCAAGGACAACAGAAATGAGAATGAACTGATTCGTTTTCCACCCTAAAATTTTATTTGCCAGATAATTTTTAGGAGAAATAGAAATGTATAAACATCATTAAAGATAAATTTATTGGTACCTTTTTCTGCAATGTGAACAAACTAATTGGGTTTTCTGACTAGTTTAGGGAGTGCTTGGTTTATATATACCTCTCAAATTTTTTCCACCTTAATAATCTAGGACTATTTAGTGCTTTCTTAAAGATGGCAAATTATTATGTTTAAAATAAAACCAGTATGTAAATTGAGTGTTGTTACTGCAGTGTCTCATTCTGATGCCCCTTCTGAATTTTATTTTCTGATAAAATTACTCTTAGATGCACAGTACCTAAGGAGCATCTTTTCTGTCTTGGCATAGGCAATTGCTCTCTGTTTATTCTCTTCTCTCTTGCTTATATTTAGTTGTTGAATGGAATTTTAAGTAAATGTAGCATTTAGGTTGCACTTACATTTGTGGTGGGTTGAAGGGCCGATCCTTCATTCCCTCCCACCAAGGCAGGAAAAAAATGAGACTCAGGCAAACGTATTGCAGAAGTGGTGGAAAGTTTAAATGGAAAAGCAGTTAGTGTTTTACAGAGAACCACAAGCAGAGTGACAAAAGAGATCCCAAAGCATACCCAGAAGCATCCCAACACTTCCCTCTCCCCACCTGAGGGCACACCCAAAACCCCCAGGGCTCTTTCTCCCGCCCCACCCCCCCAGTCTCCTCCACTGTTAGGCTAATCTCATCTGGCCAGATCTGAGACTGCCCTTCCCCCTTCTCCTCCAGGCATTAGGCCTGGCCAGGCCCCAGGAGACCCCGAGATGACTTCCCCTCCATTACCAGGCAGGGACCATCTCCACAGGAGCAGTGAGGGAAAGAAAGAGCAAGTGTAGGACTTTGCAGGTGGTTTTATAGGGAGCGGGACATTATGGGATGAAATACATAGCTTCCTGTGTCCACCCACCAGGCTGGACCCTTGGGACACTGGAAGTGTGTCTTTATGTGGCCACAGCGGGGGGCACCTAGCCCAAACTGCTACAACATTTTTAGTAGGAAAAAATACTTGAGGTTGTTATTGTGTAACTAGTTTTTTTTATTTGCACCTACAGATTCCCAAGAGATGAATAATTAAATTATGTAAAATCTGGTGGATGTTAATGAAACTGTGTAAGATAATGATACATACTCTGGACATTGTCAAGAATCAGGGACTGTTCTTAACTGAATATGTGTATATTCTAGTGTTTGCTTTTCTGATGTGACTTCTAGTATTTTATCTTGGATGTTATTTTTTAAAAATCTGTGCTTGCAGCATGTTGTCCTTTGCCTAAATAAGGCATCCAACCTCTATTTTAAAATGTCCAGAATTCCCACTTACAGACTTGCTGCATGAGAGTCCTGGAAAAATGAGCAAGTGTAGGTCCTGAGGAACATCTAGGCATCAGTGCGATAGGCCTGATAGAATAGAATAGAATATAGAATAGAATAGACCAGACCAGACCAGATTGGAAGAGACCATCAAGATCATCGCATCCAACCTATCATCCAACACCACCTAATCAACTAAACCATGCAACCAAGCACCCTATCAAGTCTCCTCCTGAACACCTCCAATGATGGTGACTCCACCACCTCCCCAGGCATCCCATTCCAGTGGACAATCACTCTCTCTGTGTAGAATTTCTTCCTAACCTCCAGCCTAAACCTTCCCTGGCACAGCTTGAGACTGTGTCCTCTTGTTCTGGTGCTGGTTGCCTGGGAGAAGAGACCAACCTCTGCCTGTCTACAACCTCTCTTCAGGAAGTTGTAGAGAGCAATAAGGTCTCCCCTGAGTCTCCTCTTCTCCAGGCTAAGCAACGTCAGCTCCCTCAGCCTCTCCTCACAGGGCTTGTGTTCCAAGCCCCTCACCAACTTTGTTGCCCTTCTTTGGACATGTTCCAGCAACTCAACATCTTTCCTAAACTGAGGGGCCCAGAATTGGACACAGGACTCAAGGTGTGGCCTAATCATTGCAGTGTACAGGGGCAGAATGACCTCCCTGCTCCTGCTGGCCACACTGATTTTGATGCAGGCCAGGATGCCATTGGCCCTCCTGGCCGCCTGGGCATACTGCAGGCTCATGTTCAGCCTACCATCAACCAGCACCCCCTGGTCCTTTTCTGCCTGGCTGCTCTCCAGCCACTCTGTCCCCAGCTTGTAGCACTGCCTGGGGTTGCTGTGGCCAATGTGCAGAACCCAGCACTTGGATGTGTTAAATCTCATGCCGTTGGACTCTGCCATCTGTCCAGCCTGTCGAGGTCCCTCTGCAGAGCCTCTCTACTCTCCAGCAGATCAACTCCTGCCCCCAGCTTGGTGTCATCCACAAATTTACTGATGATGGACTCAATGCCCTCATCCAGATCATCAATAAAGATGTTAAAGAGAGAGTTCCTCCCCTTTAAAAAACTGCTATGTGAAAATAGTTTATAGCTTTGTCAGTTTAGACAAAAATCTACGAAGCAGTTGTAGTTTAGCAGTTTTGTATCAGTTTAATTTGAGCTTTGATTTAGTCATTTGCTATTTGGTATTAATGTAGAGACTTATGCTTTCAACTTCTCCTTTTAAAAAGCTGATGTTTTGGAAGATATTTTAGTAGTAATCAAGCACCCAGGTGGAAAGTTAAAGCTTTCTGGTTTTCACCATGTGACATTCGATGGAATCCTTTCAGTGTGCTGTCATTGATCAGATAATGAATGTAACAGAAATGCTACTTTCTCAGCATCAGAATAGCAGGCTAAGATTTCTTTCCTTAAATGAACTATGAAAATGGCTTTGGCATAACAGAGATATAGCTCTGTACCTTTACTGAATTTCCAGGTCTTCCTAAATGTGATACTGTCAGAATGCTCTGCTTTTGACAGGATTTGGGGGCATTGGGACTGCTTTGCATTTGCTTAGACTTAGCATGTTTTGCTAACACAGCATGTTAAGAATAAAGTCATTCTTACTTGCTCCTGGCCTTATTATTTTCCCCTGTGTGCTTGATAGCAGGAGAGAATGACTAAAGAAAAAGAAAGTAGAATTTTTTCAAGTGATAAGACAGTACAAGTATGACCGACAGCAGTCTTAACTTCCAAGATACCATTTGCTAGGGTATATCATCAAAAAGAAGGGAAAAAAACTGCAGGAAGTGTTCATCAATATAAGATCTAATACTGGCTCACTAAAAATAGGTGATAAAAAGAAGGCATTTATCACTAAGATAAAATAACTTTTACAGCACTGAAAGAAGTCTGCTAGAGAAGTAATGCAGAATATCATAAACATGATTCTTGAGTCTAGAAGATGCTGACACATCATTTATGGGCTTGCAGCCCAGATGGCCAATTGCATCTTAGGGCATCTCAGAAGAAGCAGGGCCAGCAGATTGAGAGAGGTGATTCTGCCACTTTACACTGCAATGGTGAGACCTCACTTGGGGTACTACATCCACCTCTGGAGCCCTCAACACAGGAAAGACATGGACCTGATGAAGTGAGTGCAGAGAAGGGCCACAAAAATGATCAGCAGGACAGGCTCAGGGAGCTGGGGTTGTTCAGCCTGGAGAAGAGGTGGCTTTGGGGAGACCTAATAGCATCCTTCCAGTACCTGAAGGAGGCCTACACAAAGGCTGTAAAGGAACTATTTACAAAGGCCTGTAGTGAAAGGACAAAGGGCAATGTTTTTACATTAGGGAAGAGTAGATTTAGATTGGATGAGGGTGGTGGAACATTGGTACAAGTTTCCCAAGGAATGTAGTTGAGACCCCATCCCTGGCAGAGATATTCAAGATCAGGCTCAACAAGGCTCTGAGCCGCCTGATCTAATTCTCACTGCAGGGGGGTTGGACTAGATGACATTTAGAAGTACCTTCCAAATCACACCATTCTGTGATTCTGTGTATAGCTATCGCAATCCAATGACCAATGACTGCCTCAGTTTTTAGCATCAGTTTGAGAGCTTGACAATCTAGCATGGCAATGGATTTGACAGACAAGTCTGTTCCTAACAATCTTACTGACTGTAATACTATTTTAAAAAGTCTTTAATTTTCTGCTGCTTAATTATGATGTGAAAACTGAAAGTCTGAAGAGTTTTGAGATCAGTGCTGTGTCCTCAACTTGCAGGACTGCTGCAAATTTTCAGACAGATGCAGTTATTTTCACAGCATTGCAACTCAATATTATACAGTTTTCTTGTAAAGCAAGTCTGATGGGTAACACAGACTGTTTAAATCATCTTTAAAGTGACCAGAGAGTATAAATTTCATGTTTCTAAACCTACTTTTTTTTTTTTTTTTTTTTTTGGTGAGTGAGTGTGAAAAAGGGAAGAGCTTTCAGATTTAATGGGCAAGAATAATAGAAGCTCTAGAATCAGAAAGGGGTAATTTTTCTATACATTGTGATAGAATCATAGAATCACCAAGATTGGAAAAGACCTCAAAGATCAGCAAGTCCAACCTGTCACCACAGACCTCATGACTACTAAACCATGGCACCAAGTGCCACGTCCAATCCCCTCTTGAGCACCTCCAGGGACGGTGACTCCACGGGAGGTCCCTGGGCGTCACATTCCAATGGCCAACAACTCTCTGTGTCAAGAACTTTCTCCTCACCTTGAGCCTAAACTTCCCTTGGCGCAGCTAGAGACTGTGTCTTCTTGTTCTGGTGCTGGTTGCCTGGGAGAAGAGACCAACCCCCTCCTGGGTACAACCTCCCTTCAGGTAGTTGTAGACAGCAATAAGGTCTCCCCTGAGCCTCCTCTTCTCCAGGCGAAGCAACCCCAGCTCCCTCAGCCTCTCCTCATAGGGCTTGTGCTTGAGGCCTCTCACTGATGAGTTACTTCAGAGTCCTCTGGAGAAAGAGAGCAAAATGAGGGACTGAAAAGCTCTTGATGTCAGTCCTGACATTACTTTCTTTGGATTTATGCTAGTCACTGGTTGCAGAATAACAAGCTGCTTGGGTATTGTGCAATGTTTATAAAGATGTCGTAGGTGCTGTTTCTTTCCTGAAGGACTGGGTGAGCTCTTTTACAGAAATAAATTTTACAAACAAGTTTTGTTTGTCTAGAAGGACCAGTAGGATTAAGCAAGATATAAATGTCTATACAATTTGCAAGCTAATGCCAGAATATTCGTATGGATTTGTGGCACAGTATACTCTTAGCTATATACTTTCTTTGCCTTCTGTTCTGCTTTCCTCAGCTTTATTCTCTTTACAGCGTTGATTGCTCTCTTCAAACTGTTTCCAGTGCACAAGTGAATGATTCCTAAAATAATTCATTAAATTGAATGAAAAAACTTCTAAACAGGGCCAGCCAAAGCTATGACTAGCCCGCACCATGCCACCAATACTGTCCAAGGGTGCCAGGCTACAAGAAAACACTGCAAACTGTTCTGAAAACTTCTAAAAATACTCAACAAAAAAAATCTTAGATGTGAAATGAATGTAGGCTTCCTGACTTTGTCATGCATCTCCAGCATGAAATTGGGCAAGTGGCTTAATTTTCTTCGTACTTGGCTTTTTCCTATCTCTAAAGGCAGTTGGATACCCTTACAAAATGGTCATGAAAATCTGGCTGACAGCATTGAAATTGTATTTGCAAATGCTGAGAAGATGACTCAACAATAAACAGAAACTTTACCTTCAGATGTGCAATATGGGACATTTTTCACTCTAAATAGTGTACAGTTTCATATAAAGCAGCTTGAAATAATCCAGTTGAACATACTTGGGTTTCATATCACCTCTGCCACCATGGTCTATTTTAGAGCACTGATTTATTCTCCTCTGTTAAAAAAAAAAAAAAAAAAAAAAAAAAAAAAAAAAAAAAAAAAAGGTTTGAAATGTGCAAATTTAAGTTTGCTATTTCAGGCAGCATCACAACCACAGAACTCTGTTTGGTGATAATTTAATAAAGTAGGATTTGACTTGGAACAGGCTAGGCGAAACAGAATTAGCACAGCTGTTAGCGTAAATGTCTGCAAAGATAAAAATGGGTATTATTCCGAAAATTAAATGTTAAATACTGAAATCTTGTAACCGAAACTTGAGCTTCTGTAGCCACACTATGTATCCCAGATGCAGCTGACGTGCTCTAATATAGCCTGGGGAGCTTGGAATTCAAGGAATAAGCAGGAAGCCAGACCTGTGTTGCAGTCAAGATTGAATTATGTTCTGAAACTGGAACTGGAGATTGTAGATAAAAGTTGCAGAGTGTATGGCAGAGGTCACTAATTAATTAGCAGGGGAATACATTGCTGGAATTGAATACGTGGGGTTCATACCATATTGTTTATAGTGCCAATGTGTTCTTAGTCATTGCAGAATTTGGCAGGAAGAACCTAAGGCATAACCAGGAATGTTCCTGGGTCTTTGTAAAGTCTCGTGCGGGAGATTTGCAGATGACTTGCTTTCGTGGAAACTGTAACTTTGAAATGTTCTATCCTAACTCGATTTGAGTTCATGTGCACTATCAATGCTCTTAGTATGCAAGTCTACAAAGAATTCGTAGTTAAAGTCTTGGAGAAAAACATGAATCAACTTGGACTTTAATTCTTGGGGAAAAAAACCCTCGAACATTACGTGTGTGTCGATGCGATCATCTGAAATACATTCATTTTACTCCTGTTTTCAGTTGAGCTGCCACTATCATTTTCCAGGAGTATTAATGTATAGATGTTTACAGGAACATTGAACAAGTAAGAGAAAATGAAATGAAGGCTGGAGTCGTAAAGTGAAAGTGAAGCAGGCTGGGGTCGGAGTGGCTGGAGAGCTGCCAAACAGAAAGGGACCTGGGGGTGCTGATTGACAGCTGCCTAAACATGAGCCAGCAGTGTGCCCAGGTGGCCAAGAAGGCTAATGGCATCCTGGCCTGTATTAGGAATAGTGTGGCCAGCAGGAGCAGGGAAGTCATTGTGCCCCTGTACTCAGCACTGGTTAAGCCACACCTTGAGTCCTGTGTCCAGTTCCGGGCCCCTCAGTTTAAGAAGGACATTGAGACTCTTGAACATGTCCAGAGAAGGGCAACAAGGCTGGGGAGAGGCCTTGAGCACAAGCCCTATGAGGAGAGGCTGAGGGAGCTGGGATTGTTTAGCCTGGAGAAGAAGAGGCTCAGGGGATACCTCATTGCTCTCTCCAACTACCTGAAGGGTGGTTGTAGCCAGGAGGGGGTTGGTCTCTTCTCTCAAGCAACCAGCACCAGAACAAGCAGACACAGTCTCAAGCTGTGCCAGGGCAAGTTTAAGCTGGAGGTGAGGAGGAAGCTCTTCACAGAGAGAGTTGTTTGCCATTGGAATGTGCTGCCCAGGGAGGTGGTGAAGTCACCACCCCTGGAGGTGTTCAAGAGGGGATTGGACGTGGCACTTGGTGCCATGATTTAGTCATGAGGTCTGTGGTGACAGGTTGGACATGATGATCTTTGAGGTCTCTTCCACCCTTGGTGATTTGGTGATTCTGTGAATATTCCTTGAAGTTGAATTGTAGAATACGTAGTGCAACCTATGTCCGTGTGTGTGTAAATAGTGTTTGTAGATGTAATCTGAGAGCATACTATTAACAAAAGGAATGGTTTTAGTGCTTCTTTTCCATGTGAAAAAAAAATTGGTTTTTTCCTTCATTTTGGTCTGCACTAAGTATTTATTTTGTTGAAGTTAATTTTACATATAGGCATAAGGACATATTTGGTGTCACATCTGTCACTATGGTCCTACTATATGATTATGAGAATACAGTCCATCCTTCAGAAGTGCAATTTCTGAAGTTGTTTGCCTCAGAGATATTTTAATATATAGACAATTAAGCACCATTAAAATGTTACCTTACAGCATCTAAATGAGGAAGAACAGTGAAAAGTCAGCCACAGCGTACTACCTGTTAGATTTACTGTTGCTGTTTCCAAGCAAAACCCATTTAATAGCAAAACTTCCCTCCCTGTTTTTGTTTTATTAGTTATATTTCTGTTTCTCCAGCAAGATCAGATTTAGCATTGGAGAGTATCTTGATAGAAGCTACAAGCTAAAGTTCACATATTGAAGTACTTCCAGGCTTTAATTAAAAATAGCCAGTGCAATGGATGGCAGGTTTCTTCTCCTGAATACTGGAGTTGATGCACCCTGTATTTGCAGTGATACACATAGGAAAACCTAATGCCTTTTTTTTTTAATCTATTTGCTGCCTTTTGAAGTCCTGTAGGGCTTAGCTGTTCAGCTCTGTAGCATAGGAAGTATGTCGCTTTTTTCAAACACAGTGGGGTTGGTTTTCTTCCGTATGTGTGCAGAATAGGTGGAATCACTGTAGAGCAAGATGACTGGGTTGTGGGATTTCCTATTTTTTTCTTCTTTTCTTTTTCTTGGGCTGCTGTGTTGCCTACTGTAGTCAACAGTCATGAATTTCAAGTGAGTGATTTAGGCTCTTTATATTGCAGTTGTTTTTCTCACCCTGTTGGCACCTGAATCTTTTCCAGACATGTCCTGCTTCTGTCCACTCTCACTTAAACACAAATCAAATGCTTGCTGTTAGACATTGTTGGTACCACTCCTTTGTCTTTGAGGGAGCTGTACTACTGGTTATTCCCACAGATTTGTACAGCAGAATTACCAAAGTCGTGCTTCTGCAATTCTCCCTCTTTTTATTCTACTTACGTATCTTCAGAGTTTCATGATACACTGAACTGATCCATGTCAAATGGCAAGGTGATACCACTTCACTTCTTTATTTCTGTGCACTGAAGAAAGCAATAGTAGTTTTGGTTTTGGACAAAATCTGTTATGGTCTCTGGTGATATGGAAGATGACCTTTTCTGTTGTCATTGTGTTATGGGCTGGAAAGAGAGGATAAAAGTTTTGTTGATTATTTGAGATGAAAATAATGCATTAGTTGCCAAGTTTCACCTGTTAAATAGCAGTAATTAATCTAAAGTGGATATGCGTAACAGGAGCCTCTTTAAATTACCTTTACAGAAAGAAGGAAACCTGTTCTCTACTATGATGATCAAATAAAATTTAAGACAGTGTGCAGGAATGGAAGTTTTTGGAAAATTCAGTCTAATAGAACACCTCCCTCTAGTGGTAGACATGACGTAGTTTAACCTGCTGTATCAATACCCTGGACTGATGATTTCGTGGTGGGAGGTGCCTCTCAAACTGTTGCCCTTTTTTAAAGGTAACTGAGTTGTAGGGTTTTCTCCTCTCTAGCTCGTTGAGTATGTGGGACAGAGTTGGGTTGCTTGACCCGGTTTATTCCAAGTTCGTCAGTTACTCAAATTTTTCTGCTACCCTTCCCTTTAGCTGCTGAGATCAGTTGCAGTTTGCCGTTTTTGCTGGGCTCTAAGGATAGGCTCTGTGGATGTGTGTGCTTTAAGGAGGTAATCAGAACAGTATGTATGAAACAGCTAATAGCTTCAAGCAATCATTCGGCACTTTCCTAAAAATGTATTCATCCTTTAGTTTATTCATATTTAGCTGTTTGATCTGAATTTTATATGCCGGTCCCCAGTTAGATTCAGAAGTAATACTTGTAATTGCTTGTACTTGAACTGCAATTAGAAGGAAGAGAAAGATTGTTATTAACTGTTTATCTTGTAGTTTATTAATGCAAGAAACAGATAATTTGTAAGACTTTAGTCTCTATAAGTTTTCCAGAGATGGGTTCAATCTATCGATCTTTAGCATGTGAGCCCCTGAAGAGGCTATGTAATAGTTATTTCTAGCTCTGTTTAGGGATAGCAAAAATGCTTGAAAGAATGTTTTCAAACAGTACTTGAAAGCCTATTTGGGTTCTTAGTTTTTCAAGGCCATGTGAGAATAACATTTTTCATCCCTGTTTTCCTTTCTGTTTAGTAAGCATTTAAGGATGTTTTTTTCTTGTTCTTTCAGAGCATAAGTAAAACAGTTCTCCCCCTCCCCCCCAAGACTGAACCCTCAAAATAATTTTCACTTTCTTCTGTAATGTCATTAGTAGAAGAATCTACAAAGCCTCCTAAATCTTCTCTTAAGGCTCTATATGAAAAGCAAAATCGTTGGAGCCTTTCCATGAGTAGGAATCTTTCCATGAGTAGGAGTCCTAATTCCATGCCTGTGAAACTGCTAAACTATTAGGAAAAAACAACAACTTTGAACATGGAAGACTGGCCACAGAATCTGTTTTCATGTTACCAACATTTAATTAATGTACTGTTTGAAGTTAGCACATGGCTCCTTTGATGTAGAGATTTATGCTTTGCTGGCGAGGACCCCTATTTAAAGGACTCCAAATCTGTTTTCCTCAATAACAACAATTTACAAACCAAACCTCTAGAAACAGCACTGGTGAAGGGCTGAATTTTCTTATCTCCATTAACTTGCAAATGGCAACACAAGAAGTCAGATCAGATGAAATCACAAATTGTGGGTATGAGAAGCAAAATGATTGTTTTCTTCTCATGCCTTCTTTGTTTATAGCACTTTCTCTTTATTTCCATATTAAAGCACAGACAAGAATAGGTATTTCAGCCAGTTCCAGCAGCGATCCTCCAGAACTGACAGGCAAAAGGGTCACTTCATCATCACAAGAGGTGCTTTAAGTTCCCATGTATTTGCTGGACAAAAATAAGCTAATTGAGAAGTGCATTTATCCATCTTTTCAACTGGGGGAACAAGAATGCATCTGAGGAGAGTAGTTTTTCCATTTCTTTTGGTTTTCTACACTTTTTTAATGTAAAGAAACTAGAGAAGCATCTAAAAAATTCATCAGTCATCATGTGTAAAAAAAAAAAACCCTACAAAAAAGCCATTAAAAAACCCAGAAGTGTTAGATATGACCTCACATTTTTGCAGCCATTTTAGAATAGAATAGAATTAACCAGGTTGGAAGAAACCTTTGAGATCATCAGTCCAACCTATCATCCAACACTATCTAATCAACTAAACCATGGTACCAAGTGCCCTATCCAGTCTCTTCCTAAACACCTCCAGTTGTGGTGACTCCACCATCTCCCTGGGCAGCAAATTCCAATGGCCAATCACTCTTTCTGTGAAGAACTTCTCCCTAACATCCAGCCTAATTTTATACTGATTTCAAATGTTGAGATACATTCCAGCTCTTTTCTTTGGCATTAATTGACATTAATTGGCTAACAAAATGCAAATACATAACACCATTGACTTGAATTCAGTGTTTCAACTATCATCTTCTAGAAGATAATTTTAATAAGTAAGAATAAAGAAAAGTGTATTTTTATCAAATCAAAATTTCAGCATGTCTTTTTACTCAGAGAGAAGTCTAACCAATGCTTATCTTATGTAGGCAGTTCTTTAATGTCTGCACATATTAGGGAGGTGTTGGAGTCACCATCACTGGAGGTGTTTAGGAGGAGACTGGATGGGGCGCTTCGTGCCATGGTTTAGTTGATGAGATAATGTTGGATGATAGGTTGGACTCGACTCGAAGGTCTTTTCCAACCTGGTCTATTCTATTCTATTCTATATATTTTTGTTCTAAAAGATTGGAAAAGAAATAAATGTATTTCAAGATTGCTGAAAATAAGTAAATTTTCCTTTATTTAGAATAGAATAGAATAGAATAGAATAGAATAGAATAGAATAGAATAGAATAGAATAGAATAGAATAGAATAGAATAGAATAGAATAGACCAGGTTGGAAGAGACCTTCAAGATCATCACGTCCAACCTATCACCCAACACCACCCAATCAACTAACCCATGTAACCAAGCACCCTGTCAAGTCTCCTCCTGAACACCTCCAGTGACGGCGACTCCACCACCTCCCCAGGCATCCCATTCCAATGGGCAATCACTCTCTCCGTGTAAAACTTCCTCCTGACCTCCAGCCTGAACTTCCCCTGGCGCAGCCTGAGACTGTGTCCTCTTGTTCTGGTGCTGGCTGCCTGGGAGAAGAGACCAACCTCTGCCTGTTTACAACCCCCCTTCAGGTAGCTGTAGAGAGCAAGAAGGTCACCCCTGAGTCTCCTCTTCTCCAGGCTAAGCAGCCCCAGCTCCCTTAGTCTCTCCTCATAGGGCTTGTGTTCCAAGCCCCTCACTAACTTCGTTGCCCTTCTCTGGACTCGTTCCAGCAAGTCAACATCCTTCCTAAACTGAGGGGCCCAGAACTGGACACAGTACTCGAGGTGTGGCCTAACCAGTGCAGTGTACAGGGGCAGAATGACCTCCCTGCTCCTGCTGGCCACACTGTTCTTAATGCAGGCCAGGATGCCATTGGCCCTCTTGGCTGCCTGAGCACACTGCAGGCTCATGTTCATCCTACCATCAACCAGCACCCCCAGGTTCCTCTCTGCCTGGCTGCTCTCCAGCCACTCTGACCCCAGCCTGTAGCACTGCATGGGGTTGTTGTGGCCAATGTGCAGAACCCGGCACTTGGATGTGTTAAATCTCATGCCGTTGGACTCTGCCCATCTGTCCAGCCTGTCGAGGTCTCTCTGCAGAGCCTCTCTACCCTCTAGCAGATCAACTCCTGCCCCCAGCTTGGTGTCATCAGCAAATTTACTGATGATGGACTCAATGCCCTCATCCAGATCATCAGTAAAGATGTTAAAGAGGATGGGGCCCAGCACTGATCCCTGGGGGACTCCACTACTGACTGGCCGCCAGCTGGATGTGGCACCATTCACTACCACTCTCTGGGTTCGGCCATCCAGCCAGTTCCTAACCCAGCTCAGAGTGCTGCTGTCCAAGCCATGGGCTGACAGCTTGGCCAGGAGTTTGCTATGGGGGACGGTGTCAAAGGCCTTGCTGAGGTCCAGGTAAACTACATCCACAGGCCTCCCCACATCCACCAGGCGGGTCACCTGATCATAGAAGGAGATCAGGTTGGTCAGGCAGGACCTGCCCTTCCTAAATCCATGCTGGCTGAGCCTGATCCCTTGGCCATCCTGTAAGTGCTGTGTTAATGCACTCAGGATGACCTGTTCCATGATCTTGCCTGGCACTGAGGTCAGGCTGACAGGCCTGTAATTCCCTGGCTCATCCAACCGGCCTTTCTTGTGGATGGGCACCACGTTGGCCAGCTTCCAGTCCTCTGGGACCTCGCCAGTGAGCCAGGACTGCTGGAAAATGATGGAGAGCGGCTTGGCCAGCTCCTCTGACAGCTCCCTCAACACCCTAGGATGGATCCCATCTGGTCCCATGGACTTGTTGGGATCCAGGCGGCTGAGCAGATCACCAACTACCCCATTTTGGAACAGTGGAAAACTATGCTGCTCCCTGGCTCCTTCTGCCAGCTCTGCAGGCCAGCTGTCTGGAAGACATTCTGTCCTGCTAGTAAAAATTGAGGCAAAGAAGGTGTTAAGTATCTCTGCCTTTTCCTCATCCCTTATCACAACGTTCCCCTCTGTGTCCACCAAGGAGTGGAGGTTGTCTCTGCCCTTCCTCTTGCTATTAATGTATTTGTAGAAGGACTTTTTGTTGTCCTTCACAGCAGAGGCCAGACTAAGCTCCAAATGCGCTTTTGCCTCCCTAATTTTCTTCCTGCAAGACCTAGCAACATCCTTAAATTTTTCACGGGTTGCCTCCCCTCTCTTCCAAAGGTGATACACCCTCTTTTTTTCCCTTAGTTCCATTAAAAGTTCTTTAACCATCCAGGCTGGCCGTCTGCCCCGGCGGCTCATCTTCCGGCACATTGGCACAGCCTGTCCCTGAGCCTTATTTCTGAGCCATATGTTTCATAGTCAGAATTCAGTGTAACACAATGTTGCCACAACTTCATCAAGTGAGTTGTTTAACCTTTTGGATTCTTCAGTCTAGATCAACCTTCCTTTCCTTGGTCCTTGGAATTTCTGCAGTTTTTTGTTGGCAGATTGAGCATTGCTCTTTTGCATTTCTGTGTGATTACAGAATAGGATGGAGAGGATGGTAAGTGGGAGACTCTTAACTTCCCAGGCTCCTTTGCGAAGTTAGCACAAGGTGGAACATGAAGCTAAGGTGTAAACAAGGGTGTCAGTTTCCAGTGAGCTTTCTTACTTGCATGGTTAAAACATGACCTGGGTTTTCTCATATTCTTGTAGGTTAGAGTCACCAATTCCTCTTCATAACTACAACCATTGCCAAGTTTTTGCTGTCACAACTGAAGACTGTCAGACTTGGAGTTTCCTCTCCATGCTTTTCTCTAGCTACTGCATATGAAAGGCAGTTATTTATTAGAAGAAACCTCAGATTCCAGTAGGACAGAGAAAAATTGGAAGAAACTTGCACTTTTATACTTCAGTTTGCTATTTAGTGCTTTGCTAGTAAAACCTAAATAGCAATAAAATACTTCTTCACAGGCACACATTTCAGAGGGTTAGATTGGCTAGTTAGGAAGTGAGGTCAGGAAATAAGAGTGCTTTTTGTTCCTCCTTCTCCAGAATGCTTTTAGCTCTGCCTCTGAGCTATTCAAAGGTGATTTGTGAAATGAGTCTGATGAATGGGTAATTCTGAGGGACATTTGGAGAGTTTCAGTAATGGTAGTAATGGTGCCTTAACTGGAGGGGAAGGAAGGGGAGCTAATGAAGAGTTTGTGGGTTAGGACTAGAAAGGCTTTCTTCACTGTAGAGACTTTCTGTTCCTTGTGAAAATCCTAATGATACATAGTATAGTCAAATATTTGGGAATGCTTGAACTATAAATGTGACTATTATTGACAGAAAATGAGGCGAATATTCGCTTTAATTGGAACCATATAAATTAGATTGGAGAAATTAATTTAGAAATGATAGACAAGAGTTTTTAAATGGGAGGGTTCTCTCTAGGTATTGGAAATAAGGTGAGTACAAGAATAGCTAATTGAAACATTTCTTTTATTAAAACAATATTAGTTCCTACGTGCCTGGTGAATGAAGTGTGTAGAATAAATATGAATGATAATTAAATTCTGTTTCTATCAGTTAACTGTTCCATTTTCAGGTTGTCTCTTTATTACAATAAGACCTCAGGAAGTTGAGTTCATTAGTTTGCTTCATATGACTCATGGTGGTTGCAGAATGCTTGGTTTATGGGTCAGATTCTTCTGATCAAAATGAATGTTTCTCCTCCTTTCAGAACATGAATTTGGATATGTCACTCCATGAATTTAATTTTAAATGGGACATTTCTTATTGATCTGCTTAGTTTCATAAAGGGATACTAGTACTAAAAGAATGCCAGAGGTAAGTTTAGGGGAGTGATAGAGCAGTGTTTTTTGTAGGTTGTGTGCTGCTTACACTTCAGAATGTTTTCTAGAGCTTTGCCTTGTCTGTTTTTAAATGCTCGTATTACATGTTTTCCAAGTTGTCATTTAGAATAAATTCTGTTGATCACAGCTCCTTAGATATTTTCCCTAAGTTCTTGTGAAAAAATCATCTGGTGTTTGATGCTACTCAAACTCCACTCTCCTATTACCCTTAGATCATGTTAAATGGTTGTCCTTCTGAAGTGCCCAATGGATCCTTCAAATAGCTGCAGTCAGTTAAATTTACAGGCTAGCTCCGTAGCTTTGTATCAGTTTACTTTCCCTGGCTGCTGGGTACTGGAGTTTCCTTTCCTGTTTCTCATTGGAGTTGGTCAAATTATTGTCATTGCTGTCTTTCACAGTTGCAACATATAGGAAGCTGCTACTCAGTTTTACTGCTAGTCTGTTTTGGTAAATGCTCTTCCTAATGAATTCCCACTTTACATGTAACTGAAAAAGAAAGTATCTCTTGCAACCGTGATCAAGGAGTGGTTGCTTTGTTTTCCACAGGATGTTTAATGTCCTTAGTTTCCCCTTGGGTGGGATTATTACCAGTATCCTTTGGTACAGATTCAAGAATCTATACAGTCTCAATTAGTTGTGGAATAAATTGTCTACACTTTGTAATTCCACTGTCAGATGCAGGTGCTGTATAGCTATCCACTCATTAGGTTTAGGTTTTGCAATATAATAGTACATCTATGTGGTGCTTTCTCACTTTATGTGCTCTCAAATGAATTAAAGTCTAAATGTAACAGGAAATTTAAAGTGGGTTGTCAAAATAGTTTACTCTTCATAGCCTCCCTACTTTGGACTCTGTGGTGACAGATAATGATGTTTTTTTCTTGTTTATGTTGTTGAGTTTTATGTAACAGTGAAATTTAGAGTTTTATGTAACAATGAAATTTTAGTGGGAATAATGTAAACATGCTACTTTAAATAAGCATAGGAAATGTGATAAAAGGTTGTGTTAAATTATTTACGTGAGGTTTCACTACTTATGTAATTATGACAAGCAAATTGTTATTATCTGGCAGATCAAGCAGTGTTTGTTCTGTGGGGAAGCTCCTCTCAGAGGATACTTTTGTATACACTAATAAAACTATTATTCATCAATTCAGGATTTCACAACCACATTGGAGATGCTGGGATCATGTAGCTGTTAAAATGGCAAACTTTTTCATGCTCGTCGTTTAAGGTCTTATAAGCCAGGTTAATATGATTGCCATAGATTTTTTGTTTTTTACTTCTATACAAAAAAATTCTTTAAAAAGATGTCTGCATATGCATTTATTAAAGACCTGGATCTTAAGTTGAGGGACATCTGTAATAATCTTATGCTTCTTGTCTTGCTAGCATTTATTTATAACTTATTTAACTTATTTATAACTTACTGATAATTGGGCCCCTCAGTTTAGGAAAGATGTTGAGTTGCTGGAACGTGTCCAGAGAAGGGCAACAAAGCTGGGGAGGGGTTTGGAGCACAAGCCCTATGAGGAGAGGCTGAGGGAGCTGGGGTTGCTTAGCCTGGAGAAGAGGAGGCTCAGGGGAGACCTTCTTGCTGTCTACAACTACCTGAAGGGAGTCTGTAGCCAGGTGGGGCCTGGTCTCTTCTCCCAGGCAACCAGCAGCAGAACAAGAAGACACAGTCTCAAGCTGCAGCAGGGGAGGTTTAGGCTGGATGTTAGGAAGAAATTCTTCACAGAAAGAGAGATTGGATATTGCAGTGGGCTGCCTAAGGAGGTGGTGGAGTCATCATCACTGGAGGTGCTTAGAAAGAGATTGGATGGGGTGCTTGGTGCCATGGTTTAGTTGATTAGATGGTGTTGGATGATAGGTTAGACTTGATGATCTCAAAGATCTTTTCCAACCTTCTCTGCTCTGATTCTATTCTATTCTATTCTATTCTATTCTATTCTATTCTATTCTATTCTATTCTATTCTATTCTATTCTATTCTATTCTATTCTATTCTATTCTATTCTATTCTATTCTATTTTTCTTGCCAAGCAACTGTCAAGGTCTGGAGACATTAAAAGTCTCGGTCCTGAGACAAAGTTCTTTTAAGTATTCCCGTGTTGTGAAATTAGAGGCACAAACGAGGCCAAAGTATCAACAGCTAGGCTATTTACTACATAAATAAAGTGGACATAAGAAGGGGAGAGGGAGAAAAGAGAGAGGGAGAGAGAGAAGAGAGAGAGAAGAGGAAAGGAATTATATTACCACACCCCTCATCCCCCCCAAGACAGTTAAAGTCTGTGGAGGAAAGGTGCTGCAGGAGATGTTGGGTTGATACAGGAACGGTGCTGAGGCTCCTCTGGGCAGCCTGGGTCTGTAGAGAAAGGGTGCTGGGGCTTGGTCCACCGGGCAGCTTCTTTTCTCCGGAGCAGCATTGTCCCGGCTTTCTCTTCTCAGCAGCCTGGCCCATCTCCTGTGTTTTCCTTCATCTCCGTTTTTCTCCCCGTTTTTCTCCTCTGTTTCTCTCTACAAACCAGTAGTTGCTCCAGTCTTTTATACAGTTTTTAGTCCTTAGGTATGTATTCAAATATTGTCCGTCAGGAATTCCAGTGGCAGGAAATAATCCTTAGGTTCTGGGTATTGCTGTGTGTTTGGGCAAGATCCTGGCTGGTGGGGGGGGGGGAAATCTCCGTCTACCCCGTCTCCATCCAGACAAGGCTCAGGAAACAGGTGGAGATTATCTTGCCCTAAAGGTGTGATGGCTGGGTCCTTGGGTCCATTGTTGTAGTCCCGTGTTATCACGATGCAATCACAAGCTGATTTGCATCCAGGATTGGTGGACAGGATTCTTTCCACCTTCTTTCCAGTGGCTCTGCTATCACTTTATCTTTGTTGACTCACATAGAGAGAGACAAACTTATTAGACTCTCACAGCAACCAACTGAAAAAAAGCCCAACACAAACAAGCAAACAGATGACATTCCCAAAAAACCCAGCAAACCAACTAAAAACAAAACCAATTTTATCATGTTGATTTTACAAGGGTGGCAGTCCTACTATGTAGTGTGATCCTAATTTCCTGAATAATACATGTAATTACAGCCGTGGTCTCACTGTCTGTTTACTACCCTTGCAAATCCATCTCTTTTTTTAATGTTTGTTGTACCCTTCTTACAGTATTTTTTATGGCTTACTTGAAAAGAATATGATATGTATATGAAAAGCTTGGTGTATGCAACATCCAAATGCCAATATTATTTGAAACTCATAGTACTAATGTGCTGCCGTTTAGAAAAGTATAGCAATCATGGGAGATAACTGAGCATAAAGAACTCATTTCAGGTTTTCTTCATGGGAAAAAATGGAAGAGTTGTATTTATTAATAAATCCCCTAAAAGCTGAATGGATTTCCTGTACCATGTGTGATCATAATTCTTATTAAAGTTCAGTTGTACAAAAAGTAATCTTTCTAGCATTTTCACTGGTTTGTTAGTTCTCCCTGTGCTTTGTGCCTTACTGTGAAAGTGATGAGCTCTGCTGATAGCTCATACAACAATATACTGTGATAGTTATTTCTTAACTCTCCAGTCTAATCTTCTATTCATCCACTTACTATAGCTATTATTACTGTGGCTGTATGAAGAAATATATTTTGTATATGCCATATATTATGTATTTATAAATACGATTTTGTACACCACTTACCTCTGATTCAGTTTTATTGCTTTGGTTGTCTTCTCCTAATACAAATACTTGTGCAAATTCTTCAGTGCATTCCCCAGAAGGCAGGATATTTGTGTTTATTCTGCAAGTGGGCTAGTGTATCTTTCTGTCTGTGTGTTATTTTAAAAGAAAAATAAATAATTCCTCCCAAGTGGAATTTTATTCCCAGACCATTATTGGAGCTTTAGATTGCATTCAGGTATCTCCTTGTAGGAAAGCTTTTACCTGTTTAGCGATAATTTATTACGCAAAATGTAGTTACAGATTAATGATATTTGAAGTGTCTTCAGTGAGCTACAAACCAGGAAAGTTCTCAACAAATATGTAAATAAAATCTTCAGACTTGCAGTTCTATTCCATGGTCACATGAAGTACTATTTCCAGGTCAGTACTATTTCCAGGTCAGTACTATTTCCAGGCATGTGAAGAAATAAAATAAAGTGATGCAATAACTTAAAATAAACATTTAACTGTAGCAGTGTCAGTGTCTTAGTATTTGTATTACTTCCCATGGAGTACTCAAAACATTATGTTCTTTTAAGCATGGAACTGTATTCTGACAAGACTGGAGTAACATAAAAGTGTATTGTGTGCATTGAGATACTGATGGGCTAGCAGACATTTGACATGCCACTCTTAATTTATGTTCTGTAAAAGAACAAGATTGTTAATAAAAAATGTGCAGATTGCACATATAATGCAGTGTAAGAAGCAAACACTCTGTAAATAACTTTTTTGCTAGTCACACTGCTAAGTTATGGGAGCTGTAGGACTGAAAAACAAAGGAATTGTGTAATACTGCCTGTCGCCCAAAATAATTACTTTAAAAGCTTTAAATTTTTCCCCTTAGAAGGCTGTTTATTCTGATGCTTCTTGCAACATCCCTAATTATTTGAATGAACCCATATTAATTAAAAAAATCTGTTATAGACCATAGAATGGTAAGGGGTTTTAACCTGGATCCTTAAAATAAGCCCAAAGGAAAGTTCCTCCCTTGGAGAGTTTCATAACTTTTATGATTTCTTATACTATAGCGTGAATGCAAATGAGAGGCAGCCCTGGCTTAGTATTAAGTCAGCACCAGAACAAGAGGACACAGTCTCAAGCTGCACCAGGGGAAGTTTAGGCTTCAAGTGAGGAGGAAGTTCTTTACTAAGAGAGTCGTTTGCCTTTGGAATGTGCTTCCCAGGAAGGTGATGGAGTCACCATCCCTGGAGGTGTTCAAGAGGGGACTGGATGTGGCACTTGGTGCCATGGTTTAGTCATGAGGTCTTGATGATCTTTGAGGTGTCTTCCAACCTTGGTGATTCTGTGAACCTCATGGAGATTATGAGGAAAGGCCATTGTTCTGACAACCAAATTGCATTCTGATTTAATCAGTATAAAGCCTCCCCTTCTAAACTTGCCAGGGTCTTGCCTGTATTGTGTGTATATTTTAGTTTTGTTACGCAGCTAAGGTTTAACTGGGTTTATTCAAACACTGCATCCATGTAGTTGTTGCCAGCTTTTATTGTGCTTTGGAGAGGAGAAGAAGGTGATCTGCAAGTTACATGAGAGTGCTGCTAAACAAAAGCTAGATGCTCACCAGTACATAGAAGAAATATTATATAGCTCACCCAGTATATCATTAGATATGTATTTGTACCAGGTGAATACTAGACTACAAATCATAAAGCAGTGTGTTCAGAAATCTGTTGATAATTTAGGTCAAATTCATTATGTAAACTATGTCACTGAATAGGTCCTGTGTTGTTGTTGACACCATATTGCTGAGGCAGCTGTTAATTGCTGTAATGTAAATAAGTGGTACAGGCTCAATTGCAGCTAGTATGTCTCAGGTGCTTGAGATCAGCAGTTTCAACACTTTCCTCAGGTACTCACGTCTACAGTGAAAAAGGGGTTAAAGAGCAGGAATGGGAGACCTTCCACAGAACTGGGCAAGCAAAGGCTTTTTTTTGAAAGTTGATTTGCAGTCTGAGTAACTGCTAATTCTGAACATGAGGTGCTGAAGTCATGAAGGCAAAGAGCATTTAACTGCCATGCTGTATTTTGCTGCTGTGTGATGACTGCGCTGTTTCACTAGTATGCTTGTTGGGAAATGCTGTCACCAAATGACCATTTTTGTCAGCTTTTCATGCTCTTTGAAGCTGGAGAATTTATCAATAGCTTGCAAAGTGAATAGTTTTTCAGGAGGAAAAAAACCACCAAACCTAACAAACAACAAACCACATTGGTCAGTGTGCTCTTAAACTTGCAGCTTTGGGAGCCGCAATGTAGCACTAGTACTTCTGTACTATGGTTAGAACTGCCTGGATGTTCTTTATTTAGAACATTTTATGGATGACAATGGGATGGTACAGCTATTTAGAAAAAAATCCCTAACACAAACCCTGAAAATAAAACAAAATACACTAAGAATTTTTGCCTTGCTGAATTATAATGTATTTCATAATATCTATTGCTGTCTGTAACTCTACACTTTCTTTCTTAATGCATTGTGTAGGTTACTCATGGTGTGTAATGTGGAACATAACTATTATTTTTGCCCTACTCATTAAAGATGGAGCTTCTCTGATAGGTGCACACAACACAGCTTTACTTCTGTGAACTACCTTGGGTAGAATAAAACTTAGAGTCTTTGTAGCCACCTTATATTTTTAGCCAACATGTGAGATTTTCATTTATTTTCTGTACTTTTCATTTATCAACCAGTGCTTCGCATCTCTAGTGTGGGCTCCCCTCCTGTCAGGACTATAGATGCATGAAGAGTTGCATTTTATCTTTTGGGATGGGGGTTCCACTTCTAATCACTGCAGCTGTGGCTAGTGCGCAAGTATTTGAAGCTTTCTTGATTGTGCAGACACTGTAATTTGGGACCCAACTTGGGTGAAGCTTTGTTGGTAACTAGTAAGAACTGAGTCTCATCTTGGGTCCAGTAACTCATCTCTGACAAAAAAACATCACACTGTTTTTTCAGGGAAGAGCTTGTCTTGTCTGGCTTTGAGCTTGTTCCTTTCCACGCTGGACTTCTGGCTGACTCTTCCACAGCAGAAATTACAGCTTGTTTTCTCTGGCAAATGACTTAAAACCTAAATCAGCATTTAGGGACTGTCTCACTGTAGTGCTTCCCAATCCCAGTGAGTCATGTTGGCAACCCATGTTCTAGCACATTGTCATCTGTGAGTATTTATGGAGTGCTTTCTTTTCCTCTCTGTCACAACATAATATTGAGCAACCAAATACCAATTTCTGTGTTTGCATAATGAATAAATTCTGCCTTTGTATGTAATTTAAAGTATTTAAACATAGCAAGGTGATGCACTTCATCTGCAACTGCCTCTGTAAAAAGAAAAGGTGCCTTTGCATTGTGGGAGTAACTGGATGTTAAGCAAACCAAAAGCCACTTGACTGGTAGTGTGTTCCCTGGAGGCACCCTGTGGCAGAGCTGGACTGAAATTCAGTAGCGTAGCTGGTAGGAACTGAGACTAATGCTATAACTGATCAGGTATGAGGACTGTGGGTTCAGGAGAAAACCCTCAAGGAAGAATTTGCACTTGTAAAGGAAAAGCATATTTCCCTTCAAACCTGAGTCTTACTTTGGAGGGAAGGTAAAGCCTCATGATGTCATCTATCGAAGACATTGAATTTGGACTATGGGAGCAATTTGGAGATTTAGTGTGACTTGCTAACCAAAAATAAAACAAACAAACAAAAAACCACAAAACAAAACAACTTTGAGATCATAATTACATGATCATAACATAGATCAGGGAGAAACTTTTCATTGCAATGTCTGTGTAAGTGAAGGGAAGAAGAGCAAGTCCACACACACACATCAAACAAGTGATGCAAAGGCAGTCTCTCACCAGCTCCCTCATGCTAACCTGGAACCATAGCAGTCTATGCTAGCTTTGCCAAAACTGACATTGCTGTTTTCAGAGAAAGATAGCATTTCCTTGTATTAAATGCCTTAGTTCTTTCCTCATCAGATGTTTGTTCCTTTGTGCTTTCATATGGACTTTGTGTGAACTATGTTTTTTGTAAGGTGCCATGTGCTGTAAGCTCTTGGACACTCTTGAGCATAAAATTGGATGATGAGATTGAGCAAGTGGGATGACACATGAAATCTTGGTTTTGACAGATTTCCAGAAGAAGCAGCCAGATGATGACTCTACTCCCAGCACAAGCAACAACCAGTCAGATTTGTTCTCTGGAGAAACGAATAGTGACAACAGCAATACCTCTCTAACCACACAGGCCGCTAACTCCAACCAGCAACTTTTGACAGAACTGAATGTGACTTCACCGAGCAAAGAGGAATGTAAGTGCATGAGTCATAACTTGACAGCAAAGGGGGGACAAACATTTATCTTTGTTCTTATTTTTAAGTTTCCCTGAAGTAAGTGGTCTGGTTTTTGCAGCAGAGGGAAAGGCTAGAAGTCATTTGCAAAATAGACATTGATGGTTTAACCGAAGAACTAATTAAAAGGGGTTGCAGGAGTTTATAACCAACTCTACAGCCATTGGAACTGTAGTATACAATTCAGTCATGATTTTGAAGCACTGTCATTTTGAGATACTCCTTCTCACATTACTGATAAACTAATTTATGTATTCAAAGAAAGGTAGCAGTATCTTGTGAAATTTGACTTTAAAAATGTTAGTTTTTCAATTATTGCAATTACACATTGTACTGAGTCTAATCCATGTTTGTCTAGACTGCTGCTAGGTTACTTGGTTAAAACTTGGTTAAAACTAATCCATCTTTTCTCTCATGACCCATCTTCTTTACTGAACTCTGTCAGGCAAAAATTCTCCCTGAAGTTAAGCTAAGAGGTCAAAAACTGGCAAACACAGGGAGATGAAGAGATAAAGTTGTTTCAAAGTAATCTAAACCTCTGTTAAAAGTTCATCTTGTGTCTAATACTTTGAGCTTTAAAAATCTCCATTCTTCAACTTAAGCTCAAATGTACTATTTCATTTTTAGAAGGTGCTTTATGGGGGGAATGCCACTTGAGCTGAGTTTCACTTTGTTGTGGTAAATAGTTGTAAACATTGCAAGAAAAACATACTTATTTGTCAGTAGGAACTCTCCAAGAGCTCCTCTGGTTCTTCTACACTGAGGCAACTGCAGGGAATAAAACAAGTGTTCACAAAACACTAGGACTAAAAAAACCTTTCATGTGCCACACTTATTTTCAGTTGTGTTAACTATTTAACACAAGGATGGTTTTGCTGAGTTGCTGAAGTATTTATCCTCTTTACAAGTAGGTAGACTTTTATATAAATTCTTTTTGCCTAAACAGATTTGAGTGTGGATAAAATGCAAAAATGCAAAGTGTTGTTTTGGGATTGTAGTAATTTATTACACTAACTAAAATAAAATTTATCTGAGTTACTGTTTTCCATCTGTGTGTGAGAATATTGTCAGAAATACATCAGTATTCAAATGTGAATGTGCTGATACCAGTTCTTGTAATAAGGAGTAAACTTCCCATGTAACTCTTGTCTCTCCTTCGCATACACAGTTGCCTGCTGACCACCCACCATCTCTTCTTTCTGTCCAGAACTTCATGGGAACCCTGTAGTCTGCTGTGAAAACAAGGCCTTAAAACAATCTTCTTAGAGAATTCAGCAAAATACTGTGCTTCAGCAAAACGTTTTGGCCTTCACAGGGCAGGGTGCCTCAGCCTTAGTCAGGATCTCCTGTTTGGTGCTTCCCCAGTGCTTACTGGGTCAAGTTTTCTGAAACTGTGTTCAGTTAGGAATTAAATTGTGTTACAACAATGCGTTTTTATTGTGGCTGAGAATGACTTGGGGGTGAGTAGGAAGGTGATTAAAGGGGTGGGAAGTAGCATAGGGAATTAAATAGTGTCCTTCATCCCGAATTGCTGCAAGCTTGTGAACATACACTGAAGGTGATGGATATTAGGCAGCACAGCCTGCAGAGCATTTGAAAATATTACCTATAAAAAAAAATTTGTCATGACTTCCTTCTGGGGTGATACTAAGTGAAATACAGTGGAGAGATTTATTTATAGCTTGAGCTCTCTATCTTCTCTCACATCACCACTACCTTTTTAATGGAGCTTAATATCATTTATCAGAAATAATTATACACAGATGGAGCTTTTCTGGTGGATAATGACCTCAGCATGGAGGCTTTTCCTGTAATGAAGAATACCCGAACTTTAAATGTCTTTTTTAATTTGACAGTGTCTTTTTCTATGCAATATTTATTTTGCAATAAGTTCTCTAGAGCATGCATTGCTCTCATTACAGCTGTGTTCTTCAAAGACTGGTGTCTTGCAGTGCCATGTGACAATGTGCAGAACCTGCACAGAATGGTGGTTATTCACCAGAAATCAATGTATGAGGTCATTATGATAATCCTTATCAAAGTGTGAAAAGAGTGGAATACTCAGGAAGGATTCTCATTGTGCATTCCACTTCCCTTTCAAGCTTGTGAGGAGAGTCTCACATCAAGGCATTTGCCACAGTAATTGAGTCTATACAGTAAACAAATTGGACAGAATTGCAGCAAACCATTTAGGCAGTTAACAAATTCCATTCATCTTACAGCAACCAAAGAGAACCATAGCAATCTCATGGGGTAAAATTCTCATTCTGTGTCAGAGAAAGGGTGAGTTTTGTACTTGTTTTCAAGTAGCCATTTCCCTTTTTAACACACAATGAATGACACAGGGGAAAATTTCCTTGGACTGGATTTTGCAGAGGCTCAGTTTGACAATGTGCAAATATTTCTGCCATTTTTGTTACTGTTTTGATTTTCGGTGAGAGTTACATTTGCATTCCTGGGTGTTTTATATATACAGCAAGGTTCTAGGGACTTATCTCCTGCTACCCTAAATTCTGAACAGTCACCTACCCCAGTGCTGGCTTTGCCAATTAATTTCTCTCCCTCTAGTAGATGAAAGGTAGTTCTCAGTCGTACAGTCAACAAAATGTGTTGAAGATTTATGCCCAGAGACAGTGACTCAAGCTTCAAGACTTTGTTGGTTTGGGTTTTTTTTAATCTCTTTCACATGTGTTTTGTTTTTAAGAAGTATTACTTAGCACTAATGGAAAAAAAAAAGAGAAAACCAAAACAAAACAGTTGCAAGTTAGGAGAGGAAAAAACATTCTAATATTTTCTATCCAGAGCCTTCAGGTCTGGTCAGCTGCCTTAAGTTTTCTGAAACAAACTTTTGCACACACAGAAAATAATGATACTGTGGCTCTGTCAAAGATTTCCTTTTCTTACTGGGTGAGTAGGGGTTTTGTTTATTTTTAACAGACAGGACAAGGGCCCTCACTTTTCCTTCTGCTCCTCTATCCACCAGCAGTCTCTTAAAAAACCTAGCTTATTAGTGAAATTTCTGTTATTTTGGTAAAGATCACACTGCATATGGAATAGTTTTGCTTAGTTTCAGACTTTCATTGCCTTTTTGGGGATATCACATTATTTTCCTGTCACTATATGAGTAGACACTGCCCAGGTTTTAGAACTAAATGTGTTACATAATAGAAGAAATGTCAACGTGAACAACTCCAGCTCTGGCAGCTGGCTCAGAGTTGGTATTTCAGTAGTTCTTAGCCTTGGCCAACATGATTTTAATGATGTACTTAATTCTTCCTGGCCTCTTTGAATCAGCAAAAGCCACAACTGACAAAAGGACAAAAGGAATATCTGATCTTTGTAGAACTCTTCAACTCTACATTTCTGCATTGAAGACTTTATAAGATACACAAAGATCTAAGATCTGTAAATGTCAAAAATACACTGTAGATTGCAGATGAGAAAGGTGATTGTCAGTGGCCAGAGCTTACCTCTGTGTGTGCTGAGTTTCAGGTTCCTAAATATTAATTCCCATAACTGAATATATGTAAATTTTGGCTAGTTTTTGTGTACCCTCCAGAATTTGAACTGTTCCATGTCAAGCTAAGTGTTCAAAAACTGTTAGCTAACACTTAAATTTGCAAGATAAGATTGGAAAATGCTTTAAACATTGTTTTACCAAGTATTTGCACTTGTTGCAAATACTGAAATACCCCTGATTATGAAGTTATTTTGGTGAAGTTACTTTATGTACATAAAGTGCACTACATCTGAGGCAGACATGCAGTAAGCTTCTGTAAAAGATCTCTGGCAGAAAGGTGAGAGATTGTTTTTCTGCTGCACTTACTGGAAGCTTATACTCTGAATTTCATGGTTTGTTGAAGCATGACTGTGTAAAAAGCCACATAGGCTGCTGTATTGAAAAGTAACATTGGGCTTTTTTTTTCTGTCTTTGGAATATAAAACCTGATCTTAAGTCCTTTTTTTTCAACATAACCTTATGAAAAATGGATAAACAAGTGCATCCTTTGTTTTATTTTTTATTGAATGGCCTTCTCTCTGACACTATGCAAGAGGTTTCTACCAGTTTATAACATTTCACAGTTTTTGCATTTTGCCTCTTTGTCAGCAGAATCAGGGATCACAGCTTTCCTACATATGCCCTCAAAGTAGTTCATATTTTGAATTGTTATTGTGACATCCTTGATTGCATTTTACCTAAGGGCAATGATTTTTATAATGACAGTTGCTCTTGGATGCTTTTCTGAATGCCCTGGTTTTGAGAATTCAGTTGCTCATTGTAGTAGGAGTCAGTTTTTTATGTCCTGTCTTTTTTTTGTGTCTAATCCTGACTGTGGGAAACTTTGGGGTTTGCCTCATCCGTGACTGAAAGTTACATGTATACCCACTTCTATAACAACATGAGCCTGCAGTGTGCCCAGGCATCCAAGAGGGCCAATGGCACCCTGGCCTGCATCAGAAACAGTGTGGCCAGCAGGAGCAGGGAGGTCATTCTGCCCCTGTACACTGCACTGGTTAGGCAATACTTTGAGTACTGTCTCCAGTTCTGGGCCCCTCAGTTTAGGAAGGATGTTGACTTCCTGGAACATGTCCAGAGAAGGGCAATGAAGATGGTGAGGGGTTTGGAGCACAAGCCCTGTGAGGAGAGACTGAGGGAGCTGACGTTGCTTAGCCTGGGGAAGAGGAGGCTCAGAGGAGACCTTCTTGCTCTCTACAACTACCTGAGGGGAGGTTGTAGCCAGGTGGGGGTTGGTCTCTTCTCCCAGGCAGCCAGTACCAGAACAAGAGGACACAGTCTCAAGCTGCAGCAGGGAAGGTTTAGGCTGGATGTTAGAAAGAAGTTCTACACAGAGAGAGTGATTGTCCATTGGAATGGGCTGCCTGGGGAGGTGGTGGAGTCGCCATCATTGGAGGTGTTCAGGAGGAGACTGGATGGGGTGCTTGGTGCCATGGTTTAGTTGATTAGGTGGGTTGGATTAGTTGATAGGTTGGACATGATGATCATGAAGGTCTCTTCCAACCTGTTTTATTCAATTCTATTCTATTTGTAATCAGACCAAGCTGGCGGCCCTTGATTGTCATAGATAATCATAGAAAATAATTTATTTTGTTGCTAACTTGATTTATTCTGTTGCCAATTTGTATGTTTTCCTTTGATCCAAAAGAAAACATGAAGTGCTGTGCTTCAAAACTATCCTACCTGACCCAGCTGGTTTAATGCTGCAAGTAAATTGGACCCAGACATAACCTAGAAAGCTGTAGCTAGGTGATGACAAGATTGTCCTGTGTTGTTTCTTCTTGCATTCAGTTTTGTGTGTCTTGTATCAAAGCAAGAGTGGATGGACGTACCTCTGATATAGAGTATGCACCTGGCTGGTTTTTGATACATGTGGATTTCTGTGCTGCAGAATAAGTATTAGCTGTTTGTTCAAGCTTTTTGTTTTAAGTTAGATAAAAGATGCTTTACATCTGAATAGTTTGGGGATTTAGCCTTCCTTTTATGAAATGTTATCCTCTGGAGAAGATGAGGCTCAGGGGACATCTTATTGCTGTCTCCAACTACCTGAGGGGTGGTTGTAGCCCGGAGGGGGTTGGTTTCTTCTCCCAGGCAGAACAAGAGGACAGAGTCTCACGCTGTGCCAGGGCAAGTTTAGGCTGGAGGTGAGGAGAAAAGTTCTTCACTGAGAGAGTCCATTAGCCATTGGAATGTGCTGCCCAGGGAGGTGGTGGAGTCACGAGGCGATTGGATGTGGCACTTGGTGCCATGGTTTAGTCATGAGGTCTATGGTGACAGGTTGGACTCGATGATCTTTGAGGTCTCTTCCAACCTTGGTGATTCTGTGATTAATAAGCTTTTGGTACTGGTTTTAATGGTAAAATTAATGGCAATTCAGTTATTCATTTGGGTTGCCATCAGACCTGGATTTTCTTCAATATTCATCTTTTGTTGTTGTTGTTGTTGTTCGGGGGTGGGTGGGTTGTTGTTTTGTTGGGGTTTTTTGTTTGTTTGTTGTTTGGGTTGTGGGGGGGGGTTAGTTTGTTTTGAGTTTGTTGGGTTATTTTAGTATTGATGCTAACATTTTCTCAAGGTGTTTTGCAAGAATGCTCTTAAATATAAAACTGTACTGAGCTGTGGGCTGAGCTATCTTTTGCAAAATGCCAGTAGTATTAAGTGCCAGTACAGAAATTTCCTCAAAAAAGTCTCTAGTAGAAATGTCCCCTTCATCCTTTTGTTTCACAGCATGAGCATCTTTCTGTTAAGTGTCAATCTAATCCCTCCAGTCCAAGATTCATTTAAAGAACATTTCTGGTGGTTCTAACATCTTAAGCAAAGATCTGGCACATGGATTTATGAAATTAACACTTCTTTCCACGTCTGGGGCATGATAATTTTGAACTATAATGAAGACCAGCAGAATAGTGCCACTGTTAATTGTGCTGTCTGATTTATAGTCGCTTCACACTGCAGAGTAGACAGTGTATCCTAGGGTCCCATTTATTAAAGTGAAAGGACCCCATGGAACATGAAACACAAACATAGTCATGTAAGAAAAAAGCGGATTAGAGCTGCACAGCTATCAAGTTTACATAAAAATTATTTATAAAAATATAATTTAAGTGCTGGCTTCAAAAAGCACATTTTTGCACTTTATTGTGCACCTATAAAGTAGGGAAGTAGTGTGTCTTTTACAAATGAGGAAAGTGAGAGAAGGCAGGAAAAGGAGACAATAGCAGGGGGGAAAGTGGAATCTGAATCCTATCTCCATTTACTTGTTAGAGTTAAATTTACCACCTATTCAGCAGCAGCAAAGCAAGCCAGGTTTCCCTTCGTGCTCCAAAAGCTGCATGTAGATGGATGTCCACAAAAGTAAATAATGGCTAATTTGTAAAATTAGATTTTCAAAAGTATGCATTTGTATGTGGTATGGAGTCCAAGGGCATGAGATTTAACACATCCATGTGCTGCCAGGTTCTACACATTGGCCACAACAACCCCTGGCAGTGCTACAGGCTGGGGTCAGAGCGCCTGGAGAGCAGCCAGGCAGAAAGGGACCTGGTGGCACTGGTTGATAGCAGGCTGAACATGAGCCTGCAGTGTGCCCAGGTGGCCAAGAAGGCCAATGGCATCCTGGCCTGCATTAGGAATAGCGTGGCCAGCAGGAGCAGGAAAGTGTTTCTGCCCCTGTACTCAACACTGGTTAGGCCACACCTTGAGTCCTGTGTCCAGTTCTGCACCCCTCAGTTCAGGAAAGATGTTGAGTTGCTGGAAGGTGTCCAGAGAAGGGCAACAAAGCTGGGGAGGGGTTTGGAGCACAAGCCCTGTGAGGAGAGGGTGAGGGAGCTGGAGTTGCTTAGCCTGGAGAAGAGGAGGCTCAGGGGAGACCTTCTTGCTCTCTAAAACTACCTGAGGGGAGGTTGTAGCCAGGTGGGGCTTGGTCTCTTCTCCCAGGCAACCAGCACCAGAACAAGAGGACGCAGTCTCCAGATGTGCCAGGGGAGGTTTAGGCTGAATGTTAGGAAGAAGTTCTACACAGAGAGAGTGATTGGCCTTTGGAATGTGCTGCCCAGGGAGGTGGTGGATTCACTATCACTGGAGGTGTTTAGGAAGCCACTGGATGAGGTGCTTGGTGCCATGGTTTAGTTGATTAGATGGTATTGGGTAATAGGTTTGACTCAGTGATCTTGAAGGTCTTTTCCAACCTGGTTAATTCCACTCTATTCTATTAGCTATTTAATAATGGCATCAATTAATTATGCATCTTATTCATTCTGTAGCAAAGAAGCTGTTCCTAGGTACTGTAAAGATCTGCCGTTTTTTTTTTCCAATGAAGTGAGTGTATTTTGTCTTTGCAGACTGAATTTAGAGATTTCTTTTCTCATTTGTTTATGTATTGGTGTTTGTAATCAATGACTGTTTTCAAACTCAACTGCGTAGACTAATTAGATTATGTGTATATCAATTTAGGAGATGTAAAACTTGAATACTGTTTTGGATAGGTTTCCAAAGGTGATTTCTTTCCTCTATTGCCAATAGTCATGCAATTGTTCCTGTTCTAGCAACAACACTGCTGTTGTAAGGAAATTCAGCTCGCTCTTGCCAGCCCCTCCCCTTGCATTCAGGGCATTGGTGTGGCTTTTCAGGGATGCAACCATGACAGTGCTGAAAGCTCTGTTGTGTATTGTTTGGATGTGTTTATGTTACTGTGATCAAGTATTATTGAGCTTCAGGCTCCTCCACTATTTTTTCATGTTTGCTCATTATCTGACTTGCTGGTTTTGTGTTATCTGTAGTTATTTCACTGTATTACTGTGTTCACTGAAATTACTGTAAGGGTTCATTCTATTCTGCATATCTTCCTCTGCTTGCAAAGTGCTTCCAAGTCCTGTTCAAATACATAATACACACATACTCTGGGTTTAAAATTAGCCCTTTTCAAACAGCAAGAAAACTACCTGAAGGGAAGCCAGGTGGGGGTTGGTCTCTTCTCCCGGGTGGCCAGCACCAGAACCAGAGGACACAGTCTCAAGCTGCACCAGGGGAGGTTTAGGCTGGATGTTAGGAAGAAGTTCTTCACAGAAAGAGTGATTTGTCATTGGAATAAGATGCCCAGAGAGGTGGTGGAGGCACTGTCACTGGAGGTGTTTAAAAGGGGACTGGATGAGGCACTTGCTGCCATGGTTTAGTTGGTTAGATAGTGTTGAGTAATAGGTTGGACTTGATGATCTCAAAGGTCTTTTCCAACCTGGTTAATTCTATGCTATGCTATGCTATGCTATTCTATGAGGTTATGTAGTCTTTCACTTTCTCTTGCACAGGAAGTTCTGACTGAGTGGAGTCACTTTAGAGAAAGACTTCAGGAAGGGGCAACAAGAAGTTGCCTCAGGGTATGGCCTTCAGGACAACAGTACTTGGCAATTTTTACAGGACACAATGCAGAAAGACACTCTAAAAGTAAATTTTATATGGAAAGTATAATAGTCTGTAATAGTAAATAACAATATTAACATATGTAGAGAAGTATAAGCAATACATAAAATGTTACCACTTTATAGAGAGTTGGAAGAGAAACTGGTCTGGAACCACCTTTTCCAAAGCAATATGTTTAGAGTACAGTTAACAGTAAGTTCCAGAAAAGTAGGGTTACCAGAAGCCAAAAACTAGGTGGCTACATTAACAAGACATTTTGTTTTAATGTGTAGTAATGTTCAAATTAAAGGATATTGTTTTATCTTCGTTAATTCTGTGTTTGAATTTGCAAACCCAATGATTCTCACAATTCTTCTAATTTCTTCAGTAGCTTTTAGTATTTTTGCCATGTTAATCATCTTCTGTTGGGATTACATTATTTCTAGGCAAGTTTTGTTTTGTTTGAAAGAGAAGTTACAAATGCCAGAAACCACGTACTGGAAAAGCATAGGAGCAGAAGCTATTGTTTAATCTGTTAATTGAATATAGAGTATAAAGATATCTTTATTCTTCCTTTTTAATCACTTGTTTGTGCTGAGAAACACAGCCCAGTGGGATATGTTAGAAGCTACATGTGTGGCTTTTCACTGTGCCCTGATGTATTTTATATATCACAGTTAAATTAAGTGAAATTTTTTTCTTTGGTTGGTTTTTGGAGAGGAGTGGGGTTTTTTGGTTGATTGGGTTTTGGTTGGGTTTTTTTGGGGGGTTGAGGTTGTTTTTGTGAATGAAGGGGCAGATACATCCTGGATCCTACTAAATTATAAGCCAAGGACTGGTGTTCTAACATTATCTGGCTTCCCTTTTCTTCCATGCAGAATTTTATCAAAGCTGTGGGAAATACAGTGCCCCATTTCAAACACTACAAACATGCCTTCATTGGCTGTTATGTGTACCAAAAGGTTCAACATAATGACTTCCATGTAGAATTGCACAGTCAAGCTGATGCTGTGTATTACTGAATTATGCATGATGGTTTTAATGGTGGATCAAAAACAGTAGCAGAAGGCAGTGCTGCAAAGGACATGTTGCATTCTCTGGTTATTAGGCACTCGTGTATGTGCATGCAAATCCCAGGATGTTCTGTGTTGAAACTCTGGTGCTGTGCTATACAAATCAAAGCTATATGAATGTAATACCTAATGAGGGAAGATAAAAGAAAAACTGACATAGGGAAGTGCAGACTACATACCAAGTTAGTGTACTTCAGAGAGTGTGATCCTGCTTGGATGAATACTGAAAGTATCAGCTATTGGAAATATTTACTGTGCAATAATTATCAGGATTAGTCTTATTTGATAATCCACAGTGATGATGCCTGTGATGTCTATTAGGTGAAAACTGGGGGAAGGTAACTAAGACTATTTAAATGAGAGCTGCTTCATCTTAAGAGGCAGCTGTGGTATAAATTCAGTTCACTGTAATTCCCTACCCTGTTGTATATACCTTGATATATTCCATATCCTGTTGTATGTATCATTTACACAAAGTCTATATTGAAACCAAGTGCTATATACTTGATCTTCAAAAGCTGAGACTGTCTTAGCAGACCTGCTGCATAACTTACTGAGCATCCAAAAATGTTTCAATAGAAAATTTGCTAAGAATTCTGCTGTGGTATTTATTTTCTTCCCAAATGCACCAAAACCTAGACTAGGTAGTGTTTGAGCCTTTTACAATTATATTAGTAACATAGATCAAGATTGAATTGTCAGATGGAATGGAATGGAATGGAATGGAATGGAATGGAATGGAATGGAATGGAATGGAATGGAATGGAATGGAATGGAATGGAATGGAATGGAATGGAATGGAATAGACCAGTTTGGGAAAGACCTTTGGGATCAAGTCCAACTTATCACCCAACACTATCTAATCAACTAAACCATGGCACCAAGCACCCCATCCAGTCTCTTCTTAAACATCTCCAGTGATGGTGATTCCACCACCTCCCTGGGCAGCCCATTCCAATGGCCAATCACTCTTTCTATGAAGAACTTCTTCCTAACATCCAGCCTAAACCTCCCCTGGCACAGCTTGAGACTGTGGCCTCTTATTCTGTCACAGGTTGCCTGGGAGAAGAGACCAACCCCCACCTGGCTGCAACCTCCCTTCAGGTAGTTGTAGAGAGCAAGAAGGTCTCCTCTGAGCCTTCTCTTCTCCAGCCTAGGAAATTTTTTAATTTTTTTTAAGTATTTGAGCTTATTTGGCCATCCCTGGTGCAAACCAATAGTTTGCTGGTGCAGTGGTGTCAGGCCTGAAGCAGGCACCAACATAGCGATACCAGAATGTTTGATCCGTCCAACTGGGACACTTTCTGTTGGCCGGGAAAGGCATCTACCCCATGCCTCCCAGTTGTCATCACTGCCAAAGGAAGCTTCACTTTTCGCATATACAGACTTGCCTCTGCAGAGGAGTCCCCACTGCTGCCTTCCACTTACCTGGGGAGTTCACCCATTTCTCACCAGACCCCTCCTTCTCAGCCTGCAAAAATGCAGCTGTTCCTCACAGCACTGTAATTCCTACCCGCTGCTTATGCTGTGGCCTATCACAATGCAGCAATGTCTTATGTTACATTTTGTAGTCATGTTTACTTAGTGTAACATCAGGTCAGGCCCTAGTAAGTGGTCTCAGTGTTTGCCTGCAGGCCAAGAATTGATTTGTTGGCCATTGTAAAGATTATCTGTTGTGCAGTTAAGAAATGGTATATGTTGCCGAGGGACTTCTTGGGGAGAAAAGAAAGCTCAAGAAGTTTATCAGTCCTTCTCTAGAAAACAGATGGTAAACTTGTGAGAACCTTACTGCCAAGTGCATAATTAAAAAAAAAAGAATCAGAGAATGACAGAATGTTAGGGGTTGGAAGGGACCTCAAAAGATCAACTAGTTGAAGCCCCCTGCCAGGGCAGGATCACCTAGAAAATGCACCAAAATAATTTCCTCACATCTTTCTCTCCCACTTGCAGAAATGTTTTCCCCCATCTCTCTCCTTCTTACCATTTTTGGTAGCATTACCATGCTGTAACTTTTAAAGAGTAGGTGAAGTAACTCAAGATCTGATACTTACTGACAATAAGTTAAGGAGAAGCATCTCAAAGAGAAGTGAAAAGAAACAGTTTACTACCAGGCTAGACATGAAAATGTTTGAAAAGAGAAAAACACTGCCAAAGCCTCTTTGCTACTTTCCAGATGTGCAGAGACTGAAAAAAAAAAAAAAATATTAAGGGTGAAAGTATATTTTTAGGGCATGTAGACTTATGTTGAAGATTATCCTGTCATGCTGATCTCTGTTTTATTGCCAGCATAGTACTACGTCACCAGCAATTCAGTGCAAACTGGATTACTGGTATTTTGATAGCCAAACTTTACTAGGTCTAACTTAATTTCAGGCTCTTCAGCATCATCCAATTTATAATATCCAATTATCAAAGCTATGATGTGTTATTACCACTGGCAATGCTCCTGTCAATTTGTCTTGCCTTCACTATATGGGGTTTATTTTTATTTATTTATCTGTTTTTACTGCAAGTTGCTGAGTACACTCAATTGGTTGCTATTTTAACAAGATCTCTGGAGAACTCTTCAACAATGATGCATGTTAAGAAAAAAGCCAGAGAGCAATTTACTACCAAGCAGATACCAGATGAGTGGGCGAGAGTCCAGATTTCAGCAAAAACACCTTAAATGTGGAGAGGTTGTTAGATTTGTGCCACACTTTGAAAACATCCTGAGTACAAGATAAGAGAAAAAGTCTGTATCTCATTGGAGTCAATGACGAGGTTTCTGTTCACATCAGGGAAGCAATCACTTTGTCTCTTGCAGCACTTTTGGGTTAGTTAAGTTCATTTCTAGCTGTATTCCCACATAAATGATACCTTTGTCAGTGCTGGAGAAATTGCAGTTGTAGTACTGTATTTTCCTAAAACTCTTGAAATATTTATGAAGTATAACATAACTTGTCCTTTTGTCTCAACTTCTCATCTATTTTTTTCAGCACAAGACGTTTGGGTTTTACTGGGACAGAAATACTGAACATAGTAGACTACTTCCTTGTGTGCTTTCCAAAGACAAATGCTCCTCAGCGTTTTATATTCCTGAGTATTATCTTGATGTGGTTATAAATGTTAAATATAGGTGGTGTTTTGAGACATATGATCTTCTTTGTTTCCAGGTGGGCCATGCACAGGTACAGCTCATGCCTCATTAACCACACCAACCAAAAGATCTTGCGACTCAGGTATGTGTTTTGTGGGGGCCAGGGAATTAAATTTTGTGTGGTATTTAACTGTGGTTATAGTTTAGCAGTCAAGGCTATTAATTAGATCTGACAAACGTCAAATGAAAATAAATATTGTTGATTTGCTGTCAGAAATGTGTATATATAAAAGGAATTGTATGGCAGGTAATTCAGAGTCCTCTTAAACAATTTCATAAATATACTGTTTTTAGTTAATCTTTGTAAACATAAACTAATTACTTCTGTATGTGTTAATTCTAACAATTGTGACAGTGAAAATCCTTAGCTTTTAAATGCAAACTACTGTGTAGAAAACTGCTTTGAGTATATTGTCTTTACTTTCCCTGATCGAAAATGCGGTATAGATAGGTGATCTTGGCGTTGACAATAAGTTCTTTGGATCCTTTCAATGACTTTATTTCTTCTTGGAGGATATGGATGGATGATCTCTCACAGAGCTAGTGTTACTAATGACGTGCTAGGTCATTGATAGGCTGAAACTGCTGCTTCTGCAGCAGATCTGTTACAAAGAATCATGTGAGCGCTCATTCAAGCAGGCAGACAAGTTACCTGCATTGGCTCAGATCTTTTTCAGGCTGGTTTTGCATGGGTTAAGGAGACCTCCTATGATCTTTTCTACCAGCACCACTGTGGGAAGCCACAAGTACCTGTGGAATGGCAGTGGCAGGTAGTTGTAATGTTTTAGCATCTGTTTCCGAAATAATTTTGGTCAGTACTTGCATTTATGTACCAATGGAACTGTACTGAGTATGCAGAAAGCAAGGACATTACTGTCTGATTAAGGGCTCTTACTCTTTCAGAAGTTCAAGGTAAATTTCCTCTTAAGTAATTTTTTCAAAAAGTGTTTCAAGTTACTGTATTTTTAGCTGAATTGTAGCTGTTCCATACATGCATGTTGTTAGCTTGCAGCAAATGTGTGATGTTTCAAGTTGGCTTGGTCTGCAGCAAAGGAAGATTATGAAGAAGCTACATTACCTTGCATTTGGTGCTGATCTGTCAACTAATGCTGGATAATCTGTGACAGTGTTGTGAGTACTGTTTGTCAAAGGATGTTTTATGTTTGGCACTGGAAGATACTGGATCCAACTTGTCTAGAATAGGAAGACTGTGTATTTTCTTTTCTATGTAGCCATGAAGATGTACCTAAGCAAGACAAAAATGTTTGCTACTCAAACTAATCTGCTTTGCTCATGATACTACTTAATTGTATTTTCTTTGTATTTTTGCTCTTGTGATATTTAACTGTTTTCATTGCAGGGTAATTTAAAAACTTTCTATGATGCTTTGGATACTGAAAACTGAGAGTGTCATAGAGTCATAAGAATGGTTTGGGTTGGAAGAGTCCTTAAAGATCATCTAGTTTCAACCCCTCTGACATGATCAGGGACACCTCATACTAGACGAGGTTGCTCAAGGTTCCAGCCAATCTGGCTTGGAATACTTTCAGGGGTGAAACATCCACAACTTCTCTGGGCAACCTATTCCAGTATCTCATCACCCTTATGGTGAAGCATTTCTTCCTAATGTCTAATGCAAGTCTAACTTCCTCCAGTTTGAAACCATTACTCTCTATCCTGACACTACAAGCCTTTGTAAAAAGTCACTTTTGCACTATCCTGTAGGCCCTATTCAAATACCAGAAGGCTGCTATAAGGTCTCCCCAAAGCCTTCTTCAGGCTGAACAATGCCAACTCTCTTCACCTATCTTTGTAGGAGTAGGATAGGTCCTCTATACAGAGACTACTATATGACTATTTCGAAAAATGTCCTTGTCATCAGCAAAAAAGCAGCTCAGTCTGCCATGTGAAGTGGCAAATGGCAAAAGTGAAAGCTTGTTAGAATAAAGATGATAAGGCTAATGGACATACTGAAAAATGCACATTAAATGGTTGGCTGGCGTTGCTCAGTACTTCTCTTGGTTTTGGTTTATGCTAATGTTTAGTCCCTATGTGCTTGTGTGTTAATCATTTGTGTGCTTAGCAAGAAAATAAGGAGATTTGATGCCACAAGCTCCATCCTGAGTCAGCTAAATGTAATGATTTTGTATTGCCTCAATTTCACCAAAATCTGTCGGCATTAGTTGCTCAGTGACCTGCATATTTTGTTTGTAGTCCCTTACACTAACAAACCTGTTACCAGGAGTTGCAGCTTTCTTCTCCAGAAAAAAAGCTTCAGTTTTTTAAAATAAATGGCCACGTTTTCAAAGTTCACATTTTGGAGTATGGATAAATGTGGGAATTGACAAGAAAATATTGGCTACAAATTATTACTCAGAAATTATGTGATATCTAGGGGCATAAGCAGCAGACTATGTAGGTGACTATTTCACACTACATTCACTTCACTTTAGTGCCCCTTCCCAGGAAGCAATTTGAGTGATACAAGCTATATTTGTCAATACTACACATTGCATATAAGCCTCTCTTCTATCAGTATTCCACATTTCTTCTGCTTGGAAGAGCTTTGAAGGAGGAATATTTTGATGGAATTCATCTGTGTAATTTTGTTCCCCCTTCAAACATAGTTTTTTCCCCTGAAGTCTGCCATATATCAGCATTGAGACAGAAAATTAGAAATTTGACCTACTTGTCTTGCATGCAGGTTCCTGTCAAGAGGATATTAAGGAAGATATAAACCTTTCATATTTTATTAGCATTAATGTAACTATTGAAGAAAGATCAAAACAATAAATCTGCCAAGACACAGGAAAAGTTCTTTTACAAAAAATAGTTTCTACCTCATGCATTTATCAACCTGCATGCTGAAGGTGCTGTTCAGGTAAATTGTTGTATTACATCAAATAGTGAGTTTTCCCCTCCTGTTCACCAGAATCATCGCTGTGGTAAAAAGGATTTCTATTCAAACTGTGCCCACAGGACAAGGATTATAGTGAAAAGAATTAATAAAGCCTCACAATCATTAGCTGGGATGATGCATCAAAGATTTTGGGAGCCAGCAGTCTGAAGACTTTGTAGGAAAAATGGTGAGACTGTGTGGCTTAGCTTATAGCTGCTGACGTATTTTGATTTGGTTCTTAATGCTTAGGTAATGTCATGATTAATGGCAGATGCTGGGACTCTTACTCTAGTCAGTAGGGCACGCAGATCCCATTTATACTGAGTGCCCATGTTGTGAAAGTGCAGTGCAAAATGGCATATTACTCTTCTTGTTCTGCTCTGCAACTTTAATGATAATTTAATACACAATTCTAAACACCCAGGTTTTGAACCATTTTCATGCAGTTTAAAGATACCTGGAAAAAAAACGGGTGGCACTGTGTGAGTGTACTCAGTTGCTTTTTAATTGTGCAGTGGAAAATGTGGTAGAAACAGTCAGATAAAATGCATTAATGACACAATCAATTCATGCATTATATCCATAAAGTCAGTGAGGTTTTAAGTACTTTTTTTCTCAGCAGCTATTTATGAGAAACATGCATCTTTAATATTTTATATAGGTATCTGTGCAGATAGCTCACATTTTATGAGGCAGGCTGTCCTAGGTGGGTGTGGTAGTATTTATATTGTACATAATTACATTATCTGCCTTGGTGCTTTGTGCTTTCTCTAGTGTAAAACTTGGGTCTAGAAGATGCAGTTTTTTCACTGTTCAAGCAAAGCTGTATGGTCCATTTTGAAGTTTGGGGTTTATCAGTGCTCATATAGTAAGGTGTGTGCTTGACTGCTGCAGTGCCAGAAATCTAATTTTCTTTGAGGCTGTACCCATACAATCAACAGCCTTTTTGGAGCTACAAAAAGAGCAGGTTGTGGGAATAGAAGTACACAAATTTTGAGCCAGAGCCAAACCCAACAAATCATTACTTTTCAGTTTGGAGGATGCAATAGGATAGGATAGGATAGGATAGGATAGGATAGGATAGGATAGGATAGGATAGGATAGGATAGGATAGGATAGGATAGGGTAGGGTAGGGTAGGGTAGGGTAGGATAAGGTAGGGTAGGATAGGGTAGGGTAGGGTAGGGTAGAATAGAATAGAATAGAATAGAATAGAATAGAATAGAATAGAATAGAATAGAATAGAATAGAATAGAATAGAATAGAATAGAATAGAATAGACCAGACCTTCGAGATCGAGTCCAACCTAACATCCAACACCATCTAAGCAACTAAACCATGGCACCAAGCACCCCATCCAGTCTCTTCTTAAATACCTTCAGTGATAGTGACTCCACCACCTCCCTGGGCAGCACATTCCAATGGCCAATCACTCTTTCTGTGAAGAACTTCTTCCTAACATCCAGCCTAAACCTCCCCTGGCACAGCTTGAGACTGTGTCCTCATGTTCTGGTGCTGCTTGCCTGGGAGAAGAGATCAACCTCCACCTGGCTACAACCTCCTTTCTGGTAGTTGTAGACAGCAATAAGGTCTGCCCCGAGCCTCCCCTTCTCCAGGCTAAGCAAAGGGGTGACCTCATTCATGTTTATAAATATGTAAAGGGTGAGTGCCAAGAGGATGGAGCCAGGCTTTTCTCAGTGATGCTCAATGACAGGACAGGGGGCAGTGGGTGGAAGTTGAGCCATAGGAAGGTCCATGAAAACATGACAAAAAATTTGTTCACTGTGAGGGTGATGGAACACTGGAACAGGCTGCCCAGGAGGGTAAAACAGGCCTGGATGTGTTCCTGTGTGAGCTGGTGTAGGTGATCCTGCTCTGGCAGGGGGGTTGCGCTAGGTGATTTTTCGAGGTTCCTTCCAACCCCCTAACATTCTGTGATTCTATAATTTTTTTTTTCTGTCACTGTGTGTTTAAGTAAAGACAAAAGGACCTGGTAAACCACTGAGTAGATTTTCTTTTTTAATTTTTATGTCTTAATTACTCTGGATTGTCAAGCATGTGAGCAAAAAAAGATACAAAAGATGATTGCAGGGAGTTTATAACATTGAAACCACGGTGAGATATGTTTTTCATTGGTGTTCCGAGGGACTTTTAAGGTATTCTTTAGTGTTTGACTTCTAGAGGGCATTGTGTTAGAAATCCAACCTTCTTGGAGCTCTCTCCCCAACAGGAAAGTGATGATAGAACAGCCTTCAAGCTGCACAATAAATCACCCAGTTCTGGCAGTAATAGTGCCCATTAGGGACACTCTTCTTTTTTCTCTTCCCCTCCCTCCCTGCCCCCGCTGCTCAGTTTCCAGCTGCACTAATAGAACAGTGCATCAAGCAAGGCTGTAAATAAAAGTTATAACCTAATAGGTGGGCGCTGAAGTGGAACGGACAGGAGCTGAGGCATGGAGGCCCTATTACTGCTCATCAGCAATTATAAACAGGATAAAGTGTCTGGGACTTGCACTGATGTGGCAAGAGCTAAACAGAGGCTGGAAGATGACACTGTACCGTGATCAGATGATGTATGTTGATGGGTTTTTACTGTCTCGTCTTATTGCCTATTTCTGTGGTGTGTTTGTATTATCTGTTCTGTGCTTCTCTATCTGTCTGGATGGACAGATTGGTTTCCTCTCCTGCTCAAAGGAACTCGAACAGATACACTCAAGCTTGCTTTTTTTTACGAGTATACTTTGCATTCATTGCCAGTACTAGCCATGTAAGAGCCTTCTCAAAGCATTGTGACTTTTGTAGGTTCAAAACCTCCTAATGGTAAGGACCAAAATAGTCACGTCTGTAAACAAGTTTAAGGACTTCCTACAATTGTAGGGTTTATTTTCACTATCACCTTGTTCAGCTTTACAAAATCACTCTCACTCATTAAAAATGGTGGATATGGTCACCTGAATGGTCTCTTACATTAAATGCATCCCATGCATTTTAGACTAAATGTGTTAAAACCAATGTGGTTGAAGAATCTAAAGAGATGGGTTTGGGGGGTTCAGTACATCAAAACATTTTGATAAAAGTCAGCTATAGCTTGCCTCTGGTTTATTAAAACTTCAGCTGTTCCTGGGAAGGCTTTTAAGAGCTTGTTAGCACGCGATAATTGGTAATATCCCCCCAAAAGCCTTTCTTCATCTTTTATCTATCACAGTCTAGCACATTTCTGTGCTAGACATCTAAATCATCTCTTTTCTAAACCATAGTGAAAGAAAGCGCCTTGAAATTTTGCCTGTGCTTTCTTTAATCTAAAGAGCAGTTTCGCAAGCATCTTCATAGTTCATACATTGATCACTCATGCTGTTTACTTCAGAAGAGAATTTTCTTCTGAGTAGTGGAAAAAAAATACAACATTCAGAAATTAAAAAGTGTGCAGCAGCATGATTGGATGTGACAACAGTGACTCCTATCTTGTCTATTCAGTACAGCCAAGATAAAATAAATAGATTGTTTTTCTATCATCTTATGATACTAGGACAGAAATACTCACATCTGCCTGTGTTAAAGTACACTAAACCGAGATGAATGGAAACTCATCCTTTTCATAGTCAGTATTTCTTTGACATTAACTTTCATTCTTACTAGTTCCCAGGGGGTTCCTTTTCTTTGTATTGTTCATAAAGTGAGGAAGCTAGATAGTTAAAGTGGCTGAAGGGACAAAAAAATGTAATGTGGCTATGGAAGCCCTATTTCACATGCTGCATAGATGAATTAGAAATATTACACAGACAGTGTTTTGAAGATGTTTATAAAATTCCCATTTAGGAAAAACTCCATTTGTAATCAATCTGTTGGAGTAATTAATGAAAGGATTATAGCTTTAAGAATTAAAATTAGTTTTATGTAATGTGATAAATATTTTTCTGTGTCCTTAAAGATGGTTTTCAGTCTGGCTGTGAAATTCTTGCCAGGTAGAAAATTACATGCTTTGAAGGTTGTTATCTTTTAAATTTCACTGGACTTTAATACTTTAAAGTCTAGGGAATTATGACAAAGGATTTGTTCTTGAATTTGTTGAAATAGAAAAGTAAATATTTTACTCTTTATGTATATTTTAACTAAACTGAAACAACTTCTACCCTAATTTTTTTTTAAGTGGTTTCATGCCATGTTTAATTTTCATAACTATCAGGATCTCTGTGAACATCATTTAACTGATCTTGGACAGCAGGTATATAGTTTATAGTAGAGAATGTACATCTATTAAGGTTACTTCACATTATGCTCCCAACAGCTCTGAATATCCTGTTTCATTGCCACCATCCATGCACAGACTGCTGGAAAGCCATTAGCCATTCTCAAGCAACAAAATCACAGCTCAGAACTTCAAATAAACTGTGTCTCCATTAAATTCAAAGGCAAAGAAATCAAGGTTCATAGAATCACCTGGATTGGAAGGGACCTCTGAAGTTCATCTAGTCCAACCACCCTGCAGTGAACAGGGACATCCTCAACTAGATCACATCACCCAGAGCCCCGTTGAGCCTCACCTTGAATATCTCCAGGGATGGGGCCTCAACCATCTCTCTGGGCAGCCTGTTCCAATGCTCAACCACTCGTGTAAAGCATTTTTTCCTACCATCCAATCTAAATCCACTCTTCTCTAATTCCAAACCATTTCCCAGGGTTGCATGTCTTGCATTTCCCACCTACAACTTTTTCCTAAAACTGAATTAAAGTATGTCTTGGAACATGATCAGGGGAGCTTGGGATTTGCTTTAATTTCAATTGAGCTTGCCCAATGGCAAGACAATATGGAGAATGCCATAAATAGCTGAAATTAACAACTCTAAAATCTGTGAGGATGTCTGCTCCTGTCAGCCTGAAGAATGGAACTGATTTTACTTCAGATTGTTTCTGTCAGCACCTTGATCAGATGTGTACAGATCAGGCAACTTTCTTACTGGTAAGCTTTAACAAATGTGACATAGCTTTTCATAGTTCTAAATTTGTTATTTTATCTCAATAAAGATTTTTTAAAGCAAGTTTAGCATTAAATAACTGGCCTAAGATATACTTAAAAATCATACAGCCATATATATTTCTTAAGTGAAGACACATGTATCTTGCAGCACACTAATTCATGATCCAGTTACTGCTGTACATTTTGGTTTCAGGGCAGTGCCCCAAAGTTTTCATCTGACTGTTGCTGAAGGCTTCTCTTCTGACTAAAGATTTCAGTGAGCATCAGACAGCCTTTAAGTACAAGTTTTCACTGTGTTCCATTTGGATGTTAATTTTTCTAAGGATCTTGAAAATACCTGGAAGCAATTATAGAGCCTCTTGGAACTATGCTTAAGACAGAGCATACACAAGGGAAAGTGAATCTCCCTGCAAAGTGAGGGGTTTATAAATATTTGTATGTTCACTGAATTGGTATGTAAACAAGTTATCTCTTTTTGCTATTCCTGTTCAAATTATTTTCCATAACATAATCTTCCTGGAATAACCAATGAGACCAACATCTTGGGGCCAAAGAGGGTTGAGCAAGAATAAGAGACAAGATGTGAGAATAGAGTAGAGTAGAGTAGAGTAGAGTAGAGTAGAGTAGAGTAGAGTAGAGTAGAGTAGAGTAGAGTAGAGTAGAATAGAATAGAATAGAATAGAATAGAATAGAATAGAATAGAATAGAATAGAATAGAATAGAATAGAATAGAATAGAATTAACCAGGTTGGAAAAGACCTTTGAGATCATCGAGTCCAACCTATCATCCAACACTGTCTAATCAGCTATACTACATTGCCCTTTGTGCAGACTTGGTGTGCAGATTAGTGTGGATGATTCACAAGTATCTCTTGAATTGAGGGGCCTAGACCTGGACACAGTACTCAAGATGTGGCCTAACCAGTGCTGAGTACAGGGGCAAAATGACGATGGGATGCATCAGTGAACAGGGCATATTACTTTTCATTATCTGGTAGAGGTGAGGCCTCTTCAGCACATGTCGCCTCCTTCTCCATCTAGATAAAAACAATAAGAAGTACCCAGTTAACCAGCCTGACTTCTGATGCATTGTAGACAGAAATCAGGTGTGCAGAAATTGGCTTCTTTGCCAGGGCTGGGTTTTTTGCCTCACAAAAATAGCTAGAAAAAGTAGCACAATCAAAACATAAACTGATTTTTAAGCTTCAAAATAACTGAATCAAAAGAAAGTGTATTTTGAAGCTAGGTAAGCTGTATATTTCAGAATCTACTCTTAATGCATTCAGTAAAATCTTTATCAAAATACATGAGCTCTTAGTTATCTTCCTTGATATTAATCAGTTACAGTCCTTGGAATTATAGTCTCATTGTGAAATTTCTGTTCCTTATGGCATCACTGAGGTTCAGCAGCTAATGACAAATAAGTGTTTGGAAAGGTAAATATGGAAAATTTGTATTTTATTTTTTTCCCCCCACTGCTACCAGGCAAGAGTTCTTTATGATTCCCCTTCTGAATCTGTGACTTAGCCTTGGAAAACACTCATTACACCAATGAGGGGGAAGAGTGTGCTAAGCAAAACTCAGTGTATGAATGAAAAATAACAGAGCAAGTAGTTTCTATATAGAACCAGTTTTAGGCTATTAGTTTGAAGAATTACTTTCCCAAATCCCATATACCATCTGATTGATGAGGACATAGCTGGAGTATACTACTAGGATTTTGAAGCAGAGCAGCACTACTTATTTATGCACTCTTGAGCTGACTAGTGAATATACAGTATTTGTAGCCTAATTTATTCTTGTTAATCCAGCATTAGGGAACTTCACAAAGCTTATGAGGGCTCTCATTAAAATCAGCAAGAATAAAACTGTGATATTTCTGAATGCTTTTTAATTTCCCATTTTATCAGAAACAGTGTAAGCTTTTTTGTATTTGTTTGCATATGCATATTCACATGTGAAAATACACATTTGAATATTAGTAAGTAGTCTTGTAGTGTGGAATGATCAGAATGTTCATCATTTCCCTTAATTTTTTGATTATGTGTATTCCCATATTACAGGGTTTTTTTTTTTCTACCTTCTTGTGTTTCTGGTTTTCCATTTAGCTATCTGTATTTGTGCATTATTCCTTTACTTAATAATCCTTAATCCTGTTCTGATTATTTAGGCCACTTACAGTATCTTTTGTTCTCCAGCTTTAACTGTCATTAGAATCTGCCTGTGACCCTCTCTCAACCCTAATGCTGTGCTGCTAAAACACATTATTTAATAAGAAGAACATAAGTAATTTAATTTTTTTTTTAACTGGTGACTTTAGTGTTGTGGCCTGTTTTCTCCTCTGGACTTTTCAAGGTTCATTCCTTATAGTAGTCTGAATGTACGAATGGCTTGAGATGCTGTTTGTCAGCGGTTAAAAAAACCAAACAGCCCAAACCAACTTCCTTTAACATCCTTAGAATACCATCAGGCTTCTACACAGCATAAACTGTCCTGAGTAATCAAGACAAAGGGAATCAAGTCTTGTGTCTGGATGCCCTAGCAGTCACTGTCTGCATATGATTTCACTGTCAGCAGCTGGTTCTAAACATGTTCATACAATCAATAAGGTTGGAAAAGACCTCAAAGATCATCAAGTCCAACCTGTCACCCAACACCTCATGACTACTAGACCATGGCACCACGTGCCACATCCAGTCCTCTCTTGAACACTTCCAGGGATGGTGACTCCACCACCTCCCTGGGCAGCCCATTCCAATGCCTAACAACTCTCTCTGTGAAGAACTTTCTCCTCACCTCAAGCCTAAACTTCCCTGGCGCAGCTTGAGACTGTGTCCTTTTGTGTGTTCTTCAGCTTCTTACTCCTGTAGCAAGAGATGGACAGCAAGCAGCAGAACAAGTGTTTAGCTGAACTGTACAATGTGTTCCCACTTCACAAACAGTGGAGAGGGGAGTAATGTAAGAATTTGAGTATAAAACATGTAGCATAGGAGATTAAGTATGAGATGGAAATTAATTAGATTTTTACTTAATGTAGGAATTCTGAAATGTATTGACAAGAAAGAATAATAGACATTTTCTTACTTTTTGTAATTATAACTTAGTTAAAATGCATGCAGTAGCCTATGTAGTTCACCATTCATCATACAGCTTTCAATGTGCATTTCATTCATCTGGGTTGTTGGCACTGGGTTATTCTCCACTTTTTCATTAGAGATGGTAGTTAATAGCCTCATTAAATTACACTGCAGTTCACTGTAGTTCTTTATTGACAGATGGTAGTACCAACCATAGCACTTCAGAGGCAAACAAAAAGGAGGAGAGGTAGGAAGGAATTAGTATGTAGGTTGGGGTGGGATTTTTTCCCCCATCCATGAGTCTCTCTGGATTTACAGTGTGGTTGATAATGGAAAAGGCCTCCAGATTCAACCTCCTTGGTGGTTCAACCTCCTTGCTCAGAGCTGGGGGCTGTGTCCAGAGGTCACAGAAGCCGGAAGCCTCCACAAACCCCCTGTGGCAACCTGTGTCAATGTCAGGTCTCTCCTGCAGTGAAAAATTGTTTCATGTGTGGGAAGTTACTAAAATTATATGGTTTTGTATGATTGTGATCCCACATTTTTCTGTTTTCCTGAAATCATATGGGAGGAGCAATATATACATTGACACTCATTCATACACACATACATACATACAAAAATTACTCTGACCAGGGGGGTTTCCGTGTTGCTTGCTAATTGTAAATATCTGTATAATATTATAAATCCTGTATATTTTATACATATTCATTGCATTCCATCATCGAGTGTAGATTTTGCTTGTAACTAGAGCTTCATTTGCTTCTAACTGAGTTGGTCTGGCAAAGTTAATGCTGTGGGGAAACTTCAACCCCAGCACATTACAAAAAATAATTGGCACCTATTCAGGGTGGGACAATTGCTTGATTGATTAATTCCTGCTCAGATTAAGGAACCAAAATGAAGCTGGTTTGGGTTTTGTGGCATTTGATATATTCTGCTCTAACAGTGATTCTGTTATCTCCATTGTCTCCTTCCTCCCTCTGGAAGCTTATCTAACATCAGAGCCCTGCACCACCTATACAAAGTTAATGCTGGGGGGAAACTTCAACCCACCACAATACCAGAGAGATAACAGCTCGGCATGCTGAGAGAAGAGACAGGAAAAGGGCAGAATAGCCTGTGCTGTGCATTTATATAGGGGAGATGCAGGAATGATGGGATGAAATCACAAAAGATTACATTTTTCCAGTGTCCACTTCCTGGGTTGCCTAGGCCCTGGAGGACTTTTCTTCTCTATGGTGTTGACATCCAGTCTTAAACCCGCCACACAGGGCCACGTACACAAGTCTTTGCTGCTCTGCAGAGTTCATCTCTGTGTTTTACAAATGCCTGTGTTTACTGTGCTAGCAAAGTACTTGGTACAAATTAGTTTGATTCTCCTTTCATTGCAGTGTGCCATCTCTCATTTTGGGGAAATTAAACCATACTATTGTTGAGCTCAGAAACACTGTTCACAGTCAGAGCAGTACACATACTCAATTTAATTTATTTTGCTGTCTATTGGTGTTCATCAAATTCAAAAAAAAAAAAGGCAACACTAAGTCACTGTAACAGAAGTTTTTTCTTCATCTCTGTTGCAAAGAGAGGAGGTGAATTTTGCTGGTAGAGTCTTTAACACATCAGTAATACCTTGAATTTGGATTGTCTTAAAGTATTTCTTTCAATTAGGTATCTCAATCAGCTAGGCTAAAAGTTGTGGGATTTTTTTTGTTGGTGGTGGTTGCTTGGTTTTACTTATTAGTATTTTACTTATTAGAGCTGGGAACAACCACTGTTGAATGGTTTTGATAGTTGATAAGAAATAATAACTTTTGTAGTGCAACTTCTGGCAGTTACTTACAGTCTCCAGAGTGATTTCACACTGAGGCAAGTAAATGACAGATGGGACTTGAGTTCTACAGGGGCTATTCCTATGCAGTCTCCCTGCTCCACATTGTATAGGGACGATGAGTTTTAGTGCAATTGCTGTTAAGCTCTATGGAGGGGAAAACATAAATCAGTGAAATGGTGATGCTAAGGGCACTGCCATCATACTGAAGAGATTGCCTGGTTAAATGTTACCAAAGGGTTTATGTAAGAGTTTTTGATACATCTGTCTATAGTGTTTTAAGAAAAATTGAGGTGATTTCACACAAGAAATTAATTTCTTATGAGTATGGCTATTTCCAAAGAGGTGCGCACTTAGGTTTCTGATGCAGCTTTGAGATAGTCATGACTGCATGAGAGGATGAGGTGTTAATCTCAATTAAACTACCAGAGTTCAAAAATAACTATTTCCATGGCGTTATCCTGCAACGGGGAGGAACTGAGGTGGTCACAGTTGTCAAACTTGGCTCATAAGATGTTAATCATGAATTTCTCTCTTTTCATTAGGAGACAACAAACAAATGGGTTTTGGAACAACTGTGTGTTCATTTTATGTGAAGTAGAGGAGATGATCTGAAATTATGATTTTGGTAAATGGGATAGGAAAGATTTGTAAAGAGACAGTTTCTTCTAGATTAAATTTCTAATGCATGGTCAAAATGCCAGGAAATTAAGTAATCTCTTATCTAAAAATGGAATTATGAAGGAAATAAAACCCCCTGAAAGCTAGAAACTGGCGACAAGATACTGCTCAGACTTTAGTTAATCCCTGTAATATAGTTATTGTCTGTGACCATACAAATTTCTCCATGGCCAGAGATTTTAACAGCTTGAGCTCCTTTTAAAATACTTTCAGAAGAGATGGCAGTGATGTTTGAAGGTTCATTAATTATTGCTCTTCCTGATGTTTGCGCAGGCAGCTGAGATCACAGCTGTCAGTCTGTCAGTGTTATGTGTTCTTTATGAAAAGAAAAAAACTGAGTGCCTCAGAAGCTGTCACTGAACCCGAGATTAAACAGATTAATTTCATTCTTGAAGCAAGCAACAGTAGAGGAGGGCTCCTCCTTACATCTCTTCCATCCACCTCCTTCCCTGTTACATTTTCTCAGCCCATATGTTTGCTGGGTTTAAAGCTTCCCAACTTCTTCCCAAAATGCTGTGGAAGAACATGATTGCTAGTGCAACCATGTGCATGCAGCCTGCAAAACTCCTTCATGACTGGAGAGTAGGAGTGGGGTTCAACTCTGGCAGCTGTGACATCATTTTATTTTGAGGGGCAAACCTAGGTAATGAAGACAAACTGTGACAGTAAGAAACAAATGTGAATTTCTGGCCAAGACATAAAAGAACTTTAAAGAAAACTATTCTACTTCTTGTTGCTAGAGAAGCCTCTCCAGTTTTAGTTCTGCCAGCTAAATTAATTTTCTCTTATTTCAAAAGGCAGTTTGATAGAATCACCACAATTAAAAGAGTCTGCATCATCAGGTATAGATAAATCCTTATTTCTTAAGTCTGAATAAAAATTGCAGTTGGAGAGTGTTCAGGGCAGTTACTCTGCTGAGCGGTTTCTTTGTGAAATTTTGTGGGCATTTCATCTCAAAGGTCTTTTCCAACCTGGTCTGGTCTATTCTATTCTATTCTATTCTATTCTATTCTATTCTATTCTATTCTATTCTATTCTATTCTGTTCTATGGGAGTTTTTTATGTCTGCAGGTAAAATGCAAGTATTCCTATTTTTTATTGTCTGACTGGGTATTTGTGGGTCTAAGTGTAATGCTAAAATGCAGGCTGAGTGTTGAAAATTTTTCTTAAAAGCATCCTTAGAAGGATGAACCATCCTTCTAACAGAAGCCACTGTCAGTCACTGGCTGAAAGAATCCTCATCTCTGTAGCTGTTTTTTTTATTGTTTTATGGTTTACACTGAGAATTTGCCCTTGAGTCTAGTTGCAGCACTCTACTGTGTTCCTAGACGGTTCTTTTCTGCAGTCCAGGTAGTAAAGCCATGCAAACCAATTTCCTTTTGCTCTCAGATCTCTGAAGTGTAATGTTACAAGAATCTAGATGCTTTGTGCCCTGACAACATGATAAATCCATACAAGACTGAATCTAAAAGTTCTGATTTCTGTGCTTTTTCCTTGCTCTTTGTACTTGCCCATGAGCAGATACAAGCATGTGTACTGTTGGTCTGTTTTGTAATGAGTATTAGCTTGGGCTGGTGTGTTCAAGGTGCTGTGCAGTCACTGATCAGATATCTGGTACTGTCCCTGGGAGTCAGGCTAAGTGTCCCTTGGTGTTAACACTGCTTAATTTACAGCAAAAAGATGGGCATTAAAAAAAGTTAGATACCTAAATTTTCATTTCTAATTGTTTAACCAACTTATGTTAATGTTCAGGTAGTAATTGCCAATTAACAGGAAATGTGTAAGGAAGTACTTCAATTATAGGGCTACTAGCCCAACATGGGGTAGCTATTTTTCTCATTAAAACATATGGCTTTGTTAACTGATTAGACATTGGTTAAGTCATACACATGAATCCCTTGTTTGGCCTTTATTATAAACAGACCAGAATGGATTCCATCAGCTTAATTCAGAATGCCAGATATGCTTGCGAGAACTACCAGAACAGTTTATCTTTCCAGAAGCAAAGATGTTTGGGAACTAGCTATTTCCAAATATCTGTTTCTCTGAGTAATAAATAAACATCAAATTATATAGTTCCCCATATTTGGCAACAAGGTGGACAGGAACAGGCTTTTACTGAATTCCAAGTTGACCAGCTTGGAGCACACAAGCTGTCTGTTGACAGATGCACCCTACTACGTTCTAGACTAGCCAACATTTCTTAGCACTCTGAAAACAAGTGTCTGTGTGATAAGACTGTCACCTTAGAGTATGAGTTGGGACCTCTGTTCTGAGAGTTGGGCAGTCTATTCAGAGGGTCTTTCTCTTGAATCACCTTCCATAGATATTTAATTAAAGACAGAGGTAATTGTTCCATAAATGTATTAATTCATTTTGCACTACTTTATTTTCCTCGTCAAGGCTCCTGCATGCTCAGGCATGCAGAATTGTAACATGTTATGTACAAATCTTAGTTTAGCCCTAATAGATGTATTTTGTAATCTGTGACATACATCATAAAGAAGGCTATGTTGAGGCACATGTCAGATAAAATTACTGCAGCTTAATGAAAACTTACCACTTGTATACTGGGCAGAAAGCACTTTTGTATGAGATGTACAGTGTAGAAACTTTGTACTTCTTGTAAAGCCAGCTGCATTTTCAGCATATCTTAAGAGCAGTGTAACAGAAATAAAGCAAACCCAAAGGTGGCAAGTTATATATTTGTAATGGTGTTCCAGTTTGAGACAGATCCTCCCACCAGGGCAAAAAAACCCCTGAGACTCATGCAAACAGATTGCAGAAGTGATGGAAAGTTTAAATGGGAAAAGCAGTGAATGTTTTACAGAAAACCACAAGCACAGTGACAAAGGAGATCCCAAAACATACCCAGAAGCATCCCAACACTCCCCTCTCCCCACCTGAGGGTACACCCAAAATCCCCAGGGCTCTTTCTTCCCCCATCTCCACTGTTAGGCTAATCTCAGCTGGCTAGATCTGAGATTGCCCTTCCTCCTTTTCCTCTTGGCATTAAGGCTGGCCAGGCCTAAAAATGCCTTGAGATAACTCCCCCTCCATTACCAGACAGGGAGCATCTCCCACAAGGGCAGCGAGGGAAGAAGGAGGAAGTGTAAGACTTTGCAGGTGGTTTCATAGGGAGCAGGACATTATGGGAATGAAATATGCTACTTCCTGTGTCCACCCACTGGGCTGGATGCCCAGGGCACTGAAGGTGTATCTTGTGTGGTAGCAGCAGAAGGCACCCAACCTAAACCACCACAAATGGCTGTAAGATTGGAGCCCAGTAACTGGAAAAACACTGTGAGGGAAGGCCTGAAACACAGGTAAGAAAAGTGGATAAAGTTTATACTGCATGTGAGAAACCATGTAGAGCATACCCCAGAGGGAGATATTACCAAGTATTCCTAGTCTGACTTCATTAGAGATTTGCTTAAGGATGTTCATAAGCAGTGGATCAGATAAGCTCATTTAAATAATGAGGATATGGACAATGTTGTAGCTTCAGCAATTATCTTTTCCTGGATAATCCAGGACAGCTAACACGAAGTAGGCATGTTCTCCATAGGCACAGGATACCACACAGTGGAAACTTAAAGATGAAAATATGGCTATCTTTCTGCCAAAAATATATAGTTATCTTGTTATTTGTTGCCTTTATGTTCTTTCAGAATGAATTTAACTGAACTAATGTAACTGCAAATGATTTAATTTTTAGTATGGGTTAAATTTATTTACAGCTTCTATTAAGAAGAAATCCAGAACTGATTCTGCTATGCACAAGTTTGGGAAGGGTAAAAGGTCTTTTCTAGCTTGACCTGGCTCAGATTGCAGAGCAGCAGATCCACTGATATTCACTACCTCTGACATGCCACAAAAATGAGGTTTGGGTATCCCACATTCCACTCAGTAATGTGGGTTTCATGAGCGTTGGTCAACGTACTCTCCATTGTGAAAGAAAGACAACACAGACAAAAGACACTACACTACCTGAAGTTAACACTGTCCTGAACTTTAACTTTTCTTATAAGCTGAAATGTATTAAGTTATTAATGCAAATAGTATTCTGACTAATTCTTTGAAAATAGCTGAGTGCTTTGAATTTATAGCATGCACAGACAAGTTGGTCTTATTTTGTTTGAGCTTGTATTGTTGTTGTTTCCTGATTTAGATTTAAATTGTTACCCATGTGGAAATAGAGGAAAGCACAGTGTGGTCATAAAAGATGTAATTTATATTCTCTGCCTTAAAAATCTCCTTTCTGCCTAGGAAGGAAATAGGTCAAACCTGTGTTGAGTTGTTTTTCAGCAGCAGGCTACTTCAGTTAGTTTGTGCAGGGAGAACGAAGAAGGCACAGAGGAGAAACTGAATGAGATGACAGATGAAGCCTGCCGTTGTTTAGGATGGTGTGTACTCTGTATGACCCAGCCATGACTGGAAGAAAGCTAATCAGTTCAGTTCATTTTATATTCAATATTGCCAGCAGGAGAGGTTCTTTTAGGGAACAAAGAAAATTTGTCCTTTGCTTGATGCTCATTCTGATTGTTAAGAAGAAACGTGTATGCAATAGAATGGACAGAATCATGCTGCTTGGTGGTGACCCCAGCTGAAAGCAATATACCTTCAATCTGCCCAAAGGGATGCCTCAGCAAGGAAGTTCTAATATTTTTCCTAAAATATTTGTTGTGAATACAACAGATTCACAGTCGGAGAGTGAGGCTTCTCCTGTGAAACGGCCACGGCTACTGGATGACAGTAACGACAGGCCTGAAGAAACCAGTCGATCCAAACAGAAGAGTAGACGCCGATGCTTCCAGTGCCAAACAAAACTGGAGCTAGTACAGCAGGAACTGGGATCATGTCGCTGTGGTGAGTACTGTTTGTCAGTAGCATCTGGCTTTTCTAATGCAGCCATGCTCACATCCGTATCAAGGGTGGAAATACACAGAACACCTGCATTTTTTTAATCTTTCAAAGATACTTTAAACAGAAGCTATAGCTTCCACTGGTAGTAAAAAGTTATAATTAGTTCCTGTATAATTTCCCCTCTAAAACTTTGGCCTTGATGCTTTGTCTCAAGAGATCTCAGATGTTAATGAATCTAGCTTCAGAAGTCCCTGTAAGGCGGGAGAGCATCATACCCACTTGACAGGAGAAGAAGCACAAAGCACATCAGTAAATATGCAAAGATGACAGAGTTTTTACAGAGCTTAAAGGAACATAGGTCAGCATCTACATTCTGCATTTTATAATGATGTTATTATTAAAAATTTAAAACAAAAATAGCCCTTTAATTGAAGATGTGTTCATTCTCCCAGTTAACAGGGTGGGGGAGAAGACTTAAAAATATCCAGTGTGGCTTTTCAAACGCTGGTGATACTGTTCAGCTGATTGAATTGAGGCTGATAATCTCATGCAGGCAGCTAATTTGGGGGGTTACATGGCATGCAAATAATCTTTCTGAAACAATAATTAATGTGCCTAGATTCCAGAGGAGATGCTCTGTCCTTCATGGAACAATTGTATACAGAACTCGTTTAAATGTGCTTGTCATACCCAGAGAAAATGCACATAGTAGTTTTACCTGCTAATTATTTTTTCATAGTCATGTATTGAAAGCTCTCTGACCATGCTTGTATTCATACATTTGGGAGAAGTTTGTTTAGTTGCTACATTGTGTCTGACCTGCCCTTCTCTTTTTTTTAATAAATGGATGACAAATGCTTCTAGTTGGATCATCTCAAGTTTCCTTGAAAGTAGTTCCATAATTGAACATTGTTGGAATAGAATAGAATAGAATAGAATAGAATAGAATAGAATAGAATAGAATAGAATAGAATAGAATAGAATAGAATAGAATAGAATAGAATAGAATAGAATAGAATAGAATAGAATAGAATAGAATAGACCAGGTTGGAAAAGACCTTTGAGATCATTGAGTCCAACCTATCATCCAACACCATCTAACCAACTAAACCATGGCACCAAGCACCCCATCCACTCTCTTCTTGAACACCTCCAGTGATGGTGACTCCACCACCTCCCTGGGCAGCCCATTCCAATGGCAAATCACTCTTTCTGTGAAGAACTTCTTCCTAATATCCAGCCTAAACCTCCCCTGGCGCAGCTTGAGACTATTGCAGAAATCATTCTTTGAGTAGTTTCTCCTAGATATATAAAGCTTTATGGAAAGACATCTGTTAACGTTCATAACATATGTTAATAAAACATGAATATGAAACAAAAAATTCTGAGATCCTCAGCAATAAATGAGGAAATGAATATTTGCATTCCTGCTTTACATATTACATCCTATATGGGATGCATAATAAACATTCATATCCCACACAGTCAATGAGAGAAGTGGGAAGCAGGGGTCTTATTTCCAGGTTTACAACACAGTTGAAAAGACTGAAGATCTTAGGGGCATCCAGCACCAGAACAAGAGGACACAGTCTCAAGCTGTGCCAGGGGAAGTTTAGGCTCGAGGTGAAGAGAAAGTTCTTCACAGAGAGAGATGTTAGCTATTGGAATGGGCTGCCCAGGGAGGTGGTGGAGTCACCATCCCTGGAGGTGTTCAAGAGGGGATTGGACTTGGCACTTGGTGCCATGGTTTAGTAGTCATGAGGTCTTGGGTGACAGGTTGGACTTGATGATCTTAGAGGACTTTTCCAACCTTATTGATTCTATGATTCTATGATCTGTGCAGCTGTAATGTTTCATTAATGCTGTATTCAGTATTTATGTGTTATCTGTAATGAAATGCTCTCATGTTACATGAAAATAGACATGCCCTGCACTACTTGCTTTTAATAATAAGAAGCAGCAAACAAAACCATACCACTGACCAGAACATGTCATCTCAGCTTCACATCAGCAAAACTGCTTTTTCAGTATTCAACAGCTTGTAGCTTTTGTCATTTTTAAAGAGGCTCCTTATAGACACCATTCTCACTAACTTTACTCTGCTATCTGTAAAATTTGGTAGCTTTGGTCATGAACAACCAGCCAGATCAAAAACTCTGGGAAGGGCGTGATGTGAAATAGGACAGAATAAATGTGTTCAAATTTTCATTTGTAAATCCATATTGGATCAGGTAAGCCTTTTTCTCACATTGAAAAGCACAGGTGATGACACATGCATAACTGGAAGTGTTGGAAATACCACTCACTGGTGTAAAATAAACACATATGTTCTTAAAAGTAATGGCCAAGGTAAAACGGGTTGATCTGGACTTTGGACCGCTGCTATCAAATTCATTGGCATATTGATCTTTAACTAAAGCAATGCAAAAAAGCAAGGAAAAACCCCTCGACTTTAAACATCACAGGAAATTGTGATAGAATCAGTAGAAAGGCATGTGCCATCTTTAAAAGGACAAATGTATGTGATTTGCTTGGACGTACGGAGAAAGGATTAACCACATAAACATTACATAGTTCCAAACACTGGTATTAAAATCCAAACTGACTCTTAAGACTCCACAGAAGAGCAATTTTATTGCTGTCCTAATGTTAAAAGCCTGGGAGATCATCTCCTTTTTTGTTGATGTGTCTTTTGGTGACTCTTCCAATGAGATGACATGGGACATGGTGGAAAGACAAATCTATACATACTGGACAATGTTTTAATATGGATATCTGCAGATATTAATTCAGAGTATCTAGGACTTGTCCAATGGAGCACAACCTTTTAAAGAGGGACAGAGAGAATGATCTGCTTCCTTAGACCTAAGGGTTTAATACCAATTCTAAGATCTTTGGGAAACTGTTGTATTTGGTCTGCTATCTTCCAGTAAGACCTGTCCAGGGAGGTGATGCTGCTGAGCTTGTTCCCTTGACACTACATAGAATTTTAGACAGATTGGACAGAGCAGCAAGGCTTTGGCACAAAGATAAATGATTCCCTACTTTGAAGGGAGTTCTAGCAAGAGTTCTTAAAATTCAAACACAACATTTTTCAACTGCAGAAAGGCTTGTTTATTTTCATACACTCATACTCTCAAGATCTTTCTTTTATTCTGCTTCCCCTCTATACAAGTTATTAACTGCTGACAAGAAATTCACATCTCATAAATAATGCTTAAGAGCCATTGCTATATAAATTGAATGTGTTATGAATTGTGATGGGCTTTTTTGTAGCATTCTGTGCCTGGAGCAGGAAGAACAGAGGATGTCATTTTCATTAATTTCTAATGAGGTGCCAATTAAAGGCAAGGAAGGAACTTAGAAGGGAAGAGTCACAGAGCTCCCCTGAATCCTGTACCCTGGGGCTGTCAAATGAGTGTGCTGCCAAGCTGCCTCTGAAAGTTCCAGTAAATTACAAACTCATCCAGAGCGCACACAGACAAATTCAGCTTCTCTTTGATCTTCAAAAGAGCAATTTGTAAGACGAGTTCTGAGCCTTTTCACGTGGTGAACTGGGGAAAGTGATAGGAATTGCTAATTGCTGATGCACTTTGCAAGCTTCAGTGAGAAAGTGAAATTTTTTAATGAATTCTCATTTTGTGCCTATCTGACTGGATAACCTTTAAATCAACACTACCAGGAGAAAACCAGCTTCCTATCAAACGTTTCTAGATGACAGTTACAACTAGGCATGCTTTTCAGACAGCAATTTTCCCCTGGTTTTGGTGAGTCTTCCAATAGTTTTGTGTCTCTTGATGGATAATTATCATACTGAAATAATGTAATTATTTAGTAATAGACTTAGTAGCAGTTATATCGTCAGGAGTTATGGGAATCATATTCTTTAGGTTACAGTCTGTTACAGCATTTCTCTGATTGTGTAAGCAGCCCTAAATCAGTCATGTATGATCCTTGATCTGAAAATTAAGTTGTCAGTTCAGTGATGTGATAAGCATCACTACTGTAAAACTAGGGACAGCAAATTTATGAGTAAATATAACTGTATAACAGAGAGTTCTGGAAATGTATTTTAGAGAAAGGCAGGTTGATTATTTGCAAATCACACTGTAAATTTATAGGCCTTGTCTTAATTACTTGACTAGATTTACAGCACTATTAAAATAAAGTCGTATACATTTTTAAAAGATACTGAGCTGTAAACTTAAAAGCCATAGAAATCATTTGCACAGAAAAGCATAGTTTAATTTTATGGCAGAGGCTTAGTATTCTACAGCAAAAAGTAGTTCCGATATCACTTGCTGTATAAATCCAACACAGAGAATTCTGCAGTGGTCTTTAACACTGTTGGAATTGCAGAAGATGTGTGAGGATGTTCTAGATGATCAGTAAAGCAATTTCACATCTGCAGTCCTACTTGGCAATTAAAGAATAATTAGTACAGTGTGCCAGCTCTTTACCAGCTTTTGTTAAATGGTTTGCTATGTGTTGGTCACATCCTAATGGACATGGCTGTAGCTCAGGTTTCACCTATCCAGAACTCCTGGCAATCAATGGGTTGGCCAAAATAACAGGCTCTGGAAAGTAAGCCTGTCTTTAGCTTCCATACTAGTAGTACCTGTGGTGGTTTAAGCCTTAACTGGGAGTTAAGAGCTTAGATGGGGTCAAGGCTGAGAATCTCTCCCCTGCTCCCCCTCTCCCCCCTCCCAATGGAGAGGGAAAAAAAAAAGGAAAGGAACAAATCCACCAAACAATAATTTGGATTTGGCTTGGAAGTAGAGAGGTAAAGAGTTTTCTTTAAACTATATATATATATATATATATATATATATATATATAACAATAACAGGTAAGGTTCACAAGGGCAAGAAACAAGGATGGATGGGAGGGGGACAAAGAAGAAGAATATGAAACCAGTCTCTCTCTGAAGAGGCACAGAGGCAGCAGGGAGAAGGATCAGGCCTGACCACGTGGCAGAGGAGCAGGAAGGCAGCCGCAGTAGCTCTCATCCAGCAGAGGTAGGAGCCAAAAGGAGAGCTAATGACTGCAATGTCCTGCTTTTTATATCCTAGCTGGGCAGGGAGCGGGGAGTGGAACAGACTCAGTTTCCCAGGGGGAAAAATGCCCTGCAGGGAGGGCAAAGCACCCGCAAGCCTTCCACCCTGTTTTGTTTCTTTACAGAATGGGCGTTAACCCATCACAGTACCTTAGAGAGATATTGCTGATTTGTGTGGTTCTTAGATAGGAGTCTCAACTTTTTTGGGTTCTTTGGCCTGAGTGATCTTAACTGGATGGGAAGATGCTGAAACCTTCCAGTTCGATCAGACAGTATTGAACTGCTCAGTTGTGGTGCGATCTGATCGATCCGTTGACAGCAGTATTTCTTGGCCGCGTGGACAGAAAAGATTGTCTTGGAGTGTTACTGGCCTAGGTTGTGTTGCAACAAGCAACAATTTCCCAGAATGTGGATAGCTCTGAACAGTTAATGCATTCAGTGCTCTCTTGATGGAGACTCTGCAGTAACTGCTAACCTCGGGCATGGGTGAAGGCAAAACGTGTCGCTTTGCAGTTTTTTGTTTGTGAGGTGTTGGCAAGTATTGATGTTTTCTCTCTTTCTTGATTTGAAGGGGTGCACATTCATGAGCAGCTTTTATAGCAGTCAGGATCCAAGTCTAATGTTGCTGGTTACCCAGAGTGCTGCCTCACTGTGCTGAACATGTAGAATGCAAGCATAGCACGTTGTTGGAGCACACCACAGGCTGCTCCTTTATACAGGCATTACCTTCCTGCCTAGTTAGTCTGGAATTTTATGTGAATATAACCTTATCCATATAGATCACTGTCCACTGCTCAATTATGATTGAGATCTTAACTACTAAAGCACAGAAACATAGAATCAATAAGGTTGGAAAAGACCTCAAAGATCATCAAGTCCAACCTGTCACCTCATGACTACTAAACCATGGTTTCAAGTGCCATGTCCAATTCCTTTTTGAACACCTCCAGGGACAGTGACTCCACCACCTCCCTGGGCAGCCCATTCCAATGCCTAACAACTCTCTCTGTGAAGAACCTTCTCCTCACCTCAAGCCTGAACTTCCCCCGGTACAGCTTGAGACTGTGTCACTTGTTCTGGTGCTGGTTGCCTGGGAGAAGAGACCAACCCCACCTGGCTACAACCTCTCTTCAGGTAGTTGTAGAGAGCAAGGTCTCCCCTGAGTCTCCTCTTCTCCAGGCTAAACAATTCCAGCTCCCTCAGCCTCTCCTCACAGCGCTTGTGCTCGAGGCCGCTCCCCAGCCACGTTGCCCTTCTCTGGACACGTTCAAGAGTCTCAATGTCCTTCATAAATTGAGGGGCCCAGAACTGGGCACAGGACTCAAGGTGACACAGAGGACACAGATTTTTAGTCTTTGCAGTATACAATGTGCTGGGCGTTTGAGAGGATGCTGAATGTGACATTAATGCAAACTGGATAAATGCCATGGTAAATTTTAATTAGAAGTTGGTGACATGCTTCCTTAAGATGTGATCAAAATGGGTAAGATTAGTTTGAACACACAAAATCAACATGTTGAAGTAGTGTGTAACTAAATTTGTGCTTTGAGGCTTGTTTGAGGCTGAGGGAGCTGGGGTTGCTTAGCCTGGAGAGGAGGAGGCTCAGGGGAGACCTTACTGCTGAGAGTTGTTAGCCATCGGAATGTGCTGTCCAGGGAGGTGGTGGAGTCACCATCACTGGAGGTGTTTAGAAAGAGACTGGACAGGGCACTTGGTGCCATGGTTTAGTTGATTAGATAGTGCTGGATGTTAGGTTGGACTCAATGATCTCAAAGGTCTCTTCCAACCTGGTTAATTCTATTTCAAAGGAATTATTGACAGAACCAGAGGTACTCTGGTTGATGATTAAAGTAAGAGAAAAAACTTAAAGGCAGCTGATAAAAAAAATATGTGCCCAAAAAATGCATGTGAAGTCTTCAGTGTAATTTTTATACTTACATCAGTGCACCACATACCATTTTCTGTGAATAGTGATCATAAGGGAAGTTACTCAAGGGAACAATTGAGAAGTCATTTGAAAAAAGTCGCTAGAAGGAAAGCTGGCCTGGAGGTGATGAGGGAATAAACCCAAGGGCAAGACATTAATCTTGCAGTAGGACAATGTTAAAAATAAATTGTCATGATGTCTCTTACAAAATATTTTACATCCTAAACCATCTCCTGACTTCAGTCTCCTATGTTCTAAAGATAATTTGGTGCTTGCCAGTTTTAGATAGATAGATAGATAGATAGATAGATAGATAGATAGATAGATAGATAGATAGATAGATAGATAGATCGATCGATCTGTAAAAAATATTAGCAGGGGAAAGGTCTTCACAACATTAATGAGTAAATGCAGATTAAAGGAGATCCAGCTGTCAGGAGAAAGCATTATAAACAGGTTGTAAAAATCTGTAGTCTTGGCAAGGACAGGAACAAAATGTTTAAAAATAATTGGCAAAGGTACTTTCTAAGCCATTTCAGAAACTTGTGTGTATATATATATACACACACACACACATGCACAAATACATAAGCATGTTTATTAAGTATAAAAAAGTAAGTTTTGGTATGTTCCTAGCATTATTTTCCCACATCCCTATTTTTATTTTAGTTTTATATAAAACTGTAAGAACCTGGCAGAATTCTTTTCTTTAGATTATTTTGAAGTGTGCGTTGCTTTCTTTTTCTGGTCTTCCACTAAGCATAGAAAAGATGACTCATATCTAGCATTGAGCAGTTCTGTTGGCCATCAGTAACAAAGTGTGTGCGCACAGAAGAGACTGTACCTTTTTTACAGATAACTGTGGCAGCAAGTCTCACTCTTTCAGTAATGTAACAGGTGGAAGAGAAACAGCTGCAGATTCTTAACTTGTATAACAGAGCTGCTTGTTCATAAACACAGGAGATGAGGCATTTGTTTGGATTGTGCCAGAATAAATTTGGAAAGATTTGATTTACTCAGTTAATTCAGAAACTATCTTCAAAAGGACAGGAAGAAAGAAACAAACTTGAATAGATAAGAAGGGGGGGGGGGGGGGGGAGGAGAAAAGGAAAACTACTTTATACAAAGTAGTTGAACATGTATTGAAGGTCATGTTTCGCTTAAAACTTGGTAAAATATTAAATGATGGTTCTGTTTCCATGGAACCTTTTCCTGTGGAGCAGACTTTGTAATGGCACTGGTAAATTTGCTTTCTAGATGGGTAAGATTTATCTGTTGCAAACCAAAGTTGCTTCAGGACATGGTTATGTATTGGTATGACAGCGGCACTTCCATTGGTTAAAATCAAATACACACACTGCTTCTGGAAATTATGAATTAAGTAGTTCAATAAGAAGAATGAAAGGGAAATTAGTAACTGGGTACATACTATAATTCTGGCTGATCTTCCTGCCAGGCTTTAAGATGTACAGTATGCAGCTATCTTCTGCTGACTATTCTTCTAAGATGGTTATTTAGAAAGAAAAATTACTTTTTGGGGTATTTGGTGTTTTGTTTTGGTTTATTTTACATAGGTGTTATCCCAAGATTGTAATTCAATAGAGAATAGGAACTTCTAAATCTCTCTGAACAATATGTATTATGAAAATACCAGAAATTAAACAGTTGATAGCTGTTGACTAATCTGTGTGTCATGGGTTCACAGAATCATGGACCCCTGAGGTCATCAAATCCAGCCTATGACCTAACACCACCACAAGGATAGGACCCAAAAAATACTTTAGTGCTTAGGCTTTAGAAAAGTTGACTAGAGGTTTAAAAGTGACTTTATCATCTGCTTATAATTAGGAAACATGAGATACAATTTGAATAGGCTTTCATAGATTGCCCCAGCTTTTGCAACTGTTGTGGGTTTCTTACAGCACATGCTGGTTTTGATTTCTACCACTATGCTACATGAAGTCCTGTAACAGGCACCTCTCTTGATTTAGTAATGTTTACTGAGCCTGTTAGTTACCTTCCTATAGTCCCAAACAACACATGTAATCAAAATGGGTCAGTCTCTTAGGTCCTCAAATTCTCCTTAAAGACACTAAATTGTTTTATTACTTTAAAAAAACAAAACAATATAGATTTTATTTTAGCACTACTGATGTGTTAAGTCCTTTAATATATAAACTTCAGGTGGTTCTTTGCATGAAAACTACAGTATGAGGGAAAAAACCGAACATTTTGCTGCTGTGCCACATTAAGTCTCTTCTTCCATACATACCTGTACTGTGGCTGTAGAGAGGCGGGGACTGGTCTCTTCTCCAAGGCAACCAGCACCAGAACAAGAGGACACAGTCTCTAACTGAACCAGGGGAGGTTCAGACTGGATGTTAGGAGGAAATTCTACACTGAGAGAGTTACTGCCCATTGGAATGTGCTGCCCAGGGAGGTGGTGGAGTCACCATCACTGGAGGTGTTTAGGAGCAGACTTGATAGGGTGCTTGGTTGCGTGGTTTAGTTGATTAGGTGGTGTTGGATGATAGGTTGGATGCGATGATCTTGAAGGTCTCTTCCAACCTGGTTTATTCTGTTCTAACAGAAGAAAGAAGCATATGCATAAATAAAAAGATTATGCAATTATTAATTCTTTTATATACACAAGAGACATACAACCTATTGAACTTGAACATAAAAATCTGACTGAAACTACCTTATTTCTAATTCCATCCCTTTCAGTACCTTTAGGGAAGTAATTTGTTCAGTTTTTGAGTCTTTTTTTTTTCTTATCAGAAAAATGAAGATAATAGCCACCTACCTGCTGGCTGTTAGAAGAAACATCTTTGAAGGTTAAAGTTCCTTACCTTTTCTAATCAAAATTCTTTCTTTACTTAAATAAAGACAGTGTCTTTATTTATCCAGACTCCCACAGGCATCACATTACAGCTTTGCCAGGACTGTGCATTTAGGAGGCTTCTGCTGGTTGGCACAAGGCTGCAGCAGCCTGTTCTCAAAAGGAAAGATAATGCCAAGAAAGGGTTCCCCCAAAGTCAATCAAACATACTTGTCCATATGTTAACAAATAGCTATGCACACAGTTACTGATTTTACTCACATGTTTGATATTTGAAGTCAACACAGCCCAAAAACGTGCCATAACAATCTGGCAGATCCTGAGGGAACCAGCTAGCTCAACCATGAAGTAAGGCTTAGGTAGGTAGGAATGATGCCCAGTGAACTTTGTTGGTGAAAGTCTAAATTCTTCATAGGAAGAAGTGGGCTGGGGGGCAGAAATCACAGCAATTGCTGCATCAGAAGGAATTGTCAAAATTTGCTTTGAGAAGTCAGGATTATTTCCAGGAGCTAGAGGTATTTTTCTCTCTACAAACTAAATAATTAAAATATTGTATAAAGGAAAATGCCAGCTATGGTCTTAAATACCACAGTAGGGCCTGGGGCTTGAGACTACCTAATTCCCCCTAGTTGTCTGCTAGATTGCTGTGGGCCTTCTAAGTAAATGCAATAAAGATCAGTGTGCATCAGTTTTCACAGAAGTTAAAAGAATGGTTTTAGTCTGTGTCTGGGGGTTTTGATAATAAGTATTTCTGGCCTTAGAGGAAAGCTTCAAGAGCTGAAAAACTCCCATTTACAGGTATTCTTAATCACTGAGGTACAGTATTCTCTTCAGTAGGTTTTAAAAAGTAATACATTTATTTAACTGTATATTTATCTGTATTGAAATGAAAGTATTTGCCTATAGAGGCATTCACAGTCCTGACATGCTTCTGACTTGCTGAAGTTGCTCAAATATATGCATAAGTGGTGTACAGGGTGCCCTGCCATACTCTGAACAAGCTGGGTCAGGAAATGCTGTGTACGTCTTCACAGTCAATAAAAACGGGGACAGGGGAAGGGTACAGTTTAGGAAAGGAGTTGCTGGAACGTGTCCAGAGGAAGCTGGTGAGGGGTTTGGAGCACAAGCCCTATGAGGAGAGGCTGAGGGAGCTGGGGTTGCTTAGCCTGCAGAAGAGGAGGTTCAGGGGAGACCTTATTGCTGTCTACAACTCCCTGAAGGGAGTTTGTAGCCAGGTGGGGGTTGGTCTCTTCTCCCAGGCAACCAGCACCAGAACAAGAGGACACAGGCTGAAGCTGTGCCAGGGGAGGTTTAGGTTGGATGTTAGGAAGAAGTTCTTTACAGAAAGAGTGATTGCCCATTGGAATGGGCTGTCCAGGGAGGTGGTGGAGTCACCATCAGTGGGGGTGTTTAAGAAGAGACTGGATGGGGTGCTTGGTGCCATGGTTTAGTTGATTAGATGGTGTTGGATGATAGGTTGGACTCAATGATCTCAAAAGTCTCTTCCAACCTGGTTTATTCTATTCTATCCTCATACATGGCTCTAAGCGTTTGTTTTCCTTTATAGTATAAATAAAGAATAGATCTCTATTTCCCTTTGGTTAGAAGAAGAATTACTGGTGACATGGATTGCAAGAGGCTACAGGAATTGCACAGGGCAGAATCTGTAATCTAACAGACTGCAGGACAAAAGGTGTAAACAGGGGGTAAAGACATAAAATAAATTTCATTTAGGCTTTAAAGAAATAGAGCTCCTTCTCTGCAGTGATTTGGCCAGCTAACCTCACTGCTGTGAGATCGTGGATCAATATGGTATAACTTCTAGAAAGCTGTTTAAACCCAAGATATAAATAATATAATTCAGGAAATATGCTGGAAGTCAAACCTGGAATCACATTCAGCATATGAGGATCTGAAGTCAAAATACATGTAGCATCCAGAGGAACAGTTAATGCAACACGTACAGTGTGTTTGTAGATACCCTTTAATTATTCATTCCAGTTCTTTATTAGTTCTTATCTTTCCTGCATTTTCATTGGGCTAAACAAAATGATACACATACATTATTGAATCACTCAGTATTGCTTGCTATTTTAATTAAATTACTGGGTACACTTTGGCTTTTAATTAAATCCTCAGCTTCTGGGAGAAGGGTATTGGCTCAGGTGGGCTTGGTGTGGAGAGAATTCTAGAAGTGTTAATACTCATCTAGCTCTTTTTAAAATGTCAGGCACTCTGCACAAGGCCCTGCTTTGACATTAGGATAGCTCTGCCATCCACTTACCCTTTCTCAGGAGACTTGTTTAAAGATTTCATACCACTCTCAAATCCAAATCCAAAGATTCTGGATAGCAAACAAATCCTTTTTTATATGTTAGTAAAGCCTATGTAAAATCTAATTTTAAGAGAGGTCTCAAATTTGCAGTAATGTTGCCTATTATTATGGTTTACCTCATTTAGGTGACTTCTCTTGGACACTAGCATGCTTTTTTTTCATAACTGTTCTTTTTCTACTGCATATTCTTTGGATTCATTCTCACACATCCTATAAGACAACCTTGTGAAACTAGGAGTATGGGAGGTGCAGCATTGTTTTGGTGTTCTTAGCCCTGCAGACATGGCAGTGAATGTCATAGAACCGTAGAATCAGTAAGGTTGGAAAAGACCTCAAAGATCATCAAGTCCAACCTGTCACCCAACACCTCATGACTACTAAACCATGGCACCAAGTGCCACATCCAATCCCTTGTTGAACACCTCCAGGGACAGTGACTCCACGACCTCCATGGGCAGCCCATTCCAATGGCTAACAACTCTCTCTGTGAAGAACTTTCTCCTCACCTTAAGCCTAAATTTCCCCTGGTGCAGTTAGAGACTGTGTCCCCTTGTTCTGGTGCTGGTTGCCTGGGAGAAGAGACCAACCCCCTCCTGGCTACAACCTCCCTTCAGGTAGTTGTAGAGAGCAAGAGGGTCTCCCCTGAGCCTCCTCTTCTCCAGGCTAATCAATTCCAGCTCCCTCAGCCTCTCCTCATAGGGCTTGTGCTTGAGGCCTCTCCCCAGCCTTGTTGCCTTTCTCTGGACACATTCTAGTGTCTCAATGTCCTTCTTAAACTGAGGGGCCCAGAACTGGACACAGGACTCAAGGTGTGGCCTAACCAGTGCTGAGTACAGGGTCACAATGACTTCCCTGCTGCTGCTGGCCACACTATTCCTGATGCAGGCCAGGATGCCATTGGCCTTCCTGGTTGCCTGGGCACACTGCTGGCTCATGTTCAGCCAGCTGTCAGTCAGTACCCCCATGTCCTTCTTACAAGTATAGCCATGGTATTAATTCCTCCTGACCAGATAATTGCAAGATGACATGGTTATTCAAAAAAGCAAACTCTCTTCACCTACCTAATTTTGAACTTAACAATTTCAAAACTCCGCTAACTCCCTCAGGTGAGTCATACATTGCTGTTCACATTCTGGCACTACCATGGATGCTGCAAGTCAATGAGAGCAAAGTGGTTTCTTTGAAAATTCTTGTAAAACTTCAACCATTTTTTGCCTTTGTGCTTCAAAAATGGTACAAGTCTTGGATTAAAGTATTTCCATCAGTTATACTGAGAAAATGTGTGACAAATTCAAATGTATAATTTCTGTGAAGTTGTATCTATCACTATAGATGAACTAAGATCATACCCCAGTTCTACAGATGTTTCACAACAGTGGTGAGCCACCATTTTTGCTAGCTGCTAAGTCAATTAGTAGTGTTAGAACTACTCCTTAAGCCTGACTGCAGTGGATTGCAACTTAGACAAAATATTGAGGACAGCATATAAGGTTGGAAGGAGAGCATACAGATTAAATGCATAGAATAGAATAGAATAGAATAGAATAGAATAGAATAGAATAGAATAGAATAGAATAGAATAGAATAGACCAGACCAGGTTGGAAGAGACTTTTGAGCTCATCAAGTCCAACCTATCACCCAACACTATCTAATCAACTAAACCATGGCACCAAGCACCCCATCCAGTCTCTTCCTAAACACCTCCAGTGATGGTGACTCCACCACCTCCCTGGGCAGCCCATTCCAATGGCCAGTCTCTCATTCTATGAAGAATTTCTTCCTAACATCCAGCCTAAACCTCCCCTGGAGCATAGGTCAGTGGCTTTTGAGGTATGAAACTATTTCGAAGTGAGTATTGATTGCATTCTGTATCCACAGGAATAATTATGCACCTAGTAGGGTGAAGAAGTTGTGGTGCAGAATTAGTACTCTTATGTGTGTGTGTTCTGTAGAACAAGAAAAATACTTGGTCCAAAATGAAAGATTTAACCACCGTTATTTTGTGCTGTACAGCACAACTGACAGACGATCTTGACTGAGACCTGCAGTATTTAAGTCCTGACCCACAGGAAACCTTTTAATTGCAATTTACTATTGCAAAGCAGGTACCTTTATATGTATTGAAATGAAAATGTTAACCTGCAGAGGTGTTGATAGTACTTAAGTTCTTCCTAGTTCCAAAGTCAAGGAGTACAATAGTGTCTTATGTAGAACGTCCTTAAGAATTGTCAATTCAGAAATAAAAACAGCTAAAAAAATCAGCCTGTGCTCTGTCACAAGTGATGTAAATTGTATTCAAAATTTCTGTCACATTTCATGTAGGAAAAAACAGTTTGACAGATTTCTGTTCAAGTAGTAAGATAAACAGCAAAGTGAATTTGCAATAAGGACAAATTGGGGTAAAATGTGTTTGTTTGCAGAGTCTCTACAGTGGAAAACCAGATCTCTTGTGTGCTCCCTAAAACACTTTGAAACACGAGTTACACGTGACTAAACCTGGAAATATGAAGTCTTTTCCTTATAATCTAAGAAATTCTTGCAGAATGTTTAACCAGTGGCTGTTACAGGATCATGATGACATCATCTTTCTTCCATATACAATTTCTTCTGTTCATTTCTTAGGCATTTTTTTTCACTAATAGCTTTTTTGTCTCTAATGCATGCTCATACATATTGCTTTACTGTCTTTGTGGTAGGCAGCAAATTAAGGAAGAAAGGAAAAAAACCTCCTTGTTCCCTTTCCTCCAAAGCATAAACCCAGTAGTAAAATTACAAAATTAATCTGCAGCATCTCGTAAGCATTCAGAATAAGTAGACATGAAATTTTATATAGCATGACAGATGTCACAGAGCCATGTGCATCTAGTATGAAACCTGAGATGATCATAGAGTCAATAAGGTTGAAAAAGACATCAAAGACCATCAAGTCCAACCTGTCACGCAACACCTCATGACTACTAAACCATGGCACCAAGTGCCACGTCCAATCCCCTCTTGAACACCTCCAGGGATGGTGACTCCCCCACCTCCCTGGGCAGCACATTCCAATGCCTAACAACTCTCTCAGTGAAGAACTTTCTCCTCACCTCGATCCTGAACTTCCCCAGGTGCAGTTAGAGACTGTGTCCTCTTGTTCTGCTGCTGGTTGCCTGGGAGAAGAGACCAACCCCCTCCTGGCTACAACCTCCGTTCAGATTCCCTTTAGAACGGGATGGAAGACCCAAGTCCAGTACCAGCCTGGACGATTTAATTTCTTCTTTTGACTGAGTTATTGATTGCTTTGGAAGTCATGAGTGAGTAGAGACAGTCTGTAAAGAATAGTGAAAAGGCAAGTTGTAGTGACCATAGCAAATGGTTAGAAAAATCAATTATTAAGCTAAATTATGGTCACTTCTTTGTGCTGTGTTCCTTGAATCTTTTGCAGCTCTGCTGTTTTTGAAGGAACATGGAACTGTAATGCCTCAATAGGGTAGTTTTTCAGATATTGTGCATTAGTATTTAGAGACTTTAAATGCTTAGAGGTTAACAATCTCCATCTATTCTTCCTGGAGTGGAAATAGTAGAAAGGACTGCCTCAAGCTGTGTTTTGTGGAGTTCTAATAAGTACATCTCTTTGGTTAAAATACATCAACATAATGTGGCTTACTCCTCTTTCCCCTTGGGAAGGAATTACAAGATTCCCAGCCAAGTTATTTGGATTACTTAGCACCATGGCATCTTGCAAAGCTGGGAATGGTAAACAGGAGAATAGTTTAGCTCACTTATTTCAAAAAGCTTGTTGTTTGGCTTTTTGGGGTTTTGTTTGGTTTATAGGTGTCATGCAAAGCTGAATATTCCTCGAGTTGTGTAATGAAAGCTGACAATGCCAATGCAGAGCATTATCTGCAGAAGAGAGAGAAGAGAATGAGGCCATCTAGAAGGAGAATAATACAAGATGTCAGCAGACTAGAATATTTGTATACTGTAAATGAGTAGTGCATGCAAGCTGTACTGGAAGTTTTGCTATGCTGGACTGTACTAAGGGAGCAAGCAGGATGATACTGAAATCCAGAGAGCATTTTCTCAGGTAGCTGATGTACAAGTCTTGGGGATCTTGCTTTGTATCTTGGTAGCTGTATGTTCTACTCTTACATTCATTTCTTACCTATTTCATGCCTTGGGAAAAATATATTCACTCCCACACATTTTAAAAATCATTTTACTGTTAGTATTATTTACAACACCTGAAGTTATCTTTGCAGTTGGAAGGGGGAGATGCATGAACATTGTTTTGAGGATTGATAGACACTTGGCAAATGATGCCCAATTATTTGGAACAGTGCTGGAGCAGCATGTCTCCCTGCATGAGCTAATTTTCTCTGCTGGCTAATCTGCCTGGTTTTGCTGTGTTTGACATCCTGTAGATATCTTCATCTTTCAGAGATAGACTAAAATCTGTTCTTGCACAGAAACCAGACTCACCCATGCACTGTTAGATAATACACCTTTAGTAGAGAGTTTTTGCAGTGCCTTCATCTCTTTATGTTGCAAGGTATCTTTAAGTTCTGTTTGAAGCTTTGTTGATTAGAATTTCAAATTAACAAGAAAGGTAAAATGTCTTGTGAAGCATGTAAAGAAGCCAAAGAACACAGCACAAAACTGCACAGGCATGCAGCCATGCCATTATTGAGACTACCTTCGAGTAGGCTTTGCGTTTGCAAGTTGTTCATTAAGCAAAATGTTGTAAGCTGCAAATTCTGTCAGTTCTGCCTTTTCATTTGGGGATGAAAATGATAAATAGCAGTACTAGTGGGCAGGTAAGATGATTTAAAGTGTCAGAACGTCTGATTTTCTGTGGTAATATTGACTTCACTTTCTTTGACCTACCCATTTGAGCTTCTTTGAATGAACCAGAAGGGGTCATTGTAGTATAGATGGCTAAACTTTCTGAGCAGTTATTGCCTGCAATGAAAACTTAAATGCCTAGCTTGAACAATTAAGATGATTGATAGTACTTGGTAATGAAGGGCTTTGTCTTTTCATGTCTGCAATGATATTTGAAAGATTTATCTTCTAGAGGCACAAAAATGTACCTCTACATAAACAAGGTTCAGTAGATGGAATTGCCATGTTAACCATTACACATTCGTTGTACGGCAAAGTCCAAATATGCTCTCTTCTTAAAAGACAAATGCAAATACACTGAATGTCAGGGTAATTATCACAGCAGAAGACTAATTTTAGGTAATATACATCAAGATGTTTCAAATAGGGGTGCTTTTAAATGTTTTTGAGTCACTTGGTAACTGTGTAAGCTGTGTAAGTATTAGATAAGCTTCTTTGGCACTTCTACCACTTTTCAATATGTGCTCACAAACAAAATCAAATCTGTTGTCTTTTAGCAGCTCTCTGAATGTCTCAGCAGTGAGATCAGGACCAGTATCTCAAGGTGGGAGAAAAAGGAGGACCTTCCTTTCTGTCACAATGCTATTCATGAATCAAGGTCCATTATAATTAAGAGATATTTTATGTAACAGTGTGATGTTCTCCAGCGGTGCATTAGAAGAGTCTGGGACTCTGTGCCTAGCCAAGAACATCCACTATACTAGTCAACATCTTTGTGGGTGACGTGGACAGTGGCATTGACTGCACCCTCAGCAAGTTTGCTGATGGCACCAAGCTGTGTGGTGCAGCAGACATGCTGGAGGGAAGGGAGGCCATCCAGAGGGACCTTGACAGGCTGGAGAGGTGGGCACAAGCCAACCTCACGAGGTTCAACAAGACCAAGTGCAGGGTCCTGCATCTGGGTCGAGGCAATCCCAGGCACAAATACAGGCTGGGCAGTGGCTGGCTGGAAAGCAGCCCTGAGGAGAGGGACTTGGGGGTGCTGGTGGACAAGAAGCTCAACATGAGCTCTCAATGTGCACTTGCAGCCTGGAAAGCCAATCAGATCCTGGGCTGCATCAGGAGAAGTGTGGCTAGCAGGTCAGGGGAGGTTATTCTCCCCCTCTACTCAGCTCTGGTGGGACCCCATCTGGAGTACTGCGTCCAGTTCTGGAGCCCCTATTACAAGAGGGATATGGAGGTGCTGGAAGGTGTCCAGAGAAGAGCCACAAGGATGATGAGAGGGCCGGAGCACCTCTCCTGTGAGGACAGACTGAAGGAGTTGGGGCTGTTCAGTCTGCAGAAGAGAAGGCTCTGAGGTGACCTAATTGTGGCCTTCCAGTATCTGAAGGGGGCCTACAACAAGGCTGGGGAAGGACTTCTCAGGATCTCAGGTAGTGATAGGACTAGGGGGAATGGAATGAAGCTGGAGGTGGGGAGATTCAGGCTGGATGTGAGAAGGAGGTTCTTCACCATGAGAGTGGTGAAGCCCTGGAATGGGTTGTCCAGGGAGGTGGTTGGGGCCCTCTCCCTGGAGGTGTTTAAGCCCAGGCTGGGTGAGGCTTTGGCCAGGCTGATCTAGTGTGGGGTGTCCCTGCCCATGGCAGGGGGCTGGAACTAGATGATCCTTGTGGTCCCTTCCAACCCTGACTGATACTATGATACTACGATACTAGTCACACCAGTGTGCTGTCCTTCTTCATTGGTAGATTGCAGTAATCCAATTACTGGGCATTTGTGCCATGTTCTAGAATCGTAGAATGGTTGGGGTTGGAAGGGACCTCTGAAGATCATCCAGTCCAACCCCCTCTGCAGTAAGCAGGGGCAGCCTCAACTGGATCAGGTTGCTCAGAGCCCTGTCAAGCCTCACTTGGAATATCTCACCAAGCAACCTTGTTCCAGTGTTGGAACTTGTTCCTAACGTCCAGTCTAAATCTCCTCTTCACTAGTTTGAAGCCATTGCCCTTTGTCCTATCACTCCAGGCCTTTGTGAACAGTCTGTCTCCATCCTTCTTGTAGGCCCCTGTCAGGTACTAGAAGACTGCTATTAAGTCTCCCCAGAGCCTACTCTTCTCCAGGCTGAATAACACCAACTCCCCCAGCCTATCTGTGTAGCAGAAGTGCTCCACCCCCCTGATCATTTTCATGGCCCTCCTCTGGACCCACTTCATCAGGTCCATGTCCTTCCTGTATTCAGGGCTCCAGACCTGGACACAGTACTCCAGGTGAGGTCTCACCAGAGCAGAGCAAAGCAAAGTGGCAGAATCACCTCTCTGGATCTGCTGGCAGTGCATCTTCTGATGCAGCCCAGAATGTAATTTGCCTTCTGGGCTGCAAATGCACACTGTCTGCTCATGTCCAGCTTCTCATCCATCAGTACACCCAAGTCCTTTTCCACAGGGCTGCTTTCTATCACCTCATCCCCCAGTTTGTATTGATAGTGAGGATTGTTCCAGCCCAGGTGCAGAACCCTCATGAAGTTCACCTGGGCCCACCTCTCCAGCTTGTCCCTCTTTATGACATCTCATCCCTCTGGTGTATTGACAGCACCACTCAGCTTGGTGTCATCTGCAAACTTGCTGATGTTGCACTTGATCCCACTGTCTGTATCACTGATAAAAATATTAAACAGCACAGGTGCCAGTACAGACCCCTGAGGGACACCACTTGTCACTGCTCTCCATCTGCACTTCAAGCCATTGAGCATCAGCCTCTGGCTGTGACCATCCAGCCAATTCCTTATCCACTGAACAGTCCACCCATCAAATCCATAGCTCTCCAGCTTGGCGAGTAGGATGTTGTGGGGGACTGTGTGAAAGGCCTTGCAGAAGTCCAGACAGATCACATCTATAGGTCATCCCTTATCTACTGACACAGTCACTTTATCATAGAAAGCCACTAGGTTGGTCAGGCAGGATTTGCCCCTAGTATAGCCATGCTGGCTGTCTTGAATCACCTCCCTGTCCTCCATGTGCCCCAGTATGGCATCTAGGAGGATCTGTTTCATGATCTTCCCAGGCACAGAGGTGAGGCTGACATGTTGGTAGTTCCTAGGGTCCTCCTTTCTACCCTTTTTAAAAACCAGCGTAATGTTTCCTTTCTTCCAGTCCCCAGGGGCTTCACCTGAGTGCCAGCACTTTTCAAATATCATGGAGACTGGCCTGGCAACCACATCAGCTATTCCCTGAGGACTCTGGGATGCATTTCATCAGGTCCCATGGACTCGTATATCTTCAGGTTCCTCAGATGATCACACACCTTGTCTTCACTTACAGTGGGAGAGACTTTGTCTTGCTGGTCTCCATTTGTGGGCCATCAACAAGAGAGCCATGAGGAGAGGGGTTGCCAGTGAAGACTGAGGCAAAAAAGTTTTTGAGAATTTCAGTCTTTTCCTCATCTGTTGTCACTAGTTCCCCACTGTTGCTCATCAGGGGGTTACACTGCCTTTAACCTTCCTTTTCTGGTTAACCTACCTGTGGAAGCCTATTTTGTTTATCTTTACATCCCTTGCCAAGTTCAGTTCCAGCTGTGCCTTGGCCTTCCTGACCTCCTCCCTACACAACCAGTCAACATCTGTACACCTGTGTACTCTTACCAGGATGCCTGTCCCTTCTTCCCTTTCCTGTGTAGTCCCAACTTGTCCTTTATTTTAACCAGCAGATCTCCACTCAGCCCTGGTGGTCTCTTGCTTTCCTTGCCTGATTTCTTACATGTGGGGATTGAGATCTCTTGTGTTCTATAAAAAACATCTTTAAAGATTTGTCAGCTATATTCTGCTCCCTTGTCCCTGAGGGCTGTTTCCCACAGGGTCCTATTCACTAACTCCTTGCAGAGCTTGAGGTTTGCTTTCCTAAAACTTAGAGTCCTAACTATGCCTCTCATGAGCTTCATACCCCTTAGGACAGTGAACTGTGCTAGTGCATGATCGCTGCAGCCCAGGCTGCCTTCAGTTTTGACTCCCCTGATGACAAGGTCTGACCACTTTCTGTTTAGTTAACAAAGACCAAGAGAAGAAATTAATAAAATCAAGGACCCTTCCAAAATTACAGTTTTGTTTTTAAATGTTCTGGGTTATTATGCCAGTCAGTTGAATTGTTTCTGGTGCTTCAGTTACAACTGTATTGGTATTTTAGTGGCTTACTGTTTGCAGAATTGAAGGTAGAAAGTTGACAATTAAATGTAGGGTTTAGTTGAAATATTTGCTTATTGTCATTCCATGCATCCACCTAGCAAGTACACTTGAATGTAACAATGAGGAAAATGTGGTCATTTCTCATCATCACCCACGCAGAGCAAACTGTAGGTCTGTGATGTCCTCTGGTCTTGAAAATTATTTCAGTTTCTGTCCTCTCCAATTTGATGAAAGCAACTTCGTAGTTGCTTGCGTGTGATCTTAGACCTCTTTTAAGTGATGGGGTTTTGCATGCCTTATGCAAAAGACTCATTTATCTGTGTAAAAGTAAGGCAGAGACAGTACACTGCTTTATGGTTTTAGTCATATGTTTGTGCTCTGGTGATGAAATGGGAGTGAATTTTTGATAATACATTGTGGAGTAGTTTCTGAGATGCTTAGAGGAGCTCAAGTTTTGAGGCACTAAATAATGGTTTTGCAAGATGTTTACATTAGAAGCCTGAGGAGCTGATGATTCATAGTTCTAACATCAGAAAACAACAATTGCAAAGCTGTGAGATGTATTTATTACATTTTCTAGATTGACATTTTCTATGCTTGGAGTAGAAGTCTGCTATACTTTTGGTTGATTACTAGGGTAAACTAACTTTAGTTGGCAGATGGATTCCATTTTCCAACGCTCTTCCCCCTAGCAGAAAGTTATTTGTCTTTTAGTTACAGTGTGCTAAAAGAAGCATTTCTGCAATAATGTCCTTTAGGGGTAACAACCCATATTTGATATTTTCCTATGATGAACTTAACAGTAAATACACCATGAGTTCATTTATCTAACTTGCTTTATAACCATAAAAGCAGAGTTCTCAGAAGAGAAGGTTTCACCTCTAAGTGTGGATTGGTTTGAAGGATCAAAATAGAAGTATATATATTGGCCTTCTGCCTCAGCACACATAAGTTAATAATGGAACTGTTGTGAAAACTGATAGTGTGGGTTCAACATCAGGCTCTTGTGCTCATGCAGACCACAGAAAGTCCACTGATTTCCAGACCAGTGAAGAAGCAAGGAGTGAATATAGCAGTAGCAATTTAATTAACTATATCCACTTAACTAATGAAAAAAGTTTAGAACTTTTCACTGGGCCTTCTTAAACTGAGGGGCACAGGACTCAAGGTATGGCCTAACCAGTGCAGAGTACAGGGGCAGAATGACTTCCCTGCTCCTGCTGACCACACTATTCCTAATACAGGCCAGGATGCCATTGGCCTTCTTGGCCACCTGGGCACACGGCTGGCTCATATTCAGCCAGCTGTCAGTCAGCACCCCCAGGTCCCTTTCTGTTTGGCAGCTCTCCAGCCACTCTGACCCCAGCCTGTAGCTCTGCATGGCGTTGTTGTGGCCAAAGTGCAGCACCTGGCACTTGGATTTGTTGAATGCCATCATGTTGGACTCTGCCCATCTGTCCAGTCGGTCGAGGTCCCTCTGCAGAGCCCTCTTCCCTCTAACTGATCAACAAATGCTCCCAATTTGGTGTCATCTACAAATTTGCTGATGACTGACTCAATCCTCTCATCCAGATCATCAGTAAAGATCTGAAACGGGATGGGGCCCACCACTGATCCCTGGGGGACGCCATTGGTGACTGGCCTCCAGCTGGATGTGGCACCATTCACCACCACTCTCTGGGCTCGGCTGTCCAGCCAGTTCCTAACCCAGCACAGAGTGTTGCGGTCCAAGCCACGAGCTGACAGCTTAGCCAGCAGTTTACTGTGGGGGACGGTGTCAAAGGCCTTGCTGAAGTCCAGGTAGATCACATCCACCAGACAGGTCACCTGATCATAGAAGGAGATCAGGTTGGAGAGGCAGGACCTGCCCTTCCTAAATCCATGTTGGCTGGACCCGAGCCCTTGGCCATCCTTCAGGTGCGCAGTTATTGCCGCCAGGATAACCTGCTCCATCATTTTCCCTGGCACTGAGGTCAGGCTGACTGGCCTGGAGTTTCCAGGTTCCTCCATCCGACCTTTCTTATGGATGGGGACCACATTGGCCAGTTTCCAGTCACCTGGGACCTCACTGGTGAGCCAGGACTGGAGGAAAATGATGGAGAGCAGCTTGGCCAGCTCATCTGCCAGCTCTCTCAGCACCCTAGGATGGATCCCATCCGGTCCCATTGACTTGTGAGTGTCCAAGTGGCTCAGCAGGTCCCAAACTAATTCCTCATGGATTACTGGGGCATTGCACTGCTCCCCGACCCCATCGCCCAGCTCAGGAGGCCACTTGTCCTGAGCTCCTCCTGCCTTACTGTTAAAGATAGAGGCAAAGAAGGTATTCAGGACCTCAGCCTTTTCCTCATCTTCAGTTATAGTGTTCCCCTCCAGGTCCAACAAGGAGTGGAGGTTCTTCTTGCCCCTCTTTTTAGCATTAATATATTTGTAAAAATGCTTTTTGCTATCTTTCACAGAGGTGGCCAGCTTCAGTTCTAACTGGGCCTTTGCCTCTCTGCTTGTTGCCTCTCTAATCTTTGAGGTCTTTTCCAACCTTATTGATTCTGTGATTCTATGACTAACAATCTGAAGTCTCTTTTGGAATCCCCATCGCTAATTCAAGAATAAACCCCCTCCATGAAAACAGCCAATACATGCAACACTATTTTAGTAGTGTTCAAAACGTGCTTGGCTGTTCTTTCATTAGATCTTACCAGTTCTAATTAGCAGTACATACTTAAATAGAGAAATGAATAGCAGGTTTAGATCATGTAGTTGCTGGAATTAGAAATACTTTTCCCATAGTCTGGGAAAAGGAAAATCACCTGCAATTCTTCACGGACAGTTACTGAAATTCTGTTCAAGAATGCATAAGCAAGTACTTGACAAATGGAAAACAAAAATAGTTTCACCTGGAATAAATATAGCATACCGTAGAGATTTTTCCTTCATGAAAACTGGTGCTCTAAAGAGAGGCCTTCACAAAGGAAAGAAAATCTATGTCAAAGCACAGAATATATTGTATTGGGAGGATGTGGCAAGATAGAAAAGAACATAATGAAGTTACACTGGTCTACAAAAGGCAGGAGGCTTTGTAGAAGGTAAACAGATGGGACAATATAAAAGGTCATGTTCAAAAGTGATAAATCGTACTGTATATGCATTTTCCTTACTAGATTCATAGAACTGTCAAAAGGGTCTTGCTGAAGCTGTGTAGAAGGTTGTGTACATGTTCAAGGTTTCTTTTAGATAAACTTAAATAGCATTTCTACATACACTTGTTAACCATGTGAAGAGGACCTGTAAAACCACTGGCATTTAAAACTAGTTTTTACCTACAAGGGACTGAAACTACTTCAGTTCAGTCTGTATCTGCAGTTTCTTGCATCTGCTCCTTACACATCCATTGCAGGTAAGATGATGAACTGGATTTTTCAGCTCATCTAGTCAGGTATTCATGTATTCTTGTGCGTGCAGTGGACGTTGGTTGAGTAATTTGAAATCTTATTTCAAGAGCTAAGGGAAGCCTTCAGTCCATGCTTTCTATAGGAGAGAACTGAGCGAAATGCCTGTTTAGTATTAAAAGTATAGTCCAAGGATATTTTCATATGAACAATCAGACCTTGAATTTTTGGCACCTCAAGAAAGATATTTGTCACATTTGAGCGTGGTATGACCCAAACTGAGATTGAAGCAGAGGCAATGATCACAAGAGAAGATAGATATCAATTCAATCTGTATCTTTCCATCCGTATTTCTGAATCACATATACCACTACAGAAAGCCTGTCTTTTTTTCCCTTTGTTCCTGGAACTGGGTTTCAAAGTCAGCCACAGATGACAGACAAGTTTTTCCATAGCTGGTGCTATTGAAACAAAGAGCAAAGACAAATTAATTTCTCCTCTTCTTCTTTTTATTTTTTTTTAATAAGTTCCATGTTCCCCCCTGCAATTCATGTGTCCAGGAGCTTGAAATACGTCATACACACATACATATATGCGTGTGTATATGTGCACAAACACACACTCTTGGCCGCTCACCCCCTTTTTATCCTTTACCATCTGTCACATACCATGATCTTGTGGGTTTAATATATTTGTGCATTCAAGCAGCAGCAGGAGCAATGTATAGCATTCAGTGAGAGCGAGAGCGATGCTCTTGAGTCATCAGGCAGGAATAAATACTGCAGCATCGGCAATGCCATGCTTGATTTCATGTATGGCAGACGACACAAGACCTGTAATTATCATCTTAATACTACTTACTGCTGTGTAACATTCATTTTAGAGGTAGGAAATGAGTGGTAATTTCTTTACTGTTATAAAGTGTTATGGCCAAATAAGAAAAAAGCTGATTTTCTTTGTAGACTAGGAAGAGGCAGCTACTGAAGATGCCCTCTTCACCTGCAGGAAAAAGAGTTGATGTGTTTCTGAATCACGTGGTCCCTGGAAAACTGACTAACATTGACACGCGCTAGAAAAAGGGACAATAACATACATCTTTTCAGCTGCAGAGTAAGATGATGTGGCATGACATGTTCCTATGTCAAATGCCTGTTTGCCTCCCATCATTAGTGTCAGAACAGTTCATAAAGAGAAGCTTCTGAAAACTGGAGTAGTGCAGCAGTGACCACTCCTGCAGCAGCTGCCGACTGGGGTGGTGGCAGTAAAAAGGAAGCAAGATGTTTAGATTTAATGCTTCTGATTTGAATATCTGGTTGGGAGCTCAACCTGAAGTACTGTAGGCATGAATGTAAGAAACAACAACCAACTCCACATAAAGTAGAAACAATTTCCCTGAAGGTGATCAGTGTTTTTCTGTTGGGGGGGGTTGTTTTGTTTTCTGGGTTTTTCCCCTTTTTTTTTTTTTTTTTTGGCCTTTTTTCAGTATTAGCTTTGCTACTATCTGGGCATATCTAATGCAGATAATCTGGGGGCTGCCCCTGTGTGATGAGACTATGGCAAACAAAATTCCAAACCTAATATGACTTGAGCTTTGATCCTGTGTTGATAATTACTGAATTCTCTTGAGTATTTTATCAGATATTTATTAATAGCCTGCAAGAAAGGTAAATAAAAACTTAAAGGTGGCATTAATTCTTGAGAAGCAAGTAGTCCCACAGTAGGTGATCCTTCACTTCCGATTCAGGTAAGATTCTGCCACTGTAACCAAGTCCCTAACTTGTTTTTGTTGTTTTTCTGTTCTCCCTTTCTGTGGTAGGTTATGTGTTCTGTATGTTACATCGCCTGCCTGAACAACATGACTGCACGTTTGACCACATGGGACGTGGGCGTGAGGAAGCCATTATGAAAATGGTGAAACTGGATCGGAAAGTAGGGAGATCTTGCCAGCGCATTGGCGAAGGCTGTTCCTGAGTGCAAGACTGCAACCAAATGCTGTTCTCTTAGTTCACTAATGTTAGCCTTATTTAGGACAAAGTCAGCCAGACACCTTGTACTAGGCAAGTTTCAGACTACAGCCAATCAGTTTCCCTTCTTTAGCCAACCGTCCTGGTACTGTAGTTTAGGGGTTGATGGTGGTTGAAATTGATTTCTGGCTGGTTACTAAGGTGCCTGCTAGCCACCGTATTCAAACAAACAAACAAACAAAAAACATGAAGAAATATTATTTTTGAGCATGGCTAGTGGATTTAAACAAAACAAGAAAAATCCAAAGGCTTCTTGTTACTGCTGGAGTCACTCTAAAAGCCTTATGCTGGAAACATTCCAGCTGCAGAGTTAAAACAAATAGTTATATAGAAGCTGGTGTAAAAGTTTGCTATGCACATGGCTTTTGGACAAACTGTTTAATGTGCAGCCTTTCACTTCTTCATTGCTAGTGAATCCTGAGGAGGTGAAATACTACTGAGAGCAGCAACTGCAGCTGCTTAAGCCCAGAAGACCTGACTGGTCACTCGTGCCTTCATCGCGTGTGGCTTTTGAGTTAGGCAGTGTCACCAGCATCAGGGATTCTGTTGGGGTAGGAACATCTTTCTGGTTCTTCCCAGGAAGCCAAAAAAGAAAAGGGGACAGAGATTCTTATGAAAAATTTTTATATCTATCTTACTATAGAGAACCTATCAGGGTTTGGTTGTGGGTTTTTTTTTGTTGTTGTTGTTCATTTGGTTTTTTCCTTCTCAGTTAAATTATGACCTCACTTTAAAGCCAACTCCATCCCAGAGCAGTAAATGGTGCATACTTTTTACATGGCATCCACTGAGATTCTATGAGTTATGTGAACAGATTCCACGTAACTTGAGCAGTGCAGCCATTCCCACCGCCTGAAACCTGATTGGCTCTTGTTTGCCTTTTGCTAAGTGCAGGTATCTGATAATTGATCAAATAAGGCTAATTCACAGCACAGTAGCCATGGCTGGATTCTACAGACTGACTTTCTGTAGCTAGAGTTATATATTGGGGGAAAAAAAAAAGACATTTTGTAGCAAACGGAATTCAGTAACAGTATTGGGGAACAACCGGTAAAAAACACCCTTTATCAGATGAGTTTGTGTTCCTCACTGCCAGAGTGTCAATGAGATAATCAAATGGGCTCTGTCAGCCCTCTTTCTATGCAGCTGAATGCTCCCATGAAAATCTCTGCCCACATCGATTGCAAAGCAAGCAAAGCAAGCATAGCAAGTGAATGTGAAAAGCATTACACGGAGTAGGATGCTTTGGATCGGTTTCCATCTGCGGTTCTGTGTTACAGTGTCACGCTGAGCTGAGCGGGATTGCACCAGGCTTGTCAGTTTGGACGCACGAAACAGCAAACATAATAATGGGCACGTCTCCTGCTGCACACAAGGATTTGTACTGATGTGGCCCAGCTTAATCCTGAGTGAATTTAGCTTCTCAGTCTATTAGTAAGGTATTAACAATCAGGGAAAGTTGTTAGAAAACCTGAGGGAGGGAAATACTTTTGTTGCATCTTCAAATACTAGGCAGATAGAAAACATCAGAAGGGTGAAGTAACATGTCACGTGAAAAACCCCAGCGTTTTAGGACTAAGCTTGTATGAGTCATCCTCTGTTCTATATGTTACAGGTAACTAACTCCTTACAGGCCAAATTATATTGTTACTTTGCCAGCCAGCTAGGAGCATTTAACAAGGAGACAACTAATTTAAAAAAAAAAAAAAAAAGGAATAATATATATGTCTCTCCACACACACACTCAGCATCTGACTGTATAAGCATTAATTAACCATGAAGCAAATCAAAGTGTCCCATCATTATAAAGTGCAAGCTGGTTTTGTTTTGGGGTTGTTTTTTTTGTTGTTATTGTTATTGTTTATTATTGTTATTATTCAAGAATATGAAACCAGCAGCAAAATCCTCTGTTAAGATGCTGTGTTTCCAGGAAATGGTCCTGGTGAAAGGGACTGTCCAAGGATGTTACTTACATTTGCTGTGAGGAGTTTAAGAAACCATGGATTTTGGCGGCTGCTGTGATACGCACTTTCTTTTCCTACGAAATCCTACCATAGCATTTGATGGGCATTCTGATTGATACACGAGACTTTCTGCGTTAATACTGAAGATGCTATTTTGTTCCTCCTTACTATTCTCTTTAATCTTCTTATAAGTGCACAGATCGCTTCAAGTTGGCTCTTGAGAGAACACTACTTAAAGTTCATGTGAATTATGGACGATGTTCACTTTAAACAAAAAGTTGGGGAGGGGGTTGTTCCTTTGCAGTATCTGTTCTGTGAAGTTTGTTAAACGTAAACAAAGCTTAAGTTCTTGTATCTTAAAAGAAGATCTTATTTAACCCTTTTGTGTTCTAGATTTACTTACACATGTAGCCTAGAGCTCAGTTTTAGTTTAACATTGTGAAAATATTAAAAGAATCTTGTAACTTTATTCTTTTCCCTCCTGCTAAAAAAAACAACAAAACAAAACAATAATAATAATTAAACCGATCAGATTAAAGTTTGAATTCCTTTCTGCCTATTCTAACAGGTCTTACTGTTTTACACTGTTTCTGTTGCAAGTTCATGTAAGAAATAAGAATGGGGAGAAATGCCAATGTTAGGCCAGTAACTTAAAGCTGAATTTACAGTTGGTGGAAGGCGGGCAGTACTTTGTCAGTTTGGAATGGGAAGAGATGTCTGATGGGTTCGAGTTTAATGATTTATTTTGTAAGCAGATCTGGCTAAATCTGCTGTAGCCTGGATATTGGTCAATTTAATTTTGACATTAGATAAATAAACAGGTTGTTCATACTCTTAAGTCAAATGCATACTGTGCACTATATCACTCGCATCAAAGTTTTAAAATGTCTTAAACATTCTTTTGTGCATTTTGACAACTCCTGCATCTAGAGTAGCTGTGTTCCAAATCAGAGTGGGCTGTATTTGTAATGGGTAAGTAGAGGAATAAAAGAAATGTTTCTTAATCATTTAGATGCTAGAAACACAAAGCTAATTTAAAAAGACGAGAGAATATCAAAGTGGTTATTTTAAAACCATTTGAAAGTTGTTAGGAATCGACTATGTGCCTGATTGCTTGGACACCTACACCCATTACCCATTTTTCCTCAAGTTCAGATGGTACTTTCAATTCTAGCACTGTGTGTGATTCTTAAAACAAGGTGGCCGTGTTGTAGTACAGGTAAGTTATGTGAAGCAGCTCTGCCTTTTCATTGAATTCCAAGGCAAGGCTTCAAGGAAAAATCTGAATTGTCCATGAAGGTTGCTATACCAGAGCCTGCCCTTAATTGCTCTGATTTCTCTTTTGAAGCAGTGTAATATCTTGAATGAGAAGCTACATTAACTGTAAAATGAGGTACCTGAGAATATGAACTCCTCTTCAACAGTGCAGGCAATACACTAGCTGTCCAAAAGTAATATTAACTGTGCTTATTTACTCCATGGAACATGATATCTGCATTCAAAGCTTGTATTTTGCATGACTTTCTTCTTTTGGACAAGGTGTGAGGCCCTGGCCTCTTGAACACAATGTTCTGTTTATATTTAACTTTGTGCTCATTGTGGTGTTCAGTTCATCCTGCAATCACAGCAGTTCCTTCTCCAGCTCTGCTCCAGCTTAGGCATGTCTCTGAGGGATAAAAGCACTTTTTTTCAAGAAAAAAGGAATCTTACATTGATTATTTCAGTACAAAAGACACGCCAGGGAAGAAAGTTCGTACTAATGGCATCATGAAAATACAGCTTTTATAACTGATAAAATGCTCACCCTGGCTGCATACACAGCTAACTGCCCAGACAAATGAATTAGCATTCTCTTTGTTGTAGTGTAGTTGTCATCAGTGGAACAGTAAAGAGAAGGTCTAATCGAAGTAATCTCTTAATGTCACAATGAAGAGATGGCAAATTCAGACTGGAAATAATTTTATATGCTCCTGGGAACTTTTATACCTAGAAAACAAATGGAAACATTTAAGACAACACTATTAAACTGAAATGTATTTATTGGTACCAGATGTTTATTTCATCACTCAAAAAATACCTATTAGAATTCAGCACACAGAACAGAAACAATAGAAGCAGTGTAAGCTGTGGTTCAACAAAAGCTGACGTGGCAGGAGCTGCTGTGTGAGGATACAGTGGATAAGATTATGCTTAGCTGAGACTGAGTCTGTATATACTTTGCCACACAAAGGACTGCCCTGGAAAAGCAGCGCATAAGATTAAACTGCTCAAAAGTATTCAGAGTGCACATTTGACATGGCAATAGTGGGATTTATATCTCACTATCAGCAGCTTCTCCAGGAGAACAAACCTCAGTGCTGCTGAAGAAAAGTCACTCTTAAAAGCCATCGGTGAGGAGACATATTTTTCTTTCTCTTCCTAGTCTTCATTCAGTTTTCCTTTGTTGAGGTTGTCAGCATGTGCATCTGGGCATTTGAAAGTAGTTATACTTGAATGTAGCTACTTTGGGTTTTTCAGTACTCGCCTCAGGTGAAAAAAAACATCAACCTTGTTCTTCTAGCAAGCCCCTGAACATTAGTTCAAGCCAATGGTCTATAGAAGTGATAAACTCCTTACATATTTTACTACAGTGACAGGCTACTTCCTCAATTAACAAGCTTAATGCAGAGAGGATCTACTTGTTCTGGATGTTAAGGTTTTTTAAACGTCACTTCTGTGATGTTGTTCATATGCACCATCCAATAAACCGTGTTGCCTCATCTTCCAACCTGAAGTTGAGTCAGGAGGAAAGACGGCATGAAAACAGAAGGCCTTGTGGCATTGTGGTGGGTTGAAATTCTCACACACACACGTTAACTTTGCCTGACCAGCTCTCAGTTGGAAGCAAATGAAAGCTGTATTTACAAGCCAAGCTACAATCTACAATGGAATGCAATGAATGTGTACAAAATATACAGGATTTACAATATATACAGGTATTTACAATTAAAACACAGCACAAGAACCACCCTGGTCAAAGACCAGGGGAAGCTACTAGCCTCTCCTTCCCTGCCTCCCCTGGACTCCCCTGTACAAAAGAAGGGACAGAAGCAGAGAAGTTAATACCAAAACAATGTAGCCAAGGTCAAGCAGAAGCAAGGTAATATCTCTCCCACAGCCAAGAAGTCAGAAGAGAATTGTTTTGGGAACAAGATCTTATGGTAGATATCTCTCCAATGGGATTGTTTAGAATCATCTTTATTTTCCCTTTTTATACCCAGTAGTGATTTATTTACATTTTACTACTTTTCTGTTGAAGATCTTTGAAAAATTTTTAAAGGCATAGCCTAAAACTACTACAATTGACCCCTTCTAAACAATTCCATTGGCTGCTAATACTATCCATCTAATCTAAAACAGTATCTACAATAATGAGTAAATAAAGTTCATAGTCCACTCTGGCTACCTCAAATGTAGAGGATTCAAAAGTTCTAAAAAGAGGAAAGAAGAAAACAGTTTTGTTTCTTCGCAGATGAAATGAAGAAAAGGAACAGGGACTCTTGGGTGACTCAGGGCTCTCAGGGTTCATGCACCATAGGTTCCTCATGGATTCTTCCATTGGGCACAATGTTGTATCTGTACTATACACTCTGAATTTAAACTCTCTCAGCTAAAGTTAAGATTTGTGGCATACACTGAATTTTACCATTCTCTTGCATTACCCAGTGTGACCAGGCCCTTCAGCAGAAATCACCCCTTGGATAGGTTTAGCCTTTCCTGAAGGAGAAGATACCCAAACAGTTTTCCCTAACATATTTTTCTCAAATAACAGGAATGCTATCACCTTCTACCTTTTGTAACACATCTGAGTGTGCAGGTCCAGCTCAATTTACTAAATCTCTACTATTTACCAGCCAGGTTGCTTATGCTAGTTTTTCAGAGATCCGCCTCCCATGGCTTTGAGAGTGCCTTTCAGCAAACTGTTCTAGCATTCAGTCTTCCCTGCAACTGGTGCATAGTAGGGAATGTGGAATATCCACTCAATGCTGTGCTCTTTGGCCCAGTTCTTTACAAGATTGTTTTTGAAATGAGTTCCATTGTCTGGCTCAATCCTCTGGAGTTCTGTGTCTCCACAGGATTTGTCTCTCCAGACCAAGAATGGTATTGCATGCAGTTGCATGAGGAACTGGATAAGTTTCCAATCATCCAGTGCTTGCCTCTACCATAGTCAGCCTATACTGTTTACCAGATAGAGAATGAGATAGCAATGTAGTCAACCTGCCAGGCCTCACCATACTTGTGCTTGGACCATCGATCACCACACCACAAGGGCTTAATTCACTTTGCCTGTTTAATAGTAGCACAGATGTCACAGGTCATGTGTGATAGCTTCAATGGAAATGTCAATGGATCTGTCATGAGCCCACTGGTAGATTGAATCTCTCCCAAGATGTCCTGATGAATCATGAGCCCACTAAGCTCAGAACATCTCACCTCGGTGCTTCCAGTCAAGATCAAGATCAGAGTTTGCATCTACTTGAGAAACTCTTGCAGCTAGATCTGCCTGATGGTTGTGTTGCTGTTCCCAAGTAGCTTTGCTCTGAGGAATGTGAGCATCAATGTGTCTCCTTCACTGGAATTCTCTCCATGCGAGCAGCAATGTCCTGCCACAGATCAGCAGCCCAAATAGGTTTTCCTTTTCTCTGCCATCCATTCTTTTTTCCAGTCCTTTAGCCAACCCCTTTTTTCCAGTTCTTTAGCATTGGCTACCATCCATGAATCAGTGTAGAGATAAAGCTTTGTCCATCTCTCACGTTCAGCTATGTTGAGAGCTAGCTGGACAGCTTTTACCTCTGAAAATTGACTGGACTCGCCTTCTTCATCTTTTGCCTCTGCAACTCGGCATGTTGGACTCCACACTGCAGACTTCCACCTCCTCTTGTTTCCAATGAGACAACAGGAATCGTCTGTGAACAAAGCCTATTTCTTCTCATTGTCAGAAAGATCACTGTAAGGAGGAGCTTCTTCAGCATGAGTTACTCTCTCCTTTGGAGGTTTTGTACAGTCAGTGCCTTCTGGCCAATTGGTGATCACCTCCACCAGACCAGGTCTTTTAAGATTTCCCATTTGAGCTCTGTTGTCAGAGCCATCCACTTAGACCATGTGGCATCTGTTGCATGATGTGGTAAAGAACTTTTGCCTTTGAACATCCAATTCAAAACTGGCAATCTGGGAGCTAAAAGGAGTTGTGACTCAGTTCCAATTATTTCAGAAGCAGCTTTTACTCCTTCATAAGCAGCTAGTATCTCTTTCTCTGTTGGAGTATAGTTTGCCTCTGAGCCTTTGTAGCCATGACTCCAGAAACCAAGTGGACTTCCGCGTGTCTCACCTGGAACTCTTTGCCACAGGCACCAGGTTGGACCATTGTCACTTGCAGCCATGTACAAAATGTTCTTAATGTCTGGACCAGTTCAAACAGGTTCCAAACCCATTGCATGGACTGCTTCTTGGTTTATCTGGTCAAAGGCTGCTTGTTGCTCAGGACCCCACTGGAAACTGTTTCTCTTTCGAGTCACATCATGAGGAGGTTTCATAGACTAACTGTATCCAGGAACATGCAGTGTCCAAAATCCCACTGTACCTAAGAAACCTAAGAGTTTCCTTTATGGGATTTGCCATGGTAGACACTTTGTTTATCACATCCATTGGAATGTGATGGCACCCATCCTGCGACCCCACTCCCAGAACTTGGATCTCCTGGCAGGTCCTTGTCTTGCTTGATGGTGAAACCTGCTCTCAAGAGAATATCAATGATTTTGTTACCTTTCTTGAAGACTTCTTCAGCCGTTTTACCCCAGATGATGATGTCATCAATGAACTGAATGTATTCTGGAGCTCCACTTTTCTCTAAAGCATCATGGATCACTGCATGACAGATGCTTAAACTGAGAATGCATCCCTGGGGCAAACAATTAAATCATAGAATCATACAATCAATAAGGTTGGAAAAGACCTCAAAGATCATCAAGACCAACCTGTCACCCAACACCTCATGACTACTAAACCATGGCACCAAGTGCCACGTCCAATTCCCCCTTGAACACCTCCAGGGACGGTGACTCCCCCACCTCCCTGGGCAGCACATTCCAATGGCTAACAACTCTCTGTGAAGAACTTTCTCCTCACCTCGAGCCTGAACCTCCCCTGGCAGTTTGAGAGTTCTGGTGCTGATTGCCTGGGAGAAGAGAGACCAACCCCCTCCTGACTACAACCTCCCTTCAGGTAGTTGTAAAGAGCAATAAGGTCTCCCCTGATCCTCTTCTCCAGGCTAAATAATCCCAGCTCCCTCAGCCTCTCCTCACAGGGCTGTGCTCAAGGCCTCTCCCCAGCCTCGTTGCCCTTCTCTGGGCACATTCAAGAGTCTCAATGTCCTTCTTAAATTGAGGTGAATGTGCACCAAAGAGTCACAGTTGGTTCTGTATTGCCTGTGATGCACAGTTTGAGCAGCAGCTGGAGAGTTCACCTACGCTATCTCATTTTGTCCCACAACTGCATATTCATCCAAAAGCTCAGGTCCAATGGACAGCTTCAACTTTCCTCCATCAATTTCCACAGCTGCTATTCCAAAAGCCCATTTGTGACCCTTAGGGTCTTTGAAAGGCCCTTCTCTCAGAAAGTCAAATCCCAAAATACAAGGTGCATCTGGTCCTGTTACAACAGTGTGTTTCTTCCCCTCTTTCCCAGATAAACTTATGTCAACCTGCAACTTAGTCAAATCTTGAGATCCACCAATGATTCCTAGAATAGTTACAGGTTCTGATCCTTGATAGTTTGATGGCATTATGGTGCACTGAGCTCCTGTGTCAACCAAGGCCCTGTACTTCTGAAATTTTGAAGTGCCAGGCCACTGGATGTATACCTCCTAATAGATTCTGTTACCTCCATTTTTCCTCTCCTTCCCTGGTGGGAGGCAGGAAACCTCTAATTATGGGGAATACATCTGCATGTACAGTTGACACAGCGCCTAGTGTTAGTGTCAGAATCACTGTTGGAGCAATTGGAGTTGTTCTGGGAAACTGAGGAAGTGACAGCTACCCTTCTGGTATTGCTACCTCGGGCTCTGCCACTCTGCAGTTCTGTAATCTCCTGAAAAGAGCAGGAGTTTCACCAAACTGATCACACAGAGTTATCCAAATACTCCCATTTGATTGCCTCTATTGTCTGGTTTTGTTTCATCTAGTTTGAAATGGCCTTCTTGGAGGACATCTGTTTCTAACAGCTGAAACTTGTATCCATCTGGAAGAAGAAGAATTTAGATCATCTCCCTTCACCTATTTGGATATGGAGGTTTTAAGTTCCTCCTTGAGCTTTTTCATGCAATTCTTTATCTCTCCAGACAGAGTTTCAATGGCTGAGACCAAAGAAACATGTGTGAGACTATCCTCCAATTGCCTCATTTGCTCAGTAAAATGCCCAACAGTAGGAGGCACTCCACCATAATTTCTTGCCACAATTCTGCTTGCCAGAATAGTGTCATAATTAGGAGGAGCAAGTTTGATGAGCTTCTTGGCAAGACCTATTCCCACAGGAATTTCATCAGGATTTAGGGTACCGTGATTTCCATGAAGTACTTTTCTCACAGCAAGCTCTCTCAAACGCTTGATTCCTTCACCTATTGTGTTCCATTTCTGGGGGTTCCATGGGAGGTCATCCCTGGCCAGGTATCTCATTAAGACAGCCAATAGAAGGTGTGTCCACAGAGCAACTTTACCAAGGCAAGTGCCTAAATGCTTATCTATTCTGCTGTCCTGTGAGAGAGGCACAGAGGCTAACGGCTTACGGATCACATCCACCTTTATCTTCACATCAACTCAGATCATAAAATGGTAGAGAGGCAAATCATTTCTCGACAAGTAGCATCGACTTTCTTAACCTGGTACTGCAGAAAACTCTATTGCTGTATCTTTGTGGATATACCTGTGTAGAGTTTGAGTCAGTTCTGCAACATGTTACACAAAGAAATGAAACAGGACTGTCATCATTACAAAAAGGTTTTGATCATTGAGTAATAATATCTATTTTGCTGCAAGACACTCCTATTTTGCAATGTGCTGCTATTATCTTTGGAAGAAAAACAAGCAGAACTTTGCAAGACTAACTGAGAGTGATTTCAAATTCAAAACATCTGAAGCATTAGGAAAAGATTGCTGAAATTATATGTAGTTTCTAAGGATGACAATTGCATCCTCTAACAAATGGGGTTTTGATAGCCGTGAGTGTTGATCAGCAACGCTTTAACCATAAGCAGAATGTTCCTTTCTGCTAGGTTTGTGCAAAGCTAGTAACATGCAATAGGATGCTGTGAGTTAATAACTTGTATCATGGTGGAGTGACTGTGTAAATAATGAGAATAAAATTAAAGATACCTACTCTTGCCTGTCAGCTCTCCCTTCACATGGAAGGGCAGAAGATGGCACTCGCTATTTCCTCATCGCTTCATCCCTTTTAGTCTTAACTGAGTTGCAGAAGACACTTTCCTTCCACACTTTCCTTCCCCATAGCAAGTATGCTCAGGGAGGATGGAAAACCACATTCCAGAGTTCTAAACACTGCAGGCTTTTTTTAAAAAATGATGGGAGAAAAAAATAAAAAGTTGACATCTCTGAAAGCAAAGTGCTGAAGTCATCCACTGTATCAAGAGATGCAACACCAGGAGGGGTGAGTTCCTTTTAGGGTTCTAAGCACACTTGAAGATATTGGGGATTTTTCTCTTAAATTGTTCAGGGTCTCTGCAGCAGAGTAGCAATAATCCTTAATGCCAGGCCTTTGTGTATCTTTTTCTTTTTTTTTTTTGGTATCATCTTGTGAAAGGCAGGCCTGCATGGTCAGCACTTCTGCCTTACAGAAGCAAAATTAAAGTTCCATTGTTAACTTCTGAATTGCTTAGTCTCATCTCTCTGCTTTTCAAAGGAGTAAATAAAGGTAAGACTCAGGAGAGGGTGAAGAGAGTCTGAGCATTCTGTAAGATAACCTAAAGTCAGAGTTCATTCTAGCAATACTTTGTTTTTCTTTCTTTTAGTGCAGTGTTTTAAGTGTGTTTACTTTAGATGCCTGAAAGCTTTAGCCATAGCAGTTTCTGTATTAGCAGCAGCGTGAAGAAGCTGGTCATCTCCAAGCATAAGTTAAACTGTAAGGTAACCACTGCTGGCTAACACAACTGTTCTTGTCTACAGTTAAGTAATGGCCAGCTAAAAATGTTTTTTGTGATCCACACATACCAGCTTTGCATGAATCCTGCTCCTTCGGACAGCCTGCCGTGTGTGCGCAGCACCCAGAGGTGTTGCCTTTATGCTGTCTGTGTGGAGGCCTTCCCCTTCATTACCCACCATGTCTGTAGAGATTAAATTATTAATCAAGTAAGCAGCAGTTAATTAAAAATTCTATAGATATCTTCAAGTCCCATTGCACACCCATTGATTTCTCTATTTTTGACTGTTTGGTTTCAGGGCCTGTCAAAAATAATAGTTCCAAACAGATCTGTCCATACAGGAACATGTGCGCAAACAAATCTGGGATATCAAATGGCTGATGCAGAATGCTGCTGCTGGGCTAAAAAGAGCTTTCACTTTCTGCACACCTACATGTAATCATCACTCCTTGTCTGGCTTGGCTTGTGGGGAAATACCTCCATTTTCCTGTTTAATAGTAGCTATAGTTTATCACTACCAGCTACCATAGAGTCATTACGCTCATTTGCACTTCCATTTAAAAATACTCCCTCCTAACAGATGAGAAGTTTGAGTGAATGCTAACAGTTGGGTTACTAACATTTTTAATAATGTGTCTCATATTGTTTCTAGGGGCATGGAACTCTGCTAAAGGGGTGGGTGAAAAGTGCATGTATGTTTATAGGGTGAGCTAGGTGCTACTGACCATACTCCTACCTTAATAGCAGTACTTCGAGGCAGCAATTCCTGCTAAATTAGTAGGAGCAGGCAAATACATGCTATTTGAAATTTATTATCTGATACCTCTGGCAGGCAGTGTGTCAGCGTTGCAGTACCCATGGAGGCCTTCAGTTCTCTGGCTTTTCTCTTTCCTGTAATTTCTGTAGGCTTTCTCCATTATCCCTTTTTAAAAGTTCTCCTCAACTATAATGTGCTTCCCCCCATATTGCCATGTTCAAAGGCAGAGCCTATGTGAACGCAGCCTAGCAGTAGAGATGAGGCTTGTACTGCCAGTAGCTGCTTCCATCTGGAATGAAAATGCTATTTTTAAGTGTGAAATGACTGCTGTATATGAAATTCCTAGAACTGTCTAAATACACTGTAGCAAATAACATTAAGAGTGAGTTGTACTTCCAATTTAAACCCCTTCTTCACTGCTTTTAACTTTTTCTGTGGACTTTCTCAGCACAAGGAGGAACTAGCTTGATACTGCAGCCACTAGGGACAGGCAAGCAGTGTTTAATAGTACTTCTACAGGTACAAAACAACTATCCAGACTGAAACAGAAACATTGTCTTTGTTCTGCCTTTTTTTCTTTCTATTGTTAGCCTAATGTTGTTATTCTGTGGATAAAATATAAATCTATGACTTGCTTGCCACATAATGAGAAATCTTTATCAATCTCCTCGACTGACTGAGTTAAAATTATTGGCATGTAGTTGATACTATGGGTTGGGTTGGTTTCTTTACATCAAGCTTCATGAAGACAATCCTTAAATGCCACAACTACTGAAATGGCCAGATTTGACTGACATAGAAACAATGGGTCAAACAGTTGCAGGTCAGACCTTTTACACAAATTGGAATCAGTTCATTGCCTTTGCTATTCTCAGTATGGATAATAATGGTAAAGCCTCAGTTGTTGCATGTGCATACGCTGCCCCAGCTGTATGCATGTGCAACTCAGCAGCACTGTTACATCCCAAGCCCTAAAAGATCTCAAGATTCACAGAACCAATCATCCACGAGTCCCTGAAGGCAATCAAGTTGTATATTGTACCAGCTCTTTCTAACCATGTTTGTTGTGTGAAACAATAAAAATAACTATAAAAGTGTTTATAAAGAGATATAATGTATTAAACAAGACAGTGCTGATCTGTGATTGAATTGTGCTTTCTGGGGTAGCTTTATCTTACCAGCCTTTGGCTGATAGCAGAAAGGTAGGGATTAAATTCTGTGGAAAGTCTGTGGAACCTGAATCACTTCACAGGAACTGAAACAAACATGAGGTGCTGTGCAGTGTGTATACATCCAGCAAGGCAGAAAGATTAATGGAGTCTTTAACTGTTTATTTCACACCAGCCCTGATTTGGTTAACATCGACATGGATCGCTCATCCTTAGCCAACATTCAGCGCCTTTCTAGTGTAAAGACAAGAAGGATGAATATTTTCAGAGCAGTCTGAAGATGTATCAGATAGAGCTAAATATCTACTATGGGGATTACAGTGTTGTGTAAAATGTACCAAAATAAAATTCTAATACTGAAATGTTTTGAATACAACACTACATTTCTCATTTCTCAGAAGGAACTGTGGGAGCTGAGCTTGGGGCATTTAACAGTAGAAAGAACAAAAGGCATTAGGCTTCCCACACCAGAGGCTTCTTCACAGTGATACAGTCTGACCCTTGCTGTTCTTACTGTTTATGGATTTCTTGGTGTAATTTTATGTTTGAGAGAGATTAACTATGAACTACAGTTTATGGATTCTGTGTGATTCCATTACTAGATAACTGCTACTCCAAAGCATGTGAGAAGAATGAAAGCATTAAGTCTTGGAATGGCTATTTTTTATCCTTTATTGTAGAGCATATGGTTAAGGGGTTGATCCTCTAAACAGAGAAAACCAGGGAAATCTAAAATCAGTAAATTCTTCCAAGGAACCTGTATAAACTCTTACTGCACAGAATTCATCAGTATGTTAATTCAGAGCTGCCAGCAAATAGTCTTCATTAAAAAAAAAGAAAAAAGAAGAAACAAAACAAAACACCACCACAACAAAAACCCCAATGATAAAGGGACATGTTCACTCCAGCCAGAAGCATATTCTTCATGTTATGCTTCTACTGTGTACAAATTATTCAGGTTGCTATCCATGGCTCCTGGAGCCCTACCTGTGCTAACGTAATCAGCCAAGTGAAACTACAAGCAACTACACCAACTCTTGCAGTCACAAAGGCAGCTGAACTTCACAGGTTCACAACAGATAAAAGAGTTTATGTAATGACATCCTAATCAGTCTTTTTTATTACCTCTCTGCTGAAATGAAGGACTTAAGGAGAAAGCAGAACAACTACTTTTGTATTGGTGAGACAGTAAATAAACTAAGATTTAGTGAAATACTGAGGGGAAAAAACCAAACAAATTTAGTCAAATACTGAGGGAAAAAAAACAAACAAACAACCCCCCCCACCAAAACTCCCCAAAATAAAAAGAAAGAACATCAGAACCTTGAGATATTCCATGAATTGCAGCAGGACTAGAACACTCAGAGGGTAGTCTCATACACAGGCATTATTTGATCAGAGATCACCTGAAGCAGTTCAGCAATTTGTTCATGTAATTGGACAAGTAATACTGGGCTTTAAAGTATCCCATGATCCCAAGTATATTTAAAAGCCAGCTCTGATAGAGAGTTACAGTCCAAGCCCACATACATACAAGAATCAAGCTCCATTTGTGTGTTTGTCTCTACTGACTATGCTGAACCAATAAAAGAAATGTTATGCCCAGTGGGACTGGCATACAAGTTCCTCATCGCTCCAAAGTCATAGGCAACAACAAGAAGTTCAGAGTCCCTGGGCCAAACTGAGGCCTGTGCTCAAACCACTCTGCAAGGAGAAGAGCACAAAACCCTGCTACTGTGCTGAGGAGTCACTTTAAGATTTCCTGTGCTGTCTTTGGTAGACAGTCAGGAGAAGAGTGAAGTGAATGATGTGTAAGATACTGACAGCAAAGTACTTGTGCAGTGCTGCATCCAGAGAGGCATCTCCTGTATTAGTTTTATGCTGTGCCCCTTCATCACTTGTTCCAATCTGCCTGTACTCTGCAAACCAAATCCTCTGGCAGTAAGAAAAGGCCTATGGCCTCCTCTGCAATACCATCCACATACTTTTTCTCCTTATAGAAGTGGCTGATCAAGACTGGAAAACGCTATGTCAAATGTTAGGGAAGGGAAAAGAGTAGAAGTCCCTGTGCCAGCTTGGACTGGTGAAGTCCATGATGAAACCTTCAGTCTTCCCAGCCCCCAGTCTTGTTCCAGGTCCTGAATAGTTGGCAAGCAAAGATCAGTGAGGGGACACATGACTGATACAAGAATCCTTCCTACATTCCACCAACTCCTGTCCAGAGTTGCAGTGGTGGCTTGGTGTTTGATGGTATGGAGGAGGATGCAAGACTTGGGTAGAATGTTCTCCTAGTATGCAACCGGGGACGTTGCTCTGCTGTTTTTTAGGATTAGCACAACCAGCCTTTCTTGGAAGTCAGGCTGAGAACAAAATCTAGCAGTTCATTTAGTGAACTGACAGTGTTCATTTTATCATCTCAGACAGAGGTTCTTGCAGAAGCTAGTTTTAGTTGCTGACCCAACCTGTGATGAGGAATAGAAATTGTAGATCTCTCTGCCACAGTTTCATTTTGTACTTGCTCAAAACAAGTCCTGCATCAGTGACTGCACAATGACAAAGTATGACATAGCTGACTCCATGCTGAACTAATGCTTTGGCTCAGCATTTGATTCTCAGAAGAAATGGAAACAAATAGGTGCAGAAGATTACTGAAAGGACAGGTCACTAGCTATGGTGGCTACACTAGACTGACTTCTTACCACCATTTAAGTTTCCTAAGGTTATCTAGGGTACTATCCTCCTCTTTCTTGCACTACAAGAGCATTTTATTTTGCTTGCAATGTTGCAAAGATAGCTGTTTCCTTACAGAAGTATTTGCCCTTTGGGAAAGTGATCAAAGCATGCCATCATATTTGTAAAATACTGAAATACTTGTAAAAAACTGTTACAATTAAGAGGCTGTCCTTCAGTATTAATTTCAGGATAGCATAAAGAAACTTTTCTACCCCACACACATAAAAAAAAAGGCAAAAGAAAAAAAAAAAGCTGTGTGTAAAAGAAAGGATCACACATGTATTTATTTTAGTTAAGCATAAATAAAGCCAGTATGTGGCTCCTGGAGGAGAATGTGAACAAAGTAAACCCAGAAGATGAAGGTCAGGGTTTAAAGGATTTTCCTTTCATTTAAGTTTTAGCAGCCTTGAAAGCAGAAATTCTCCATCTCACATGGCTGCTTCTTCCATAGATCAGGCCTTTGTTAGCACTCCACTTTCACATCTGTATTTATCTAATGATCAATGGGCAAAGTTATTGAACTACAGCACCTGAGAAGAGAGAGATGCATCAAATAACTGTGAAGGCTTCTGGTAGCTGGCTGAAATGAAACTTGTTCTGAGACAAACTAGCAGCTCCTTCAGTTTGACCATTAAGGTTCTTTCCCCTTCTATTGGTATTTAAAGAAAACCTCTCTGGGAATGGTGCAGCATCAGAGATATTTTACAAGACTTTTGTAAATTTCTGGGCTAATTGAACTTAAAAAAAAAAAATGAATAGGCAGTAAGTGCCATGAAAATGAATTTATACCACCTCGTCAGGCAGCAGAGACCACACAGGTTTAGTTTGATATCACTAACAACAATTCTGTAGGTTGAATTTGCACAATATTATGCTGTTACAACACTTCAGTATAAGGAACTCTACTGAAAGTGCTGTGAGAAATAAAGCAAGCAAAAAAAGAATCGCTTCTTTATAGCAGCAAGAGGATCTGATACCAGGAGAGAAGCAGCCATCCTAAGGGCACACCAACCGTCTGTGCAGGTACAGTTGGCTGACCATCCTTCTGCTCCATGCAGATGCAAACCCAGATCTGCATGTCGCTGGAGTATTGCTCAGCATGCATTACTTGGCTTGCAAAAGGCATCAATCAAGCTAGACTGCAAACCTGGCTAATAGTGCTAGGGCTGCAGTTGTGTACATTAAGTCTGGTTGAATCCTTGCCACTGGTCTAAATGTGTGGATCTTGGATACAGTGCTGAGACCTCCTGTCTACAAATTTGCTAGTCAAACAGTGCTCAACACCTCAGTGTCAACACACTACCACCATGCAAAAAGGACAGGAGCAGCAGCACTGATCAGACCAGTAAAATCCTTGTATTATTTCTTATATTGGTAGAATTGCCATTTTGACAGCTGAACTGTGCCCAGCCCTGCCCTACCGAGCTTCATGACCCACTCTCCAACCTCAGTATAGGCAATGTACTGGCATAAAGATCATTTCTTATTGAAAACTGGGCAAGGTCTCTTCTGTTTTAAGATCACCAGGCCACACTAGCCTGCAGCTGCTGAGCTCTGTCATCATCTTTGCTTTTAAAGAACTCTGGATGACCATGATGCCACACAAAATACACTCCTTTATTTAGCCAAATGGCATTAGCTCTGCCTATTACATTGGTGCAGCCAAACTTGACATTTTTATTGATCCAGGTAGCCTGTTCTATGTCCCCTCTTCATTATTTTCCATTTATGCAATTAATGTAAAAGGAGCAAAGAAAAACAAGCTGTGACAGGACCCTGGATCAGTTAGAGTATTCATGTGGAACTACTCCCCATCTTTTCTGTCAAATGAGCACATCAAAGTACACCGAGAAACTCCCAGTCTCTAAACTAGAATATGTTCTAGTTTACTAGGCTCTAAAGTAAGCCCTCTCTTCAAACAGATAAAAACCAGATGTGCTTGGTAAGGCAGTCAATAAAAGTTTCAAAGTAAATCCTCCCTTCCTTATCACTGTGTCCTTGTGGAAAGAGAGAGGGACTCTGTCTCTTCTGCTGGAGTATCCCTACCCAAATCACTGCTCTTCCTCCCCTCTGAAAGGTTCTCCTGACTGACACAGCTCATTTTCTTTTTTCTGAGAGATGGTGCCAGTACTTCCAACAATATTGCAGCTAAGTGCAGCAGCTACAAGATAAACAGGCACTGCTATTCTGCTACAACACAGAGTGCTTGAAACAAACTAAACAAATCAAGCAGCTATACTTTTGCTGCATAAGCCCTCCATCTGGTACTATTTGCATCTACCAAAAAATGACCAAAACAACAAGAATTGCCCTACTACAGCCCAAAATCTGTATTACTGTATTACACCCAAGAACATGAATTTCCTGCAGCCAAAGTCATTTAGCATGAAGAGAAGACTTGCTAACAATGAGCTATCTTAATTTGAGAGTGTTAAACCTTGGGTTTTGTTGTCAGATTTGATACACAACTTAAAAATGAGCCATGAAGAGCTGCAAAGACAATATTCTTTCCTTTACAAAGAAGGAGCTAAATAGAAGGCAGCTGCCAATAAGTGTAGTGTTTGTTTTAGACACATCTCACATAACCTACATTTCTTGAAGTCAACACATGAGAGTAATAGAGAAACTGAGATAACAGTAGGTCTCCATGAGCTCAGAGGTAACATTGAGTCTCAAGTGATGGACAGTTGAGCACTTGGTGATGGATGGCCTTAAAACCAGTGCAGTGGCACAGCTCCTTCAGAATGAGCTCTCTTTGCTGTAGAGTGTAAATGGTTTGTGTTCACTACCATGTGGGAATCAGAGGGAGGTGGTTTGTGTAACAGACCTCTTTTTTCATTTTTTTTTTAATTAAATGTGTGAACCTGTAATCCAAACATTTTTTAAATCCCTCCCTTTCTACAGCTTCCTTTCCCAGCTGCCATCATGTTTTATATCTACAAGCTTTGAGAATTTCCATGATTGTTTGATGCAACAGCATCACCAGCAATAGTGGGGTTGTTCCATGTTTATAGAAACAATCAATTAGTTAGCATGGGGGTGGCTTGAGTTCCTAATTGGTCCATTTCTGTCTTCTCCAACACATTTCCACTGAGAACAGAATGCCAGAAGCAAACCACACAAACCAATCACTGTCAAACGCGGAACCCAGCAGACAAAATTTGCCTTTTGAATACCAAAACCCATAACTTTCTGGTTAATTACATCTATGCAGCATCCCTCTATCTCCCCACCATCAAATGGGGCGTCTAAGATGATGAGTTTGGGCTAAACTCTTTTCTCTCATTTGGAATAATTTCACTGACTTTGTATAACAGTCACCCAGCAGGTAAAACAATTACCCAGAAGGCTTCCCATTCAAAGGCAAGACAGGTTACAATGGTTAATCTTGAGCCCCCACCCTCTGTCTCTCTGAGGCAGGGGAAAAAAACAGGGTAATTAGTACATATTTCTCAGTGGTAGCTGAACTGTGCTATATTGTGTGAGCCATTTTTCCTCCTTGTTCCAAATGCATAACAGCATCTTACCTTCAGCAGTATAAAAGGAAGATCAAGTCAATTAGTGGTGAGAACTAAAAAATCCAGTTCCTTTTGTATATATGAAGGGGACAGCATGTACTGCACAGATAGATGGCTCATTACATTCTTTTTCATCTTAGATTTTAAAAGGCAGCCAAAAAATTGCTAAAACAACATCAGAAGTACTTGCTATGACTCTCTACAGTCATAGCAAAGTCTAAAGGAAGCAAAGAAGTATAAGAAATCCTATGCAAACCCTAAGTGCCCAAGAGTTACAGATCAGAGAAATGAAATACTACACATGGGAATCAGAATGCCACAACCCTCAGAGACATGCTCTTTGGAGATGATATGAGGCACCAGTATATCTCATTCTTTACACTAGAAAAATGCAAAGGTTCACTCCACTACTGAAATTTCACTGCTAGACCTAGCCTCATGTGCAAAGGGCCCAACCACAAGGAATTTGTTTTTACAGAAAGAAAACCTCGGCTACATGTAGTACTTTCCTTACTCTCAGTTTCCTACACTGAAGTAAGTAAAGCCCAGCTCTCCTCACACTGAAAAATCGTCAAATGCATGGATTAAACACAGATTAATTGCTCTCCCTCTGAGCACACTGGCAACACTACCCATTTCTTTGTCATGGAAAAGCCCAGTCATGTTCAAATGAGATTGCTGTCTCTATCCAGAATCAAAACACAAGTGACTGAGTTACTGCAGCATACAACAAATTACGGCTTGTCCGCTGAGCAGCAGCAGCAAGGCTACATGTGCCCTTAACCCATTGCAAATGCTAACTAAAACCACTTCCACCCAGTTTAAGCTAAAATCCTGTACTAAGTTGTTATTTATCACCAGAAAGGCGCTGTGTGCATTCTCCTCATCTTGCAAACACAGTTCCTCACACACAATACCTCAAACATTTGTTATATGAACGCAGATTTAGGGAGGCAGCACTGAAGTTGTTTACATGTAAATTTGAACAGGCTGTGCAAAGTAAGACTTTCAGAGCCTTGCAGGTTTTCAACTGCACCAGCAACCAATGCAATTTCCACATCATGCATGAATAATAGCACTTTCAGGAGGACAATGTCCCCTGCTATCACACTGAAGTGTTGTCAGTCTTCAAAGAGGGAGGAATGCCAGCTCCTCCATCAAAAAACAAAACCAAACGCTCGTTGCAGCATAAGATTTTCCCTTAGCATTCTCCTCATCTCGGAACTGACCAAGCCTGAACCTGTATTACTTCATGTAAGTTAGCAGAATTGCAACCTGTGGCAGTTTGCTAGCATGTCAGGTAAAATTCTCACCTGTGCAGTCAGTGGCTTTTTTTCCAGCCTTGGCTGATTGCTTCTGAGCTGGATCCTCAGCTCTACTGATATCTTCAAAGAGACCAACAACAGCCAGGCACCGCACTGATCACTACCACAGACTAGCACTAAAGTGGCTGTGAAATCTCACTGCTTCAGAATAACACACAGATACTATAACCCAACAGGGAGATCTGAACTGGAACGAACAAACAAGACACACAAAAGGAATACAGCATTCGCTGATGTTAAAGAGTAGTCACCCACAGCATCACCTCTCTTTTCCTTAACCAGTGCAAGTTCCATCCAGATGCAGTAGCTTTCTGTGAAGTCACTAGTGAGGATGAGAATGAACCAAGCACCAGAGTCTAAGTCAGGCAGACTTGTTACATTCAAGACAGTCCCATGTTTATATCATGTTCATCATCCTTGGGTTGGAAGGTATCTCCTTAGACGACAAATCTCTGGAATTCTAGATTACAGGGCAGAAGAAATGAAACATGGCAGAAGAGAAGGAACACAAACTTCACAAGATTAATTTCTTAAAAACAGTTACTTTATACAATGCATTCAGAGAATCACAAACCAGGATTCACAAATCCCAGCTCTCTGACACAGCAGCCAGCTAAGCCCACTGACAATACTAAAGAGCACAATGAGCTAGACCTGCACAACAATTTCAGCAGGTATATGCACTATCCAACCCACAGGCCTGCCACTGAGGCAGGCCTTAACAGCTGGGTTCTCCAGCAGTAAATGCTGTGGAATGGCAAAGGGGTTCACACTAATAAACTTGAGCCAACAAGCTGTGACTGGCACTGTGAGAGTGTATGGGTAATGTCAGCATCCACAGCTGCAGTCATGGCAAAAAGGAAGCCTCCTGTATTGTGGGAATCCTGGGTGGTGTGGCAAATGGAAGTAGCAGCATGATGTGTACCTAAGATACACCTGGGACCTAGCAGACTGGTTGGCAGAAGCAGTGTGAGGGCTCTGAGGGTGTCCTTTTGTTTTTAAACATAGGTGCTTATAGTCTATGGACAGTTGTACTTTCAATGGTACAGAGTTGTGTTGTACTTTCAGTGGTACAGCTTTCTGCACAGGTGCACACAAGGGATGACCTCAGCCTGCCTACACCACTGAAAGGAGATAGGTATTACAGGCAATCTACTCAAAAAGCAGGACACTGTCTAGTCTTGGACAGTGAACCAAATTCTGCCTCATCGTCACCAAGATCAGTCCAGTGACTGGAAAGTATAAGAAAAACAGAGGTGGGATCACAGGATGAAACTGGAGTCTAGTCCAATAGAAGCTGAGTAAAAAGACCACAAACACTTCCCTCTTCCAGATGTTTTGTGCTCAATAGCTGGAAGCAGAGGTGCAGTCTCTGCCATTTATTAGAGCATCTCAGAGGTGGGAAGACATACCCAGGGTAAGATGAATAACTGCTGTAGATGATTCTTATCTTGAGAGACCCAAACCAGAAAGCATAACCCCAGTTACCTCTGCAGCAGAGGAGCTGTAAACTGAGAGACATTCCATTCCTTCACAGTTCAGTTACCTCCACTCTACAAATTTTTCTCCTAGTATTGAGACAAACTTAATCACTCATCGAGCCAAGTTTGCCTCAGGCATACCTTTGCTGAGCTGCCTTTGAACATGGAAGTGGTCACACAGTAACATCCACAGAGCCATTGAAAACAATTCTTCAGGTCTCATCCCTGCTGCACTGCCCACAAGATAGATGACCACGGTCAGACAGACCATGCTGTTCCAACACTGGTCACTTCCCAAGTTCCAATTTCCTTTCCCCTTCTACTGCTGCCCTGTATTCCTCAGGCCTCTTGTATCCCTCTCCTATTTTTCTACAGTTGTTCAAAGGTCTTTGGGACAGGTCTTAACTTTTCATTATATACACAGTAGAGTCTTGAGTCTGGTCAGAGTTCTTAGATGCAATGATACAAACTCGTAACAATAGCTGCAGAACAGTGGCAATACTCTCCAGTTGTGATGGGCATGCCAGAGATATTACTTGATGTTTATAAAGCTCTTTGAAACTCTTGGATGAAAGTCAAGCTAGTGATGCAGAGGATTTATTATTCTATTCAACACTTCAGAATCCAAGGCTAGCATCTATTCTAGTTGAAAAAGATTTTTACTGTATTGTAAAGTGGAAACAAAATGAAATATATACAGTGCATGGTGCTTATATATAAGGCATAGGCAGTGCAGAAACAGAATTTCATTATTGAAATGGATGTAGCTGAAGCTGTTACACACAGCAGGTAAAAGACCAGATTCAGTGACCTCTTATTTCATTTAATAAAAACTGTTAGTATATGGTTTTCCAAAGGCCAAAGAAAATGCCTGTGGTGTTTTTTTTTTCTTTATCAGATATTTCATCAGTTTGTATTAAACCTTTATAGGTGCTTATGATGTGAATCTCAAGCAGGCTTGACCAGCAACAAAATGAAAATAAAGTGGATGTATGTTTAACAAACAAAACCACAGTTCACTCTGTGCCTTTAACCACCAGATCAAAACCATTCAACCAGGCTGCACTCCCTTGTCCTCATCACAAGTTCTGCTCATATCACATCATCCCCCACTGCTCTATTCAGGTCCCTAGTAAGGTTTCACCTCCTCCAGTTCTTCACTTGCTGAGCACAGAGGGTAGGCTATGCTGTTTTAATGGTGCTAGTTATACTATATGTGGTCTTGCTGTTTCTAGGAATAGATATGCTCAGACATCAATTAACATCTAATTGCAGGAATTAATCTTGTTCCTCTGCTTCAGATGCCACAGAGATCAAACCAAGCCCATTTTCAGCTCTATTTTTAATTTAGTGGAATTATATTTTTTTTTCCATCCAGTAAAAGATAATTAAGTGCCATGCTGTCCAGAATACACAGTTCAAGGATCAGAGTGTTTATAAAGAAATGAAACAAGCAGGAAGAGAGAGTAACTGTTTATGCCAAAGCAGAAGCATCTTTGTTATAAGTCTTTCCTCTTCACACCTTCTCACCACTATTTCTCTTTACACTTTCCTGCTTCAGTGATCCTCACAGAGACAGTGAGGATTATGAGTGGTTTAGGAAGAAGCAGATAATCCCTGCTTCTCAGGGTCATCTTGTGCATGGAAAGAAGATAAAACAATGAATTGGAAAGAAATGATTTAAAAGCAATGACAAAAACACCCCCAAAACCGAACAAAACATCTAGTAAAATGTTTTTGTAACACTTGCCTTAAAGCAATCACATGCTTCATACTGTGTTTTCCAAGTCTTTGTACTGAATGAAGGCAAGCAGTTTTCAGCAGGCAGCTCCCAATCTTAAGATACTGCCCCAGTTTCCTGTGTACATGAGCAAGGAAGGTTTGAGCTTGGCTGGTGTAGTTATGGTGGACACAGGCTGGATTGCTCAGCAGGAAAAATGAGAATCCTACATAAGAGTGAACCTGCAACAGATGCCAATCAGAAAGCTATCTGAGCCTGACTTTCCAAAAAGGCTGTTTGAGATAACTCAGTCATGAGACTACACTCCAATATTGTGTCACAATACCTTCTCATATTGAACTTAAAGTGGTTGAAGCAAGAATTATGTTCACTTTACAACACCGACTGGTGACCTGGAGTTTATCACTCTACAGGACAGGACTCTGACACCTCCTCCAGTTCTCAGAAAGAACTGAACCACTCCTTCCTCATTCCTAGGTTAAACTGGCAAAGTCCTAGGTTAAATTCCAAGGTCAGCTGGTGTGATGTGTAGCTTCACTCATTTTTACTGCTCATTTCAGTCCAATTATTCGCTTGGCTTCTCAGGATCAGTGGCTAGACTAGAGCTGATCTCACCTACTGCCATCACCCTTCTGCTTCTTTTTTCTGTCATTTGCCAAATACAGCATGCCTAGTAATTAACACTGCTGAAGCCCTCCTTTAGTTTCCTCCTGCCAAAGGAGGGTGTGGAACCTTCCCACTTCAATGCCTTCATGACAGCTCAAACTCTCACCATAAATGCAGCTTAAAGAAATGGTGTGTGTGTGGAAAAGAGGTATGTCAGTACACCTTTACTGTAGGCCACCCCTTGTGTAAGGGGACCATTTGGAGCAGATGACCATCATCCAGACTTGCACCCGCAGAAATGTCAGAATTTACCAAGAAATAAAGAGAGTAGTGGAGGAGCACCACCGTCCCATCTGCTCTCACAGGCTTTCAAATCCCACCTTCTTACTTAAAAAAAAAAAAAAAAAGTGTAGTTCCCAGAGCTTGAGCAACCAGACCCATCTTTCCCACACTGCACTGGAGTCCTAAGCATGGCAAGTGTTGGTGGAGATTTGCCATGTCACACCTGAGTCAGGAAATAGCTCCTGTAAGAAGTGGAAGAGGCTTAAAATGGACTCAGTTTGGTGAGACTTTCCTAAGAAAAGGTCACATTTACACATGCTTATCTGTAAGTGAAAGGCAGAGATGGGGAGTTTGTAGCAATACACAGTAAGAAGCAAGACAAGAAAACCAAACCCATCAAACCCATTTATTCAATGCACATCATTAGTTGCTTAATTTACATTCCTACCGAGCAGCAATAAACATCCTTCTGCTGCTTCCCATTCTCCTCCCCCCAGCCTTTCTCCATTAGAAGCTCAGCTGGAGGCAAGGAAAGAATGGAAGAAGAGGGAAGCAGAACATAATTCCATAAACCAGTTCCTTGTTCTCAAAATACTGATGCATAATTCTGTCAATGTGTCAACCTTGCCTTATAACTTCTGTGCCCCCTGTAGTCCTTACTCATTGCTGACAGCAGAGCTCCAAACTATTATCACCACATCCCAAAAACAATTTGACTTGCTTGCCACTTCTTCTGCTATCTAATTCCTGGAGTTTTCCCCTGTCCCTCTTAAATACATCCCCCAAATCACTCGTCACCAATCATCCATACCATTACAATCCAATACTTCTCTGAAGCAAGAGACAGTGATCAATAAGAGAGCTGTTTGTTGTAGGTTTAAGACTAGATGTCTTAAGCATAGAGAGGTCCTCCAGAAGGACCAAATAACTCAGTGGATGGACACCAGAAAAAGTGTAATCCTTGTTGTTTTCATTCCCATAATCCCGCATCTATTCCCCCATATAAATGGGCATAATTGTTTGTTCTGCCTTTCCTCTCTCTGCTCTCTTCTCAGTGCACTGAGCCCTTATCTCTCTGGCATTTTCTTGGGGCAGTTGAAGCTTTTTGGCCTTTAGCAGGCTGGCCAATTTTTGCCATGTAGTTCAGGCCCAGCTGGTGTGTGGGGATGGGGGGGTATTGGGGGTGGGCATTGAGGCCTGGGGCTTTGGACTGGTTGGAGGGTAGGTTTTGGACAATGTTGGCCTAGTGAGGTCTTGGTAAAGCCCCGGTTGGAGAGAACTGGGCTGAGGCTGAATATGAATTTGTGTATTTTGTATGGTTTTGTACTGTTGTATATAGCTGTGAGTAGCACTTCCATTTAAATCTCCAATTCTTTCCTATCCTGTTTTTCTTTTACTCAGCTGGAGAGAAGGTAAAAGAGCTTCTGTCTCCTCAAACCCAGACACTGTTTCATTCTATCCTACAGTAAACATACTTTCTTTAGGAGACTGACATTGCAATAAAACAAGAACATAAGGAAAAGTGAATCTTTCACAGCACAAAGGTCTTAACATTCTGTCCAGGTGAAGCTCCCACAAAACACATGAAGCAAGAACCATTCAAAGTGGATGGTAAATTACAGCATTTTCTAGTGACAAAAAGCACTTGCTTTCACCTTGAAAATATAGCCTATGGTAGGATTTATGGAAGAAAATAAATAATACATATTGAAAACTCTCAGATAAAGAAACCAACCTTAATGTGAAGCTTAAGAACAGGAACAGTGCTTTACAAAGTAATCCACGCTCAAACAAAAACATTCTCACGTTCAGAGATCTCATTTTCTTCTTTCTTCACAGACCTCAAAAGGCAGGCACACACAGTGACACACTGATCCAGAAGCAGTAGGCAGATACACCTGAACTCAGTAGTAACAAACAGTTACAGCTGAAGTGATGCAAACATGAGAGAAAAATTCAAATTGCTAAATACACAGTGGCTTGGGAAACATGCCACAAGCATGGAAGTCATACTGAAGCACACCAGCACTTTACATGGTATTTCTGAATAACAACCAAAGTTTTACTGAGTAGGAGAAAAGGGTTTTTAGATGAAAGACTGAAATATCTGTCTGAAGTGGCACAGCAAAACAAAATGTGACTTGCATTCCTACCTCAGTTTCCCACTTATATATTGACACTAATGTTCAGACACCGTTTAAAAACACTGTACTACCTTTGACAAATGAAACATTAAGTTTGTTCATGTTAGTAATTTCTTCCATACTCATTAGCTCTACTTGAAGACATCACAGCTTTATTAGAGACACCAAAACCGCTTCATAAATTTCAATTACCCGGTACAAATCATTACTACTATTATTTTATTAACTCTTGTGTAATTGCCTGTTGTGCATACAATTACAAAGTTAATGTATGTAAATCCCACTTTAGAAGTTCTTTCTGTACCTTTTATCTTCATACCTAGCAGAAGATACATGCAGAAATATTTACATTTACAGGAAATATTGAAAAACAGGATCACATCGTTAGTTCTTTGATCTTTTAAAGACGAAAACAAAGACAGCCAACTAATTTGGTCTTGGGCACAATTAATGCATCAAGAACCCAAATTACTAATCAACACCAGATGCCACTGGTCTGCTTTTATAGAACACCTGAGGACTTCAAATATGCACCTGGGGGAAGGCAGCATTCAGTTTTAAGCATTGCTCCAAGTGCCATTATTAACTGGTAAAATGGCTGTGTTCCCTGAGGCAGGAATCAGAACTCTGAACTCCCAGGTGATTGAAGTACTTAATGTGAGAGCTGCATCTCCTTTTCCCCATGTATTATTTTCTGCACGATGACACAGCTTCAGTAACACAGGTAACAAGTGCTCCACCTCTCTCCCAGTAAGCTACAGGCTAAGAGTATTTCTGGGGGCAAAGATGTGACTTTGAAAGTCATGAGGTTGCAAAGAAAACAATCTCTCACTTTCTGCATGTTTTTTCTGACAAGGTGTTGTATGCCAAGATGACACCTCCATCTTTTCTCCTACAATGAGGGGGGAAACAAACAACAAAACACTCTTCTATTTGTAGGCATCTCTGCTCAGTGAAGAACTCCAGATGATATCCCAAGTCTTTCCAAATTAAGTACTTGAATTCTAGAGAGGAACAGGATGGATAATAAATCCATCTACTCAGAATTTCCTACTGGTTAGCTCTGTCCTGTGTTCAAAACACTGTTCTGGAAGTCATTTGACATAGTTAGCTTTTCTTATAACTCATTCAAAGAGTGCAAATGGATTTGCTAAAGGTTTCAGATTTAAATCCAGGGATAGGTGATTAAAAATGAAAGCATTCTGGCATTGAAACTGTCATACTTCATTATGCTGAATTGGCTCTGCTACCTAGCTCTTAGAAACTGACATAATGAAGCTGTACTTACTTGCCTTCCTGTAGATTAACAAGCATCTGAAGGTAAACACAGCAAATTAGGATTATCCTTTAAAAAGAAAAAAAAAAAAGAAGATGAAGAAGAAGAAAGTAGTGGCTAAAGGGTACAAAACTAAATTGATGACAAACAGAAGATACCTGTAATATTAGAATAAAACAAGATATTTCAGGCTAGACCTTAGTAGTTTTATCTATGCAAGGGTGGTGATGTCCTGTACAGACCCATCTTCTTCCCTGGAGCATAGCACAAAGAAGTGAATACTACCTCAGGAGCCATAACACGTGGCAGCCCTCAAGAATTAGATGAGAAATTTTTAAACCATGATTGGGAGAGCAAGGAAAACTACAGATAAAAACTGAACTAATCACAGGGCATCTCTTGTAAATAAACATAACAACGATGGAATTACTGTCAAATCAAATTATACAAATTACAGATTGTAAACTGTAGCTCCAAAGCAGCCTGATTGATTACTCAAAATGAAGGGAGAAGCAGGAGAAGGACACCTCCGGCATATCAAGCAGCTCCTCACCCGCCAGCTGCGGCTCCAGCAGCACGGCCAGGCCCAGGAGCGAGCTGGGGATGAACCCCCGAGGCAACCCCATTTACAGTGTGACATTAGCAGATGACACATCACTTCCAGGTGTTGTGTCTGTTCGGTGCGGGGCAGTCCTTGGGCACGGGTGCAATTACCCGATTTGGAAATCAGTGGCAGGGATGGTGTATTAAGCAAAAAGCACAGGCTATGGGACAGCGACCGACCGCGAACCCCTGTCCGGAGCTGCCACGGTAGAGCTGCTTAGGCTAAAAAAGGGACAGACGCTTATTTAACCAAGAGAGTTAAAACTGAAGAGCCTCGGAGCCGCTACACCCTCACCCCAGGGGCGCCGCCTTTACCTCAGCCGCTGGGCCGGCGGTCTCCGGCTCCCTCTGCTGGGGCCGCACCACCTGCAGCGCCGCGGACAAGGGCACCGCCGTGCTGGCTCCACAGCTGCAGCCCCCTGCGTGGACACGCTACAGCGACGGGCCGCACCTGCGCCCTGCCCTGTCACGGGCGCGGCGCCAGCCGTCGAAGCGCCAAAGGGAAAAGGGGAGAGGTGCCGAGCAAGGCGCCCCGGAGGATGTGAGGGAGACCCTCTAAGGCGACGGCGGCCTTAGGGTCTGCCGGTTGATGTGGAAACGACCGGTGTGCGGCCGCGGGGAGAGGTGCGGAACCCGGAGACGTGGGCGAGGACGACGGCGCGTGGCGAGTTTGGGAATGCTGCGGGAGCCCGGAAGCGGGGGGTGGGGGAGTGCGGCGCACCGCCCCGCCTGAGGGAGGGTCAGCGCTGCCGGGAGGGGGGTTGCTCCGAGGTGCACCCCTCGTGAGTGGCGCTCCAGCGCTCCTGGGCAGGACCCCAGCTCTGCTGTGAAGCTGCGGCTAGTGCTGGAGGTCAGGAAATCGCCTCCCCGGTGACTTTCCTTCACTCTGCCTGGCCCTCGCCTTGGATTCCTAAGAAGTGCTACTGTGTTATGCCGTTCACAGCGATATCTGATCAGAGTAAAGATACGTCTCCCCGGGACAGATAAACCACCTTTCTTGTAAAAAGTAATCTCATTTTAAATTTGAATGGTGTTCTTCAATAGAATAAGTTGGTTTAGCATTTATTCTGTCTCTACAAAACACACCAGATTTGCTGCTAGAGATAAAGCAAAGGACAATGTTTAACAAAGATATCAAAAGGTTTCCTACAAAGCAATGCTCAATATACACTCCATATTGTTAATACCCAGGAAAGAAATAGATAACCATTGTAGATCATTCATCTCCAGAGAGAACAGGACTTTCCACAGCAAGTTTATATGTAAAATTTCATCTGGTGCCCAAAAAGTCCCAGTGGGTTCTTTCAGAAGCGCTGTGCTAAGGATCCTAGAACAAAATAGTAACCCTTTAAAGAGGTGATGGCATTGAGCTCACAAAGTCAGCCTTGTGTGTTACTGATACCTATCTAGCTGGGTGTGTGGAGATCAGAAAGCATGTAGGTAGTTTGGAGGTTGCTTTCCCTTCGCTCTTTGCTTGCCCAGCAGTTGCCAGCATTTTCTTGGGATACTCTGCAACAAATTATGTGAAAGAATCAAACCCAGATATTGCCTCAGCTTCCATAACAGCATGAAGTTCATACTGTAGCTCAGCTAAATCTTCCTTTGAGGTCTTGGCCAGACAAACTGTTATTTAAGTCACCTGCTTTTAGTTTTTAATAAAATTGTCTTTAAAATGTATGAGGTGCATTGGAGGGGACAAGGTGTACAAGGACAGAAAGTGCACCGTCAGCCAAATAAGCAGCTAAATGCAATAAATAAGTAACGAGAGGAAGCAGAAGGTCCTGAAAGATGGGCCCATAAAGACGTGGGAATGCCCAAGAGAGCAGTCTTGTGGAAGAGCAAACAGCTTTGCTCCCGGATGGCCATGTAGCACAGAGGATGTGGAAGAGAAAAGCTACCACTGCTTGGGGCAGATGCAGTAAGACTCCAAATGCAGGCATAGGCATTTCCAGGGCTATGCTTTACATAGAAGTAGTCAGATGGATACTAACTGCAGCTCATGAGGGAAAGGAGAATCAGTTCCAACTTGAATTATGAGCTCCATGCAACTGCCATTGAGGGATCAAACAGTCTGCCATTTTAGTTCACAGAAAATCTATGGCATTGCTCAATAGAACTGTCCCTTCTTCCTTTCCTTTCCCCCAAGAGAAGAGCAGCAATACTCACCTCTCCCTAGTGCTATGTGTCCAGAAAGTCAAAGATGTTATGCAGGACTTCTAAACCTTTGCAGAATGGTCTGTGAGTAAGGTGCCCAGGCTGCTTGCTTGTTCATAAGAAGCATTAAAGTGAAGATGGAAGTGGAGGGCCAGACATGACTGTAACCTGCCAGACCTGGTAGGTACAGAATTACATTGGGAAAAAGCCCAACATCCATTTGTTGGAAAGTGATGCTGCCATGAAACTTAAATCCCAATCAATGCCATTATTCCTAAGCATTTCATTGATTTGTTACATTGCTAAAAAACATTATTAACTGCCCAGATCACTGAGTGTCCTTGGCTTTGCATTCCTCCATTTAAATGCATGGAGACTGAGTGGGATATTTTCAAGTGGAGGAGCTGTAAATTTGAGAACTATTCCATTTTCAGAGGTACAGGGACTTAACTGCCAGTGATATGAATCAGAGGGGCATTTCCTCAGCACTGCTGAAAACTAGAGTGGATTTTTCAGGTAGTGAATCAATTTGAAAATAAAAGCACAGTTTTCACACCCAGGTTGGAGGTTTTGACCATGATAATCGTCAAATATCCGTCTAAGGCCAAGATCTGTGTGGTACATGGGGGAAAAAAATATCCTCACGTCTTCACAAATGTTAAGAGCAGAAATTTCTGCTCAGGTTTTATTTCTCAGTAGCATGTGGTGCTCTGGAGATTAATGGGCCTGCTCTGTTATGTTAATATCCTAGATACTCAGCAGGCCCTGAGGACTGACAGCTAAAATTTCTGACACTGGCTGTGGAAAGCCCCTTTCTCTCTTCCTTGAGAACAAAAACCTATAAAAAGGTTTGTTTTACCATGAAATGCAAACGGGCCTGTGGTACATTAATTTTTCATATGGAAAAGATAGAAAAAGGTTGCGAGTTTAAATAATTCACTTAGAGGAGGTAACATCCTCTCTTTTATCTGAAACTCATTCATTTTTCAAATACAGATGTTTCTAAGGAACAGACTGCTGCTGGCTCATGAACGATTTGTGTGTAGTTTTACTGGCTCAGTGGAAACCCCGGATGATAATCCAGCCCCTAATGCCAACTCATCCCATCACAGCGGCAGGACCTGGTGAACAGCAGGGTGAGGGAGAAGAAAGGCCCCATTTGTCAAGAGCTCTGTAGCAAAATGCACAGGTGAAGCTCAATAAACTGTCTCTTAAAGCAACATGAATGCTTACAGTAATACCCTTATTTTTGAACCATGAGGAGTTGATTTTATTCTTGGACTCCCATCTGTACAGATTTCTTGGATACTCTTTCTCACTGTAGTTGTTAGGTGAACAGCACACTTTCTGGAGTTTATATAAGGAAGAGGAACAGCTCCCAAACCTTTTCTGGCTACCTAGCACAGTACTGCTGAATCTGATAATTATGATTAATATTATGCAGAGGAAGTTGCAGAGAATGCAACAGTGCTAAACAGAGAACAAGAACAGAAAATGTTTGAAAATGCCAAAAACATTTTAAAAACTTCATAACAGCACAAAAATGGGAGCTTGTCTATTTGTAAGAATTCACTCTAGTTAGACACTGAATCGGAAAACAAACATCTCCTGCTGATTTCAACACCTTTCCCAACAAGACAGAGCATTACAAGCATAAAAATAAAGTTTATTTTATTAAGGCATTGCTCTCACACTAGGAAAAGCAGCTTTGCAAACACCACCACCTTGAGCATCCCACCATGTTGGGGAAGGCATTAGCAGAGAAGCTGGCAGAAGAGAAGCATCTTAGTCTCCACTGAATGTTGTAACCACTCACAAAGGTCCTTTCTATCATGTAAGCTCTACTAACAAGGAATTAGATCAGTGACTCTCACCTCTCACTACAGGATGGCCTTTTAAAAAGCAAAATGAAGAAAAACAGTTGTTTTCAAAATTTCACATTACAAAGCCAGCTGACAGATGGCAGCTGACAGAGAATGTGGCTGCTTTGGCCTACCTCACACTTGCGCAGAGCAAAGAGCATTCTGCACTAGAGATAGCTAGTTCAATCACACTTATAGTATTTGCTAATGATTAGTTTGTGAGAGCTGGTATATAGATACTAGCTATTTTCCAACAGCCGTATGACCTCATGGAGCAAGCCCATCCCAATCTAGTTTTCAGATTGCAAATGTTACAGTGCCCAAGAGCAATGCCTGAGTGCAGTATCTGCTAAAATTTCTTCACACAAAGCTACTCAATCAGTAGCTCTGTGTGTGAGATCAGCTTATAGAAACCATTACCTGTTCAGAAACAAAACTCAGTGGGTAAATGAATTGTTGCAGATAGCTTGGGTAGATCAACAGCGGCAGGCTGGGTAGACTGTCACTGTTCTCCTCTGTGCCCATAAAACCCACTTGTATGGCTACATGTTGCAGATCAACATAAAGGACAAGCAGAGCATCAAACATTTTCTTTATGGCAAAAGTGAACATGATGCTTTTGTCAGCTGCTTCCAGTAGATGACATGAATCTGTGGGCAGGAAATAGGAAGCTCTGATAGAACAAAGCTTTTCTAAAGGGCAAGTCAAGCAAGCGCTCTCCAAATTTTCCAAAAGAACAAGCACACATTTTGCAGGCAAATGTGCTGTCCAGCTGGATCTGTTTACCACCTGCCTTATCTCTGAGGCACAGCTGAAATAATAGCAGAGATTTTGATGCTGGAGAGTTGCATTAATATGGCTCATTAAAAACCAGGGTGACTGGGGAATGTGAAGTATTTGCTGTAAGACCCAGTAATGTCAGTATTAGGGGACTAACATGTACGAACACCCTTGTTGCTGGCCATAAGCTAGCTGCAAGCTGTCCAAAAGCAAGGGCTGTGTGCTTGAGTGGGACAGAATAAACTTGGTTTTATTTTGAGGAAGGGGATTGAGGAAGATATGGGGGAAAGGGAAATATATAGAGAAGCTAGAGGTAAACAACCTAGTCTACAGCTGTATCAGTGTCATTGTCACATTAGGCGGTATCCATGATACAATTTACTTTTCCAGAGCTTTTAGAAGCATCTGAAGCTTCCAGACAGGCTGTAGAGAGAACTGCTATGGGATTAGCCTGTTGCTTACTGTACTTCCTAACCTTGGTGATTTGAAACTTGTTTCATGCTAATCGTGCCTGGCTATGATCCCAGTGAAGAGGACTTTGCTGTGAAGGCAGTTGACTATACAGGAGGGATGATTATTGACTCCCCTCCATCACCCTCACCCTGAAAAGGAATCTAACTTCTTTATCTGACCACCGCAGAAAACCTGAAGCCTCTGGCAGCCTAGGCAGCAAGATGAAGTAGACACTGATCAGTGGGGATCTTGCCACTGGTATCTGTGGCCCACTCCTGCCAGCCCTCCAAGCACACTTGGCTTTTGCACCCTCCAAGGAAAACTCCCATTTTTCTACCAGTTCCTGAACCATCTTTTTGTTATTGCAAACATAATAGAGCAAATGGGCATTCACTGAAGCTGGGGACTTTTAACCAGGACTTTTCTATTAACATTCATCCTGAATCCCTGTCCACAAAGGTGAATTGTTGGGCTCCTACTGTTTATTGCTTCATGTTAAGTAAAACAATTGATTCTTCATGGAAGGGACATACTGGCACAGAGGTATCAATCAAAATCCTTGTCTCTAACCCACAACTGTGTTAGCATGTGTGAACCAGAAGATGGTGTCAAAAGAATCATTGTCCTTTTACCCTTCATTATATAGCAATGTGGAAGATTTTCCAGACCTGTATCTGACTTGCTCTTCACTCTTCTGTCACTTTGAAGCAGGGCAGCAGAACACGCACACACTGAGTTATCCAAATCCAGTACTTAAGACAGCAGAAAACTAATTAAAATACTATGTCTAGCAGCTCTCCAGAGATTTTGTAACACTTCATAATTGCTAATTCAGTCTCAGAACCCCCAGTGAGATAGACTGAAGCCATTATTTTAATTTTTAAATATGAGGAATCTGAGACAGGGTAAAAGGCTGTGACTTTCTTTGTTTCAGGAAGACACCTTAGTTACATGAACTGCTGCATCAGGACAGACTGGTGCATGAAGGCTCAGCCCCCCTTCTTACTGAACTCCAGAACAGTGTGCCTGCTTAGCTTAGTGCTGTTGGTCACATACTGGCAGTTGCCATTGCCAGGTACATCAGAGGAAGGTGTAAAATTCCAGGGCATCAAACCCCATCATTTCCAAGACACACACAAATCACTTTATTTAAAACACTCTCTCTCTCTCTTGCTTACTTGCTGCACATACATATTAGCTGCACAGCATCCAAGCTTTAACAGAGTAGAGAAGGGTGTGTTGTTCCTACAGCTTTCTTTATGGTATCTTATGGCATCCTCCTGGAAGATAACCATGAGTCCTTTAGATAAAGAAGTCAGAGCTTGTATATCCAGGTTCCTAGATAAGATACAAAACTGTCTATTAAAGTAAAAATTAGAAGCATCATCATAACAAGAACATTTTAATAAAATTATGACTTTAGAACTCAGTACTGAACCCAGAGCTATTTCTGTTAGTATCTATCCTTGGTGACTTCTAGATCATTGAATCATAGAATCATATAATCATAGAATCAGTAAGGTTGGAAAAGACCTCAAAGACCATCAAGTCCAACCTGTCACCCAACACCTCATGACTACGAAACCATGGCACCAAGTGCTACGTCCAATCCCCTCTTGAACACCTCCAGGGATGATGACTCCACCACCTCCCTGGGCAGCACATTCCAACAACTAACAACTCTTTCTGTGAAGAACTTTCTCCTCACCTCCAGCCTAAACTTCCCCTGGTACAGCTTGAGACTGTGTCCTCTTGTCCTGGTGCTGGTTGCCTGGGAGAAGAGACCAACCTCCTCCTGGCTACAACCTCTCTTCAGGTAGTTGTAGACAGCAATAAGGTCTCCCCTGAGCCTCCTCTTCTCCAGGCTAAACAATCCCAGCTCCCTCAGCCTATCCTCATAGGGCTTGTGCTTGAGGCCTCTCCCCAGCCTCATTGCCCTTCTCTGGACATGTTCAAGAGTCTCAATGTCCTTCTTAAATTGAGGGGCCCAGAACTGGACACAGTACTTGAAGGTGTGGCCTAACCAGTACAGGGGTACAATGACTTCTTTGCTCCTGCTGGCCACACTATTCCTGATAAGGCCTGATGAGACCCTACACCTGTTGTGTCTGGTTCCCGTTTCATCCCTCTGGATATTACAATTCTGGGTATTCATTAAAGGGGAAAATAAAGTCTCCAATGGCTTTTCATGTTCCCAGGATTGGACTTGCATTGGAAAAGGAGGCTGGTTTTGATTTTGTTTTCTGCAGGTATAATGTCTGAAGTACCTAAAGTGGGACACGTGAAAGTCTTTTGCACTAGTTCATCCTGAGTCCAAAGGAGGAAAGAAAATTGTACTCTCCAGTGAGGCTCTGTGAAAGTAGCATAATTAATCTTTTATTAGGGAAAAATACCTCCACTTTTAATTTCAGCTTCTGTGTTTTCCCAAGAACATCTAAAACTCGTAATCCATAATATTTTGGAATGTTTGCTTTGTCTGAGAGCTATTTGATTTAGCTCATTACTCACTAAAATTCTCCTCTTGTTCCTTTCTCTATGATGTCAAAGAGATAGAAAAATGGAATAATTCTGGAGGAAGACATGCTGGTGTTCAGTTTTCTTTTACCTATTAGAGAATCAGGATAGTCTATTAGAGCTGTTGTAGTGAAAATACTGCTCTCCTTCAAAGTCTGTAGAGTTACAAAGGAGCTCATTTTAGTGGTGGATTACATATTCATTTTAATGGAATTTTCCTTCCTCACTCATTAGACAAGAAGGGGAATGTTTCAGATTACTGATGTCCCTGTAGCTTTCCATGTTCTCCCAGGGAGATGAATGTATCTAGGAGGCAAATGAAACCTGCTTTGGTTCTCTCTAAATATTTGAGTACCTGGGATTCCCTTCAAGGGTTTTTAACTTAGCTGCCTCTTCTTCTACATATATGCTTCTGTTGACCTAAGAAGCTCATCCAGTTTTTCTGCTGAAAATACTCATAGTCATGTATCTGACTTACTCTCACAAAAGACAGAAGAAGACAAGCACTTTTCCATGCTCAGCTCAAGATATCTTTGCAATCCATCTTCTTTCTCCTCTACCTACTCAGCCTTGCAGAGCTGTAATCTGCAGAAATTAATACCATGGACATGACTACACAATCACTTCTCTGTTTTTTGAGACTGGATTATTTAAATTGTGGTTTACCTACACTATGGCTGCAGAAGTAGCTGACTGTCATCTGCTTTATATTATAGCTTTAGGTGCAGTAGTGGAGAACATGAGCATATCACCTACATATCTAGAAATCACAGAGCTGCTCTGTGTTGCATGGAGCCTCAGCTATAAACCTGGACAGATTCAGGCTATCCCAGTGCCTGCACCACACTGGCAGGACCAGGTAGGCTGCCAGGAATAGTGTGCAAGGACAACTTCAAGAGCCAAAAGAGTAAGATGGAGTACAGCTTGGAAGCTCTGGCCAAGCTGGATCTAAGCTAATACCATGCACCTTTGCACCTGCAGATCTGTGCTTCTGATTCCAGGGCTTGTTTGTTCAAACCATGAAGTAGCTGCAAACTCAGCTCTGGCTTAGCACCGTACTAGATAAGGTAATGGGCTGAGAAACCCAGCTGAATGCAGAAGTATGGACACAGATTCAACAAACAGGACATCTCAGGAGCGGGTGTTTAAAATTAAAACTATATTTTAACACGTAAAATTTACATCTATGAAGCAGAAGCCTGTAACTTTTCATCTGCAACCAAATCACAGTCACCCAAGATCCTCTACCTGACTTGCAGGGACCAGTCTGGTAGTCAGAAATGCAAGTTTGAGTTTCTCTCTTGCTTCTGTCAGATGATGTATAGCTTTACCTCTTCTCAGCTTGTATCCTACAGAGAATTTAAACTGTGGATTGTAAATTCCTGTAGTGAGGGATACTAGTTTGCTGTTTCCCTGCTACAACCATTAGAGTGCTTTCTCTTAATCAGAGTCCACAAAATTATTTCCTACAGATCTCAGGCTAGCTGGTGGGTTAGTTAGCTGCTTCTCTTTCTGTCATCAAAAGAAGCGTACAGCATAATTAGAAAGAGGCCACGAACATGGAGAACAGTGCAATTACTTTGAGTTCGTATTTTAACAGCTGTTAATCATGCCAGCAGTTTCCTCCCACTCTGCTTCATGTGCTAAGCCTTCTCATTTCCTTTAATCATGAATTAGTGCACTTGTCAAGCAAAAAGATTCTTATAAAATCCAACGCTCTTCTGAATGTAGAGATTGCCAGCCCTGAGAGCCTTTCAGGTGTTTATCTGGCATGTTTTTGCTACCCCATTCGTGGTGAAACAGATTATCATATTGATCCTTGCTGGTTATATGTGTCTTTCCTGACACACACTAGTGCCAAAGAGACACTTGCACCAAATACATGCTATAAAATGATTGTCAAAAAAAACCCAAACAAACAACCAACAAAATTAGTAGCAAGGACCAGGAAGGAGGAGACAAAAATGTTTAGAGATTAGAATTTATTCATCCAAGATACCCTATTTCACTTGTTGGTTTTTCCTCCCCTGTTTTTGTTTGTTTGTTTGTATTTCTTAAAATAGATGTTCTTTTCCACCTACGTGAACTGTGATGTTTACTGGAAGCACACCAGGCTGAGCATCAGTATAAATACACAGACTTCTGTCAATGTCTTGTTGGGTTTTTTTTTCTCTTGTGAAACCGTAAGTCTTGTTTGATAATCTAAAGTCTTGTTTGATAATCTAAATTCTGCTGAAGGGAAATGTAGACAAAACAGTACAATAGTAAAATATGAAGGACAGTTGTTTCAATCTCTCTTGCCTCTAGATACAAATGAAGAAACAAACACACAGAAAAAAAGACTCGAAGTTAAGTTTCTTATGTCATTGCATAGTTGCAACTTCTTGAGTGAAGGCCATCCCAGGATGAAACGTGCTACCTGCTTTTTTTGAGATTTAAAACCACAGTGAAACTGAGATACAGTTTTCTGCTGAGAGAGACCACTGTTCTAAGGTTTCCTTTTTCCTGTAATTGTCATTTCATTTAGTTTCTTGAGACAGGAATCCCATAGTGTATTTTGCACTGCAGTGGTGGTTAGAATACATTGAGGTGACTTAAAAATATATAGAAAAAAGAAGAAAACATAACCTAGCAATGATTCTGAATGTCACGGGCCTGCATTATGGCTCATCTCCGTTAGTTTTTCTTCTCGTACAAAGGATTCTGGGTTAGACTTGGAATTAAAGCTTGCACATGTGTGAACCATGAGCAAAGACTATAAGCAGAATGTTTTTACAATATTTCAGTTATACAGTTCTTCTCTGTCTGCTAATATAAGTGTCATGGTTCAGGCCCTGATGCAGCTGAACCCCACAGAGCCACTCACACAACTGCATCACCCTACATCCCCTGGTGGGATGGGAAGGAGAACTGGGAAAGAAAGGTAAAGCCCCATTGGTTGACATGAGCAGAGTTAAACAGAACAGCACAAAGAGATAACAATAATTAGGGAGAGCAAGGCCACTAATGAAACAAGTGATAAAAAATGCAGTACCCTGCCCAGCCCATTCACCACTACATAACAGTCACCTGCTCAAAGCACCCCCACTTGCCCCCAGCAGTCCTGCCCTTATATAGCAGGCATGATGGTATCCAGTATCCATTGGCTGGTTCAGCTGGACATGGCACTTGGTGCCATGGTCTAGTCAGGAGGTCTGTGGTGGCAGGTTGAACTTGATGATCTTTGAGGTCTCTTTGAAGTCTCTTCCAACCTTGGTGATACTGTGATGTGTGTCTGGCAAACAACTCTCCTTCTGGGGTAAGAGCCACGTGTACTGGCCACAGCTCCTGCCTGACCAGACCTCTGTTTCTGCCTTTTATGGCCACAGCCTGGCAGAACGCCTTCTCATTGGGTAACTATGTGCTGGTTTCAGTTGCCCTACTGGTCCAATCACATCTCGGGCAAGATTTATATACAGGCTGATTTCTAGTTGCCTTGCCTTGCTTAAGCCTTGCCTCACTTGAGCCTGCTTGGACCTGTCTGGCTTGAAGTTGCCTCAAGTTGCATTGCCGTGAGTGCCCAGTCCAGAGCCCAAGATAAAGCCACGAACCTACACACTGCAAGCTACGAGAGAAGCCACAAGCTTAGGAGTCAGAGCCAAGCCTGCTTCCCCTTGCAACCAGGATTTTGCCATGCCTCAGTTTCCCCAGGACAAAGCACATGCCTGTCACGATAGCATCGTAACCAGCCTGTTGTCCGCTGAAGCCATCAATGACCGTGTGGCCTTTCTGCTGGCAACCTGCCATGCCTGGTGCATGAGAACACCCCAAAGCCTCTAATACACAGCAGCAGCACTCCCCACCTGGTTGGAACCAGCTGTGAGTAATTAATGCATTGCCTCTTTGGCTTAACAGTTCTTGCCAAGTCTACCCCCGTGTGCTCGAGAGCCAGTTCCCTCCCGGGGTTCTCTCTTTCTGTTATTTCCTCCCAGTTTGCAAAAAATTGTTAAAGTTGCCTCAAAACTGTACATCCCATTGTAAATGTATATATTCTGACTGTACATAGAACCTATCTAATACCTTTGGGCAATTTTCATATCAATAAAAGGTTATTAATATTTTTATTAATATTTGCCATGTTGTTTATAAATTAAGGAGCACTACATTCCTTACCAACCATGTCTCTCTTTTGGACCTAATTTTGCCATTGCTGGGACACTGATACCTCCTTCTGGTTTTAAATGGGGTTTTCTATCATTCTACATTATAAAACTAATGTTGATTCAGCCATACAGTGTGATGCTACACTCTTAATTCTATACCTATCTAACCTAGCTAGGCACAGGCAGTGTTCATTTCTATGGTGCCTGAGTACCCAGGCACAACAGTTTTCCTTAAGTGTTAAATAGAGTAAGCCAGACAGCTGTGCAGTTATGAGATCAAGTCCTTCTCAAACGTGCCTAGAATCTGCCCTGGCTGTGCCACTCTGTTGATTGCTTTTGTCAGACTTCATTTTCCAGGTGACAGTGGGACAGCAAGAAGCAAAAAGAATTTCAGAGAAATCACTGCACTCTCAGTCTCTGGGCAGTGACAACAGCAGCACAAACTGACCTTATCTATCACCGACGAGCACTCCCCATAAATAGAAACAATGCAGGAAAGCAGCTGATACTGCAGCTTCTTTGGTAAAACTCTGTGATTTAGTGTGTAATACTCTGCCGCTTACTGTGTAGCTTTAATACAGAACTGCAGGATTTACAGCAGCTCACACTGTGCGAGAACACTGCCGAACACTGTGATTTGTGCGAGGCAGAACTGGAAGGCTAGAAACCATGGGTAAATTTAATACATTGTCTTTGCTTCTTTTAGCTACTTTGTTAGAGCTTTGATACGTATTTGCCAGTTAGCTGAGAGACTTGGGGAGCTGGATTGAAGAAAGCTCACATGTGTGTGTTTGCACCTCTATTTTTTCATGCATACATGCACATATATTCATAGGTTTGTAACCTTATTTATCTACAAAAGTTGGTGAAGAGTTATACAAGCTTACACAGTAGTAGTTGTACAATCCATACCTACAACCAGTTGATTATACTCAAAAAAACCTCCGGGAGGCTTTTAAAAATTATCATTATTACTCTACTATTCCTACTATTGTTATCTTAATGCTACTGTAATCTGGTGCTTTAGATGTGTGAAGTACTAATAAAGTATAAGCAATAGCTATAAATACTGCATTTACCACAGACCTTAGGCCATACCTTTTCCTGATTTACAGCCTTTGGGTATCCACCTGATTTTGACTAATAGGAGAATGGAGGAAAGAAGAAGTGTGGATTTGGGCATTGAGGGGCAGAACATAACTGTTGTCTGTGTATTTTCTGGTTTGAAAGTACATGGACGATAATCCAGAGGCAGTTAAGGTAATAAATTTCTCACACCGACGTCATTTATTACCATTGACTCATTGTGGCAGTTTGAGGCTTGGTGCCTTTAAGAATCACAAAGGAAAAGCCCTCCAAAGGATTGAAAGTCCCAAGGGGGCGTATATTTCATCCCAGGATATTGTAATTTGTTATTCTATTCTGTTGCCTGGTACCTCACTATTTAAGGAGGGTGAACAGCCCTCTTCTCTCTCCTCCTGGGAGAAGCACATGCTGTTGTCTCATGGTTTGTGGGGGAGATGCCTTTCTGGTTGGCAGGGAATTTCTAGCAATGCTTGTGATAGTTTTAGGCTATGCCTTTAAAATTTTTCACAGATCTTGAACAGAAAAGTAGTGAAAATGTAAATAAATCACTATTGGGTGTAAAAAGGAAAAGAAAGGTATTTCTAAACAATTCCATTGGAGAGATAAGGAACTTAAATTGGCTGTACCAAAACAATTTCTTGTTCTCTTCTCACTTCTTTGCTCTGGAGAGATACTAACTTGCTTCTGCTTGACCTTGGCTGCATTGTTTTGGTATTAACATTCCTCTGCTCCTTTCTCCCTTTGGTACAGGAGGGTCTGGGGAGGCAGGGAAGGAGAAGCTAGTAGCTTCCCCTGGTCAAAGACCAGAGGGGTTCTTGTTCTGTTTGTTAATTGTAAATATCTGTCAATATTGTAAATCCTGTATCTCTTCTACACATTCACTGCATTGCATTGTAGATTGTAGTTTTGCTTGTGAATACAGCTTTCATTTCCTTCCAACTGGGCTGGTAAAGATAATGTGGTGGTGAATTTCAAGCCACCACAATGCCACAAGGAGGAGAGGTTCAGAGAGGAGAGGAGAGGAGCGGTTCGGAGAGGAGAGGTTCAGAGAGGTTCAGAGAGGAGAGGTTCGGAGAGGAGAGGTTTGGAGAGGTTTGGAGAGGTTCGGAGAGGAGAGGAGAGGTTCGGAGAGGAGAGGTTTGGAGAGGAGAGGAGAGGTTCGGAGAGGAGAGGTTCAGAGAGGAGAGGAGAGGAGAGGTTCGGAGAGGAGAGGTTCGGTTCGGAGAGGAGAGGTTCGGAGAGGAGAGGTTCGGAGAGGAGAGGAGAGGTTCGGAGAGGAGAGGTTCAGAGAGGTTCAGAGAGGAGAGGTTCGGAGAGGAGAGGTTCGGAGAGGAGAGGAGAGGTTCGGAGAGGAGAGGTTCGGAGAGGTTCGGAGAGGTTCGGAGAGGTTCGGAGAGGTTCGGAGAGGAGAGGTTTGGAGAGGAGAGGAGAGGTTTGGAGAGGAGAGGAGAGGTTTGGAGAGGAGAGGTTTGGAGAGGAGAGGAGAGGTTTGGAGAGGAGAGGAGAGGAGAGGAGAGGAGAGGAGAGGAGAGGAGAGGAGAGGAGAGGAGAGGAGAGGAGAGGAGAGGAGAGGAGAGGAGAGGAGAGGAGAGGAGAGGAGAGGAGAGGAGAGGAGAGGAGAGGAGAGGAGAGGAGAGGAGAGGAGAGGAGAGGAGAGGAGAGGAGAGGAGAGGAGAGGAGAGGAGAGGAGAGGAGAGGAGAGGAGAGGAGAGGAGAGGAGAGGAGAGGAGAGGAGAGGAGAGGAGAGGAGAGGAGAGGACCCTGGTAGGCTTTGGAAGGTTTTGGCCTGGTAGGCCTGGGGGAAGGACTGAGCCTAGTTTTTTAATTTATCCCTACAAATAAATACCTTTTGTATTTCCTTGTAAATAGACTTTTCATTTAAACTTCCAGTCAGTGTGGAGCAATCTTTATTTTTACTCCTTGGGAAAGGGGTAAAATCATTTTTCTGTCCTTCTGCCCTGGGCAGCTTGTGGCTCAAAATTTGGACACTCATCTTTGTGGATGATAGACATGCCCTGTACCTCTCAAAATCATGGTCACATCTGTCATAGTGTTGCTTTCCAGCATTTGATGCCACTGCAATATGACATTATATGAAATTCCTTTATTACTATGGCTAAGAATAGAAAAATCTAATAGGGATGTGCATGATAAATATTTAATGCAAGAAACCATGCTACAAAACAGACTGTCATGTGTTTACCAGGAACTGGAAAAAGCAGCATCTATGTGGGTTGGGGTTGTTGTTTTCTTTTTCAGCTGTGGTCTTGTCATGGATAGAGTTATGCACTTCACTCACAAGAGAGAAGCAACTATATATTTATTGGTGTAAAACAGTGTTCCAAAGTTAGAAACAGTAAATGTGACTTGTAAATAGATTCAATGGTGAAGTACACTGGATTGTTTACTGCATGGAGGACAGAGTAAAACAATGGTTTCTGTTAAGAGATTATGTGCACAATTAATTTTAATTTACACACCCTTAATGAAAGTTCAAAATTTTAGCATGCTGTTGGCCACTTGCCGAGGTTCTGTTGCAGCAAGGAATATCTCAGCTTCAAGGAGTACCCTTGAGAGGTGTCTCTGCTCCAGGGGAGATCCTGAGGTACAGCCAGCTGCCATGCTGCCCTCAAAGGGCTCTTGGGCTGCCCACTATTTAGAATAGAATAGAATAGAATAGAATAGAATAGAATAGAATAGAATAGAATAGAATAGAATAGAATAGAATAGAATAGAATAGAATAGACCAGGTTGGAAAAGGCCTTTGAGATTGAATCCAACCTATCACCCAACACCATCTAATCAACTAAACCATGGCACCAAGCACCCCATCCAGTCTCTTCCTAAACACTTCCAGTGATGGCGACTCTACCACCTCCCTGGGCAGCACATTCCAATGGCCAATCACTCTTTCTGGAAAGAACTTTTCCCTAACATCCAGCCTAAACCTCCCTTGGCGCAGCTTGAAACTGTGTCTTCTTGTTCTGGTGCTGGTTGCCTGGGAGAAGAGACCAACCCCCACCTGGCTACAACCTGCCTTCAGGGAGTTGTAGACAGCAATAAGGTCTCCCCTGAGCCTCCTGTTCTGCAGGCTAAGCCACCCCAGCTCCCTCAGCCTCTCCTCATAGGGCTTGTGCTCCAAACCCCTCACCATCTTCATTGCCCTTCTCTGGACATGTTCCAGGAAGTCAACATCCTTCCTAAACTGAGGGGCCCAGAACTGGAGACAGTACTCAAGGTGTGGCCTAACCAGTGCAGTGTACAGGGGCAGAATGACTTCCCTGCTCCTGCTGGCCATACTGTTTCTGATGCAGGCCAGGGTGCCATTGAGCCTCTCGGATGCCTGGGCACACTGCTGGCTCGTGTTCAGCCTACTATCGACCAGTACCCCCAGGTCCCTTTCTGTTTGGCCATTCTCCAGGGGGTAAGATGATTGATTCATAGTAATATTTTCATACTGACCTTACACCTGAGCTTTTTGCTGAAGTTACTCTTTGGCTATTGTATTGTAACGTGTTTGCCCCAGAATTTACACCTATCAGGATGGGATCATCACACTCAGATGCATTGTTAAGTATTGTTACCATCGAAGCAGATTACAGGAGATAAGGGTTGTGTTGATGAGAGGTAAAAATGCACCTTCAGAGCTCTGAATTTGCGCTTGTTCAGCACTGGAAAACACTGCATAGCAGCAGTGTGCTGCTCCTGTTCTGAAGAGTCCCATCTGGTTTGCATTTCTTTAGACTGTATTTTAGGATTTGTTCCAGCTTCGCTGGCTGCTGTTGACCTCCACAAGATGAAGCTTTTTCTCTCCCACCACCTCACTACCATGGATATTCACCCAAGTATGATGATGGAAAAAGTCAATGTTTTAAAATTGGTGGGGGGTTTCTTTGTTTGGATGGTTGGTTTGGTTTTTTTCCTTTTATTGCAAGTCTCAGCACCCAGATTTTTTTGTGTCAGTATCGTTTAGAAACTTATCGTTTCATATTGCATGGGTGGAACTACATTTCTGTAATAGCTCAGCAAAGATCCTTAAGCATATAGCATGTCATAAATTTGCTGTAATGGGTTACTGTAGGGGAGAGTAGGTCTCTTTACTGTGATTCCCCAAATTTTGCTGTGGAAATCAAGGCACAGTCAGCTGCAGGTAGTACTAAGTCAAAGCTGTCTGCTTGCAGTAGCTCCCATCTCTGAACTCTGCTGTTCAATACATGATGCCTTCTGTTCACTCTTTGGTGTTTCTACAGTATTCAGTACTCAGATCTTCAACTTTAAAAGCCTTCCCCAACTTAACACAGAGCTCCTGATGCATCTCTAACTAGGGAGGATAATTAGATGAACCAGGCACAAGACATTCCACTAAGAATAGTCTGTGTGGCAGATCTTTGAAAAGCAAAAGAAATACTCCCACTGGAATATACAAAGAAGCAATAACCATATGGGGATTGTGATATCAAATATATCAGAGAAATCAAGAAAAATGTATCTCAGGATAATTCAGCATATGGTAGGCATCAGCAAGGCTTAGACATTCTCAGCTTGGTCTGTGTGTTTCTTGCACAGGTCACAGAAAAAAATGCTAATGCCAGGAAATAAATGTGGAAGATCAAAGCAGCTCAACATGTGAGCACAGCAAGTAATCCATGGAGCAAAATGAGTAGCGTAGTATAATGCAAGCTGATGCTTCTAACACCTGATTGCAGCCCCAAGGATACAGACACTTCAGTTCCCACATCCTGCAGCTTGGTCTGCTGACCACCAGTATTTGTGTTGTGAAGAAAACAGTAATCAGGCCTCATATTGCAGGAAAATCAGTCATCACATGACGGGATAATTAGAATTTCTCTGTGCTTGAATCTTCTACTATGCTGTTGCATTTTGGGGTGGGTACCCTCTTGTCTCAGTCCAGAGAGGGAAAGAGACTCAGTTCTTCTGAATATTCCCGTGTTGTGAAACGAGAGGCACAAACAAGGCCAAAATATCAACAGCTAGACTATTTATTACATAAATAAAGTGAATGTATCGGAAGGGGAGAGAGAGAAAATAGAGAGTGAGAGAGAAGAGAGAAAGAAGAGGAAAGGAATTATATTACCACACTCCTCACCCCCCACAAGACAGTGTGAATCTGTGGAGGAAAGGTGCTGCAGGAGATGTTGGGTCTGTAGAGAAAGGGTGCTGAGGTTTTGGCTGGAGAAGCGATGTGGTCCTCTGGGCAGCTTCAGCTCCATGAGTTGCAGCAGGTGGAACCTGGGACATGGAGAGAGGGTTCAGTCTGCTTCTTCCAGGCCCCATGGCCTCTTTTCTTTGGAGCAGCATTGTCCCAGGCTTTTCCATCTCTTCTGTCTCAGCGGCATTGTCCTGTGTTTTCCTTCATCTGTGTTTTCAGTTCTCCATTTTTCTTCTTCCAAGCCAGTAGTTGCTCAAGTCTTTTATACAGTTTTTTAGTCCTTAGGTATGTGTCCAAGTATTGTCCCTTAGGAATTCAGGGGCCAGGAAATCATCCTTTGGTAAATATCCAGGTATCGTTCCCCAGGAAATCTTTCTGTGCATTCCTGTGTGTTTGGGCAGGGGTCTGGATGGAGGGGGGGAGGCCTCCGCCTCCTCGTTCTCCATCTACATGCCCCCACACTCATTCCATTATCTCATCATCCTCCCTTTCCAGGGTATTTGATGGGTGGGGATTATCTTGTTTTATGCATATCCCTGAAGGTGGCCTCGGTCCATTGTTGTGAGGCCAGCTGTGGTCCAGTGAGTGATGTTATCTTTGCACCTTCCAAGAGTCAGTCCAGTAGCTCTGCCCAACACATATCAGCTATTGTCTGGGCAAGCAGCAAGTGATATTATATTTGTTGAGTCACAACGGGAGACACAAGCTTTTAGTCTCTCACACCTTTGCTGTGTTTACTTCCTGTGTCCAGAAGTCCAGCCCAGAGGGGTGGACACAGGAAATTAGGTATTTCCTACCATAATTCTCTGCACCACTATAAGATCCAGTGCGGGGTCTGCCACTTCCTCTTTCTTCCTCGCCAGCACCCGGTAACTGGAGGAGATGCCTCCCAGCCATGGGCCTGGCTAGGCCCAAGGCCACGGGGGATGGGCAGTCTCAGATCTGATCAGTTGAGACTAGCCTAACAGTGGGGGGGGAAGAAGGAGCCCTGGGGGTCTTAGATGTACCCCCAGGTGGGGATGGGATGTTTCTGGGTCTGTTTTGGGATCTCTTTTGTCACTGTGCTTCTGGCTCTCTGTACACACTCACCGCTTTCCATTTAAACTTTCCATCACTTTTGCAATCCGTTTGAGTTGTTACTTTTGCCTGTAGTGGGGAGGGGGTCCGCCTCAACCCATTTACATGTGCTGATCACCATGGCTTGTGAAAATGCACTTTAAATAAAAATTAAACTGTTGGGGTTTTTTCTCACCCTACCCTCTTCCACCTCATCTCTTAGAAATTGCTTCCTGATGCTTTATCTTCTGTCCAGGACCACTCAACAGGTCGTGTGTGCTTTACAGAACTCTCCCTTCAATTGAGACATCAGACACCAGTCCCTGCCAACAGCAACAGAACTGATCTGACAGAGCAGCAGATGGGTGACAACATCTATGCTAGGAATAGTTTCCTCTCTTCCTGGAGGCAGTTCATACATTCACAAACTGGTCAGATTTATTCAGTAATGCACCAGTCTATCATTCAGTGAAAGTGAGTTAGCAATTTTCAAGGTAATTCCCCTATTTCCCTGCTAACAGCTCTGATAGGAGCCTCTGGGGAAATAACCATGAAGCAAACATCTGTGTACTTCCTATCTGTCAGCATTTCAACAGCTTCAGAAGTGGAGGCTGACATGAAGGACCTGCCAGCTTTACCAGATCCCAAATTCTGAGGCAGCTGAGATTAGCAGAAGCTCTGACTCAACAGTGATAAAGATCTAGAGATACACTGAACTGCACAAAGTAGCAAATTGCTGTTTTCCTAAGTGTATTATGTTTGCCTTGATACAATGTATGTCAATTTTTACAATAAAAATTTCCCCTGAGACCCTGCTGCAGGATTAGTATTGTCATCGCTCTAGTGTCATCTCTCTGGTGATGAGACATTGTATTGTCATCCTGTCAAAATGATTAAGGGGGCTAAAAAGCTGAAATTTTAGTACTTTCATGATAAATAAAATGCATAAAGGGTTCTTTTTATTTGTTGGCATCTCCTGCATTTTAGTAATATGGCTTTGCTGGAGGAGGGAAGAGGAAAAACACAGTGGGAAGAAAGACAGGTAAGGAAAACCATTAATCTTGAGGGAAAAAACACTGTGATCTGCCCATCAACTAAGAATAAAATCACTCAAAAAACCATGGGCAATTTTATTTTCACTTAAGAAGAAAATTATAAAGAACTTGCAACTTCACATTCTCAGAAGTAAACTCCAGGCAACAGCTGCTACCTAATAGTTTCTAAAATATTTTCAGGATAACAGAATATCTTAGTATCTTCCTTGCTCTAAGAGGCATCAGCCACCACTTTCAAACTACACCTCAAATATACCTTTGTGTAGCACCTAGCAGATTGTACTGTAGTTATCTTGATACAAACTTATGATCAAGTTGAAAATATTTGGTATTTTGAATTTGGATATTATACAGTTATCTCAACTGAATACAAGTTAACCACTAAATATGATGTAGGGCTGCTACAGAGAACCGTGGAGCATTGCCTATGGCATCTCAGTTTTATGCGCCTACTGCTGTCTCACCCATGATAACATGACTGATTTGGTCTGCCTGTTACTGCAGTCAGGGGAGAGAATCAGAGATCATATTCAATGCACATAACATAAATATCCACTAATTCCAGGGTTCAGCCTATTTCCTGCTGAGTGCATAGTGAACCACAATTTGGCAGGCTTGTAAAGCAGATGATCTAAAATATTTTATCATCTTCTGATCTTAGCAACTGTTACAGACACCAGCCTTACCTGTCGGTCACTTGGTTGTTGTAGTCCTGAATATTAATGTTTCATCAGCTCCTTTCTGTCTGCTCTCCTTCACACAAGTGAAAAGGCTTGCACCCATTACATGAACATCTTGACTATGGATAATGGATAACCTAAGTGAAGTGCCAGGTTCTTTCATGAGCTCCTTCATATACATAAATCTGGTGAAAGGAGGATCATTTTCTGAAGATTAATAATAAGCTTCTGCCTTCTTATCCAACTGAGCGACTATCTGAAACGTGTTTAAATTAAGCTAAGAAATTGTTGGCGTTAAAGTTACAGGGACAGTCATTTCCCTAAACAGGTACCACTGGGGCTTGCTCAGGCTTAATGCTTAGAAAATAAGAAAGAAAATGCCCTGGAGAATTAATAACCTTGCAGTTTCTGAGGTTATCAATATTAAGGAGGACATGAAGGGAATAATGGGATTTTCTTTGATCAGATGTTTTAATCACCTTAGTTATGTACTGGAACTCCTAAAAGCTGGTCCATCACCCAAACAGATTATGTGCAAGTGCAAGAGACAGTGGAAGTTATGAAAGGCACCATCAGACAAACCCAAATCTGGCAAATGATAGAAAATTACAGGATTCCTTGCTGTAAGTCATGGGTCCTGGTCAAGTTTGAAAACAAAATGAAAGGTCAGTTTAATGGAGAATCCAGATCTCATAGTTTCATAGTTTCATAGTTTCATTCAGGGTTGGAAGGGACCACAAGGATCATCTAGTTCCAACCCCCCTGCCATGGGCAGGGACACCCCACACTAGATCAGCCTGGCCAGAGCCTCGTCCAGCCTGGGCTTAAACACCCCCAGGGACGGGGCCTCGACCACCTCCCTGGACAACACATTCCAGGGTTTCACCACTCTCATGGTGAAGAACCTCCTCCTCACATCCAGCCTGAATCTCCCCACCTCCAGCTTCATTCCATTCCCCCTAGTCCTATCACTACCTGAGATCTTGAGAAGTCCTTCCCCAGCCTTCCTGTAGGCCCCCTTCAGATACTGGAAGGCCACAATTAGGTCACCTCGGAGCCTTCTCTTCTGCAGACTGAACATCCCCAACTCCTTCAGTCTGTCCTCATAGGAGAGGTGCTCCAGCCCTCTGATCATCCTTGTGGCCCTTCTCTGGACACGTTCCAGCACCTCCAGATCCCTCTTGTAATAGGGGCTCCAGAACTGGACACAGTACTCCAGGTGGGGTCTCACCAGAGCTGAGTAGAGGGGGAGGATCACCTCCCTTGACCTGCTGGCCACACTTCTCCTGATGCAGCCCAGGATCTGATTGGCTTTGCGGGCTGCAAGTGCACATTGAGAGCTCATGTTGAGCTTTTTGTCCACCAGCACCCCCAAGTCTCTCTCCTCAGGGCTACTTTCCAGCCAGCCACTGCCCAGCCTGTATTTGTGCCTGGGATTGCCTCGACCCAGATGCAGGACCCTGCACTTGCTCTTATTGAACTTCATGAGGTTGGCTTGTGCCCACCTCTCCAGCCTGTCAAGGTCCCTCTGGATGGCCTCCCTTCCCTCCAGCGTGTCTGCTGCACCACACAGCTTGGTGTTATCAGCAAACTTGCTGAGGGTGCACTCATGATGATCTGGATGAGGGCATTGAGTCCATCATCAGTAAATTTGCTGATGACACTAAGCTGGGGCAGGAGTTGATCTGCTGGAGGGTAGAGAGGCTCTGCAGAGGGACCTCGACAGGCTGGACCGATGGGTGGAGTCCAACGGCATGAGATTTAACACATCCAAGTGCCGGGTTCTGCACATTGGCCACAACAACCCCATGCAGTGCTACAGGCTGGGGTCAGAGTGGCTGGAGAGCAGCCAGGCAGAAAAGGACCTGAGGGTACTGGTCGATGGTAGGCTGAACATGAGCCTGCAGTGTGCTCAGGCAGCCAAGAGGGCCAATGGCATCTTGGCCTGTATCAGGAACAGTGTGGCCAGCAGAAGCAGAGAGGTCATTGTGCCCCTGTACACTGCACTGGTTAGGCCACACCTCGAGTACTGTGTCCAGTTCTGGGCCCCTCAGTTTAGGAAGGATGTTGACTTGCTGGAACGAGTCCAGAGAAGGGCAACAAAGTTGGTGAGGGGTTTGGAACACAAGCCCTATGAGGAAAGACTGAGGGAGCTGGGATTGCTCAGCCTGGAGAAGAGGAGACTCAGGGGTGACCTTATCACTCTCTACAACTACCTGAAGGGAGGTTGTAGACAGGCTGATGATGGTCTCCTCTCCCAGGCAGCCAGTACCAGAACAAGAGGACACAGTCTCAGGCTGCACCAGGGGAAGTTCAGGTTGGATGTTAGGAAGAAGTTCTATACAGAGAGAGTGATTGTTAGTCAATTGGAAAAGGAAATGGCAAAGTCAGAGGAAGAGAATCAGAGGCTCCACAATTTATTTGAGCTGCATATAAAAGAAACCATGTCTGCCTTCAAGGAATAATGGCAAACAAATGCTACCCTTCAAAGCACTCAGGGTAGTTTTGGGTACATGATCTGAGAGAGCCAGACTCTCCCATTTTGCTGGATCAAACTGACAAGCAGTGGCCAGCTGCTCTTAATTCAGCAGCTGCCCAGCACCAGCCTGTGAGTAACATCAGCTCACCCCCACCAGAAGGGCCAGCAGCCACCAAAATGGTTGGCAAGCCAGACCAGGCTCCACACCCCTGGGTGACAATGAAGTTAGCAGCTTCAATCAGCAGCGAATCTCCATAAGAAAGACGAGATCTGACTCAACATTGCTGGGCAACCCCCAAGCCAGCAGAGGATCAAGTTTCCCACAGAGTGGCAGCCCAACAAGCAAACAGGGAAACAAAAGTTTCTCCAACAAAGTAGCTAATTCAGCTCCACAGCTCGCACAGCTCGCACAGCTCACCAGCCGCAGAGCTCACCAGGGTCTTAAAGGTGCAGAGAGCACCACTTCAGAGTCAGCCTCAGGATTTGACTCGAGCCCACAGCATTGCCACAAGCTGCGGAAAAGTCAGGCTGATACAGAAGCAAACAAGGCTACACTCAGCAGCCTGAGAGGAAAGCCCCAGGAAAAAGCTGCAAACACCAAATTCAAAAAAGCCTCCAACAGGGAGCGAATCTGTACATAAAGAGCGATGAATCCGTTAATAATAATTTTAAATATTAATAAACAACTAATTTAAATAATTTCCATATTCATCACAGCAGGACAAGAAAGTGGTACCATTACATTTACGGTAAAGAGTTAAGTATACATATCAATGGGAAAGCTGTTCAGTGGGAATATTTGTACACTTCTACTGTTACCTCCTGTGATTTTGCTGAAAAACCACCTTTTTCCTAACAGTCACAATTGGAAAGGCAGCACTTTTTTGTCCTCCTAGTAAGTATTAACCTAGACAATACTATGACAACATTAAAAGCATAAGTAATTTCTTTCCTCAGTACATTCACTACCAAGGACAGCTGATTCCATCTGGAATTAGTATCAATAATTAGAGAAACAAAAATACAACTATAATGTAAGCTCATGTATTGTCAGCACACTTCTACTGACACTATATAGCTTAGAACATGGGTAAAAGAGCACCAGGACATATATTCCATTTGTGTTAATAAACCTCCATTTATCTGTATAATAACAGTGAAACTATTAGCTTAAAAATATGCCTGCAAAAGAAAGTGTCACCTCCAAGTCCATGATGCTGAAGTCTGAACAGTGCAAGCAGCAAAACTACACTATTTGCACCTTAGCAAAAATATCTTTTCACTCAGCAATTGATAACAAAATGTGGAAATGTCACTTCTGAATTAAAAGAAGGATATTTATGTAGTACACCAATATTTATGTACTACACCAGAACACAGCACACAGCATAAAGAATAAACCTGTTAGAAGTGTGTGCATTTGTACCACATTTCCATTGCTTAATAAACACATTCTGCATGTCCATTTTATTAGACTGCTAAAACACAACACCTTTTGAGATCCTCACAGTGGCATCAGTTTAATACATTACAATGATGGCTTGATTATAAATTGCTTTGTTAAAAAGAGTGAATTTGTAGAACTGCACCAGGGAGCCGCAGGTGTGCCATAAGCATACTTCTTATACTCTCACCATAACCCTCACTGATATATTCAAGCACATTTGTTTGTGTATGGTATTTTCACACTTGTGCCTAATGAAACTATGAAATCAGGCCACAAAATGGATATTTATCAAAAGTAAGTATCTCAGAATAGGCCTCAGATTTGGTCTCATGCATTCTCCAAGGCAAGGGCAATTAGCAGTAATTGTTGCTGGTATTCACTTTCACTTTTATATGGTTTTCAAGCAACAACCCTGGAGTCAGTAACAAAGCTTACTACCTAAGAATACAACAGTCCACACTTTCAAAGCTCACAAGTTCTCAGATTCAATTTAGGAATCTCTCATTAGTGAAGTGTGTGTGTGAACATAGCTGGATTTGCTTGTAGCTATCAGATACGCAGAAATAAGTGTAAGTATCCATAACCTACAGGCATAGAAGTCCTTTAAATAAGGACAGCTTTGTCACGGTCTACCCAGGCAGTAGGTCACACAGTCTGAGAATAAGCAAGGCATAAAGCAGTAGCTAAGGGTAGACAGGAGAGTGGATGCACTGGAGAGCAGTTACCTCTTCATGATGATCAAACCCCTGGCTGGTGGGCAGGTTAATTACCCGCATACAGCACATGCAGGCCCTCAGCAGCCACTCCTGTCTTCTAAAGACTACATCACAACTGGTAATGAAGGGCTATAAATGAAAATGGTGACAGACAAGCAAGTCTAAGCATACATATGACCCAACAGATCTGAAAATGTAAAATCTGTTCCATGGAGCACAGAAGCTTGGGTTGCCTGTTTCCTCCTCAAAAACACAGGACAGCTTTTGAGGAGGAAATATTTAGTTCACAAATACTTCTGGTGCCTTTAGAAGTCTATGAGCAAAAGCACACCAGTGATCTAGCTGCTATACAATATTATATTTAGATTTCCCAAAGGCTTTTGATAAGGTTCTTCACAGACTCTTACTCTGCTATGGGCTACTATCAGAGTCACCATACCAGAGCAGGGAGACTGTATCGCTCAAACACTCCAAGAAGCTGTCCTAGGATATACAATGCCCTCTCATAAATAACTGTCCAAATAGGAACCCAAACATATCATTTATATTCTAATAATACCTCCTCTTGCAAATTTGCTTTTACCCCAGAGACAGAGATATTTCTGTGCTAAGCAATATCACTACCTCCCTTGCACACATGCAGTGAATCTTCACAGTGAAAAAATACAAGGAGGCCTTTGATCAGAGCCACAGAAATGAGCATTTCCACAAACACATTGATAACAACCAGCCTGCATCCTCTCTGCATGCCTGAAGAGAACCTGTGCAGCAGGCAGTTTGTTGCTGAGGGGGGCAAAGATTTGTGGATATTTTAGTTTCTCTGTGAGTCACAGAGTCTTCAGCACAAAAGCCTAAGAGTTTAAACATCAGCCTTCAAACAGAACATCTTCAAAAGCAGACCACAAAGAACAGGTCTTAAATGGGTCTGAAGTTGGTGTTGCATAGACTAGATACATGCAACTTCCCAGTGCCTCAGCTGCATTAAGGGATATTTTTGTCTTGCCTCCACCCTTATTAAATGGGATATGCCTTTTTTTTTTTTTTTTTTTTTTAAATACACTATGGTTCTTCTGATGCTTTTGAGACACCACCACCACCACCACCACCACTTTTCTAGCTATACAAGACTGGCATGTTACTGGGGGAGAAAAATGGAAAGAGAATGGCAAAGCATGAAAATCAGAGACTCAAATATGACCATATATCACAGTATCACAGTATCGCTAAGGTTGGGAGAGACCTCGAGGATCATTGAGTCCAACCTGTATATATGATGATTTCTTTTTTGCCTTCACCTACAAGGCAACCATTGCCTACTTTTCCAGATTTAATTTGCTATGCCTATGCAATTAATAGAGGGTAAATTACAAAACAAGTAAGTCACAAAAATGTGCTGTTTAGGTGTTTTGCTCTGTATAATGAAGACAAAATAATTGTGATGTCCTATGTTTCTGGTTTCTCCAACTCAAACAATGTGTTGGAGCATTTTAAGCTATGCTCACCACTGCTCATTAACAAGTGAGCCCATCACTTCAAAACAGATTTGATATAAGACCTCTGGCTGCAACATCCAAACTTTACACTCTGCTATTGTTTGGAAATCTAGCTATATTTTCACACCAGCTTGCACTCTCTTAATGATCCCTACCCATTGATGATAATTTTACAAGACTAAGCACAAAGATAACTGGACTCAGAGTAAGGAGAAAGAATATTGCTTTTTAGCTTTGCTCTCACCCAACTTCTTTCCCTCCTCTCTGTGCTTTGTAAGTGTACTTTTTCTTCGAGTACAATATTGTGGTGGGTTGAAAATTTCCCCCCCCCAGCATTAAATTTGCCAGACCAGCTCAGCTGGAAGCAAATGAAAGCTGTATTTACAAGCAAACTACAGTTTACAATGAAATGCAATGAATGTGTACAAATATACATTATTTACAATATTTACAGGTACTTACAATTAATAAACAGCACAACATCCCCCCTGGTCAAAGACCAGGGGAAGCTGGTAGCTTCTCCTGCCCTGCCCCCCCTTATTCCCTTGTGCATAAAAGGGACAAGAGAAAGAGCAGAGAAATTAATACCAGTCACAACAAAAGCGATGCAGCCAAGGTCAGTAAAGCCGGTTATTATCTCCCAGCCTGAAGAAGAGAGAAGATAAATTGTTTACATTACTAGCTCAAGTGTGCTATCTTTCCAATGGGATTGTTTAGAATTATCATTATTTTCCTTTTTAAACCCAGCAGTGATTTATTTACATTTTATTACTTTCTGTTCAAGATCTGTGAAAAATTTTGAAAGGAATAGCCTGAAACTACCACAATTATATCCAACACTTGCAATGAATCTAAAAGAAGAGGTGGAAAGGCTAAGAGCTAGAAGAGATGGCGAGCAGAAAATTGACGATTCCCATAATGTAATCTCTTCTAAACCAGAACAGGGGGTAACACTTAGGGGAACAGGGAGTTTGATACCTTCCCAGAAGCAAGATTCTCAACCTCCCTGTAGTAACCCACATGAGCAGGGCCAATGGGAACAGGTCTCTGCCCGACGGAAGAAATGCAAACAAAGGAAGTCTGCTCCTGTGAGCAGCACGCTGCCTCCAGTGCAGTTACAGAACAGGTATGAGGCTCTGCAGGAGGAACAGGTCATTGGTAAGGCCGAGGACTCAAGAAGGTCAGAAGCTGCACCAATGACAGGTTGCCTCAGGCCAGCCATCAAAACTTACCCAGAAAAGAAACCTCGCAGGGTCATCGTCATAGGAGACTTCCTACTGAGGGGAACAGAGGGCCCAATATGCAGACCAGACCAATTTCATAGAGCAGTCAGCTGCCTCCCTGGTGCCCAAGTAAAAGACATTGTAGATAGAATTCCCAACCTCGTGAGTCCTTCGGACTACTACCCACTGCTGGTCTTTCAGGTGGGCAGTGACGATGTAACAATGAGAGGCTCACAATCTATTAAAAAAGACTTCAGAACCTTAGGGCAACTGCTAAAGTGATCAGGGGCTCAAGTCGTGTTCTCTGCCATCCCTCTAACGTCAGCAATGGATGAGGACACACTGAGGAAGGGCTGACAGATCAATTCATGGCTCAGGGGCTGGTGCCATCGACAGGGCTTTGGGTTCCACAATCATGGATTGGTTTTCAAGGCACCTGAGCTGAAAACAACTCATGGGACACACTTGTCCCAGAGGGGGATAAGAATCCTGGGGCAGGAATTGGCAGGGCTCATTGATAGGGCTTTAAACTAGATTTGAAGGGGGAAGGGGTTAATAGTCTCCTGCTGGCTGGTGACAAACAGAGGGGCAGCTCACCAGCAGTAGAGAGAAGGAGAGCTGGTAAGGGCTCTCAACTTGCTGCCCTGAGGCAAGCCACGAATGATCCACCAGGACATTCTGTGGAAACCAAGGGGATTTGGCACAAGAGAAGGACAGGGCCAGCCCAGCTGAAGTGCTTCTATGCGAATGCGCGCAGCTTGGGCAACAAACAGGATGAGTTAAGGGCCACTGTGCTGCTGGGATGCCACGACATAGTGGCTGTTACTGAAACTTGGTGGGATGAATCCCATGACTGGAATGTAGGGATAGATGGGTATAAACTCTTTAGGAAGGATAGGCAGGGAAGGAGAGGAGGAGGTGTTGCCCTCTATGTCAATAACCAGTTGGAATCAGTGGAGCTCTACCTGGGGAGGGATGATAAGCTAGTTGAGAGTGTATGGGTTAAAATTAAAGGCAGGACAGGGGAAAGAGATATTACTGTGGGGGTCTCCTACAGGCCACCTGACCAGCAGATCCAAGCAGATGAGGCCCTCCATAGGCAAATAGAAGCGGCTTCCAGGTCACAAGCCCTGGTCCTCATGGGTGATTTCAACCACCCGGACATCTGCTGGAGGGACAACACAGCAAGGCACCAGCAATCCAGGATGTTCCTGGACTGCACAGAAGACAACTTCCTCCTCCAAATGGTAGAGGAACCAACAAGAAATGGTGCTATGCTGGACCTTGTTCTCACCAACAGGGAAGGGCTGGTAAGCAATGTGAGGCTCATAGACGGCCTTGGCTGCAGTGACCATGAAGCAGTTGAATTTAATATCCTCAGGGCAGTCAGGAGGAAGTATTCCAAGCTCACGACCCTAGACTTTAGGCGTGCAGATTTTGATCGCTTCAGGGATCTGATAGCCAAAGTGTCGTGGGACAAAGCCCTGGAGGGAAGAGGGACCCAGGACAGCTGGTCAGTATTCAAGGACCACCTCCTCTGTGTCCAGGAGCTCTGTATACCAACAAAGAGAAAAGCAGGTAAGAATGCTAGGAGGCCTGCCTGGATGGGCAAGGAGCTACTGGACACACTATTACTTAAAAGGAAACTCTACAGGAAGTGGAGAGAAGGACAGGTAGAACAGGGGGAATATAAGCAAGCTGCCCGAGCAGCAAGAGTCCTGGTTAGGAAAGCCAAAGCAGAGTTTGAATTGAATCTAGCCAGGGAGATTAAAGGGAACACTAAGAACTTCTACAGGTATATTAATGGGAAGAAGAAGACTAGGGAAGGTGTGGGCCCCCTCAGAAAGGAAAATGGCGACATGGTCACAAGTGATGAGGAAAAGGCTGAGGTACTTAATAACTTCTTTACCTCAGTCTTCACTGCAAGGGCCTCTAGCCACACTCCTGATGTTATGGAAGACAATGCCAGGGACGGGGAGGAAGAACTGCCCATTGTAAGTGCAGATCAGGTTCGTGATCATCTGAAGAACCTGAAAGTGTTCAAGTCCATGGGACCCAACGGGTTACACCCACGGGTACTGAGAGAACTGGCAGATGAGGCTGCTAAACCCCTCTCTATTATATTTCAAAAGTCATGGCAGTCTGGGGAAGTCCCCACAGACTGGAAAAGGGGAAACATTGCCCCCATCTTCAAAAAGGGTAAGAAGGAGGAACCAGGGAACTACAGGCCAGTCAGTCTCACCTCTGTGCCTGGAAAGATCATGGAGCAGATCCTCCTGGAGTCACTACTCGCTCAAAAGAATAGTGAAGAGGTGATTGGGAACAGTCAGCATGGCTTTGCCAAGGGCAAATCCTGCCTGACCAACCTGGTGGCCTTCTATGAGCAGGTGACAAAATTAATAGATGAGGGGCAAGCAACTGATGTCATTTACCTGGACCTGAGCAAAGCCTTCGACACTGTCCCACACCACATCCTGGTCTCCAAACTGGTGACACATGGGTTTGATGGGTGGACCACTAGATGGATAAGGAACTGGCTTGATGGCTGCACCCAAAGAGTGGCTGTCAATGGCTCCATGTCCCAGTGGAGGCCAGTGACAAGCGGAGTCCCTCAGGGATCAGTCCTGGGACCTGTCTTGTTCAACATCTTTGTGGGTGACATGGACAGTGGCATTGAGTGCACCCTCAGCAAGTTTGCTGATGACACCAAGCTGTGTGGTGCAGCAGACACGCTGGAGGGAAGGGAGGCCATCCAGAGGGACCTTGACAGGCTGGAGAGGTGGGCACAAGCCAACCTCATGAAGTTCAATAAGAGCAAGTGCAGGGTCCTGCATCTGGGTCGAGGCAATCCCAGGCACAAATACAGGCTGGGCAGTGACTGGCTGGAAAGTAGCCCTGAGGAGAGAGACTTGGGGGTGCTGGTGGACAAGAAGCTCAACATGAGCTCTCAGTGTGCACTTGCAGCCTGCAAAGCCAATCAGATCCTGGGCTGCATCAGGAGAAGTGTGGCTAGCAGGTCGAGGGAGGTGATCCTCCCCCTCTACTCAGCCCTGGTGAGACCCCACCTGGAGTACTGTGTCCAGTTCTGGAGCCCCTATTACAAGAGGGATGTGGAGGTGCTGGGACGTGTCCAGAGAAGGGCCAGGAGGATGATCAGAGGGCTGGAGCACCTCTCCTATGAGGACAGACTGAAGGAGTTGGGGATGTTCAGTCTGCAGAAGAGAAGGCTCCGAGGTGACCTAATTGTGGCCTTCCAGTATCTGAAGGGGGCCTACAGGAAGGCTGGGGAAGGACTTCTCAGGATCTCAGGTAGTGATAGGACTAGGGGGAATGGAATGAAGCTGGAGGTGGGGAGATTCAGGCTGGAGGTGAGGAGGAGGTTCTTCACCATGAGAGTGGTGAAACCCTGGAATGTGTTGTCCAGGGAGGTGGTCGAGGCCCCGTCCCTGGGGGTGTTTAAGCCCAGGCTGGATGAGGCTCTGGCCAGGCTGATCTAGTGTGGGGTGTCCCTGCCCATGGCAGGGGGTTGGAACTAGATGATCCTTGTGGTCCCTTCCAACCCTGAATGAAACTATGAAACTATGAATTGCATTATCTTGAACAGATTCAAAGTTTTGCCCGAGGGCTGCAATGGAAATTTCCCAAAGCCCCCCCTTTTTGTAAAGTAAAGCAAAATACTGATTCAGAGACACGTTCCAGAGAATACAGTAGCACATCCTGGTAGCAACCTCTGGCAACTGTTTTTCTCAATGTGCTGGGTTACATCCATCCTTGATGGGGGGCTGAAAGGACCCAGCCCCCAGGTGGACAAAAGAAACTTGATCCTGGTGGGCAGAGAGAGGCTTGGTTTTCCCCCTCCCAGGAGGAGGGGTCGCCTGTGTCAAAAGTGGTCTATTCCACTCTCCCTTCCTGTCCAGCAAGCCTATAAAAAGGGTGGACATCTTTTACTGCTCTCTCTTTCCTTGCCTCGCCTGCTCAAGAGAGACCCTCTGCTGCTGCAGCTGCTTCCTGCACTGACCACGTGGTTGAGGCCTATTTTCCAAGCTGCATACATGCTTTCTAAGAACTGAATCCACTTAAATCCAGGGAATACAAGGCCATCCAGGCTTGGTTTTGTGTATTTTCCCATTTATCCTTATCTCTTACCTTTGTAAACCCTTCCTGTTATTGATATACCCTTTTACTTCCCTTTTACTTCCAAACCTTTTACTTCCAAACCCTTACAAACCCTTTTACTTCCAAACCAATTCCAGACTATTTCTTTTGTGAATTTACTTTTAGACTCCTGGTAAAGCTCAAACCAGCACACTAACATTCTCAGTAGCTTCATGGATGCCCACTGGCCTGAAAAGTTACTGTGAAAATCACTGGTGTTTTCTATGTTGACATAAAAATTCTGTCATTATTCATCAATACATCATTGATGATGATAACATTAATTTCCTTGCCATGCTGGAAAATCAATCCAGTTCTGCCAAAACTCCTTCATTTGCACGTTCAGTGTATGAGCAGCAGCAGGCAGGTTTGGGTTTTTGTTTGGTTTTTAAAATAAAACTACAGACAAGCAGTTAAACACAAAAGATCACTTTATTTCTCAAATCACATCCCTCTCTTTCTTGAAAAGGTGCATTTCCAATTCTCACTATTTTAAATATATTCTGTATTTTCCTGTGAAGTTAAATACTTTAAAGGAAAATCCCCAAAGACATAAATACAGAGCACAATAGTTTAGCTTTATTATTTGCTTTGAGCATTGTCTGGTCCTGCATCCATTCTGGTGAGTTTTGTAGCTCTTTGAAACTCTTAAAAGAAATCCAGAGCCAGCTTTCTTTGCTCTCCTGAACCCCCTGCTTATCAGCTGCTAATACAAACCGTTAATACAATGCTAGAGCATGCACAGAATAGCTTATAGCAATTTACTAACAGTATAACTTTCATTACAAATACACACTTTGTTACTAAGGATCTAAATGCGACACTGCTGCTTCTAGATGGTCATAGAAAATTCCACGTTACAAAATGCTTGTTTGATGATGTGCACGTCTGCTGGTGAAAAGGATATCAGTACTAACAAGGTTTGCTGGGTTGTTCAATGGGGAACTTACAAAACCAGACAATTCCCAAAGTCATTGATTGGATCACTGCAGCACAATCCGCAACTATCAGTCTACCTGAAACTAGTTAGCCCAAACTGTTGGCAATGTATACCCGTTGGAGTATAAAATGGTATCAAGGTCACCAGAAAATGCCATGTAGGTTTATTCTCATATGATGAGCACAATCTAATGCAATAGCACACCTCCAGCTAACAGCCGGGAATGGAAGTCTGATGACACCATTTTTGATGTTGTCACAGAACAAGAGTGGTGAAAACAATCCAGTGCAGGCGTTATGATGTTCCTTCAAAGAGCTGAGACCAGAAATGTGAAACACTTCCCATATTAGAAGCTGTACTCCTGAGAAGTTATGCTGGAAAGAGGTATTGGTATGAGCCTGAATGGATATGGATGTGAATTCATCTCAGTTACACATTTCACTTGAAGCACTGCTCCAGAAAAAGCCATCAGGGTCTGGTAGGCTGATTTCACTACATATCTATGCACTTAAAGAGCATTCAAAGACTATGATAAAGCCTGAAAACTTAAGCTGAAATTTGTACCTGCTCACAGTAAGTTCTGAGGTAGTTTAGAACCACTCTACATTTAGGAAGTACAAGAAAGAAGGGAAGAGACTTAAAGCACAAAACTAGCAAGATATGACAACTGACACAGAGAAGGGGAGAGTAACTACATGGTTTTAAACCACTGTGTGTCAAGAAAGATAAGCACTGACACAAATGAGTGAAAAAGTCCATTTAAAGCTTAACTTCTCTTTAGCCTGGCTCTTCATATTTAATTTATGATCTTTGAAGGAACAACATTAACATCCACTCCAGAAAGAAAACCAATGATAATAATCAAATTGAGCAAAGCAGAAAGGAAAGGAAGTTTTACAAGATATTGGACAAGGTTAATAGCCATGGGCACTGGATTGTGAAATAATGCTATACTTCTCAAAATGAGTCCATGTGCTCAGTGCCATGTTTGAATCTCCAGACAGCTGCCATGGCTTCACACAGAAATGCTGAGGAGTTACAAATTCTTTCGAAGTTCACTTTTGACGATGCAGTTTATTTAGAAAGCAATGCAATGAGCAATGCACAACTTTCAAACTGAGTGTGTTATCTGGTCCATCACAGTGAAAATTATTTAAGTTTATATTTAAACTTAACTTAGACAAGCCTGCACAAAGTCTGATCTACTACTGAAGTCCACAGAAACCCCCTCTTGTTGATTTTTCACTTAATGGTAGCAAATAGTTTGCAAATATTATGGAAGTCCAAGCTCCAAAAGGGCTGGCATTTCCCATAAGCACAGACAGCCACATTTAAATAGGAGTAGAGTAGAGTAGAGTAGAGTAGAGTAGAGTAGAGTAGAGTAGAGTAGAGTAGAGTAGAGTAGAGTAGAGTAGAATAAACCAGGTTGGAAAAGACCTTCGAGATCATCAAGTCCAACCCATCAGCCAACACTACCTAATCAACTAAACCCCATGGCTAGTATTTGACAGTCCAGTCAAGTCTCATTTCAGTGAAGAGGGATGAGGATATTTTATTCAGCATATGACAAACCAAACTAAAATAAATTAAAAAAAGAAATGTATCACAATTTGGAGGAAGGTTGCAGGAAAAGCCACAGCAATGGTGATATGGTGCTAGATAAGAAGGAAAAGTCACTAACAGGCAGATGGCAGGAAGCATGGAGGAAAAAGTAAAAGGAATCCTACCTTCCTGTTCCTCTTCCCTTAAAAAACATTAGAGCCTTGCATCCTACATTCTCTTCCTCTTTTTTTCCAGTGTTCACATTCAGATGAGCCATAGATTCCTTAACAAAACTCCCTAAATTAAAACAGCCAGGTGGCCATGTAGAAACACATCTTTGCAAACCACCACTTCAGCTCCAGCTGCACATCCATTTTCTGATCTCTGCGCACACAGATGCACAGTTGTAACTCCCTACCAGCCTTCCCTCTACATGGCTACTTGCAACTCCACCTTGTTATGTGATGATTCCAATCTAATCATTTAAGTTCCATGAATATCACACAGAAACATTCACCCCAAGTATTCACCTCTCAAAATGGGTAAGTAGTAAATAATGTAATTCCTGAAATCGTGCGGCTCCAAATCCTGCAACACCATTGCTCTTTTTATTAAAAGTGGCACAAACTTATAGAGGATTCAAATGGGGTTCTGGCCTGCAGAAAGCAGTAGAAACCCACCCCCATTCTTCAGCAATGAACCTGCTGTGATTGTTTCAAAGGCTGTTTCTCAGCCCGACAAACCTCTATGAAAAGTTCCTGTGATGAATTCTACTATCCTTCGGCAGCTGAGAATATCAAAAATACCCAAAAAATAGCTGTAGAAGATTCCAAAAAATAACCATTCTGTGGCCTGACCATGCTTCTAAAGCACAATCTAAAATATTTATGTAAATGCAAAAACTACTTAACATCTTCTGTTAAACACATGCATTGGATTCTAAGTATAAACCATAACTCACCATTGACTATAGCTCAGGAGTGCAGATGCAACCAGTAAGTGATGTAGCCCAAAAATGATACATAGGAAATGAGTGATTTTTGGTGAGTTCCCTGCTTCCTCTACAGAAAGAAGCCATGACAGCTACTATTCACCTGGATTACATGGCACATAGCTTTAGACACAAACCCTGAACAGTAATACTGCCCTCCTTATTTGATAGAATCATGGAATTGTTTTGGTTGGAAAAGACCTCCAAGATCATTGAGTCCAACCGTTGACCTAACACCCCCATGGACATTAAATTATGTCTCTAAGTATCATATCTGTATGCTTCACTCCAGGGACAGTGACTTCACCAGCTCCCTGGGCAACTTATTACAATGCCTGACCACTCTTTCTGTAAAGAAAATTTTCCTAACATCCAATCTAAACCTCCCCTGGCATAATTTCAGGCCATTTCCTTTTGCCCTATCAGCTGATACTAGAGAGAGGAGGCCAACCCCCACCTCACTACCAACCTCCTTTCATGTAGTTATAGAGACCTATGTGGTCTCCGCTCAGACTCTTCTTCTCCAGACTAAACCATCCCAGTTCCCCCAGCCACTCCTCATAAGACCTGTTCTCTAGACTCTTTACCAGTTTTGTTTCCCTTCTCTGGACATGCTCCAGCAACTCCATGTCCTTCTTGTAGTGAGGGGCCTCAAAAGTGAACACAGTATTCAAGGTGTGGCCTCACCAGTGCTGAGTACAGGGGCACAATCACTTTGTTTCAGGAGTCACCAGGTAAGGTATAATGTTAAGAGTGTGTGGAGCTGATTCCCCATTTCCTTCCACCATCTGTAGCTATCATAGTAATTAAACACCTACAGCATCATAGAACTGGTATGCAGACAGAGGTACTGGCAGTTCGTCTATTGGTAAATGACAAACACCTGCCCTTTCCTTGTATTACACTGTAGTTTGTAACAGGGGCTTTAGATTCTGTCATGGAATATGGGTGGGACTTTAACATCACCTCAGCCAAAGCTTAGCAATGGAAGTTTGCGAAGGGCCAAATAAAAGCCTGAAGGCTTTTCTGAGCCATTAACAAATCATATAAAGGCTCATTCTGTAAGCACAGAATCAGAATCACAGAATCAGCCAGGTTGGAAGAGGCTGCCAAGATCATCAAGTCCAACTGATCATTCAACCCTACCTAATTAACTAAACCACAGCACTAACAGAAACAATGCAAGCCACAGCATACAAGGTTGCCAGGAGGAATATAAGTGTGTTCTTTGGACTCCAGCCCGTCTTTGAGATGAGCATTTACTTTCATAGACCTCACTACAACCAAATTGCAAATACTTCATGATTGGGCAAAACCCAGCTTTGGACCTGGCTCACCTCGATTAGACATGTATACTTTTAATTTAACACACCAGAGTTCAGCAAAAGAATTAGCATCCTGCCACACCACAACAGTAGCATTTCACACCTTCCTGCAAAGACTTTTTTTTTGAGTTTTGGAGCTTTAGACCTCCTCTAAATTGAAGTAATATAATTAGCTACTACTTACTCGACTCAGGATTTTGTATTTTTTATTTTTAAATGTATCCTGAAGAAAGCTTTGTGAAGCTTCTGTATATACCTGTGTTAACTAATACAACTTAAAATGACAAAAATCAGTTCAGAGCAACAAAGCTGGTGAGGGGCCTAGAGAACAAGTCTTGCGAAGAATAGCTGAGGTAACTGGGGTTGTTCAGTCTGGAGACAAGGAGGCTCAGGGGAGACATGTACCTGATAGAAGGTTGTAGAGAGGTGGGGGTAAGTCAGTTCTCCCTAGGAATAAGCAATAGGACAAGAGGAAACAACCTCAAACTGTGCCAGTGAGGATTAGATTGGACATTAGGAAAAATTTCTTCAATAGGAAGGGTTATAAAGCACTGGAACAAGCTGCTTAGGGAAGTGGTAGAATCACAATCCCTGGAGGTATTTAAAAGATGTGATGTGGTGCTGAGGAACATGATTTAGAGGTGACTTGGCAGTGCTGGGTTAATGGCTGGACCTGACGATCTTTAAGGTCTCTTCCAACCAAAACAATTCTATGATTTTATGAACTAAGGATTCTAACCTAAAGACACCATTAACTGAGAGATGAGGACTAGAATCAGGCCCCAAGCACCCTCTGGGATCTACAAACTCTATTTCTGAAGCCTGCTTTAGTCCCCTAGCAGCCGATATGACATACAAACCTAAATGCTCACTCTTAAGTACATTAAGTCTTACTGGCTTTGATTATTTGTTGAGTACTCCAGCCACAAATACAAAACTACCAATGCATTCACTTGTCCATCTGACAGTATATTAACACCCACCAAAATATAAGCCAGTTAATACTTCCATGGAGAAATGCAGGGCATAACATGGCTACTTTCTGTGAAATCACATCTAAGCTGCTATTCCTTATTCTCTGAGTAGGCATCACTGTATAACCAGAACAACCAATACACCACAGACAAGAATGGCATTAACTGCCTTCTCATTTCTCACAATGATTTTAGATGTACAAAACATTGATGAATAATGAGTGGAAGCTGGCATGCATTTGGCTGGAAAACAATTTACTTAGAGTGGAAGAATTATAGATATCCTTTACATGGAAACCAACTCACATCAAGTCAAATACAAAACTGAAAATTCTCTCATGTTACCATTAGTAAAGATGAAGATTAATTAAATGAATTTGATTTTTTCAGCAATACTGAGAAATGGGGCTTTGAAAGAGAAAAGCTGCAATGAAGAACATTTTCTTCTCTAATAAAATTGGTGATTCTTCCTCCATATTGTTTCTTACATTACACTTGGATTAACTTCTTTCACTGTAATTCCATTAAACATGCTGTTTGAACTTGGTTTAGAGCTGATTTGCAGTGGGCTGAAATCAGAGTTGCACAATTTTTGTGCTCTTCAGAAATTAATTTTCCTGGATAAATTAGTTTTAAGGAATTGATATTTGGCTGTGCATTTCTGTGAATAAAAAAGTAGTACTTTAAGTGCATTTGGATTAAGTTAATTAAATAGACTTTAGAAAGAGCTTTGTTGAGCTCCATGTGAGTTGAGCCTAAGACTGAATTCACCTATGGAAAAAAAACACCTGAGAAAATGAAGCCTGGGGAACTTAAAAGATACTAAAGGTCTAAATAACAGTAATGGCTCAAAAGTGACAATACAGTTAGTTCCACTGCAGGCATCTCACAACAGGTCTATTTTAGAGTTTCCAACAAGGAAGAACACCTTGGTCAGTTCTGCTCTCCCTCTGCTGTAAATAAAATATGAGTAAGTGGTAACATAGTTCTGAATAAGTATTGTATTCCATCACTGATAAACCCTGATATTAAGCTCTAAGGGCATAACATACTCCTGCTGAAAGAAAAAAAAATAAATCAGAATAATATGCAGGAACTACATCAGAAATTGGAAGTCAACAAACACAGACAATAAATTAGAAAGGAGAACATTCACACCAAAATGCAAATCACTGTGTCATGTCTTCCTTTGTCACTAGTATTACATTGCTAAGACAATGTTTGAGATAGACACCTATGGCATCAGGGGTGTTTTTGATGAGTAGCATTAGAAGATCAAGCAGAGTTCAGGTCCCTTAAATATTTCAGCATTACTTCATTGTGTGAGAAGATAAAGGGTTTCCATTAGAAAATGTGAACTTGTAGCAGGGCTTGTCTTAAAAGTCTGGGAGCTCCATGATCACACTGGACTCACCTCAGTGACAGGTTCTGTGAGTAACTGTAACAGGAGAAAATAAAGACTGAGAACCAGCCTAATACTAAAAATTTCTATTCACCTGTGGGGACAATGCAAAGCTGTTCTTGTTTTGTTCGATTTTCAGAGGTGGGGAAATAAGAGGGTCTATAGGAGCTGATAGTTTTTGCTTTGGGAATCTCTCAGATCTCTTCATTCAGATTCTTGGCACAGAGAGAATGTCATGGGAAATAAACAGACATTTCTGTTCAACAGTCACAGGCCAAGATCAAAAAAGATTTGCAGTAGATCTTTGCAATCTTCAAGACCTATCTGTATAAAAAATAATTGTGCACATCAAAGATTACAAATTGAAAATCTTGTTCTTTCTCTGAAAGCCTAGACTCAGAACAGCTGGCACACTTAAAAATATAAATTTTTAAGCATTCTCTTCAATGGTGACTCCTGAAGACTAACAGCTAGGAAGTTGCCCTTTGATTATCCACAGCTACAGAAAAGCAAACCTGTTTGATCAAACTGCAAATGCCACCAGTGACACGGAAGGCATGGATTACAACCACAATAGAAAAGTTTTCTGCTTTTACTTTTCAAAGGAAAAAAAAAAAAAAGAAAAAAAGTTAACTTTTTGTACCTATACTTAGACAAGAGTTGTGCCCCTGGAAGCTGGTCTCAATTCATGCTCATAAAGGCTGTTAAGTCATAAGGTAATCAGCATCCCAGACTAGGTGTTGTACAAGCATAAGCAGTATCCTGCCTCAGAACTCCAGACTGAGGCAGCTGTGGCACATATTATAAGCTATATATAACGTGATGGGCATGCATCTTCACCAAGAGATATTCACAAGTCAGAAGACAGTAGTGGGAAGGGAGGGGGCTGTATGGAGATGTCAGAATTCAACTGCAATCTGGCAATGAAATACACTATAATATTATTGACAATGCTTAATAAATTTTATTTGAAACAAGAGAAATGAAGCTTTTCTGCTTTGAAATTTCTACTGATGCATTGCTACCACTCATTATGTTTCTTCCTGTTTTTATCACAACCAGTATCCAACAGGGAAATTCTTTCAAATTAATAGCATGATAAATTAACATACTATTTGCTATGTTGATATAACTCATTTTATCACTATAGTTATGCAAAGGAAAAATGTATTTATCCTACACTAGCTCTGTTTTCTTCTGACATGACTATTTGTCACCACAGGAAATTCCAAGTGCATGAAACAGAATAGCTGACATTTCCAATATTATATACTTCATGAGGAGTAAGAACCCTCTCCTAATCAATTTTGCCAATTACATCAGCATTTGTCTTAATACAAAACTGCTTTATCACATGCTGAGAGACCAACACAGAGCTCTTCCCAAAAGTCACACAGATATGGAAAGTAAGAAACTGCAGCATCCTTAGTGTGGAAACACTTAGAGTAAGCAAAGTAGCAGGCAATGTAACACAGACAGACATAGGCAGTGAATTCTGTGACTGTGAAGTAAAAGACAGATCATTTACAATGCAATGTAAATGCACCATATTTTCAGAAGATTATGAAAAAAACTGTATGCACAGACAGCCTTTGAGATTTTGGCTCCAGACTGCAGAACTTTTTTTTCACCTCTTTGGAAAAAAACAAGAATCTGCAAATTCTTTAACTACCTGTCAGCAACCAGATGCTGTTCCACTTTTCTAAACCTAACAGTTTTTGATGATCTCTTGAAAGCTTTCCTAGAAATATAGGTAAATTTTAAGTAATCATCTTTAGGTGTGAAAAAAACATGTTTGGCTTCCAGGTGGATGCTCGATTTAGGAATTTCCTTTTTGAGTATAAGAAATGACAATTTTGTACTTTGAAAAGACAAATAAGGTCAAGATTAATATAGCATCCACTGATGAACGAGGGAATTTGCATCTCAGCAGGTAAATATGCTTGATACTTCCTTAATCTACTGCACAGCACTTGCAACAACCAAAAATAAAAGACAAAATGGAATACAGAGTCAAAACAATTTAGAAAACAGATTACTAGTTACAAAGGAACATGAATGAAGAATAACTTTAAAGAACAACATATATTCTGGACCGGTGTGTTCCATAAACATTTTCTTTGCTAATGGAAGCCTTCAGGGAACAAATACTTATTTCATATGCCTTCCATTCTGCTTAAATCATTTTAGATTTCCACTGTAGCTCTGCCTTTTATTTCCTTCCATTCTTGTTGCCTTGGTTAGAATAGAGAGGTAGGGTGTTAATGGGGTACTTGATGAAGATTGAAGACCTATTTTTTCACCCCTTGGAGACCAGCCTGATTTGAACAAATTGAGGAGAGTGAAGCAGCCTTTTCCATGGGAAAAGCCTTTTCCATTTCAGCATTTCCAGATTTCAGACATGGTCTCCTTTGTTCACAATGAAAGCAAAGGTGCCAGTACAAGAAGGTTCTGAATAGTTTCATATAACGTCAGCGGGGCTGCGAAGGTTCTCCTTCAGACTCCTTTATGGTTAGTGAGTATGGGAACGTGAGGTGGATCCAGGAGGGGAATGCAGGGAACTAGTGCTTGCAGCTCGAACAGGACGAGAACCAAGCTGTTGTCCACCCAACTCTGTTGTTGCCACTTCCTTACTATTTTCATCCTTGTGGGTACTGTTCTGTGCTGGGCACTCAAAATGCACACAGTGAAACACCTGGAGAGAATAAAAAAAAAAGGGAGATAAATCAAAACAACTAAATGCTGACAAAAGCATGATCAAAATAAGATGAAGTCTACATGGAAGTATGCAGGCCAGATCAGTGCCAAAGTACTTAGTCAAATTAGAATGTTTCACCATGAGGTTAAAAGCATCTGTCCACAGGCCATAAATATTAAATAACACAAGTGGCACAAAAGGCAGCCCTCAAATTATACCAACTTTTACTTATGGAACTAGGAATAAGAAAGATGGTTCCAAAGCAAAAGAGATTTGTAAATGATTTTTTTCTTTGCCAAGTAGCATAAATATCTACTACATGCTATTGGACGACAACGACAATTATAGTAACTGTCTTAAACATATCTTATGATCTAATTACTTCCTCAAAAGACCAAATGTCCACACACTCGAAATGAAATTTAAATCATTACCAGTATGATTCTATTTCAAGATTGCCCTCTGTTGTAATAGTAATACATATCCTGGAGTATGTAGAGAGGCATTCAGAGTGTCCAAGGAGGCTGCTGCTTCATCAGATGAAATATTCCATTTCAAACAGTGACAATTTTCTGTTGTTTCAAACAATACCTGGGACCACTGTACAGGTGTCTGTATCTTAGAGTAAGAGGACCATCGCTTTAAGCATTTTTTCCAAATTATTTTCTACTTTACTTACTCTTACTTCTACTTGTTCTTGAAGTGCCTGGGAGGAGAAGGGGGAGGAACTCTTTAAAATGGTTGCAAAACTTCTTTCCACATGATTTCTCACTACTACAAATTGCACAGCTTCGTCACATACGAAAGAAATAAATATTCTTTTCACACCAATTTAAAGTTTGCTATTTTCTCATGCATTGCAGTTTTACAGCTAAAGCTTGGTGAGTATCAAAAACTTAATTTTAAACAGTAATTGATTTAAAAATTATTGTTTAAAATTAAGTCTGTATGCTTTTGTGACATCTAAAATCATTCCTCTTGCAAGCAGACCATGTCTTTAAAGCTTTTCTCACAAACAAAGGTAATTTTTTATAATCTCACCTGCCCTTTCCCAGACACTTTCAAGTTAATGTGGCAAAATCAAACACCATATACAAGACATGGGTATACTAGATATTCATACAAGACTAGAGGATATTGTATTTTTCTCTCAGTTTTTCAATACAACTGAAAATCCTATTATTGTTTTTTTTTTTACTGTCTCTGCTCAAGTGCACATTGAGCAGACACCTGCAATGACATGACATGTCTGCAATAGCCCCTGGGTCTTTTCTGAGGAGGCAGCTAGTTAATTCAAATTCTGACAGCATATATGAAATGAAAAAAGAAAAAAAAAATTCACAGTCCCTGGGTTTTCTTTATCCCCACTATATTTTCTTCTGCCTCTCCAGCGTTAAGAATTCTTGCTGATTTTTATACAGATACATAACGATGCATGTCTGTATTTCTATATATGCTCACGTAAAGATGCATTGCTATGCCTTTATATAGACACACATGAACAGATTACAAATCTACATCCGTACCCACACACATACACATGTGCACAAAATGGTTTTTCTCTGCATTTTTTCAGGTGACTTCTTTCTCTAAGCTGAACTGATTTCTACAGTGGCATCAATTCTCTCCATCTGTTACAGCTCTTGAGAAACCAATTTTTGCATTCAGCTACACTTCTCAACAAACTCCTTTTATACTCATCCCATTCCCATATTTTAAAAATAACAGCTATTGTCAGTTTTCCAGCTGCACCTATCAGCATCAGGACTTGAGCCTGATGATCTTAGAGGCTTTTTCCAATATTAATGACTCTATGACTTGCTGAAAAGCAGATTTATCTCATCAGCACACCTCTACTTTCCCTGAAAGGCAGCACAGTCTAATTAATGGGATGGAGGTCTCACAATCAGAAGGTTCTATATTTCTACTGTAGACTGGATGGGGCACTTGGTGCCATGGTTTAGTTGATTAGATGGTGTTGGGTGATAGGGTTGGACTTGATCTCAAAGGTCTTTTCCAACCTGGTTAATTCTATTCTATTAATTCTATTCCATACTGATAGTGTTTCTCAAGTAAAAATTCTCTTTATATAGTGATGCATGCTTTTTAAAATATAGTATGATATCACTGATATTAATACTAGTCTATAAAGTCTGATGTACCCAATTCCTAAATTTTAACTTTGATTGTTACCAATTCTTTCATACTGAAGTTTTAAATATTTGACTTGGCACCTGGCACAAGCCTGTGGATTTACAACACTATTTTCAGTTACTCTGCCCCTTCATCATACAGAGAATACAGCTTGTGAAAGAAGCAGAGGACAGAGAAGTCCAATTAAGGTCATGTGCTGATTCTAATATTTGAATTATGTGTTTCAGAACAGCACTACTAAAACCACCAATCCTTCATGTGTTTCTCTCACAAGGCAGAGAGGCACCATTGTCTGATCAATGGCATGTTACACCTCTTGTGGATATTTTCAGAAAGGTCCAACACACAAAGCAGGAAAGCCAAGTACATCTACACTGGTGGAGCAATTTGTAAGATAAAGCTCTCACATTAGCAACTAGGTGCCCTTTCCAGGTCTGTAATACAGAAGAGGAATAACAAGATAAAACTTACGCAGTCAAAATATCAGATAGCCTGTCTGACAAACAAATGATGAAAAGCACTAAGGAAATAAATTCTTTTCTGTATAAAAGTAGGATGTCTAGATGCTTAAGAAAACACTTCTATCATGTTCTAACATACCAAAAAATATTCCAATGCCAGGTCAAAAATATCTGTGAACATCATGTCTTTCAAAACTTGGAAAACACAGCACAGGAAAAGATTAATTTTAAATATGAAATAATTCACAAAATACAGAAATTTTAAGGAAATTATTTTTCAACTCCAAAGAATAAACTCCTTTCTTTGGAAAGCACATATTGTGCTTCAAAGTTCAAAGGTACATGTTGGTAGGACAAGCAGGAAGTATTTTTGTACCTCTTAGAGTAGAATTTCTTCATGAGAATATGCTGTCATTAGCATCTTTGGTTTGAAATATAGATGGTTTGACAGAAAATACAACCAGCTGTGGAAAAGTAATTCTGGAAGTTGCTTAGGTTTTTACTGAAGAGACTAGCTAGACTCCAGAACAAACCAAGACTTGGGTTACATTGTTATTATTTCAGCTGAAATATGAAAAATACCTCGCTGCCTTTTTTGGAATACTAAAATTTGTGATTAAATATGTGCATGCTGACAATGTTCCTCTTCTACAAGCTTTAGCAAAAACACTATAAATTAAAAAAATAAATTAGTGTTGGGTTACAGATTTTAATGTCAAAAGAGGAAAAGACCTTGCACAGCAGCTCACTAACTTCAATTTGCACATACTGATCTTCACTACAGTTATGCAGTGCTCCATATAAATAACTACACAGGATAATGAATTCCTTGGAAAGAGTAACCAATCTGAAAATAGAATTATGTTTCAAAGCCCATTACTCTTCATGACTTAAAGCTACCTTTGAGAATTAAAAGTTGGAGGTAATGCTTCTTGGAGGATGATTTACTAAGTTTAAACATTCTTCTCATTCTTCTTTTAAAAAGAGATGAGAACGTACAGAGCTGGCACGAGAGCAAAGACAACTGTCTCTACAAGTCAGTAATGGGAAAGGCCTCCTTCACAGAGGTGCAACTCTGGAAGCAGCTTCTGACTGTATTTCTAAGAACTCACTAAGACTGAATTTGTACTGCATGAAGCAGTTCCTTGTGTGTGAAAGTACAATGTTTTGTGGTGAGCTACATGTGTGGGACATAGACATGCATGCATACACACAGAAACAGCAGCTTTTGGTGCCTCTCAATCTCATCATACAAAGTCCTAATCTCACAAAGACTGAGATATTATTCTTAAATTCACATCTTTCAGTATTCCTAAGGTTGGAAGGGACCTCAAAGATCATCGAGTCCAACCTGTCACCACAGACTTCTCGACTAGAGTAGGGAAGACACTACTGCCCACTGCAGGCTTGAACTCACAACCTTCCCATTAAGGGTCTTACTCACTACCAACTGAGCCACCTGAGCTGCACATATTGTAAATAATTTCACAGAAGTCAGCTGTTAAATCTGGACTTCATCTGAGACAATACACAACATTTACAAAAGACAGAAGCACAGGTAAAAAGAAGATGATATTGCACTTGGTCTGTTACAGCAAAATGTACATTTTCTGTGTAACATGAACTTAATAAAAATCTCCTGGTTTGGCCACTTCTGGTTAGCTGATCCACCAGATATGAAAATTAATTAGAAGATAATGTTATGCAAGTAAGATTTTCTTGTGAAGAATGAGATTTTTCATAGCATAATGGTGATAATATAATGGTGATAAAGCCAAGTAATCAGAGACCATATACCCTTCTCTAGTGCACTGAAACAGTGTTTATACCATTCATCAAAAGAACAATTAATTTAAAACCAAACTCAGTAGGAATGTTTGATGGCATTGTGAAAAGACCAACGCCAGAAACACTTCACTGTACTTAGTCTGTAAAACCCCTCAAACATCCCCCAGATGGGCAACAGCCCTTAAATGCTGGAGGGAAGATGGATAACAGTTCACAAATATGCAAAGGAGAAGAGTATTCATTCTTATCTTGCTAGACTGCCAAAGCAAAAAAAAGAAGCAAGTATTTGAGAAGGTATTATCAGCTGTGGTGGAAGATATGAAAAGCAGTACTGTTGCATATTCATGGAGAATATAGATTTTCTTAAAAGTTCCTTACCTCATTAGCTGTATTGTGAGTTCCAACTATTCTGATAAAAGATGCAGGCTGTTTATCAAAAGTGATTGTTTGCCAGGATCTGGAAAAAAAAAGAATAATTCCAGGAAGACATACAAATAGTAACACAGTCACAACAGCTTGCAGTGAAATATACAGAGTGACAGTATGCACTATTATCACTTAACAAGACAAATAAAAAAAAACACTTTTCAGCATCTGAATCTCCATCACTCCTTGTTCATTTTTAATTTTAAGTGCCTTGACTCTGCTTATCTGTTTTCATACATACCTTCTACTACTATAATTTCTGTGCTGGAGCAATACTCACACTTCTGCTGAAGTTAAGAAAATGGTAAAGCAAAAATGGCTGAATCAAAGTGTAAAATCCTTGAATAATATTGATTGTATTACATAAAGGATGAGATAAAAGTAAATGCACCGATATGTTAACTATTCATGAGAAATCAGAGCTTGGTTAAAGAAAGTACATCCCTAGGGAAACAAAACCAGCCAAACTGTCAAATAAACTCCTCTCACTCTAAGTGGAGTAATGGATGCAGAGGAGCTAAGCCTCCCTTGTGTTGGCCAAGATCCTTCCAGTAAATTGACTTACAAAGTTTTCTTCACACTGAAGGTTCTGAGGAATTCCCCATCCCTACACAGAAGCAGTGAGGAGAACATACCAGACCCCAGAGCTGGAGTGTAACTTTTGGGCTAGACTGAGAATGCTAGATGTACATGGAACCACTATAATCTTTCTTCCTCAATCATACTCTTCTCATCTGGGTGAGGTACAACATTTCAAATAGCATAATGAGCAGTGGGCAAAAGACCCAATGCCTACCATACCTTGCTGCTTGCAAAACACATTGCCAGTAAAATTGAAGGAAAACCAAAGCAAACCAACAAAAAATCTCAAAACCAAAAAAAAGGACTTAGATGTTTCAGTTTGATGCCAGTCTTCCACTATACTAGGTTAGTCCTTAAACACATAAGAATTTCAATTATTTTATGTTCATAAAACATGAAAGCTAGACACAGCATTTCCTTTTTAACGAAACTAGACACTATCACACAAGACTTCGGAAATAAATTGTAGTTAACTTGATTAATTCACTACAGAAGAAAATATTGGGTAGTTTTCCTGAACGTGCTCAGAACACATTTAGAGGTGCTCATCTGAGAAATAAAAGACAAAAGCAAAACTGAAGTAAAACCCATCCCAAAATGTGGCAGTATGAACAGTTAGCTTGCTGACTGTCAGGCACTTGAATTTTCCCTTATGAGAAAAACCTCTTTGTCACAAACATAGTATTTCTGGATGTTATTTAGTCAGCTATTATTTTTACCACTGCTGTCAAGTTATATTTGCTTAAAGATTATGAGCCCAATCAAGATTTAATTTTAAGTAGTTTAGTAGTATTACTGTATGAAGTAATGGATGTAATTAGAGTTACTCATCATAATAGAAAGGTGCGGTCTGTGTCAGACCTCAGAAGTACAGCAGTTATCTAATGGCATGGTTTATTTATAACCCTCATGTGGCCATGCTGTTATGTTAAAGCTCAGACTGCTTCTTCAAACTCTAAATATAATAAGAAATGAGAATGGACTGTCTCCAGATCTGAAAGATTGCTATGATTGAACGTGTCCAGAGAAGGGCAATGAGGCTGGTGAGAGGCCTCGAGCAGAAGCATGATGAGGAGAGGCTGAGGGAGCTGGGACTGTTTAGCTGTGTTTAGACTTGAGCTGAGGAGAAAGTTCTTCACAGAGGTAGTTGTTTGCCATTGGAATGTGCTGCCCAAGAAGGTGGTGGAGTCACTGTTCCTGGAAGTGTTCAAGAGGGGATTGGACGTGGCACTTGGTGCCGTGGTTTAGTAGTCATGAGGTCCTGGGTGACAGATTGGACTTGATCTTTGAGGTCTTTTCCAACCTTATTGATTCTATGATTTAAATATTTTTTTTTCTCCCTTAGCAGGAGAACAATTCCTGAGTTTTCTTCTCCTATTACTCTAGAACAGCCAGGCAGTTAATCTGTATGGCCAAACATAACTCGTTACCTTGAAGGACAGAGTCCCAAATATGAGTGGCTGGACAACGGGCTGACTGCAACACCATATCTCACAGCAAAGTACTGCCGTAGCTTGCATTATGCACATGCTTTCACATGTACATATGGGCACTCTATACAAGAACAGTGAAGACGTAAAAAAAACCCAATCACATTTCCCTGTTTAGTGATTTACCAAATGTTTTAAAGCTATTCTCAATATAAGAGTTTAAAATCTTAAAGGAGCCATTGAGAACAACCTCTGCTTTCTTACCCTCTACAGTAGAGTTTGTGTTTTGTGACAAGAAAATAGGTTAATTTGGATCGTAGAATAAAATGTAAACAAGCTTGTATTTAGAGTACTTCTGAGCATGGTCAAATATGCACCATGAGCCTTCAGTGCAGATTTTCCAAAGGTAGCAGTAAATGCCACTGTCCACTGTATGAGATGTCAACAAGGAAACCAATACATCTGTTTGAGAATACAGGTGAAGAGTACTAACAGATACCAACAGAGGAATAAGAGATACTAAGAGAGGTTGAGAAAAAGGCCTCGGAAGATACTTTTGACAAACTTTTAGGTCAGGTCCTCCAGGAAGCTCCTAAGTTCTTCTACTTTCCACTGCCTCTGCTACAATGCTGTTACTACATTATTGTGATAGACAATATCAAATAAATAAATAAATAAATAAATGAATAATCTTGAGAATGTGAGACCTGAAAGGAGATAAGGAGATTTTCTTCCGTAAAATGTGTCCATTTTATTATTTTTCCACTGGAAAAAGGGAGACTAATTCATAGAAAATTTGAAGAAGAGTTACTAAAATTCAAGAAGATTACCACTAAAGAATTAGTACTTGATGGCGTAGTGAGAAAATTAGGTCTCTTTTTTATTTCCTTATCAAGAAGAAAAAAACAAAGTAAAAATCAACCCAAGTGGATTCAGAAAACTTCACTTTTGAAATAAGTAAGGCAAACCTCCTTCACTAAAATGTTGTAGCTGTAGCAGTACATTTGAGAACACTGATAAATACAGAGCAGTATCTCTCAGGAAAGATATAATTATGCAGCGAAGAGATAATTTACTCAGTGTAACTATACCCATACAGGAAGAAAGATTACTGACAATATTATCAATGCATATCTGCCCTCTTTTTGCATTTTCTGTTGATATAACCAATTCAGTAAGACTTCTATTTATGTACCCAGCTATAACCATTGTTCAGTGGTGTTCCTTGATTAAACTGGAGACATCACAGGTAAGCCCTTTTAATCTTCTTATTTTACTACCAGTTATCTCTTCTGGTACTACTGCAGTAAATGCAGTTTCTCCACAGGAATTTTATTTTACAAACTATTTTTTAGCTATAGCATTTGTGTAGCCATGCCACATGTAAGTGCTTGTTTTATAAGTTCCCCAAAGGAGCTGGTCTTTCTATCCTCAGAAATGCTTTTGATGGTTTATACAAGAATTTCCTCTAAACTTTATACATAGCTCTGTTATTCACTCATGTATACGTAAGTCACTGCATTCCGGGAACAGCAGCACTAAAATATATCAAAAGCACCTAATTTTGGTCCGGGATTAGAGATTACTCTGTAATAGATACCATCTCTTCACTTTACTCCCCCCATATGCCAAGCAAACAAATCTTTCAAGCTTGTGGCCATACTATCACCGTCTTTACCTAGGGCACAGTCATAAAGAAACTATCAGGATTTACTTCTCCCATAAACTGACATTGTTGTCTTTGCACTTTCTAGACCTCTTTACTCCTTTTTAGTGTCCCTGTAACAAATTGATTTTTCAGGGTTTATCTTTTTTTGAATATTCAGGAAGCACTGAATTTCCCCCCCCCCCCACCTCCCATTGCCCCTCCTTTCACATCTGCCTTGCTGGTTGATTCATTTTAGATTCGCTGCTCAATCTGCAGCATTCCTGGTCATCACTTTCACAACAGAAATAATCACTACCTCAAGATGAGGTTTACATCTTTAAGAGAAGACTTGCAGCCTACTCAGATTTATACCAGGGTCCTCAAGATGAAGTGCAGCACTGAAAGTTGTTTGGCTAGCAAAGGTCCCCCAATAATACAGCTCCCTTTTCCAAAAGAATTAGCCTTGTTCCAGTCCTGTGGTGTTTTATTTAACACTATCTCATCTCAGCCAACAGACTTCTAACTCTCTTGTTCTGCCCGACTCCCCTACGGAGATGCAGTAATTGACGATTAGCATTCCAAAGCCATGCTTGCATCCTGTGAGCCTGTCATATTTAATTACATTTTAACTATATTCGTCTTCTATAATAGCCTGAACATAATTTAGATAATTATCTTTTGCTCTCTTATTCTCTGACTCTGCCTGTCTCACTTAGAACTCCTTGCAATGAAAATCACTTTCTTGCTCAAACATATAAACAGACTCTTGGGCCAAGTGCTTTCATCTCTCCAACAGCAACAGCTGTCACTGGAAGCTCAATAGCTTTGTGCATCCCACAATCTCTCCACCATATTCTATTCAGAGGAAGAAGAAAATCATTAGAAACTCCTCCACTTTCATATTTCTTCCTGTCTTTTTCTTTATTAGGCTACTGCAAGAAGAATGCAAGAAATACTGATGTCCAGGTAAATTATAACGATGGCTTGCTACTGCTTAAGCCATCTATAGCTCCAAAATAGCAATTTACCCCTTAAAGAATTTAATGACTTTTGTCAGCATTTGGAATCTTTGCCTAGTTATTTCTAAGAAAAGCTGCTATCTTTCTAAAGATTTATTACATATAATAGGATATAAATAGTGATCCTTTCCCGTTCTTTCCTTCTCTTCCAGAAAGAGCAAATTAAGACAGACGTGGAAGCTTACCTTTTATTGAGGTTTTCTAATGAGCCACTACCACTAGAGAATACTACCACACTGTGAGATCAGAGCAGCACTGATTATAACTGAATCCAAGTTCAGGCCAAAGACGTGAGACCAAGGAGAAAGCTGTCACATGCAACTAACATTCATCAAGTTATAATAACACCATACTTGTATCATAGTATCAGTCAGGGTTGGAAGGGACCACAAGGATCATCTAGTTCCAACCCCCCTGCCATGGGCAAAGACACCCCACACTAGATCAGGCTGGACAGAGCCTCATCCAGCCTGCTCTTAAAACACCCCCAGGGACGGGGCCTCAACCACCTCCCTGAACAATCCATTCCAGGGCTTCACCACTCTCATGGTGAAGAACTTCCTCCTCACATCCAGCCTGAACCTCCCCACCTCCAGCTTCATTCCATTCCCCCTAGTCCTATCACTACCTGAGATCCTGAGAAGTCCCTCCCCAGCCTTCCTGTAGGCCCCCTTCAGATACTGGAAGGCCACAATTAGGTCACCTCAGAGCCTTCTCTTCTGCAGACTGAACAGCCCCAACTCCTTCAGTCTGTCCTCATAGGAGAGGTGCTCCAGCCCTCTGATCATCCTTGTGGCCCTTCTCTGGACACGTTCCAGCACCTCCACATCCCTCTTGTAATAGGGGCTCCAGAACTGGACACAGCTTGCTTATGCTAAGCGTGTGCACACATGGTGTCTCCTCATTTTCCACAGTGGCTTACAACCTTATTTTTTGTTCCTCATGCCAAGAAGAAAAGCTCTCTGAGAAGTGTTGTTTACCAAGAAAGTAATTTCCATTTTTGCCTTCTAGTGCATGTCTTCTGTATTGGGTTTGTGTGGCAAGGTACAGGAGGGGGACTACAGGAGTGGCTCCTGTGAGAAGCTGTTAGATGCTTCCCCTATGTCCTCACAAAGCCAATGCTAGCCAGCTCCAAGACAAACTGATGCTGGCCAAGGCCAACCTAGTCAGTGACAGTAGTAGCACCTCTGTGGTAACACACTAAAGTAGGGTAAAAAAGTCATGCACAGTGGCAACTGGTGCCAGAGACAGGAGTGGGAATATGGGAGAGAAACAACTGCGCAGACATCAAGGTCAATAGAGGAGATGGAGGAGGTGCTCCAGAGGCCAAAAAACAGAGATTCACCTGCAGCCCGTGCTGAGAAAAGCATGCTGTCTCACTGCAGCCCCTGGAGTTAACAGTGGACATATACCCATCTGCAGCCCACGGAGAACTCCAATGGCTGCCTGAAGAAGGCTGTGACCCTATAGGAAACCTGTGCTGCAGAAGGTCCTGTCCAGACCTGTAGACCCATGAAGAGAAGAGCCTATACTGGAGCAAGTTTGCTGGCAGGACTTGTAAACCTGTGGGTGACCCATACTGCACCACAATGTTCCTGAAGGATTGTACTCCATGGGAAGAACCCCATGCTAGAGCAGGGGAAGAATGTAAAGAGTCCTTCCCCTGAGGGGGAAAAGTAGCAGAGACAACATGTGGTGAACTGACTGCAACCCCCACTCCCTGTCCCCGAGTCACTGGGCAGAAGTGACACAGTAGAAGAGCCTGGGAAGAAGGGAGGGATCAGGAGAGGTGTTTTTAAAAATGTAATTGTAATTCTCATTGCCTACTCTGATATAATTGATAATAAACTAAAGTAATTTGCCCAAGTTGAGTCTGTTTTGCCTGTGACAGTAATTGCATGTGATCTCCCTGTCCTTATCATGACCCATAAGCCTTTTGTTACATTTTCTCTTCCCTGTCCTGCTGAGGAGGAAAATGATAGCAGCTCTCATGGGCATCTGGCATCCAGCCAGGGTCAACCCACCACATCTGCCTATGTCTTGTTCTATAGTGAGTGATGAAACACTTATTTGGATGTGGACTTTTTCAGCTGTGACCTTTTTTTTTTAAGGAACACAGCAGATGTCAGAAAAAGGGCAGAAGAGTTGTGTTGTCTTTCCATACAATCTGATGACTGTACTGATGTAAAAAAAAACATCAAGTAACTAGCATATGCTGCTGCCAAATAAAAACTTGCTCTTACACATAAGCAAGCTGAGAATCAAGAAGTACCACATTATGTTCTGCATGATATGGGTTACACTCTCTGTTTTATTAATGAAGGCCATACTTAATTCTACTGTGGTGTACTAAAAAAAACCAACACAAAAATCATGCACTAAAAATGCTCCAACATTTATTGTTATATATTTTTCTTTATAAAATATCAAAAAGGTCTACAACTACCTTATAAATTGTCTATTAAAAAATATGGTTTCCACCACAACAGCACTAAACAGTAAAGTGAAGTAATACTCCCTCTCCTGTTAAAGCAGTGATTTAACATACTAATTCAGAGCCAGACACATAAAGCACAGAAGTCAAATGGGGTAGCTGGCCCAGTCACTCCTTTTCCATCCAGCCTCCCAAGCTACTGAGGGAAAAGACAGGATGAGAAAGAGATATTGTGAGGAGTCAAAGGTGATCTATATTTTGGTTTTTAAGTTAAAGGCAAATTAAGTGCAGTTCTCCTCCTGATCTAACTCAATTGAAAAACAAGATCTAAACCTGAGTTTCCATCTATTTTGCTGTCACCATAACAGCACTGCCTCAACAGGTGTCCTGTCAAATGTGGCACTTCTAAGGAAGCAAAAGTAAGGTGTAAGGCAGAAGTAACAGCTTTCTTTCTGCAGCTCTCTGAGGCAGAGACAAAACATGCCTAATAATCCATCTTGGTTATAATTATGTCATAGTCCATTGACAAGGTAGCAAATACACTTTATTGACTCTATTAAGGAAAATCAAAAAGGACTTTAACTACTAATGTCAGACATAACATAAATGGTTACGAGAAACATAATTACAGTCCAGAATAAATGTGAGAATAACAAACACAAAAAAATCCCCCGTCACAGTGTTTGTTACATATCAGCTTTATATATTGACAAGTGAAAATATGTATTCCCACTTGGGAAACTCCCCTCAACGTTTGTTATTCTATGTATACATCCCATAAGCAACAAAATTTGTAGTTGTTTCTGAGTTATGGTTGAGCCCTCCCAAGAATCCAAACACATTTGGACGCAATGACCTTGAAGGTCTCTTCCAACCTGGTCTGGTCTGGTCTGGTCTATTCTATTCTATTCTATTCTACATAAGAACACTTTACTGAACTGCTGAATGTTTTATTGCATGTGACTTACTGTAGAAAGCAAATGTGGGCTTGATAAAGCAGACTACAGAATTGAAATTCTGACACAAAATACATCTAATGAAGTCTATGCAGACTTTCTGACATCTTTACAGAACTTCCAATATCAAAGGCCATCGTAACCACTGCTTGCACAGCTTCAGTGATGACAATTTTTGCTGTATTAGAAAACATGAAGAAAATGTTAAAATCTAGTCAAACTGAGCCACAGTAAAGCTAAAGGTAGTAATTATTTTTCTAAGCAAATGTAGTAACCAATTTTTTAACGTATCCACCTGCCAATGTAGGCATCCAATGACATTTCTGTACTGCATAAGCCATGTACTTTTTCTTCAATCAGTTGACTTTCTGCACTTTCAGAAACAAAGTTTAAATGCAAACTTCTTACAAAACAAAATTATTAGCAATGTGCTGGCAACTGGATGTGCAGGATGCCATGCAGCAAATTTTTAAGCTATGTCAAGACCTGTGCATGTAGTATCTATACATACATCCTTAGGGGATGGCAGGGGTGGCTGACGGAGGCTGTGAACTTGAATAGCTTGCTCTGTGACAGTTTCTTGCATACTCGTGTATGTCAGAGCACACATGCAGAAGGCAAGCTTGCACAATCCTAAAGGCTGAATTAGTTTTGTGCTTACTCATTACCAACAGTTATTGTTCCTGATGTTCACACAGATAGCAAAGATTTGAAAAAGCCACCCAACACAACTGGTGGGTTGCTTTTAACTTTAAGACTTCTCCCTCCCATAGGCCTACTACAACTGGTTGTAAGCTATATAACTTTTCATACCAATGGAACAGCTGATTACAGGCAAATATATAAGCAATATTTTCTAGACATAGGAGACAGAATCATGCTCCCTATCAATCAGCTCCTTTGTAGCATGTAGCCTACCACAATATTTACAGTGCTTGTGTCTTACGTTCCCTTGGGTGTGATTTCATGGCCCATGAGTAAAAACTTCACACTTACAGTGACTGCCCTTCTATTACTGTCGATAACATCTAATTGACATGTCAAACCTCCAAGGAATGCAGTAAATTGAACCACAGCCTCTAAGAAGACTAAAATTGTAAAAAAAAGTAGATGGGCATGTGCCTCCTCATAACAGCGATACAAGCATGCTGAGGTTTGCTAATGGAAGGGAGGAAAATTGTAACCCTCTTACCACACTGAATTATCTATTAACCTCAAGGTCACAAAACAGAGCCTTGAGACCTCAGACTGAAGCTTGCCTGTAAAAAAAAAATAATAATCTGAACCTGCATCCATGAATGCAGTATTTTAGACATAAGACCAAAGTGACCTAAATCAGATAAAAATAACAAATACTTTTGCTTCTACTATCATGTTACAGAACATTTAAAAACGTATCTCCCCTCCCAATAGTTTCTGATACAATAAATTATGGTATATAATTTGTAACTCTGGACCCCTATGAACAAAATGCTGGGTAAAAGTCACAAAAACAATTTTAAAAACAGATGAAACTTGGCTCAAGATGAAATAGCACAAAAAGCCAGGAATAACCTGTTTAATACTACTACTACCACTAGTAATAATAATAATAAAAAAAAAAAAAAAAACAGGTTGGAAGAGACCTTCAAGATCATCCTGTCCAACCCATCAACCAATCCAACCCACCCAAACAACTAAACCATGGCACCAAGCACCCCATCAAGTCTCCTCCTGAACACCTCCAATGATGGTGACTCCACCACCTCCCTGGGCAGCCCATTCCAATGGGCAATCACTCTCTCTGTATAGAACTTCTTCCTAACATCCAACCAAGGTAACAGGAAAAAGGCAGAATAACTTAAAAAGGATTAAGTATATGAAATCCATTAAGAAAAAAATATTTGCTTGGATGTAAAAAAAAAAATGCAATAAAATTAGGTATAGAGCAGCAGAGGTACTGAGAAAAAGACTTTTTATTGTGGGAAGTCAGTGTGATAGAAAAGCAAAGAGCAGATGAAATAACCATCTCTTCAAACACAAGATGCCAGAGCATTTTTCTAAAGAAATATACCACATACCACACAGTGCCAAAATTCCCAAAGAATGAACCTAAAGGTATAATAATTCTTCCATTTTGTGATAATCATGGATATAATCTGTCCTGGTAAACACATTACTGTGAATAAATCAGTGTCTTAATACTAGATGTATCTCAACACAGAATATTCGCAACACTGAAGACTGTTTTGGCCACCATAAGCAAATGTGTATTTTTCAGAGTTCTAATGAAATTAGATCCTGAATATCAAAAGTTCTCATTAGGGCAAATTTCAACATTTTACATGTTAGTATCTGACTGGTGTCCTGACTATATAAGGAGATGTCAACAGTTGTTATATTTAACAGCTTTGCATATAAAAGATACAGACAAAACTGTAACTTACTATCTAGTCAATGAACATTTGGGCATCTCCCTTTCATTGGGTTTATGCAACAATGAATTTCAAAGTAAACGAACAATTGCAAGACAATGGCTCAAGTATTTGGCATACATTGCTTATCTCAGACAGATAAATGGACCAGTTTCACAGGAGACATCAATAATTTGATAACCTTTTTGTAGTAATATTTATTGATACAGGTGCTTGGAGTCCATGGGTATGTGTGTGTCTCCATGCATGTGGGTATTTGCATGCATGCACAGACTTTTGCACTTTTGCAGAAGAAAGAATATTTAGGACTCAGTGACTCACACTGTTGAGTCCTTACCCAGCAGCTGCAAATTGGTTCCTATGCTGATTAGGAAAAAACACCTCTGCTTAAATGGATCAAGAGAGGAGCAGTATTCTCCTCCTAGCAATTAAATTATCATTTGTCTTACACTGAGCAGAGATGGCAACAGTTGGTGAAGACAATAGACTTCTCCAGATTTCCTTAATATTATAGATCAAAGTGGGACCCAAATGTGTTGGGGGTTTGGTTTTGGTTGTTGCTTGGTATTTTGTTTGGTTGTTCTGTTTTCCAAAGGAGTGGGAAGGGGGGACCTATATGAGGAACCAATCACAGAAGGAGGATGACAGAATTTACAAATGCCTGGGAGGGGCAAGATAACACTGAGGTAGAGCTGAATGACAGAATAAAGTTAAAAGAAGAATAAACCTACTGAGAGCAAGTTTTCTTATACAGTCAAATTATTTCTCCATGGCAAACAATAGAAGGTCAAACAGGTCATTTACTTAAAGTGAAGCTGACCATGGTGTTTGTATCAAGACCGAGCAACAGCCAGGATTCTGACTACAATTAATAGGACAAAATTAATGCTAACTCCAAGCAAAATTTAATTCTGGCAAGGCATTTTATTTAAAGTTTTAAAGATCATTTCACATTATCTTCAAATTTAACCAGCATCTCTAAAGCAGGGTTATGTACCAATAAAATATGCAATGTGTATCTGGTCATCTTACTGATCTTCTTTAATATTAAAAAGTGATCACAGCACAATCAAGCAAAATGTAGCAATGCAGTCATGCTATAATTGTCAAGGAATACACACATTTCTTGTACCTCTACACAGTAAGGAACACATACACAATGTTGCTGCAGAAATGGGCTGCTCATATACCCATCTCAGTGTCTCAAAATTGTAAATTTTGCAATCTCAAGAAGCATTTCCTTATAATTAGAATAGAATAGAATAGAATAGAATAGAATAGAATAGAATAGAATAGAATAGAATAGAATAGAATAGAATAGAATAGAATAGAATAGAATAAACCAGGTTGGAAGAGACCTTCAAGATCATCGCGTCCAACCTATCACCCAACACCACCTAATCAACTAACCCATGTAACCAAGCACCCTGTCAAGTAAATGACAGTAAATTTTATTTTCAGATTTCCTTTCCAGCACCTTCAACATTTCAAAAGGCACAAAGCTTTCACCTTTCCCTAAACCCCACAGTGTTTATATAACCTGACTGCCTTTTCAACTTGGCAGAGATGACAGATTAAGCCAAGAATGAAGGGTACAAAGAGGAAAGGCCAAAGTTTTATGATTAATGTGAGCAATAAGAATATGTAGATCAGATCTTGAAGCTTCAGTATCCAGGAGTACGTAAAATGCAACTTAAATAAAAAAAAGTCAATATCAGAAACTTACTTGGGGGTTGATAAAACAATTAAGCAGCCTCTCCCACTCCTTCAGTACTATCTTTCCCCTCTTCAAACCAAAACAAAAACACATGTACTAAAATGCTCTCCTTTACCTAGCACTTACAGCACAAGCAGTGGTTATATGTGAAGAGTGAGAAGTAGCTTACACTTAAAATGTAATCTCTGAAATAAGAATAATTTGCAAGTTTGCCATTTCATTACAGAAGCCTTAAAAAGTCAAGAATCAAACACATAAAACCCTGGGAGGTTTAATTTATACTGAAATGCCAATATAATAATAAGAATTATTAAAAAATTACAGATAACTAAGGAAATGAATGTTTGTTTGGTTTTTCTTGTACCTATGAGACAGGTACTTTGCACATCCTTAATTATTATTATTTATTTTGAAGAAAATTCCATACCAGTAAGTGCTCACAAATAAATTCAAACTGAATGTATTATCATGGAAAGTCAATATAAACTTCCTGCAATTTCCCAAGGAGAAAACCAGGACTTATTCTAAAACATGATCAACAGAACAGCATAAGCAGAACAAGGCACACTCTTTTCTCCAGAATTTATATTACTGTTTGATGTATTTAAAAAAAGGACACTATCAATAACCAGCTAAACTGAACAGGCATTTGGTAAGATAGGAATGAAGTTGCCCATTCCTAAATACTGTGGGTTTGGAGACCCCTTTAGGATATAATTTTTGTGGACTAAGGGTTTTAAGTCCTCTCCCTGCTTATTTCCAGACAAGAACAAAGCTTCATCAGCAGAGCCTGGCCCTTCACAGCTTTTCTTTTATAAAGCTATTGGTGTGCATTAATGATACACTTCAGGATAGTCATTATCTCAAAGTTTTCTTTCCCCTCTCTCAAAATGTATTTTTTTTTCCCAGATGATATATTACAAATTAATAAAATACACCACTATTTATCTTTGTTAGCTCAACAATTTTTACATGTCTCCAAAGAGACATTTAAGTCTTTGATGGCATGGAAGAAAAATCCAATACCTAATACAAATACTGATACTGTGGCTATGATTTTGTGTTGTTTATTTTCTAATAATCCAAACTGATGTCAGAGTTACTGTGCTGTTTTCTTCTCTCTCCTCACAATAATGTGCATGCAGAAGAGCTGAGAACATGCCAGTCACAAGGCAAGTGGAGCAAAGAAAACCTTCAATGCATGCTGCACACGCAGAGCTGCAGTAAGCATATGGCACAACATTCTGTTCAAGGCTTGTTCAAAGGACCTATCCATGCATTTTTGTGGTGGAAAAGTAACCACAAGGGACCAAAGGTAGATGTGTGGGGGGGGAAAGAAAAATTAACATCTTGCAAACCTTATGATCCTGAATCCGTACTAAGAAACATAACTTAAAATAAATTAGATCTCTTTTCAAGTGAACTAGACTCAGTTAAAATGAAAGCTAACAAATGAAATGTCTAGATAGAGAGTTTTCATACTTCTGAGAGGCTCTTAATGCTCTGAAATAGACTACAACCCTGGTTTCTCTCTGTGAATTCTTAATTCTTTGTGCTAAGTAAGGCAAGCCTGTGAAACTGAAGCTTTTTTCTTCTTTTGCTTTATTAGAATCATTCAAAATGCGAGCATATAAACACATGGAAAAATATGTTCTTCAATGACTATCATTCAGGGCTTTTAAGCTCAACTACATAAAATGATCCTTTTTATCTGTCTGACCTGTTCCAGCAGGCATTACCAGCAGCATAATGAACAGATTAATGAATCTTCAGTTTATTTTTGTGGTGTGAGATTTGAAATTGAGCTTAACAATGTTCCAATTTCCCAGACATCTTGCTTGAGTATATTTAATCTCTGTATGGTATGAGTATGGCTACAGTGAATTCAGCAACTCTCAAGGAGGTTCTTTGATTTCATACACAGAGTTGCTGTGAAATTTGCTTCATGGAAAATAGGGTGAACCATGGCCAAACTATCCTCTGTTTGACAGAAGAGATATGTAATGGTTTGAATCAGAATGAAACGGGTCAAACCGAACCAGTGGGTTAACCTATTTTCCTCAACACACAAGTGAAGGAAAAGTAACACACCAAAAACAGGGGATTGAGACAAACAAAAAAAAAGTGAGATAAGAAGAGAGTTTACTGATCAAAATCAGATAAACATAGTATAAAATGCATAATTACTTCAGCCTATTTGCAGAAAAAGCAAGGCACAAAGCAGCAGCAAGCAGACACAAGTGAGCCAAAAGCCTAAGCCAGAAAACGACTCCCCCATCCCTCCTTGCCCTGCTGCCATCCCAGTGGAAAAAAACCACCACCCAAGAATCTGGAACCCAGAAGCAGCAACCAAACCAGGAAGCCTCCCATGCTATAATCTGAACTTCAAGTCCCATAATATTTTGCTCCAGTCAGCACTTCCACTTTTTGAAGCTGGCATGACTGCAGCATGGTATGAATAACATCAACAGGTTCAACTCCAGGACAACGTGCAAGAACAGTTATGCTGTGAAATTAATTTAATGTAAAATAGGATGAAGTGTAGTCAAAACAACGTTGCAGGTACAAGAGCAGTTCCTTTTATGCTGTTCCATCCCATTACTTGGGAGCTCAAGCTTGAGACAGAATTAAGGTTTACATAAAAATTAGGAAAAATGTTGTTTTCCCATTCTAGGTATGAGAGGGCAGTAGACACAGGCAACACTGATGGCAAGCAACAGCAAAAGCAATGCAAGCATATAGACAAGTTGGGAAAGCAAGAAGGATGAAAAATATTCAAGATATTTTATTACAAGAGAAAATAGTCTTATGGAAATGGTTAAGGAGAAGAATAATGCATGAAAACATGTGATGAAGTTCTAGAGATCATAGAGTGAAGAGAAGGAACTAAAAGAGAATAGGAGGAAAAAACTGCTACACTGGGGCTAAGCATAAGTAACTACAAATAGGATTACATAGCATTCCACATGTGGTTACAAGGAAAGGTATTCACACACTTCACATTATCTCTATGGCTGGTCCTGTAAGAGTATGTCCAGAAAAAAAACCGAGTTTGCCACTAATACTGTGTGAAGCAGAAGTATGTTCTCACTTGAAATTCTTCTACAACATGGAAAACATGCTTCTCTACCTCTGAAAAGTGGTTTAGAACTGTTCAGTGCATGACCTAGATCTCCCTAAGCGTTCTTTACCGGTGACATTATCAAAGGCAATACAGCAGCACCTGAAAATGCACGCAGTGCATCTCACGATAGAAATATGAAACACTGAACATGAGCAGTAAATCCCAATGCTAGAAATTATTCTGGAAAAAATCAGAAGGCAGTTAGTAAATTTTGGTAATTAATCTTGCATCCACATCCCAAAGGGCTTTTCATATGGAAGTACTAATTACATTCATACAAAACCTACACACAAAAAAACAACTGATGGGAACTGAGCTGAGAATTTAGGATCTGAAATAGTTATTATATAATAAAAAAGATAATAAGCAAAGAAAATGTGAGATTAAGCCTGAAAGTTTGTAAACATTTATCATAACAGCAGTATGCTATGAATAACAAACAATGAGTCTAGTGAGACAATGGGAGGGGGATGAAGGGCCAGGGAAGATGTATTCCAATCTTGTAATAAACCTTCTGAAGATGAAGTCATGCCCTCCACAAGAAAATTGCAAAATGTCTCAAACCAGCCGTATGGGTGGTTTACACCAACTCCCTTAGAACTGCCCATCAGTAAACAACATTCATCGTCTCCCAAGTTCTGTCAGAGTATTAGGGCATGCTTACTGCCCATAGATTAGCTCCATTTCACAGTAACTACACAAGAGAACTTGAAAGGATGATACTGAGTTGATAAGCACTGTGTTAGCCTGTTCCATTATTTGTCTTTGCAGGGCCTATTTTATCAAAACTGTCATTAACTCTGAGGTCTGGCTCCTATTGGCCTTTGGTATCTTCTCTTTTTTGTTTGACTTTCAGACTCTCTTTCAGCAAATTCTTCTAACAAGTGCAAGTCTCTACTGCTCAACACTGACACACTCTAGCCCACTTATCATAAATATTTTAAAAAACAGAAAGGAACACAACTGTTTTTCATTACTGTCATACTGTGTAGAGAAAAACAGCTTAATGTGGAAAAGGAAAAAACCAGCCTCCATAGAGCATCTGAAAACTCACAGTTACACAACCAGGATGCATTAATTGGCTCTCACTTCAAGAAGGCACGCAAGCATCCCCTGTGAAGATACTAGGCACTTAGTTTTTGTCTTCAGCCTTTTAAAAGTGGGAGGGACTTACAAGAAACCTGCCAGTCCCTGACTTTGAACATTGAATTGATATTAATTTACAGAAAATACTACATTAAAAATGTCATTAGAACAACCCACATCACCATACTATTAGGTTAAAAGGGAAGTTCATGCTTTGGTAGCCTGCCAAATGCTAACATAAGCTTTTTGAATACAATTTTATTTTCTTTCTCGTTGTTTTGCTTGCCATTTATTAATTATCAAAGATGTTTACTGAGGTCTGCTTGTTGCCTTTATGGATCATCCTACCCCCTGTGCCAGAGAATGAGCAAAATGATTTGGAGACCTCATGCTCGTGAGACAGCCCACTAATCACTTCCACAAAGGACTGTAATTCCCCTGAAAGATCTGGTAGACAGAATGCCACACAGCAAATAGGAAAGGAAACAACTCTTATCTATGTGTCTTTGAAGACAAGAAAGTGAACAGAAGGTATTACTAACAAAGTAAATTTTCTCATTGCTAGCATTTTGTCTCTTCAAGTGCAAGCCCTTGAGAAATTCTCCATCTACTTCCATTTGCTCCTACAGCATATCCTGGATAGGAAAATGAGTTAATTGTTTTTCTGGAGTCTACTACAGTATCTTAAACACAGAACAAATACCAGAAAGGGCAGCTCTAGGATTTCAAGACATCATCAACCACCTAGACTGCACTCACATCTCTAAAATTTATAATAGAAACATGTAGTTTGAAGTATGATTTTTTTGGAAAGAATTTTTATTTGAGCCCCACAGAAATGTATAACGATTCTTGGTTGCCAGCTGCTCTGATAGATACTTCTAGACAAATACAAGCAACCATAGTCCCATGCAAAGACATATCTATTTCTTGTTTTCTTTAAGCAAAGACACATAAGCTTAAGTGATGGCAATTTTTATACCAGTGCAGGATTAGTCCTTTTTGGGTTGGGATGTCTAAGTATTCATAAAAAATTAAATAAATTAGGATTTGGCTGAGATAAAACACAGTTGCAGAATGTTACCAACTAGTAAAAGATTTGTTTCACTTCTTCCAGGTGAGAGGGGTGCAGCAAAACAGAGAACAAAGATGTAAGTATCCTGTTGCTTTCACCCCATTACACTGTAGCCTGGTTAGGGCAAACTGGTGAATACAGGGATCTTTGCCTTCTTAAGAGGCATGCTTTTTTCTATGGAAGGGTCCTGTTCAAAAGCAGTGTGGTCACTGCATGTAAGTCAGGTACTCTGCTTTTGAAGAGACATGGTCAAGCTTAGGTAGCTGTCTGATCTCTTAAGGTTTGGCCCCTACTTTAACTCTCTCCATCCCTTTCCAGTGAGACAGGCATTCAATTAAGCAAATTCTTTACCAAGTATGCTCTCTTTCCTCTCCTGCCATGGTGATTTGACACCAAGGTCACCACAAACACATGAACTTTAGAGAAACGCACTTTACCTTTCAGTGATCACAAAACCAAGGGCACAGTAGGCAGACTGCTTCTAAGAATGAAGAATCAAACTAGTTATTGGAAGGTCCAGTACTGATGCTGCTCCTAGGAATTTGGTTCCGGTTTGAAAGTCTAGATATTCAGCCACACTAGAAATTGCTACCTCCTAAAGTGATATTTACAAGGGTCTAGAATTAGTGATCTGTATATTACTTAATGATCATTCTTTTCACAGTCAAAAAGTCACCTGTAGAAGTACTGAGTAAAAGGATTTTTTTTCAGAGAATCCTGTTCTCTGTGCAAATAAGTGGAAAAAATTGAACTCACTTGCAGGAAATTTTGGTGCGATCAGCTACCATAGTCCACTGCTGCTGATTCGTTGAAACCTCAATGTAGTAGCTGTAGCTCCGATCATCACAGTCCCAAAGGAGCAACCTAAGTACAAAGAAGTTGTGGAGTAAGTAAAATAAACATACAATCTCAGCATTTCTAACTGTTCTAAGGCCAGTAATAGACTTACAGGCTTATAATATTTTTATTAGCATACACCTATTACATTAATCCAATTAGTTTAGCCTTATTTGAATGTCAATGAATGGACTAATTTACTTGGCATGTGGCATTGCTGGCTTTAAACCTGAATCAAACATCTATTTCACAGAATCACCAAGGTTGGAAGAGACCTCAAAGATCATCAAGTCCAACCTGTCACCACTGACCTCATGACTAAACCATGGCACCAAGTGCCACGTCCAATCCCCTCTTGAACACCTCCAGGGACGGTGACTCCACCACCTCCCTGGGCAGCACATTCCAATGGTGAATGACTCTCTCTGTGAAGAACTTTCTCCTCACCTCGAGCCTAAACTTTCCCTGGTGCAGCTTGAGACTGTGTCCTCTTGTTCTGGTGCTGGTTGCTTGAGAGAAGAGACCAACTCCCTCCTGGCTACAGCTACCCTCCAGGTAGTTGGAGAGAGCAATGAGGTCACCCCTGAGCCTCCTCTTCTCCAGGCTAAACAACCCCAGCTCCCTCAGCCTCTACTCATAGGGCTTGTGCTCAAGGCCTCTCACCAGCTTTGTTGCCCTTCTTTGGACATGTTCAAGTATCTCAATGTCCTTCTTAAACTGAGGGGCCCAGAACTGGACACAGTACTCAGAGGTGCAGCCTAACCAGTGCAGAGTATAGGGGCACGACTTCCCTACTCTTGCTGGCCACACTATTCTTGATGCAGGCCAGGATGCCATTGACCTTCTTGGCCACCTGGGCACACTGCTGGCTCATCTTTAAGCGGCTGTCAATCAGCACCCCCAGGTCCCTTTCTGTTTGGCAGCTCTCCAGCCACTCTGATCCCAGCCTGTAGCTCTGCATGAGGTTGCTGTGGCCAAAGTGCAGCACCCAACACTTGGATTTGGACAGGTCAGTTAATAAGGGGAAAGAAAAAAAGAAAAATATTTTGGTGACAATAAAAAATTACACTGTTTTCTTAACTATGTCCTCCCTTTACTATTTTTTTTGTAGACAGAACAAAAATATTTTAAAAACCCCACAACAAGCCACCACAACAACAAAAAAAACCCCAACAAGTAGGGAAGTGGGTGTTTCCAGTCCTGGTTCATCACTACTGAGGAAAAAGGCAATGGATTGTTGACCAATCTGCTAAAAAGATAGAAGAAAAAAGAAGAAAATAAAGGACTCAAGGATTTATTCCATACTCATTCTATGAAACATGCAGCTCCTCAGGAAGGACACTAAGTGATGTATTGAAGAGACTTCCATTTCAATAATTGTCTCTCAGAAGAGAATATTTAAAGCATCAGGGATGTGATTTATCTTAACTGTGTAATTCTCCAAAATAAACATCTGGCAAATGTATCTCCTCTATTTCTTCTCCTCTTTAATTTGAATTAAAGCAAAGCCAGGAACCTTGATTCTCCCCTCCTCCTCAGTGGATGAGATTGAGATCTATGTACTTACAGATATCCAGCACAGAATGACTTCTTCAGGGGGAAAAAAAGAGTAATATATCATTCTATCCAGTGTATTTCTGAACCAGTATGGAGCATAATTTTTTCTCCCAATGAAGCATTTACAAACGGCAAGAAGGTACTATACAACTTAAAGGGCCAGCAGACTGGCCAGAACAGAGGCAGACTCTTCTGCAATTTATTGTTTAGAAACAGTTCAATGTTGTCTGTATTTTGAATAATAGATGTCTTTTTTACTACATTTTATGCAAAACTCATCTGATGTCACTTCACTGATTAGCAGAGTACAATTTAGAAAACCTGACTGCTCTTCTTACTGTTTTCATATAAACTTAATGGCAAATGTGATATAAACATTCAAAAAACCTTTTCTATTTGAATTAGAGGTGACTGAATGCAAACTCACTCTGTGCCCTTGTGGCCAACGGCATCCTGGCACGGTTACTAGGTCAAGAGAGGTTCTCCTCTCCCTCTACTCCACCCTTGTGAGGCTGCATTTGGAATACTGTGTCCAGTTCTGGGCCTTTCAGTTCAAGAATGACAGGGAACTGCTTTAAAGAGTTCAGCTCAGAGCCACAATGATGATGGACGGAGTGGAACATCTCCCTTATGAGGAAAGGCTGAGGGAGCTGTGTCTCTTCACCTTGGGCAAGAGGAGGCTGAAAGGTGACCTCATTAATGTTTATAAATCCATGAAAGATGAGTGTCAGGAGGATGGAGCCTATCCAATGATAGGACAAGGGACAAGGGGTGCAAGCTGGAGCACAGGAGGTTCCATGTAAATGTAAGGAAAATCTTTTTCGCTGTGAGGGCGACAGAACACTGGAACAGGCTGCTCAGAGAGGTTGTGCAGTCTCCCCTGGAGACATTCAAAACCCACCTGGATGTCCTCCTGTGTGACCTACTCTCAGTGATCCTGCTCTGGCAGGAAGGTTGGACTAGATCATCTTTTGAAGTCCCTTCCAACCCCTAATATTCTGTGATTGTGTGTGATTCTGTGATTTTACCATTCTCTGAAATAATGCTCTATTGTCAACCTACCCAGAGCTTTTGAATGGTAATATTTCAACTGGAACAATCCACATTATGTCTGTCATGGGAAATTATATTTTGATTGCTTTTTTTGTTTGTTTAAAGCTCTTGTTGTTAAAGCTCTTATTCTCTGAACTCTTGAAGTCAAGATACTAATGGAAAATAAATACTCTACTGCAATATATTGGCTATTAGAAACTGCTGCTGTCTCCTAATCCTCAGCTTCTTGATGAAGTTAACACTTCCTAGGATTACTGCTTAGATCTATTTGTTACAAAAGAAAACAAATCTTCTAGACTCAAGCACACCTAGCTATCCAAAATAACTATAACTGAAATGATGACCTAAATGATAATAACTACAGCCATATAGAATCATAGAATTAATAAGGTTGGAAAAGACCTCAAACATCATCAAGTCCAACATGTCACCCAACACCTCATGATTACTAAACCACGGCACCAAGTGCCACATCCAAGCCCTTTTTGAACACCTCCAGGGATGGTGACTCCACCACCTCCTGGGGCAGCACATTCCAATGGCCAACAACTCTTTCTATGAAGAACTTTCTCCTCACCTCGAGCCTAAACTTCCCCTGATGCAGTTTGAGACTATGTCCTCGTTCTGGTGCTGGTTGCCTGGGAAAAGAGACCAATCCCCTCCTGGCTTCAACCACCTTTCAGGTAGTTGTAGACAGCAATAAGGTCTCTCCCAAGCCTCCTCTTCTGCAGGCTAAACAACCCCAGCTCCCTCAGCCTCTCTTCATAGGGCTTCTGCTCGAGGCCTCTCCCCAGCCTCATTGCCCTTCTCTAGACATGTTCCAGCAACTCAACATCTTTCCTAAACAGAGGGGCCCAGAACTGGACACAGGACTCAAGGTGTGGCCTAACCAGTGCTGAGTACAGGGGCAGAAACACTTTCCTGCTCCTGCTGGCCACACTATTCCTGATGCAGGCCAGGATGCCATTGGCCTTCTTGGCCACCTGAATCAAGAAGAGCAAAAGCCAGGTAATGCAGGTATCCTGGGTTCTTTCTCCAGCTGTGAGGAAGAACTTCCACAGTTCTACATTTTCCAAAGTAAAATAGGTAAGGATCCTTTAATTGCCAGTTGAAATAGCTGAGACACCAAAAAAACCCCAAAACCAACTTGTGCCACACTACAGACTTTCAAGTTCTCTCTGTAATTGCCACTCAGAAGAGTGGCTCAAGTTTTGTATTATAAACTCCTATCTTTCGGTGGAGAAAATCTTTCCTGCTTTCAGCTGCAACCTCTTATGGGAGAAATAAACCTACAAAAATTGTTCTCACTTTTAACATTTTAAAAAACCAACACTGCTAGAGAAGGAAAATAACCTAGCAAGTTGCTGAAAATAGAATCCTGAACAGAGAGGTGCTGCCCCAACCAGAAGCTAGACTGTCTTTAGAATTTGGTTATTAAGATGTCTGTATCTTTGCCCTAAAAAGTAGTACTATTACCCTCTTTTCAAAACAAACTAATTAACCTTTTTTAAATTATTATTTATTTTATTTTTAGGGATCAAATTTGGTCCACCAGACAAGAGATTTAAAATAAACTCCCTAGGTGCTCTCAACTGAACCCAGCTCATTGGTATTATAAAAAATAAGAAGCTATCAAAAACAGCTTTAAGAAGCTAAAATAAACCACTTTAAACAGAAGCTCTTTAGCACATATTAATACTGTCTATTTGCAAATTTAAAAACTCAGAGATGACTTAGTAAAAAAATAAAAATAGCTGCCTGTGGCATCATGAAAGACTTAACCCTTATTCTACTCAAATCACTCAACTCCAACCCCCCTCTCCCTGGCTTTATCAGATCCTCCACACTCTGCTCTTCTATACTTTGAGGGTCTCCAAATATTGAAGAGACTGAATGAAGTCCATTTCTGGTTAAAAGAAAAGAAAAAGTAATTGGTAACTAGTAATAATCCACAGGTCTTGAATTGATATAACAACTATATTTAAACCAAGTCTTGTAAATGATATAAAGAAGTAAAAGCAAAAGCACACATAAATTTGTTTTCTTTTAAAAAGACTATTAAAACTTAGCTCATTACACTTTTCAATAGGACCCTTTTCATCATGAAGGCTCAGTTGTTGTTTCCTTGATCCATGTTTTCAAAGTTATGATCAAGAGCTTGAATATCAGAAGCACACTAGTGACTGTAATTTCCACTAACAATACTGTAATTAAAATGCAACTGAGTGGTCTTTAGAGCAAAAGCCTAACAGGGCATATGTGTTCCTTTTAAGAATCTGTGCAGTTGATCTCTCCCAAGATAACCTAGCCAACATTAAATAGGTTTAAAGAAAGCATATGGCTTAGAATCATTACAAGCCAAATAATGAGTGAATGAAAGTTGACAGAATCTTTCCCAAAGTGACTTATCATGAATACTAAATGTAAATTTGTGTTTCTTTGGGACTGGTGAAAGAGAATGAAGTAAGTTCTTCAACTCCCTGCAATAACTTTCTTAGGAGACACTGGGGAGGAAGACTAAGGAAAGAACCTACTTAAAACTTATTCTGTGTGGATTACTGCCTAGCTTACCATGGTACAGGAAGGCAAGTTAATTTAGCACGCTTTGGGGCCAGGGTAATTTATAATCAGTAGGTGTTTGTGTTAAATGACAGTCCATGAAGCTGGCCTGTCAAAGAGCTGAAGGAAGGAGTCTTGTGGAACTAAGATGGCCTTGCCTTTGCTAACTGATGAACACGCAATTTCAAAACAGATTTTGAAGGTCAGAGTGACTGAGCGTAGACCTTTAATATTAAAAAGAAAGTTCATTAGGCAAAGCTGGCACCCCTTGGTACGCTAATGAGCCAAACTGAGTAAACACATGACTATGTTACTCAACCCTCCACCAAAATCATGCTACATATCACCTAGAAGTCAGAAGCATCCAGGGCTAGGGCATTACACCCATGAGAGGAACATCTCTTGGTGCGCACACGCACCAGCAGCGGATGGGAAAGACAGAGACAAGGACCGTCAATGGGCCATGCTTCTTTTCCTCCACCCAAAACAGGGACCTGGGGGTACTGGTCGATGGTAGGCTGAACGTGAGCCAGCAGTGTGCCCAGGCAGCCAAGAGGGCCAATGGCATCCTGGCCTGCATCAAGAACAGTGTGGCCAGCAGGAGCAGGGAGGTCATTCTGCCCCTGTACACTGCACTGGTTAGGCCACACCTCGAGTACTGTGTCCAGTTCTGGGCGCCTCAGTTCAGGAAGGATGTTGACTTCCTGGAACATGTCCACAGAAGGGCAATGAAGATGGTGAGAGGTTTGGTACACAAGCCTTATGAGGAGAGACTGAGGGAGCTGGGGTTGCTTAGCCTGGAGAAGAGGAGACTCAGGGGTGACCTTATTGCTCTCTACAACTACCTGAAGGGAGGTTGTAGACAGGCGAAGGTTGTTCTCTTCTCCCAGGCAGCCAGTACCAGAACAAGAGGACACAGTCTCAGGCTGCACCAGGGGAGGTTTAGACTGGATGTTAGAAAGAAGTTCTACACAGAAAGAGTGATTGTCCATTGGAATGGGCTGCCTGGGGAGGTGGTGGAGTTGCCATCATTGGAGGTGTTCAGGAGGAGACTTGATAGGATGCTTGGTTACATGGTTTAGTTATTTAGGTGGGTTGGATTGGTTGATGGGTTGGACACAATGATCATGAAGGTCTCTTCCAAACTGGTTTATTATTCTATTCTATTATTCTAAATGACCTTTCTTGGTATGGATTGCACCTTCAATCTCCAGCTTAACTTTTGCTGCATTTCTATTACAATTACAATATTGAAGCTGTTTCAAAGGTTTGTGTCTCCAACTTTGTCAGATGCTGCATGTGATTTAACAATCCTGAGATAATTTTGTAGTCAGTGCATTTATCACCAGTAATCCCAAATCTGTTGTATCTTTCACTCTAATAAATTAAACAATTTGATTGTTTTAGCCTCCTGAACCTGTGTCAGTGCAAGTCCTTATTGGGATACTGAAAAAAGACAGGCAAATGTTACTATTGCCAAATGGTTCCAGTAACAGTCCTGGATTGAAAGACAGGCAGACTTTGCCATCTTACCCTTAATGTGACACCTTTCTGGATAAGTAATGGAAAACTTTCAGGTGATTATATGAATATTCAGCAGTGCACACTAAGCACCAGGGTAACTTTTTAGGCCAGGTGCAATAGTCTTTGAAACATTCCAGGCAAGCTACCAAGCTAAAGTTTTTTAACAAAGCTATGTTTTCCTAAGATAAAGGTTGAATGACTGGAAGGAGAATATTCCACTTAAGAAGTCAGAACTACAGTCATTAGAAATGCAGCTTCCTAGGACTTCCCACATAAGAATAAAAAGCTCTTGTTAGTAAATCTTGCCCTCAGGATTGAGAAGGAAAAGCTAAATGAAGCTTTATCTACTTCACTCCCTGCAACATCATGAGATTTAAACGTATTTCTCTTATGCCACTTCTCTGGGTATCTAAAAGTCTAAGACTGTTAATAATTTAATACGCTACTGTTATCTGCATCATGTTTACAATGCCTCATTTTACAAAATGAAAGCTTTTCAAATATAAAAAACCCTTCCCTATTACAGATGTAGGAAATTGATTATATTGGCTGCCTGTTAAAAGATGTTGTAGTACTTTTTTGAACAGTATTTCCGTAAATGTCATGCTCTGATCTATCTGCTTGCTCTACTATTAGATGTCTGCAGAAAAGCCTGCCACTGTTTAGTTCAGAATGCTGCACAACTACATTTACTCAAGGTGTTAGCAGAAGACCAAACACTAACAGCCAATGAACCTGAAAGGATGATACCTGCATTTTGAATGTCAGTCATTATCACACACAGTATAAACATCTGATAGTACTGTGTTCATAAACCATTTGCATACTAACAGGAACACAAGAGACAGAAATTAAAATGTGAGGCAGTGACACTTGTTGAATGCTGAGGAAAGCAATCTTTTCATACAATTGTCTCTGTGTTTTCGCCTCCAGTTTTCTTTCTTTCATTTTCTGCAGGCATTTATGTTTCAGTAGTGCTCTTGCAGGAAATTAATCTTTCTTTGCCATCTTACAAAGGAGATGCAATTCCTACATATTTGGTATGTGCTTTTATGACCGTTTATTCTGAGTTATGATTTCATTCTCAAATGAGGCAAGCACAGAAAATGAGAAGCAAAGACAGACAAACTTCACAAGCAGAAGTGGTATGGCACATTAAAACGCTCAAGAGATTTGTATGATGATAGTATAAGTAAAGAGAAAACACATTAAATCTAGATGGTATAATTTGTTAATTTAAGAATTACCCTGACTATGAAAATCAAACCAATTTGTTATTACATATTTATATTAGTAATAAAGGCTTCAAATAGATTTAACTGGTATAAGTAGTCAATTTACCTTCTCCAAGATGCAAAATATTTCTCTTTAGCATGAAAACCTCTATCAGACAGAAAAATATCTGTCTCACTCCACTATAGATTATAATAGATTCAGTTTGTTTGGGGTTTTGGTTGGGGTTTTTTTTGTTAGTTTGGTTGGTTTTCCCCCCCAATATTAATTAAAAAACCAAAACAACCACCCAACATACACCATGAAGTTATCAGCTAAAAACTGTAGCATAATAGCATTACATTTCTATTTCAGTTAAGTGCAGAAAAAGTTAGAGTTAGATATGGTAGTCTTTTCAATATTAGTTTGAGTCATTTAAAGTTAAATTATTTTACTATGTTAAACACAGCAACTGCTGTCTTTCTGATGCTAATTAAATATAGCTGTTTCTCTGTCATGAGTAAGGGTCTTCTCGGAAAGGAAAACTGGCATGGTTATTTTCTGTCCAGACAGGCAACAATGTGGAAAAAGTTTCTGTAATATTTTCATTGCTAATTGTTCCTATTTATCAACATTCCATTTTGTAAGCTACTCCGAGTATGATTCTTAATAACAGAATAAACCTCTTCAAGGAAAAAAAAACAGTTTTACTTTCTATAATCTGAATAAAATGTAAAATAAAAGAATAGTATAGTAAGAGGTGGAAAGGACCTTGAAAGGTCATCCAGTCCAACTCTCATGCTTTCCAGGTCTTTTCTATTGAAAACTACTAAGTACAGACTGCCCTTACATCTATTTCAGGGCTTGGATAAAATTATGATGTGAAGGTCAAGAGCTCTAAGTTTATATACAAATTCCTAAAGAAGTATTTAACATTAATAAGGTTTCAACATGGTTTCTCTCCATCCAAGGTGAGATGTTACTTCAAACGGGTAGACTACAATATGGCTAAAAATTAGCTAGATTGTTTAGTTCAACAGCATGTGGTTAACAGTTATTCATCCACCTGGAGACTGGATGCAAGATGAATTTCTCCAGTCTGTTCTGAGATCTATCCTGTTTATTGACACCCTGGGCAAGAAGATGGAATGAGTCCTCATCAAGCATAGAGATGACAGCAAACTGTACAGTGCTATCACTACACTCAAGAGTATGGTTGCCATTCAGGAGTACTGTTTGCCAGCCACTGAGAAGACTAAGGACCCAGGTAAAAAAGAATCTAATGAAATTCAACAAGTTCAAAGGCAAAATCCTGTTCCTCATACAGACTAGTCCTCTGTGGCAGTAAATGCTACAAACTGACTGGTTGTGCTAAAAAGGACACAGGAAATCAGTTAAATGGAAGATGCCATTAGTTGCATGTGTGAAGGCTAGCAGCACAGGGAGCAATGGGAACTGAGCCAGCAGAACAAGTAAAATCTGATTATTCTACTTTACTTGATGCCTGTTAGATCACACCTGGCATACCACATTGCATTTTTGACACAAATACATTTATAAATCCGAGCATGGACACCAGAGGGCCATCAAGATGATCACAATGTTGGAGTACACTGTGCAAGAGACCAAGGAAATTGGCTTATTTAGCCTAAGAAGGCTTGAGGTCAGGGAGAAAGAAACCTAACAGCATTTTTCAGTACCTGAGAAGAAACTGAGCCAGACTCTTTACTGAGGTATATAATAGGAAAAACAAAAGTCAACAGTCAAAAGTTGAACCAGGACATTCTAGATGGGCTGAAGGCATAGAAAACCAGCAACTGCATGGAAACAAACAAACAGAATCCAATAATAAAGTAGTGTACTGTGAGGATGATTAAACATTGGAACAGGCTAACCAGAGAGGTCATGCAAATTTCTTCCTTGGAGCTCTTCAAGACCTGAATGTATAAAGTCATGGGTAGGAAGATCTTTCTCGATAGCAAACCCTCTTTTGAGGAACAGGCTGGGCTAGATGTCTTCCTCAAGTCCCTTCCAACTTGAGTGGTTCTAAAATTCCAAGACAATGTGATGACTTTTGCAGAAAGTATGCATACAAGATAGTCTCCTGTAACATTAAGCTCTCTATGCATTTCTAATGTCTATTCAAGCACCAAGAGTTCTGCTTTTCTTACCCAGAATTTAGTTGCCATGGTAACATGTTCTGTCTTAGAGTCTCTCTCCAGTGGTATTCCAATTTCTGTAGACTAAAGGCAGCTACTACCCTTTTTTCAAAAGCTCATATATTTACTCTTTCTGATACAAATATATGTAATGACACATTCATGACTATGAACTTAAAAGATATGTACTTTAATTCCTAATTATTCATTTAGAATCCAAACCCACAGGTCTAATGACTCATTTCCTGGGGGCAGCACAATTGATGTTATTTTGCAGTCACGGTGTACAGCCAGCCTGAAGAAAACGCTCCTGGAAATTTTTTTCTATTTGGTGGGAGGGTGAGATCAAGGGAGTTTTCAAGCAAGCAAACAGCAAGAGAACAGGCAATAAATACAGTTCAATCAGTTGTGGAAATACTCTGTTCAAAAATTCTCTGGCTTTCACTAAGATAAAATATTAAAACTTTTTGCTCTAATCTATGTTTATTTGTAATTTGATTTCTGTACAAATCTCAGGTTACCTGGTGCTAAATAAAGAATCCTTTGTCACTATCTTTAGTGTTGTACAACACAGGAACTGTTACAGAGCCTTGACAAATTTGTAGCTGCCACACACTGAACCCTCACTTCCCCACTTGAAGCGGCATCATTTTGTTGTCTGTCTATGGTTTGCAACAAATATGGCTACAACCCAAAAGAATTGTTCTTCTGGGCAGAATGCAAAAAGAAAAAGATGACACAATGCTAGCATTTCTGTCTCTAGGCAATGCAGGTGGTCTCCTCTGTTAGAAGATACCCTACATGATGATCATTATTATTGTTTTTTAAGGCAAGCTATTCATCTTTTCAAGATCCCTTCCAACCCAAACTATTTTATGAATTTTGTTTGTAGTACACATATAGGAAAGACAAGATTCTGACCCTCTATCTGTGCAATGCAATGCCACATGAATTATCAAATGCTTATTAGTTCTAAATTATGTAATGCTTGGTGTTTGTTTGGTAAAAATTTGTTCTACATTCTTGCTAATTATACAATTACCATTTCTTGGCATCTAACATATTATTTGATAATGAGACTTATTAAAAATCTCCTGCTAAACAATAAACACTAGCATACTATTTAGTACAGGAAAATAGGGGGTTTGCACTGATTTGACAAGTTGGCATGATTCACCAATTGAAAGATAGCAGAAAATAGCAAGACAGGAATACAGAGACTATGAAATGAGGAACTATGCATCTTAGTTAATATATTCTTCTCTTACTCCTTTATGTGCCTAAAGCTTCTTCTGCTCCTTAAATTTAAGTTTAAAGTGGCATGAAAATGATGTAATTATATTTTCAATTACCTTGGAGTACTGTGTCTTCTTAGTTTTCTACTTGAGATGCACTTCTTAATTGAACATTAAAACCACCAAGCTCAAAAGCATAAAATACTGTGTGGAAATCTGCCAGTTATACTCAATTTGTTTCACACAGTGAGAACAATGATGGAATAACATTACATATAACATCTATAGCTAATATACATACAACACAGTACGTTGGTTAGGTTAGAGATTTGCCTGAATATCTGATTTTAAACTCCATCTTCAAAGTTTTATAACCACCATAACAATGCCACAAGCCAAAACAGGAACCAGAAACCAGCACTTATGAAAGAAATTTCAAGTCTCACTTGCGCATCAGTCAGTTTGAAGAGGCAACTCCAACAAGAGTAAGGCACTGACCTAGTTCCCAGCAATACACACAGATGTACATGGTCTCTGTGGCAAGCCACTACCTCATGTTGGGTTTCAACCTTTGCTTACTGGTACTCCAATTTCAGAAACCTCTTTTTTTTTTTTTTTTTGTCATTAAGTCCATGACAACATACTCTAAATTTACAGAGAACGGGAAGCCGTTGGGATGATGTTTTGTATATCTGATTTTAGGACATAAAAATCATTTACAGTCAGAGAGTCTGAAGCTGGCAAGAATATTTTCGCTTTTGACTGCAAACAATCATGATCTCCAAAGTTATTACATTAGCCAGAAACGTATTCTTTGTATGCATTCAGATATTCACTGCACAAACAGCACAATGAACTTCAATTGAGATCTAAACACGTTCATTAACCCAAAGACTGTAAAGCAGTATTCAAATTATTGTACCCTTAATATACACTCGATGTTCAAGTTAGAACTGATACTAACTGTAGAGTGAAAATGAAACCTGGCTGGCTTGAGATGATGGCTTTCTTCACTAAATGTTTCCACAATGAGCTGGATATGAGGAACTACACCCTATTTGAAGTGAGGCTGCAATTAAATTTTTACTTTAATATAAGCACATATGTCTAATCTTACAATTTGACTTCTACTATTATTATGCCTCTGAAATGTAATATTTTCTGGAATTGTGCTGCTGATCTCAACACATAATTCACACATTCAAATTTTTAACACGCCTGTTATACAGAAGAAGCCAAATGACAATTATTAAATTAGACCTTTAGTTACTGTCATTTCCACATGCCATATATTCTAAACAGAGTAACTGAGCTCAGTAAAAGCTTCATTGTTGCACTTAATTTAGAGAAAAATAAACCCTCTTACCGTATTGATCCAATCATGTAGGGCTGCGCTAGCTGTACTACAATAGCTCCGCTCCCGAGCTGGTGGCATGTGTACCCAGAGTCCCAGTCGTAGTTTTTTATGTCTCCATTCAACAGGGCATTGCGACTGCGACTTACACCCTCAATCACACTGGCACACTCGGCAATTGTTGCAACATTTTCAGTGGGAACTGTGAATTAAAAACACAAAGACGAGAGACATGCAGTCAGAAAACGGTTTGGGTGTCAATGGTCTTTATTTCTGTCAAAGAAATGGGACAAAGAAAAAGAAAAGGATGAAAGTATGATGACCATGAGGAAATCTAACTCTTATTTAACACGAACTATGAAGCACAATCAAGTGACACAGATAATTTGTATAGCATTGATTCAAAAATAGCTCAGTAAATTAGCAGAGAGACTTGTCTCGGTGATATGAAAGCACTCTTATAATACCATTGGGAAAAAAATAATCTTGACCAGCAACACTCAGGAAATTTTCAAACAGTTTATTCTGTCCTCATGATGAAAATTCCCTCCCCACCACCACCCCCACTTAAAAAAATAAAAAAGAAAGAAAGAAAAGGGGGCAGTGGGGAGCAGGGGAGAAAAATACTGGGAGATAGTTCAAAGCACCGTAGGAAGGCAGGACTCGGTCCTCAAAGGCTTGAAGTCTTACAACTCAGGAGACTCATCATGCACCTGTTCATAGCTCTGACAGTGATAGGAAACTGCACTCAAGAATTTAGAAAATAAAAATGCTTTTCAATGTTTACAAAATCTTTCAATACAACATGGGACTACAAGAGGGAAGGAGAGACCAATAGGTCTGCCAGACAAAACGGAACAACAAGCACAGAAGTATTTTGCATTCAAGAGTCAGGAAAAAGGTAAGATTGAATGCCACAAAAAAGGAAATTATAATATCCCAATAGCAAAAGAATAAAACTAATTGGAACCCATTTCCTTGAAAAAGGAAGCCCAAAACACAGGATAATGGCTTTCCTCCAGGGGACAGTGAGGGAATGATCCATACTACTTCTCCTTCTCTGCACGCCTCCCATTATTTTCATCCGAGATCTGGATAATTCTTTTTGCTACCCTACATGCAGCCATAAAAAAATGCCAGCATGCGGTAGCCTGCTATGCTAAAGAAAGTCAAAGGTATTACTACAGAATATCAGATCTGCCTTCTTTCATTCATCTTATATACAGTTATTTGAGTACTACAGAGTAAAGGAGAAAGTTAGGAAACTCACTGAATTTTCAGACTAGTAATAGCATTCCTCGGGAAAGTCAAGACAAGAGGAAGGAAGTTTCAATTAAAAGAAAAATAAAACAAAAGGCAAGATTACAACTCAGGCAAGTGCTAAGTCTTGTGCTACGATATCTACAATGAACTCTTTCTTTCACCTCTACAACATTTCTTACTATCACTGTACACATCCAACACCATGGGCCACATTTCTGCATCATCTACTTTCAGTTGCTCCTCCTCCCCGGTAGGTACATCCAAAAGGGAAGGTACTAGCTTGGACTACTGCTCTTTGAAACCAAAGTAGATAAATGATACTATAACCCTTTACTATGTGTTTTTAGAAGCAGTGCAACATTACATACTTGGCAATAAAAGTGTAGTGGTGGTGTTGTTACTCTTTAGCAAAAGATGTAACTGTAGCATTGGTTCCCAGAAGACTTTCCAAGGAGAGGAGTGCTCTTCTTGTATTTACTTAGTCTAACTTAATCTAAATTAAATCCAATGATAAGTAGTTTCCCCATAACCTTAAAAACAACAGAATTCATAACACACCTAAACTTTGACATTATTTCAGCAATTTCATCAAAGATCAAGACAACAGCAGCTCCTTTAGGAGCACACTGTAAGGAGGCGTATTTTCTTGTGCATACAGGACTCTTCCAGTACTGTTACTCAAGTGTTTCAACACTTATTTTTTTGGAATTATCTGTTATTTTCCTATGTTAATATTTAATCAAGTATGTCACTTTCTTTCTGCCTCTAATTCAGAGAAAACCCCAAGCATTTTGATCCTCACATTCCAGGAAGGAATGACAGATGAACATTAAAAAAAGCTATTTAAGATGCCCTTGTCAGGTCCAGCACTTGCCTCAACAGCTCAGATTTTAGCCAGACTCTTCAACTTCTCAAACTCTCTCTAGAGATTCTCGTTCTCAATCAGAAAAACATTAATATTAACCAGGCTGAAAAATTATGCTCTCTAAACATCTAAAAGTCAAGGTTGCTGTTGAGCCCTTTTTTTCAAATGTTTGTCCCAGTTTGAAGGCAGATCCTCCCTTGCCTCCCACCGGGGCAGAAAAATGAGACTCAAACAAATGGATTACAGAAGTGACAGAAAGTTTAAATGGAAAAGCAGTGAGTGTTTTAGAGAGAACCACAAGCATAGTGACAAAGGAAGATCCCAAGCATACCCAGAAACATCCCAGCACTCCCCTTCTCCCTACCTGAGAGTACACCCAAAACCCCAGGGCTGTTTCTTCCCCCCCTCCACTGTTAGGCTAATCTCAGCTGGCCAGATCTGAGATTGCCCTTCCCTGTTCTCCTCTTGGCATTAGGCATATCCAGGCCTAAGAGGCCTTGAGATAACTCCTCTTCCATTACCAGATAGGGAGCATCTCCCACGGGAGCAGCAAGGGAAGAAAGAGGAAGTGTGAGACCTTGCAGATGGATATATAGGGAGCAGGACATTATGGGTATGCAATATGCAGCTTCCTGTGTCCACCCACTGGGCTGCACACCTGGGGCACCAGAGGCGCACCCTGTAGGGCAGCAGCAGGAGGCACCCAGCCCAAACTGCCACAATGTTAAAAGCATTTACTGTTTTATCTCAACGACAAAAAAATCTTTCAGCACAGGCTGTACTGAAAAAAAACCCTCTGTATGTCGGCCTCTGATAAAGGACAACCAATCTCTGTGGTAATGCAATTTAAAAGAGAATGGAAGAAATAAAAGTTACTCAAGACAACGCTCAACAAAATTTCCAAATTCACACTACCTAATTCCACACTTTTTTTTTTTTTTTTTTTAAATCAGGAAAAGAACAACAAGCAAGAACAAGAACTGAATAAAAGAATCAGAAATACAGAAGACTTAAAACCAATACTATTTTAATTTTCACAAGAAAATAAATGATAAACAGTACAGATACAAATGTACCACTTGAAGGCTATTGCACATTAATAACTTTAGCACTTTTAATTGTTGTGGGTGAAGTGTGTATTTAAAATACTACAATGTCTGAAAATAGACTAAATGTAAGCATGTGAAATTTCAAAACTAACTGTAAGTGTCTCCAGCACCTTAAAAAAGAAGTAACATTGTATTCACAGCTAGGATTCTGTGTTTCAAGTGTGCCAGTGGTGTCAGGAGCATAAGCTTAAGAAAGCCACCAACCAACTGAAACATAATAAAAGACACAAGGGGGAAAAAAGTGCAAGCTTGTTGCCAACTAATAACCCAAGGCAACGGAAAACAGCAGTTTCTGAAAAATCTACTGCACTATCAAATGTACTACCATCCTGTTTTCTCATAAAAAATATTACTAAGACCATCATATTATTATTCTAGAAATGCCTTGATTCTCTATTTCTGAAAAAAAGACACTAAGAAATTCCCAGATTCTTAGGGGGGAGCAGGTGGTAGACATTAAAAGTACTTCACTGGGAACAATCTGAGCAAGGGAAAGACTAACAATGCAAACGAAGAATACTGGCAGCAGAATAAAATTTGCCTTGGCTTCCATTTCTTCTTCTCTTCCCTGGTAATAAGGGAATTTCTTTGAGTATGCATTTTATATAGGCTTTAAAGTGCCTTCTATTTATTACTGCTTTCTGTAGGAAGAGAATGCTACTGAAATCTTGGTTTAAAAATCAAGTAAATGAGGCTCTATAGCATATTCTGGACACCCTCTAAGCTATGTAAGCACTGATTTAACACAGTACAGCTCATTTCATCCATTTTACCTGCATGCCCTCTGAGCATCATCCCACTCCTCCTCACATTTAGATTTTTGCACTAATCTGTGACATCGTAAGAAGACCTTAGCCTGATTAGTCAAACTCCTTAACAACCGCACAGCAACTGTCTTAGCGTGCTGTTAATAGAATTTTTTGGTCTTCCCTACAATGGTTAATTAGAAAGTGATTCTAACTAATTGCAGTGTGCAGAAGGTACTATACTGTTTCTTCTCTCTAAGGGGCTGTGCCACTCCCTGTTTTGAGAATGTTCATTATCATCTTTTATATCCGCTTGATACATTTATTAAAAATACCATCTGGTGGGGACTGTCCTGTGCTGTGTTTTCAAGCCTTTTGGTTCTCTTCCTTTTTCCCATCATAATTCCTCCTTCAATTTAGGTCACTTGTTTACAAAAACAAGCTATTACTGCCAAAACCAAGTCCTTCTATTTTTATTATTTTTTTTTTTTAAACTTTATCAGCCAACCAACTTCACAGCAGTCATTTTTAAAAGAGAAAACAAAAGATTACAAATGCAGAATTTTATTCATTTTTTTTCCTCCCCACTGCTCACAGAACAGTTTTGCTCTGACAAATCTGATTTGCATTGATGGAACAGAAAATGTGCAGTAGCAAAGCCTACACATTCTGTAAGCAAACAAAAGGAGATGATTGAGGTTACAAGACAGCAGCATCAAAACGTTTATTAAAGCCTGCTTTCTTGTCTCCTGGTCTTATGCTGCAGTATGAAGCGATGAAAAGCATGGCAGTATATTTAACTCTAGTAATAGTATTCTTATAAAGGACTGTCATATTCAAGGCATAGCCTAAGGGCCAGCTGTACTGGCTATATTTAAAGACAAGACATATATTTTACTCAACTGTCCTTAGAGATCTTCCAGGAGAGAAACAAGAATGTGTGGTACCTTCAGTCATAGTCACTTATCACTCTCCTTAAACTTGTAAAAAATTATTATTATTATTCCCCTCCCCACTAATTTTTAGCACATTGATTTTCCATGGGAAATTATGTTTTTCCTGAAGTACTCAGGAAAAATAACTAATGCAGTTTTGCCAACTGGCTTCCATGTCTGAGTGCAAAGCACTTCCTTTCATCTGCTAGTTTGGATGGGTCAGATTTTGCTTTCTGTACAGCCACTGTAACCTCACTGCAATCAATTGGCTAATATGAGGTGAAAAAAAAATGTCAGAAAATCCTTGAGTAACTCTTTGCAACGCAGGAAACAACAGAATAGAAGGGGTTCCTGCACCAGCTCACCAAACCAGACATCAGTGAATCTTAATTCAATTACTACAATAAACACACAGAGACAGTACTACTAAGTGGTTTGATTTCCTAGGAAGGTAGTAACTCACAGCATTATGGACTAGTGAATATATTTATACTGCACAAGGATATAAATAACAGTACTTCTAATGTCAGTCAGTGGTTCTCAGCTCATGTGTCTTTACTGCAATATAACTCTTCCTTTTAGCAAAGATACAAATCCCTCACTTTGTGAAGAAACTATAAGCAAGAAACTGTATAGTTAATATGAAGTGATTTGTCTCTCATTCTGACATCTATTTTTAATTACTCCATTTCTGACAGTAAAATCGTATTCCTCCTTTTCCTGAACATCTACCCAGCTCATAGAAAAGTACCCTCACTAGAAAGTGACAGAAAACAGAAAGGTAAGAGCAAAGGAAAAAAAAAAATAGTGGTGTCATTATGTTCCACTATTTTCACTCCTTTTTGGAGGGGGGAGGGTGAAAAGGGAGGTGGATTTTGCTCTCATTATTTTCCACATGCCAAAAATTTGTTGTGTTTAATCTTTATTTGGTATATGAATCAGTAGTTGTTAATTTGTTGCATGGTAGAAAATACAAAGTCTACAGATTTTTTAGTTAAATGTATAGTTACAAAGTCCTGTCTCCCCTTCCACATACTCTTTCTTAGTTCCCTGAGCTGAAACTTGATACATTTGAATCTTCAAATGAGAAATCAATAAAGAGCCCAAGAAACACTGTCTTCAAATGAGCCTTTCCACCTATTTAAGTGAAAAGCTTGCTGCAAGCTTTAGCTGCAACAGAAAATTCCACTAATATTTGTCTATGTCCTACTGTCAGAGAAGGTGGATATTTGTTTATGTCTACTAGAACTCATGATTAATGCTTTTGTCCTATTTATTGGATCAGAGAAGTCCTTAAAAATGGCCAAACTTTTAGCTGATGATAATTGGGGGACCACAGAGCTCTTCCATTAACCATCCTGCCTAAAGAAGGCTTTCAGAAACGGCAATTGTTTCAGAAAAGCCCTAAGAACCACACATCCTTTGTTGCATTACTGAAAATATGAAGGGACAAAAAAAAAAAAAAAAAGGTAACAGAAGTAACTAGAATGACATGAAACAGATCTCTGTTGAAGAATGGGTAGCAGTAACTGAATCAACCATGTGACTGTCCTTTCCTCTAGAAAGAGTTAAAATGCCTACAGTATTTAGTTTGTCTTCAACATTTCATAATCCCTACAGCTATGCTTGCAGCAGAGTTGGCTTACACTGCTGGGTAAACCTGCACTGCTTTGAAGGAAGGTTAACCTTTAAAAAGCAGAAGAAATAAAATATGATAGCAACATTAAACTAGACATAAAAATAGAACCTCTCACTGCTTCTTGGAGAGAGCAAGCAATCCTTTTAGAAAGCTGAATCACACACTAGGAAACCGATAGGGCTGGTTCATTCTCTCATACATTGTTTTTTAATAACTGCCAGGGAGTAAAAGACAAGTGAGTGATTATTTATTCATTTTTTCCCTTTTTAAAACAAGTTCTCCTAAGGCACTGAACAGCACACAAATGAAGGTTGACAATGATTCATAAGTACTGAACAGCACTCCTCAGAGGCTGACCAAGGACAGTCCAATGTTTTACATCCATCTCCTGCTCTTCAGTCATTATTCACTGCTCTCCCTTTCATGTGTAATGTACAAGTTACAAGATAGTCTCACAGACTGAGACAGACTACAGATAAACATAGCTTCATATAAAAGCCTTCCACGCTGCACTCCCTATGACCTTAACCAGGCTCAAAATAGGAGAGTAGGCTGGTCAAACCCACATGTCTGCACAGTCCTTGACTACCTCTCAGCACTGGATACTGTTTAAAGGACTATGTGAGTTTTCCCCTTTGAGGCGGAAAAGAGGAATTGGTTCCTATATTTAGATGGGAAAAAAAACCCTTCTGTTAAACACTGTTGGAGCTTCTTGCCCCCAGGCAGATTTGAAGCTTTTACAAAACATCACATCACACAGGCTACTGCTTCTGCCTCTGAAGAAGTATTCCTCTTGCTTGTGAAAACTTTCATTTGCTTTGGATTCTATATTAAATATTAATAACTGAAGACTAGTCAAAATTTTAGAAGCAGACTTTTATTAAAAACAAACACTATGCTTTTGAGATTTTAAAAAAATATTTACAGGCCTGTTAAATGACACAGGTCAATCTTGTGACTTTAAATACACAGAACTGCCAAGTTACACAGAGACAATATGATGTCAAAAGGAAAAGGATATCTCAACTCTAACATTTGTGTTAGGGAATAACTTCATGTGATTGAGTTAATTTCTGTCACTTGCCTTGTTTTGCAAGACAACAAAGAGTAAAACAACACTAAAATAGAAACACTAGAAAGAGCACTTCCTGCAACTTCCAGTTCGAAACTGCTACTCAGCTACCAATGGGTCATGTCAGTACCACGTCCAGTACTGTATAAGGTAACTATAAATCACATTCCATACTAGCTTTTAAACATAAGATGTCAAATTAATGATTTGTCATGAAAACCTTGTACACAAAACCACAAGATAAAATTGCTGTTATCACGAAACAGCATTTCATTTTTGTTATTTATTTACCAGCCTTCTAATCGTCACTTCACAGTGACAGCCATTACAGAGATGCTACATATCAGTAGTAATAAATCTGACAGATTACTCTCTTTGTAGTACAGTTTTCTGATCAAGCTGAATAGGCTTTATGAGAATTAAATAAATAATTATTCTTAAATCTCCACAGAAGACCTCTAAACACTTCACTGGCCTCATTTCTTTGGAATGAGTTTTCAAATTACAGACTCTTTGCATATTATCTTTCATGCTGTTTTTGTAGAAGGGTCACAAAAATCTTTCTCAAAGGACCATATGGCCTTCAGGGACTGACCAACATTTTATTTTCTCAATAAAACAGGTTATAGAAAGAGCAGCTGTGTTTGTTCTAACCTAATTTAATAACATCTTTAACACCATATGGAATAAACTTTGGACCCAATAGTGTTACCTATGAACCCAACAGTATCACCTAATGCTGCTTTTCAAGGGTTGAGGACAAAAGCTTCTATATTCAGTCCAACTTAAAGGCAAGCTACTCTGATTACTGCACTTTCGTATATTTTGTGTAGCTTTCCTAACTGCTTTCAGCATGCTTTACCCTATTCAGTCACTGCAGAAATAGGAACAAACATTACAAATTCTCATTAGAGGAGTAACATAAATCTGAGCCAACTACTCCATTGGTAGCCATACAGATTTATTTTTTTTACAGAAGTGGAATTGGGACATTCTGCTTGATCAAGGGTATCAGACAACATGCTACCTTACAGTAACCATCACAAGTATGTAAACCAAATCTCTATGTGGATATAAGATCACTTTGCTGGTTCAAAGCTGTTGAGAATATTTGTGGAAGGGTAATACTGATGGCCATAAATTCTGGTGGTGGAACAGCCATTGTGACCCTGCACCATTTCACAGCTGGACTGCCCTCAACTAGTCCCAAAATCTTTCTGTTTGTCCTTTTCTCACCACAAATTTTGTAGAGTTACATACCCAACTGTTGCTACCTCATTTAAAATCAGAAGTTTGTCCTTATCCCTCTTGCAATTAACTGCTCAATTATTCTTACTCTTTTAACTGTCTTAATTGCACTATTATCCCTTTGGTATAAAAAGCTGTAGAGCTATACAGGTCTCTCTTTGCTTATTGCAAATTACTTCAAAAGACTTGCATATACAAGACCTTGACTGACCCACACTGAGTGACAGCATAGTTCCACTGACAACTATGAACAATGAACACTTACTCTTACATAGTTCAAACCCTATTACCTGCAAGATTCAGTAACTAAAAAAAATATAAAATCATAAATGGATAAATTTTAATAGAGTCATAAAATCTCCATCCCCTAGATTATCTTTGAAACTCAAAAAATGCTTTAACAGATCTGAAAGACAAGTCAATCGTGGTACATTTCCATGAAGAAACACAGATTTACTACCTTGTCTACTGTTACAACAAAACACTTTTTTGAATTAACACAGAAACAAAAAAAGGAGAGCAAATATGTTCTTTGGGTCCTACATTAAGTACTTGCTAAATAAGACTGAGTACCGCTGACAAGGCAAATACAGGTATATCCACCACTTTTTGCACAAACCAGCACTGATTTTGTGTGGAGTTTTAAAGAATCCATAGCTGGCAGTGCCACATACGAAATTTAGCACAAAGATTTTATCAAACTTGCAATATTTTATTTCTCTCCTAATAAGCTTACTGAAGGTAGATGTTTTCTTCAAACACCATTCTTCCTTAGTGTTTATTCTATTTTCTTGTTAGTAGCAACTGAAAGCACAGTATCACAGTATAACTAAGGTTGGAAGAGACCTTGAGGATCATTGAGTCCAACCTATCAACACAGACCCCATGACTAGACCATGGCACCAAGTGCCACGTCCAATCCCCTCTTGAACACCTCCAGGGATGGTGACTCCACCACCTCCCTGGGCAGCACATTCCAATGACGAATGACTCGCTCGGTGAAGAACTTTCTCCTCACCTCGAGTCTAAACCTCCCCTGGCGCAGCTTGAGACTGTGTCCCCTGAGTACTTGCAAACTCCCTAATACAAAGGGAAAACTTTCTGGTTTACATTATGTGACAGCCAGTATGCTTAGACACTATATAACATAAAAATAAGTCAAGTGTGATTTGTCAGACTACTTACTCTATGCTTCTAAAAATAAATCATAACATGATTTGTCAGACTACTTATCCTATGCTTCTAAATATAAATCATAACATGATTTGTCAGACTACATATTCTATGCTTCTAAAAATAAATCATGACATCTATACAGCAAACCTCAAGCGATCATGCCTAACCGTGCAATGACTTTGTATAACACATAGGGAAAGGGAGGAAGGAGTTGGGCTCCAGTTTTTCACAGCTAAATGTTTTGTCAGAATTTTATTTTTTGAGAAATATGCCTTACTGAAATCTTCCCTCTCAATACTTTTTGAAAACTATTTGTGCTTCCATCTATCACAGGTGCATATTTTACATGTAAATATATGTTTAAAACTAGTATGAACTCTTGAGAACGTTGCTGAAATTCTCAGTTTCATGCCAGAAGTAACAAACTGTGAGAAATCCTACCTAGACTACTACTACTAGGCATACAAAACTCTTCCCAATGATTTCCAGGATCTCACTCATGTGAGTTTATATGGAAGAAAGCACAGAAATCACCCTGTTTGGACTATTAAAAACTTCAATATTAAATCTCACTTTGACATAGTTTATCATTGTTCTGTTGGGGATTTCTACCTTAAGCAAAGCACTATTATGCATAGGTACTTAAATCAGCCGTCTGGAGCTCCAGAGCTAACAGAGCTCCACCAAAATGGCATTCAGAGAATAGAGGTAGGTAATATTCTGCCATGGATAAGAGTGTCCATGATTCTTAGGGTGGAAAATAACTCATGAGAGTTTACTTTCAGCAGCTGAGGCTAGGTTGGGTATAATGCCAAAATCCATCTCCATCTTCACTACAATAAACAATTTCATTCTCTTTACAGATCTCAGGCTAACCTCATAGGAGGCAAAAGTAACCATAATCTGATTTTTATTTACACATCATAATAGCAGCATAGAGTGACTCAATTACCAGTGGCTTTGTCAGCAGCAGTTGATTAAATATGAACTTTAGCATTCTGGCAGCATCACTAATTAATCCACAGACCTGGATGTTCAAGTTAAGTCACAATGACTAACTAGGCAACTAATGTTGTGCTTACAGCATCATGCAACTCGAGTTACAGATTTCTGTGTAGAAACAGTTAAGAGTGCAGTAACAGTCAGTCTTAAAAGACAATTGTTTGCCCATGTAAAGGGAAATACATTTTATTGCTTACCTATTAGACCTTTTTCAAGAGTAAAGGTTTTGTTCGTGAACATGCATTCAAACGCCACAATATGGAAAACTTTGTTCACTGTGTTGTGGGTCCCAACAATTCGAATGTACCTATAGAGGGGAGAAAAAACAAAGGCAGGTAGCACAAACAAATCATGAGAAACTTCTATACACTAAATTAGGAATTCTTTGGCTGCACTGTACTGTGCAGACCTAAGAACAGAGTAACTAAAAAAAGGAAAGAAGAAGAGGAAGAAAAAAGAAAGTAGTAAGAATAGTATAAATGTCATGGCAAACGTGCATCTACTCAGGATGCTTGATCCAGTGAAACATGAGACAAACAAATAAAATAAATAAATGAGAGCTCTGAAATCTATAAAAAAAAAAAATCTATCTGGACTAATTTGCCAGGACAAGCAAAATGAGGGACCTACTGGTTAAGAAAGAGTCTGTAAACGCAAATGTGTGCTTGAGGAGGCTTTAATGACAACAATAACAACAATAAAAAGATCCCTCTACCAATTGCTTTTCATCATAATGAATAATTTCATACAACTGGGACATGGCTTAGACTGGATACTAGGAAAAACTTTTTCACAGAAAGAATAGTCAGACAATGGAATAGAATAGGGTGCCCTGGGAGGTGGTTGAGTCACCATCCATAGACGTGTTTAAAGGTGATTTAGATAGGGTGCTTGAGGATATGGTTTAGGGGTGAGCTTTGTAGAGTACAGTCAACGGCTGGACTTCATGATCCCAGGGGTCTTTTCCAACCTGATTGATTCTATGAATGACAGTCCCAGCAAATCAGTGAGGTTTCTCTGCAGAATTTGAAAATTAATTCCATTTTAATATGGCTGTTTCTAATTCTAACACCAGATGTACAAGATACAAACGGCTCTCATGGTATATTGATTATTAATAAAAGAAATAAAAATATCTGAACAGTTAAATGCTATGAAACAAAGCTAGCTCTGAGTTTCATTCCTGGCTCTATAACTTATACTGCTCGACTCTAATTGCAAATCAAATAGAGCTGCTCTTGGAACACCGTGACCCCTTCACCTGCCGTATTAGTCTGGAAGTTTCGCCCTCTATAAACCCCCATAAAGCTTAATTCAATCCAATTCCTGACTGTCTGAAGAGACACAAGACTTCTTACTATGTATTTTTTTTAAAAAGTCCTAAATGGAATATTGTACCCCATTTCAGTTAAGTGTTAAACAGGAAACACAGAAAACTACCTAAAAGATACACCATTACCTCACAAAATGGGCTACCCACACAGCAGGAAGTTTTGTGTTAATTAAAGGAATTTAAAATAAGAAATATCAGAGTGCATGAATCTTAAGCAATATCCTTGGTTTGAAGTACAAACCCACCTTTCACTTACTTACTACAACTGTAATAGTATAATTACAGTTCAACATAAAGACTGTTCACCAGTACTATCATTTCAATGTATGGTCTCCATTATACCAACTTTAAAAGATACACAGCTTTCAGTCCTGAGATTTTTTTTTTTAAACTATTAAAAATAGTCATAGCTATTTACTCTACTAATCATAGAATCAATAAGGTTGGAAAAGACCTCAAAGATCATCAAGTCCAACCTGTCACCCAACACCTCATGACTAAACCATGGCACCAAGTGCCACATCCAATCCCCTCTTGAACACCTCCAGGGATGGTGACTCCAACACCTCCTTGGGCAGCACATTCCAATGACTAACAACTCCCTCGGTGAAGAACTTTCTCCTCACCTCCAGCCTAAACTTCCCCTGGCACAGCTTGAGACTGTGTCCTCTTGTTCTGGTGCTGGTTGCCTGGGAGAAGAGACCAAGCTCTGCCTGTCTACAACCACCCTTCAGGTAGTTGTAGAGAGCAATAAGGTCACCCCTGAGTCTCCTCTTCTCCAGGCTAAGCAACCCCAGCTCCCTCAGCCTCTCCTCATAGGCCTTGTGCTCAAGGCCTCTCACCAGCCTCGTTGCCCTTCTCTGGACATGTTCAAGAGTCTTAATGTCCTTCTTAAACTGAATGGTCCAGAACTGGACAGAGTGCCCAAGGTGTGGCCTAACCAGTGTTGAGTACAGGGGCACAATGACTTCCCTGCTCCTGCTGGCCACAATATTTCTGCTGTAGGCCAGGATGCCATTGGCCTTCTTGGCCACCTGGGCACACTGCTGGCTCATGTTCAGCCTACTATCACCAGTACCCCAGGTCCCTTTCTGTTTGGCTGCTCTCCAGCCACTCCGACCCCAGCCTGTAGCGCTGCATGGGGTTTTGTGGCCTAAGTGCGCTTGGACTTGTTGAAAGAGCTCTTCTAAGAAAGCCTCAATGTCTGTTACTATTTTATCATAAACAGAAAAAAATCTTCAGGAAAAAAATATTAAATCTACTTTTTAGATACAAATGACTGCAAAAAGCAATTAAGTTACCTAAATATGGTGACATCACTAAAATTGCCAAACGTTTTGATCTCTGCTCCTTTTAACTTACCTAAGTTCCATTTTAAAAGGCAACTATTATACAGCTTCATGGAAATTACAAAACTGATATACAACATGCTCAAAACATCACTTTAAAAAATACTGTAATTATCACAACTTGAAAGAAAAAAGCATGATATGCTATTCCCTAATTAACTCTTGCATTAATTATCACAGTAGCAAATATCCTGCAAGTTATCCTATGCAGAAGAAAAAGCTGCAAATCTGGAGAAAATATTTATTTTTCATAAGGAAGATGAATCTGAACTTTGAGAGTGAAGCCAAACTTGGACTGCATTCTGTAACTGTGACAAGCACCTGCAGAGAGCATCACAGGAATCTTGGTTGACAGTCAGGATAATAGCAGTTCCTTCTCCAGACCTACCCCTGTGAACCAGTCAGTTGCTGCAAGGTTACAGAGGAAATGCCATACTTTGGGATTCACATTATGAAGGCAAAACCACATCACCCCGTTTCTCTTAATTTGCAGCACTTTTGAAAGTGACACACAGTGAGGTACACCAACCAGAACAAAAGCTAGACATGGGGGAGCCAGACCCCATGTTTTCCACCTTCTGCAAACTGATACTAAAGCTCTACTGAAAATATTATAAACAAAGTATTCAGGGGACTAACAGTTTGCTGTTCAGAAAAAGTTAATCTGAAATTTGAAAGAATCTTTCAGTTTTAGGAGGTCTGGCAGACATCTTCAGCTAAGGATATGCCTCCTCCTTGATGTTACAGAGGTTCAGTCTCTTCGGATTGTCAGCTCACAAGCACAGCAAAACCCCTAAATACACAGGCAATGACCAGGATCCAACAAAAGTAAATAGAATAGAATTAACCAGGTTGGAAGAGACCTTCAAGATCATCACGTTCAACCTATCATCCAACACCACCTAATCAACTAAACCATGGCACCAAGCACCCTATCAAGTCTCCTCCTGAACACCTCCAGTGATGGTGACTCCACCACCTCCCTGGGCAGCCCATTCCAATGGGCAATCACTCTCTCTGTGTGAAACTTCCTCCTAACCTCCAGCCTAAACCTCCCCTGGTGCAGCTTGAGACTGTGTCCTCTTGTTCTGGTGCTGGATGCCTGGGAGAAGAGACCAACCTCTGCCTGTCTACAACCTCCCTTCAGGTAGTTGTAGAGAGCAATAAGGTCACCCCTGAGTCTCCTCCAGGCTAAGCAACCCCAGCTCCCTCAGTCTCTCCTCATAGGGCTTGTGTTTCTGTTCTATCCAGCATCAGAAGTGCAGAATTCAGCTAAACATAGTAACAATCTTGGAATATGTACAAGCACATGTGGAGGCTGGCTCACTGTAGAGACTCTCTCATCTCTCTCAGGCAGGAAAGGTATTGATTGGGTTGTGCTGTTTGGACAAAACACACTCCAGGCTATCTAACAGAGCATTATTAATGGAGATACCTTGACGTACTTCAGTTACGCTTCCTTGCTTGAGAAAGTTTAGAGAATGTGCAAAGTAACAATATTAATAGGAACACATGAAATGGCCTCAATTTATTTGGGGGTTTGTGTTGTGAAATCGTAACATTAGAGCAAACTTCTTGATATTTTTACCTTCTTCATGGTCTTTGGTTTGGGGTTTTTTTTTGTTGTTGTTTGTACATATGTATCAAGAGGGTGAAATACACAAGATTTTAATAGTTTGCCATGCTCAGGAAAAGCAGATTTATCATATTGCACACTTAGGTTAACTAATGTATCACTCATTGGTTAGCAGAGTTCTCTGCCCACAGGTAGAAAGGACCTAAACATTCTTGTATGCTATATTGCCTATCAGTTATTTTTAACAACAAGTAACAATGATGTGACAAACCCCATCCTTTATCCCCAGTGTAATACATACATATATATATACACACACACACATATATAAAATTCTTTTCCTCATTGGTCTCAAGGTGAATGATCAGTGTGACTTCCTGCCTGAATCTTGCACTCTATTTGGTGGAAATTAAAATACTGCAATCTTTGAAATTACTCTACACACCCTAACTTCTAAAATCACATTCTAAGATTTTGCATGAAGTTCATAGCTTAATATTCCACTTGATGCATGATACCAAAGCTGTCACAGCATGAGACTGTAAAGATAATCTTCCTTCAAATGCCAGAATTCATTAGAAATGACCAGTACTGCTACACAAAGAAGCTGTACCTAAATTTCAAATATCACCAATGAAGAGAGGTATTGTTTCAGAAGACTCAGATGAGACACTGGAAATAATGAAGTAGTACATCTCAGTGAGAAGAACAGTTAATAAATGGTGAAAGCAAGAGACCTGGCGCAGAAATAGCATAGTGATGAAAAACTGCAACATGGACAACTTCAACATAAGCAACAAAGTCTTAATTCAAAGCATATAGATTTCAGAAATTTAAAATGCCTATTATGGCTTATGACATGCTTGAAAATGTGTTAAGTTTTCTAAGCAGCAGACAGAAACGCAGGATTGGGACTGCTGGAGAGAGTAACTCCTCCACTCTCTCTCCTCTGTATGTTATAAACAGTAACTCACATAGAAATAAAATAAAGCCTCTATTTGCATAATAAAACATTTCATTTGGTCTATATTCTTTAATATACTTAAGAATAAGGCCAAACTTCACATGGTTTCACAATTACTTTTCACTTGTCTAAGCAATAAGAACAAACACATTCACCTCTAAGATGCGTGGTATTCTCCCAGCTACAACATTATTGTAGCCCTTTCATCCAGGGAAAAACCAACAAATTAAAGATCATATTTTTAACAGATGACACTTCCTGAATACAATACAGGTATCTTTTACGCTGATTAAATCAACATAAATGTGCATACTAATTATTTTCGATAGTCACAGAGTTATTCATAAGTTTCTGAGCATGGCCAGTATGTCATTAATTAAAGAGGACTTCTGACCAGACTTACTTGTGTATGCTGAATTAGAAGATAATTTAAAAGCTTTGATTACCACAAGATGGAATGAGTGAAAAACAAACCCTAAATGAACTGAAAAACTTCAGAGCACTTTGTTAGGAGGTGACACAAGCTTGGGCAAACCTGATTAATAGGAGAAATAGGAATGATGAAGAATTAACTGTATAATAAAAATCCCAGTGCCAAACTATGAATTTTAATTATATTGCTCACTGAGGTAGAGACATGGAAGGCAAAAACAATGAGGAGGACAGACATTAAAAACACTACAGGCAGTTCTTTCAATGATATTAGAAATTGTTCACTTTTCTGTCAGGAACAAAGCAGCTTTATACCACATAAAGTTATCTATAAATCTTTGGGGGATAGCAGAGTAAAAGAATCACAATTCAAAGGCTAGATAAGCTCCTCTGTCAATGGACTTTAGACTCAAATGGACTGAGTGGAAGACAGAAAACACCCTGAATTATTCTTTAAAGTGAAACCTGTCATCACTTTTTTGGGGGTTCAAAAGTATGTCCCTGGCAGGTGCACAGGACTGCAGCATGAACATTTTGCCCCTTTGAAAGAGATTTTATTGTGGTTTCTAGCTATGTTTGAAAATAATGGATATAGATAGTGTTCAAGAGCTCTAAGTTTCACCCACATCACAGACTTCTCTAGTCAGAGTCATGCTACATTGGTTCTAAAATTCCCCAAAAAAGGAACCCAGAAACTGCCCCCCTCCAAGAAAATTATTTTAGCTAAAGGAAAATAGCACATTCTACTGGATATTGGTGGAATTTAAAACTAGTAGAATTCAAAAGAACTCCCTATGTTGATTAAAAAGGCAAATCCACATGGCTGATGGCCCTCATCCATCCTCTATTTTTCCCAAAGCAATTCTTCATCCTTACAAAAAAATATGACTTGAGTACTTTGTTGTGACTACATATACTCACATTTCTTAACAACTATATTGTGTTTTACTTCTGCTCTCTGCATTTAATTTGGGTAACAGCTGCAGCTGGCTATATCAGTGGTTCAGCTGTGGATACCTTGAAAGACTCCTGATACCCAACTTCAGCAGCCTGCATCAGGACAGTACTTGAGACTTATGTGTCAAAGTGTAAGAACATGCATACTCTAGGATCCACTCTAATCCTTCATTATAATAATACCAGTAAAATACAGACAAACTAAATTATACTAAGAACAGATTCCAATCCCTTCAGAATACTGAGATGTAAGTAGAGAGGTAAGGGACATCAACTGTTATTTGCAGCACTATCCACTCTAAGTTATTGCGAAGGCAACGCGGAGCAGCAACAGCTGTCTACAATAAGGAACTAAATCAAATCTGCACAAAACAAGCTCTTAACATGGAGCTTCATTTTCCTTCATAGAGCATTTGCTATGAGACACCAGGGCCAGTCCTACATACTTCCTGTGTCCTCTAACTGCTTAGAAACTGCTAACATTCACATTCTGATCACTGCCACAGAGATGCATGAGATACAGCCCAGCACACAAGGGCAGTAGAAGATACTCTGTTTGCATTTTCGGGGAAAAGGAAACAGCGCTATTCACTGCCATGTAAACTTCATTTATTGACAACTCTCTAAAACATAATCCTTCAGACTCACACAGCTGAATCAACAGAATCATGGCAGTAGGATAAAAAAAGCAAGGAGAGAAAAAAAAATCTATTGCCAGTATTAAATCATGTAGAAAAAAAAGTGGATGCAAATAAATAAAATAAAAGAATTAAACCAGAAAAAAACATGGAAATCACTTCTGTCTTTTGACAGGTGACAAATCTTCCTGCATTTAGATGAAAAAGTCTAATAGAGTCTACATTTTCACCTGCTGCAAATATAGAAAACAGCAGTGACAAATGAAATAAAACACTCAGACAAGACAAAATCACTGAACTTTAGTAGGAAAAGCATACATACCTGCAAGACCTGTACAGTAACAAAGATTTTCACCTCCACAATGATGCAAACACAAGCAACAGCATAGCAGTTTGAAAACTCTTCATAATTTGCTAAAATGTGTATCCAGATATTTTATTCCTGTGCTATATACAAGAAGCAATGAAGCAAAGTTTCAGAACTTAACCAAATTAAGACTGATTTACTTGGGGACACAAGTAGCACTTCATGATGTGATAATACCTTTTATATTCCATACATACATACAATGAGCTTACAAAAGGCAAATTTTACATTACTGGTTTCCAATGTTTAGTTTGTTGGTTGGCTGAATCACAGTATGTCCTGGTGTGATTTGGTGGCTCTGGGCCAGTTTAGCTCAGGCTTCGTTATATAGATACATTGTAGCCTCCACATTTTTAAACATGTAGCATATAAAAGAATATAGAAAAGTTCTGTTCAAGTTCTGTAAACTAAGCATGTTTTCCATTTTCCCCAGATTCCCATGTTCCAGCTGCCTACGAATTAAACACTTATTTCTTGCTCTAAGAACACCCCAGTAAGAGCTGTCTATGCTTTAAATGGAATCAGATTATATACAATGTGAAAAAGAAATACATGAAAAATACATAGCAAAACAACCTAGAAGCAAGTGGAAAACAAAATACACACACACACACACACACCTTAAAAGAGAAAAAAAACCTGTGGTTTTGACCTGTGCTTACCAAAGAAAGCCATTTAGAAATTCTTTCTATTCATTCAGCTCTGGCATCTCACTTTCTGATAGACAGTGATAAAGAAGGGCAGCTTTTCACAAAAGAAGATGAAGATTATACCAGAAAAGATGACAATTACTCTTTATGTAAGTTTTGTTTGTATAAACCATTATTAATGAGAAGTACAGCAACTCCAGGTATTTGAGCATATTAAGAGAACAAGAGCAGGCAAGGATATGCTTGCTATGCTAAAATTATACTGTGTTTGTCATACACATTTACAAGATTTATGGTAAAGCATTTAGTGTTAAATATTCAGCTGTGGAGGGGTTTGGAGCGCAAGTCCTATAAGGAGAGGCTGAGGGAGCTGGGGTTGCTTAGCCTGGAGACGAGGAGGCTCAGGGGAGACCTTATTGTTCTCTACAACTACCTGAAGGGTGGCTGTAGCCAGGAAGGAGTTAATTTCTTCTCCCAGGCAACCAGCTCTAGAACAAGAGGACGCAGTCTCAAGCTGCACCAGGGGAGGTTTAGGCTTGAGGTGAGGAGAAAGTTCTCCACTGAGAGAGCTGTTAGCCATCGGAATGGGCTGCCCAAGGAGGTGGTGGAGTCACCATCACTGGAGGTGTTTAGGAGGAGACTGGATGGGGCGCTTGGTGCCATGGTTTAGTTGATTAGATGGTGTTTGGTGATAGGGTGGACTCAATGGTCTCAAAGATCTTTTCCAACCTGGTTAATTCTATTCTATTCTATTCCACCATATTCAAGACATGACTGCTAACTACTGCAGGCCTGAACAGAGATAAAATGGAAAAAAAGAAGTATTATTTATGGGACTATTCATCAGATATGGGCAGTGCAGCAGAGTACATCTCATAAGCTTCCTAAGGCTACCTATTTTTAAACCAAATTGTATTTTACTAGAAATAATAGATAACAGCAAAAGAGGATCATACAGCTGGATTACAAGTAGGCCTACACGAACTTGCAAAAACACTCCTACACAGGTCAGAAGCAGTGAGATAGCAGAAGGCAAGGGTACAGCTTTCAATATCTGAAATATGGACAGTAGAATCTCCAGAAGCTCTAGTTCCTCTGAGAAGTGTTGTATTAAATATATTTTAAAGACAGACGACTGCTTTAATGTAAATATTTCTTGCTCATGCTGCTTCTCTCTTCTTTCACTTTCTTTTTCTTCTATGATTTGTTTTAGCTGTAGAGTGGAATCACATGTATCATGTACAATTTACCACGCTTTTCTTGCTGATTTAATAAGCAATCAGGAGAGGAACTGGTTGATTAATTCAGAACAGTACTCTGCAGCATTGCACCAAGTCAATTGATTACAACGGGTATTAGTTTACTGAATCACTACCATCAGGCTGGATCAGTACAGCAGTGTCACAGACCCAAGAAAATGTTACAATTTTGTAAAAGTGCCATTTTTACCTCCTGCAATATGGGAATAATTTACATTTGAATATGTCACTAAAACCTGTAAGCAGGTGAGCAGACCCACAGAAGACAGAAATACATTTACTGAGCTTCTAAATTCAGGTCTCATCACTTAACCAGAAAACAATTTGATTTAATACCAGTTACACAGTTCCTTTTATATGGTAAAACATCTAAAAATAATTAATGGTTTTAAATCTAAAAATCAAGTTTTACCACAATGGAAGAACAGAATAAATGGTAGCTATAAAAATAAACTCAGGCTTTTATTTTAAATATTATTTCTTTTAAATGTAATAGAAAATACAGTTCACATGCCTCCAAATTTTGCTCGACATTGAACTGCAGAGAGGCTTCTTGTAGGTCATAATAAATAAGCACCTGAAAATGGCTATGAAGTTTCATTCTGCTGAAACTTACTTTGTCTAACAGCTGAAGTTACTGTGCTTTTAATAAAGCAATAAAAATCATTAATTTTTTTGGAAATTAGTTAAGTTTTGGATGCTCTTTGGTTCACAATTTCTATTTAAGCTAATTCTTTTCTACACCGTAGCACTTTGCTGATGTTTCCAGCTCAAATGAAAGACAACTGAGCATTTTTATCTACACTCTGAGCATTTTTATCTACACATAGAGTAAAGCCAAGATGTAATAAATCAAACTTCTTCATGCAATACTATATTAATGTCACTCCTTCAATCATTCACTGAAAAGCTTCCACTATTTCTGTCAATCTGTGCAGCTCAAGCCCTACTCAAGCTGGTACCTTCAGGAACTGGAAAGCACAGCTGAATGAAGGAATCAGCTTTCAGTTTTACCTCAAGACATTAAATAACGTATTTCCACTGAAAAATTGAGAAGTTAGGATGTATTTATATTTAAACAATGCTTCAGCACAGCCCCTGGATTTTTCACAGGAAAATGGAAGAGTTATAGATTGCACCACATTATCATCTGTATCACTAGTGGAAGAAATATCTCACTGGGGTGAATGTAGCAATTGGCCATTTATACAACACCTTCAGGTCACCACAGTTTAGAGTAAAAGGAAACTAATAACAAAACACACTCTGACTGCAATGCAGTGAAGTGCATTACCATTGTGAACGCTTCAACTGTGAGAATTTTATGAGCATAGGTGAGCGCCGATAAAGATGATCATGCTGCATTCTTGTAGCAGTAAAAACAACAAATCTGCCTTGATCTTCCTTTGTAATACCTTTCAAACACTTCATAACAGATCTCTCAGAACATTGCAAGGACCTGAAAAAGTCAGTACCTATTTGTGCACAAGTATTTCTAACAGCTGCATGGTGACTGCTGCTGCAGTGAAGTAAGTTTTATGGCTGTGGCAGTTTAGGCTGAGTGCCTCCTGCTGCTGCCACACAAGATACACCTCCGGTGTCCTAAGTGTGCAGCCCAGTAGTTGGACACAGGAAGCTACATATTTCATTCCCATAATGTCCTGCTCCCTATCAATCTATCAGCAAGGTCTCACACTTCCTCTTTCTTCCCTCGGTGCTCCCATGGGAGATGCTCCCTATCTGGTAATGGAAGAGGAGTTATCTCAAGGCCTCTTGGGCCTGGCTAGGCCTGATGCCAGGAAGGGGGAAGGGCAATCTCAGATCTGGTCAGCTGAGATTAGCCTAACAGTGGAGGGGGGGGGGAAGAAAGAGCCCTGGGGGTTTTGGGTGTACCCTCAGGTAGGGAGAAGGGGAGTGCTGGGAGGCTTCTGGGTATGCTGTGAGGGACTCTGTATGCTTTGGGATCTTTTTTTGTCACTACGCTTATAGCTTCTATAAAACACTTTACTGCTTTTCCATTTAACCTTTCCATCACTTCTGCAATCCATTTGTGCGAGTCTCACTTTTCTGCCCCGGTGGGAGGCAAGGGAGGATCTGCCTCAAACTGGGACAACAGCCATGGGGAAAAACACTTGAAGTAGTAACTTAGTTCACTATAAACAAAGAATCTTTTATTTGGGAATCAAACAGTTTTGTCTGGACACATGCTTAGAGACAGAATCCATTAAGCCATCCTCCTTTTAGGTATTTATATAGTAAGGACTGCATGAGAGAGGTTTCATCAACTATTTTCAAAAAGCTAATGTAAACTCAGAGCACATAAAAATTACACTGAAACTGTTGAAACTTGTGAATTGATAGGCTTAGAGTGAAGTTATGACAAAATAAAGGCTCCTAAAATAATTTAATGATGTACGTAGGAGCCTCTAATATAACAAAATTATTTCTTCTCCATAAACCTCTGCCTTTTCCAGCCCAGGAGACATGTGGCACTCAGAAAGAAGCCTTCTTTTATCCAATAATGCCATCACTGAAATATGCCACTACTTATGAAGTATTAGGCCTCAGTTCAGGTAAGTCTTCTTGATATTTTTTCCTGTATCACTGTATGTGGCAGTATGTTCAAGACAAAAGCCAGGCAAACATACCTCTAAAGAACAATTTCTCTCTCTCTCTGTATATATATATATATAGAGAGAGAGATAAAGCAGAACATACCTTTCAGTTGCTCTAATCCATCTAAGCTCTTACCACAATATCCTTGGATATTACATTATAAACACTGGTCCCACACCTGTTTTCACCTCAGTAACACAGGGAAGAAGAATTCTTCCTGTACAGGACATCTCATGGACAGCAGCATAGAGTGCACCCTCAGCAAGTTTGCTGATAACACCAAGCTGTGTGGTGCAGCAGACACGCTGGAGGGAAGGGAGGCCATCCAGAGGGACCTTGACAGGCTGGAGAGGTGGGCACAAGCCAACCTCATGAGGTTCAACAAGACCAAGTGCAGGGTCCTGCATCTGGGTCGAGGCAATCCCAGGCACAAATACAGGCTGGGCAGTGACTGGCTAGAAAGCAGCCCTGAGGAGAGAGACTTGGGGGTGCTGGTGGACGAGAAGCTCAACATGAGCTCTCAATGTGCACTTGCAGCCTGGAAAGCCAATCAGATCCTGGGCTGCATCAGGAGAAGTGTGGCCAGCAGGTCAAGGGAGGTGATTCTCCCCTTCTACTCAGCTCCGGTGAGACCCCACCTGGAGTACTGTGTCCAGTTCTGGAGCCCCTATTACAAGAGGGATGTGGAGGTGCTGGAACGTGTCCAGAGAAGGGCCACAAGGATGATCAGAGGGCTGGAGCACCTCTCCTATGAAGACAGACTGAAAGAGTTGGGGCTGTTCGGTCTGGAGAAGGCTCTGTGGTGACCTAATTGTGGCCTTCCAGTATCTGAAGGGGGCCTACAAGAAGGCTGGGGAAGGACTTCTCAGGATCTCAGGTAGTGATAGGACCAGGGGGAATGGAATGAAGCTGGAGGTGGGGAGGAAGTTCTTCACCATGAGAGTGGTGAAACCCTGGAATGAGTTGTCCAGGGAAGTGGTTGAGGCCCTCTCCCTGGAGGTGTATAAGACCAGGCTGGATGAGGCTCTGGCCAGCCTGATCTAGTGTGAGGTGTCCCTGCCCATGGCAGGGGGGTTGGAACTAGACGATCCTCCTGGTCCCTTCCAGCCCTGACTGATGCTATGATACTATGATCTCCAGCACTGACAAAGCAGAGCTCTCATAAGCAAAAGCATAAAGCTCAGTTTAATGGAAAGACATTTTCTTTCACTTCTGTCTGCTTTAAGTATTGCTGAATTTACTTAGGTAATGCATTTAAACTGACTCCTCAATGAAGACATATACCACTATACTTGAACTAAAGGGGAAAAAAAAAAAGGCAACTCTTTAAAAGCCCTTATCCTGCAAAGCAGGTGAGATAGTGAGAATTAATGATTTAGGACACCAGCTCTAATTTGAGCTGGAAATAAAAGTTCCGAGCTTGTACATTCATATGATTGTTTCACCACATCTACCCTGAGGGTATCTGGCAGCTCCCCGCTGTTATTACCTTATATCTGGTCTTCCCAAAGTGGCTGTGAGAATACACAACTCCCTCATTCTAAATTCAATTAGATCATTATAACATTCAATGGCAGTTGTTCCAATGTAAAGGCATTAGCTTGTATCATATCTTCTTCAAGATTTTTTTTTGTCTAAGTAACACAGTATTTGCCTCAGAAGCAACAGCAGTGCAGTATCTTTTAACAAAATCTTAACATGCAGTTATGTGAATCTCAATTCTGTACACATAACTTTTGTTAGCATATCAATGCAATTTACCCAAATGTGCTGAATTACCTTTTAACCTTTTACTTCACTTTATTAAGCTGATAATTTGAACTCAGTACTGCATTATTTTGACATGCACCTAAAAGAGAAGTTGATTTTATTCTTATATATTAATGTAGTGAAAATATGCTCCAGGAGGAAGCTTCTTCATTACACTTCAGTGCTTTATTTCTAGCTGTAATTGATGTCAGTTATGACTAGGAGGCTATTATCAGGCTAATACTATCTTTTCCTCCATAATATACTGTTGTCAGCATACTGATATAAATCTCTTTTTGGAAATAGAAGCATCAATATTATTTATTGCTGTATTTTCATTAACTAGCAATTTACAGACAACATGGGGCTGTGACTTACTCTTGTCCTTCAAGGAGCCAAACCTTTGAACTTCAGAACTACAGCTGTCCTGTCACATACCCTTTGGTCTTCCTTAACTATGTCCAAAACCCAAATTTTCACACTTGATTTTCAGATCTCTTACTGTATCTCCACCTGTCAGCTCATGACCATGTTCCTTCACTTTGTGGTTAGTGTTTCTCATTTCCCTACTAGGTAATGTTTCCTGAAATAGATAATACATTTGATATATTCAGAATCAGTCTTGATATATTTAGAATATAGTCTTCAAACTTTACTCGAAATCAATAACTAACCTGCATACTTTGCCCTGTAAAATGTTTAAGAACCCTACTGACTCCATATTTAGCAGGTATTGATTTATATAATGCATATCCTTTCACATATATCCTTATTCATCTATTTCATATCTGATAGTAGAATTTTCTTGACTTCCTTACTACTCCAAATGGCTCAACTCTATAAACCACAAACTCAAACTTTCTGTTTTTTTTTTTTTTAATATTCCTTTATATAATTTTGTTCTTTTTGTATTACTCCAAAGAAGGCTAGCCAGTGTTTCTACCTAAATACATACAGATGACTCTCAGAATCTCACTGTGAGATTCTTACCAACTCAGAAAAAGGATGGATGATAAGCCAAGCAAAGTTAATAGTGCTAAAATGTTAGTGAAACATTGACTTACAGAAACCTTTTAAACCAATTTTAGGGAAAAGAGTTCAGGAGCATGCTTACTCTGCAAAAGTGACCAAAGCATAGGAAAACAAAATCATGGTATTCATGCCACATCACCATCAGTATTGGATGGGGTGCTTGGTGCCATGGTTTAGTTGATTGGATAGTGTTGGATGATAGGTTGGACTCGATCTCAAAGGTCTCTTCCAACCTGGTCTACTCTATTCTATTACAATCTGCACTGTGGATTAAAAAGAACTCTCAAAATCACAGTAGCTGAAATTTGCATCCCCACAATTCACCTGCTACTGATAGCCACATCTGAAGCTAAAATGTGCATGCCTAATTCAAGTTAGGATCACATTTTCACTGTGATACCGATATACCACAGAAATAAGATTTCTACATGACCCAACTGCATTTCAAAATAATTTCTTACACTCAAAAGATTCTACGATACCTGCTGATCTTCCACAAATAAATAAACAAAAAGTACAGGGGTTGAACACTTAAATTATAGCTCTGATAATTTTATATAGCTGGAATACTAAAAATCATTTGCACAGTGTCAAATTCTATTTTCTATATGTAATGATCGAGTCCATATATCAGCCACTGCAAGGAAATAATACAATTAGATACTATATAAAGATACAGGCCTCTACATTACAATCACTTGAGCAACAAGCAGATCACAAAATGCCTAATGCTAAGAATAAAGGATCAACTGCAAGAGACTTGACATCTACTTCTGTTGGAGGAAAGGTATTTAAGACATAAAACCCACACAACAAAGCAACAAAATCACATGATCATCCAAACAACACCAAAGCATGACTGTAACTACAGAAAGGATAGAACAGAACAGAACAGAATAGAACAAACCAGGTTGGAAGACTTTTGAGATCATCAACTCCAACCCATCACCCAACACCATCCAATCAACTAAACCATAGCACCAAGCACCCCATCCAGTCTCTTCCTAAACACTTCCAGGGATGGTGACTCCACCACCTCCCTGGGCAGCACATTCCAATGGCCAATAACTCTCTCTGTGAAGAACTTTCACCTCACCTCCAGCCTAAACTTCCCCTGGCACAGCTTGTGACTGTCCTCTTGTTCTGGCTACAACCTCCCTTCAGGTAGTTGTAGAGAGCAATAAGGTCTCCTCTGAGCCTCCTCTTTTCCAGGCTAAACAATCCCAGCTCCCTCAGCCTCTCCTCATAGGGCTTGTGCTCGAGGCCTCTCCCCAGCCTCCTTGTCCTTCTCTGGACATGTTCAAGAGTCTCAATGTCCTTCTTAAACTGAGGGGTTGGAATCCACCTGTGCACCAGGACGCCATTATGGAAAGCATCAAGGGGCATAACTACAATTCTTCTGATTCTCACAATAGAAAACTTTGTTCCTCTGCACAAGTTCAGCATAATTTTGCAAATACCTCCTCAGGTGTGCATTGCCAAAGTTAATTAATAATATTTTTTTTTCTTAAAGTATAAATAATACACCATTCTTGTATTCTAGAAGCTAAAACCTGAGCATATGCATTTTAGATCCACACCTACAGCTTCGGTTTTCCACCTCTGTTTCAAAGCAATAGTTTTGCACATACCTAAAGAGGACACCTACAATGAATAAATAAAATACAAAAGTATGTTTTATTACACTGCAAATGGAAAGCACCAGTAATATGATCCTAGCCATGTTTATTTTGTTACTGAAGTCTACAAACACACCTATTCTACACCTATTCTATTCAATCTCAAAATGACTCATATTCTCATAAATACTAATGCTAAAGGCCTGAAACACACTGAAATTACTACTCAAACTTTCATGACTTTTGAAATATTAAACCATGGTCGTCAAAACTACATTTTTAGAGGTAATACATAAATTTCACTCTGTGATGTCCCTTTCCAGACAGGGACAATCCAGACCTGCACTTCAATGAAAAAATTGGACTGTGAGACCAAGTTTCTTCCAAATAAAAGGCTGAGAATGAAAACCTTGTGAACTCTAGTTTGGAAAAGGCAGCCTTGTTTCTACAACAAACATGCAGTTCAAACTACTCGTTGAGAGCAAGGTCATACACAGTTAATGCACCCCTTTCCTTTCAAAAGGGAAAGATTACTTGAAATATTCTATTACTCATTTTCTTCTGTATTTATACACATACTCTTGTAACTGTCATTGAATCACAACTAAGCTCTGTAGCAGTGGGTCAGGATAAGCAAACCTGATTTTCCTTACTATTATGGGATTAACAGTCTTTGGCTCTTCTGTTCTAAAAAAAAAAAGAAAAGGTGGAATGGTGGAAGGAGGCTTAGAAGAGGTATCTCTGCATTTAATTTAATAAAATAACACTGCCAGTTAAAGCCAACACTCAAAAAATGCTTAAGTTAAAATATGGAGCAGGTAACAAGCTAACATTTGATGCAAGTTAATTACAGATTGCCAATTACATTGATTTTGACAATGTTGGAACTCCTAGAATAAACCAATTCATTCCTCTTTGAGGACATTCACATAAGGCAAAAAAAAGATTTGCCGGAAGTATAAGAAATGCATCTTTTTTAATTCTGAAAATAAGCAACAAATTTTCTAAACCTACCACTAGACAAGAAATATGTATGACAGTTATTTGCTAACAATTTGGGCTCTCTTTATCCCCTTCAGTTGGAATGAATCGTTATTGAGGTACGTAGCCTACAAGTTTAACAGCACAGAATACAACAGACAAAAAGGGGAAGCTTTCAAGTACCAATACGAAATTTCAAAGCAAACTGCCTCTTCCAAATTCCTACATTACATTGTGCAAAAACCCCCAGTCACAGAAGCAGGATCACAGATTATCAAATTAAAAGGACAAATGACAACAATCTCACACAAAGGAGAACATCATAATGAGTTAATTCCTTTTACGGGGTTGGGGTTTTTTTTGCCAACCTTAAAATATCAAATGTAACTCTTATTCAATTCAAAGTCCTGGGTTCTCCCCTTCCCCCCCCTTTTTTTTTTATAATCCTTGATCTGCTGCATTTAATTGCCTTGGCAATGTCAGAACACTGCCTGATCTTAATAGGTCAGCATTGATCGTTCTAAACCAATTGGTTCCTTCATTACAGAGAAAATGAACTAAAGAGAAAAGGCAGGTGTGCTGTCACACAGCCAGCTGGACTTCAGCTTCTCTTGCCATTCTTCTCCCTCATTAACTAGCAGCCAATCGATCAGGAACCTGCTCAGGACCCACAAAAACTATTCATCACTTCTGACACAATAGTTTGAACAGGTCACTGAAGTAAAGAGGTATCTATCTTTAGTTCCTTTAGAGCTCATAGTTTTTAAACTGATGCCCAAGAGAAAGAAAAACATTACACCTCCCATATAGTTCTAGTCTAAATGTCTAATACAAAATAAAATCTGTTATTTGCCCAACACAGGAATGTATAGTGTACCTAATTTCAAACATCCTTTACTGTGAAAAACTTTGATGGATAGAGAGAATGACCATAGCTGGTAGGAAGAGTGCAGATAGCCCCATTCCCCACTTCCAGGTGATTCTCTACTACACTTCCATGGTCTTCAGTTGGGCAATTCAAAATGCCTACAGGTTTCACAAGCATTTGAGCACTGCTTATCATTTCATACCACTTTTTCCTAGCAGTCTCTTTCCTATCGAGCTCCACACATCATTTGTCCATACAACTAGCAGAACTAGTACCAAAAATTATTACCTGTTCAAAATACTCCTAAAAATTATTTTTGTTGAAAAGCTATCTACACTGATTACTTCTTACTCTAGTCATGTTGTTTCTTCCTTCTCCAACTGTAAAACCTGCATAAAAACTCTGCAATTTGTTCACTATGACGGGTTTGAAATGTCACATCACTATCGGTTCAAAAGACTGCCACCAAGCTGATTCAGAAGAAGAAATAAAAGAAACACTGTAATAAAAACGTAACAGGAAATAAATCAGGGAAAAAAAAACACCACAAACTAAACACCTCTAGAAGATAAATAAATGAAGCATAAAGTAACAGGAACAATGTGAAGAGGCAGCACAAAATAAACAAATTGGATGAAGAAATAAAAGGAGAGTGGCATTTCTGCGATTAGGAAAAAGGAATTTCCAATTAAAGGTATTACATTACAAACCCTGCACTACTTCTACCAAAAGAATCAGAAAAGAGAAACCGGAAATTACTCTGTAACTTTATGGTACACTAAATGGAGTAAAAATTTAGAAGGCAGCAGAACATAGAGGCATAAGAGCCAGTTTTCTCTCCCAGTTACATCTACTGTCCCACAAATTAGAAAAAAGTTTTAGATTATCATTTTGAACAAATCCATGGAAATTATTTGACTGAATCCATAGAACATGGAAAGGAAATTCAGGTGTTTCATGCATAGTCTTTGTAATAGAAACATGATGACACCAGTAAAACTTATTTCACTTGGGAAAAATTTTATCCATTATGACTTAATTCATCCCAGACTACTAAACAGTTGTTAATTATACAGCAAAATGGAATTACCAAGGACAAATAAATTAACTCATCATTTTGCTGTTTCCTGCCCTATGATAACACACAGACTCAGCTGACTTTCTTCTGTTGTATTTCTTTTCCCCCCTCCCCCCTAACTCCCCGCTTTCTTAAATCTTTGAAGCAAACATCCTGTGTATCATTCAAAGGCCATGACTTCTGAGGAGGTGATATTCAGGAACACAGCCTCCTGTGAAGCAAATAAACTTATCAATTCAATACACTATATAAATAGGTATTCTCATGACTTAAGTTAGCAATCCAGATTCTACTTCACCTCCAGAGTGTGATTTGAGTTCCCCAAGTCTGGCTGGGTTATGCTTTATCACTGAATCATGTGCACACATTCATGAGTAGGTATCTAACTTGGACAGCAATCGCAGAGTTACAACTGCTGTGACTATTTGGCAACACATCACAAAGATGCTGAAAAAGCAGCGTAAGCAAGTTGAACAACCATTTCAAAGGCTGTACGATGCAGGAATTTAACTGATCTTTCCCAAACACAGTGAGAAAATATCTTCTAATGGTAAAAATAAATTCCAGTAGATTTGTGACAATACTACTGAAAAAAAACAACCAGAATAAACTGACATACTACTGCAGAAAACAAAATTACAGGACCATTCTTCCTTTGGTATTTTAAAAAACAGTCAAATCAAAGGCTCCCAAATTCTTTGGACAGGACTACAGTGGCAATTCTCAAGTTCCTTCAACTTTTGGATACTCTACCAAATTGATAAAAATATCCTGAGTATCAAAACAAAATAAGCCTGCCTTTTTTTTTTTTTTTTTACTGATGTGTCACAGATTTAATTGGTTTTGACATATGTTAACTTCAAATTAAATTTCTCCCAAAAAACCCACCCTCCAAAACAAACCACATCAGGGGTATTTATAAAGTGTCTCACTGTCTCTCACCCTTTTCTGAAGGGAGATCCTATGATGTCTGATAACATTTACGCCTTTTTCCAGTGACGGCACCAAGAGAATCATTGTCCTGTATTTGCTGGATACCAGTACAGGCTTAATTTCTTTAATGAACACAGTACCATGCATTATAAAAGAAGTGTGCTTTACCACACATGTTTCCCTTACAAGTCATGATGCACGCTGACAACCAGAATGCAGAATAAACATCAAATTTCAAGAGACAATACTATACTGACCCTACAGCCAACCTCTCTGGGCAGCCTCTTTAAGCCCTAGGTCACGCTCAAAGTAAAGATTTTCCTTATATTTATGTGGTACTTCTGTTTTTCATTTTGAGCCAGTTGCCCCTTTGTCCTGTCACTGGACATCTCTGAAAAGAATCTGGACTCATCCTCTTGAAAACTACTCCTTAAATATTTATAAGCACTAATAAGATTCTCTCTCAGTCTTCTCTTGTCCAGAACAAACAGCTACAGGTCTCAGCCTTAAAGCCTTACCGTCCAAAGCATTATGCATATTCATGGAACATGAGAAAGATCTCATAAAAATCCCACTTCTTACACCTTTCTATTTTCCATTTCCATGTAACTATGACTACAACAGGTACCGCTCCACTTCCATATCCACTTTACAATATTTTCATTTAGACCATATTCCCCTTGCTTGCATACTGTTAGTGTCAAAAGCTTTCCTGAAGACAAAATGTAACATGCACTGGTTTTATTTCTTGTCCATGCCTTGTTTTTCTGCCTCAGAAGGAAACTAAATTGACTGGTTTTGACAAATCCAGTTTAGCTGACAGTAATTCCTTTATCTTCCAGTGTCTACAAACAATTTGGTTCAATTACATGCTTCAGTATTTTTCTGGAAACCGAAGATGTGCTAAATGACACAACCCTTCAGCTCCCTCTTTTTACTTCTTTTCAAGGCAGTAAAAGGGCACACTTGGTGTCCATTACCTGTTTTCCATGAATTCATAAAACCAGCAATTTTTCCAAGCTAATAGGTATTAATTAAAACTACTAGTTCAAAAACTGTTTTCTGGAGATCAGCAAGATATACATTTATAAAAATAATTTTAAAATTGAAATTAGGATGTACATCATATGTATCAGCAGAACAACTCTGTATCTGCTTCTACCATTACTTATTGTTAACTGCAACTATTATCACCAAGAAATTGGGTGCTCACACATTGTAAATTTTCAAGGACAATAACTGAAAGTTAAATTCTATCTCATTAGTCATATTTCCCAATTTGCATAAAATTTTATGAATGACAGAACAAATACTTCCCCTTTCCTAACATCATTATTGCTCCTTTCAGCTTCATGGTGTAGTAAATGAGGACTTTTAGAATTAAGTTTTGCATGTCATTAAATATAGTATAAAATTAACCAAACTTCAAAATGGAAGAGCAAAATAATGCCTTCCTAAATACTAATCTCTAATGGGTGCAAATCAAGAACATATACAAAAAGAGGTAAACATAGTGACAATACCTTCTAATCAGCTTTGTTCTCTAAAAAATAATTTGAAACCGTTTTTTAAAAAGCCTTTAGTGAGAATATTCAGCTCTATTGGTAAGAAGTGAACATAAGCCACAGATTCCAATAGCACTCTTAACAAATGCAATGGTATCCTTAACAATGCACCAAGGGCCATTCAGAGAGTTACATGGGAAGGCAAAGTAGGAAGAAAAACTTTAAGTGAGATACTGTCATATGCCAGCCTTCTTAGAGAAGCAACATAGATACCTTTCTTCTCTGTAACTGAAAGGTAAGGGTCTCCCTGCTATTTATGCGATGAAAAATACAACAACAAATCCCACGTTTCTGATTTCTTGAGAAGATTCCACTTGAGAAAAAAAAAAAAAAAAGTGCTCAACCCACACCACAACCAAACTTGTACACCTTTGATAAGCAAGCCCATGATACTTTCTTATTTAATGGGTGAAGTCACTAAAACTGTGATATCTGATCTCCTGGTATTTGGAGTGTCCATAAGGAGTCATTGTGCCCCTGTACTCTGCACTGGTTAGGCCACACCTTGAGTACTGTGTCCAGTTCTGGGCCCCTCAGTTTAAGAAGGACATCAAGACTCTTGAACACGTCCAGAGAAGGGCAATGAGGCTGGGGAGAGGCCTCAAGCACAAGCCCTATGAGGAGAGGCTGAGGGAGCTGGGACTGTTCAGCCTGAGAAGAGTAGGCTCAGGGGAGACCTTATTGCTGTCTACAACTACCTGAAGGGTGGTTGTAGCCAGGAGGAGGTTGGTCTCTTCTCCCAGGCAACCAGCACCAGAACAAGAGGACACAGTCTTAAGCTGCACCAGGGGAAGGCTAGGCTGGAGGTGAGGAGAAAGTTCTTGACAGAGAGAGTTGTTAGCCATTGGAATGTGCTGCCCAGGGAGGTGGTGGAGTCATCATCCCTGGAGGTGTTCAAGAGGGGACTGGACGTGGCACTTGGTGCCATGGTTTAGTCATGAGGTCTGTGGTGACACGTTGGACTTAATGATCTTTGAGGTCTCTTCTAACCTCGGTGATTCTGTGATTATTCATATTTTGCCATAAAAGCCCCTTTGTCTAAGCACTATAGAAAACTCTCTTTCAAAGTCTGTCTCCTCAAACAAAAAAGGAGGTTAAAGTAAAATAAATTAAAAAATTAAGAGGGAAATTATTTGAAAAGAAAAAATTTCCAAATGTAAATTGGCTAGTGGAAGACATCACAGCCCGAGGGAAGGCAACTAGCTCTGTCTTGTTCTCCTACTGCAGATAAAAAATAGTAACATTGAAATAAGTGATGTGAAGTTTGTTTTTATTTAATTGAACTGTTCTATAACACAGTGAAATTTGTACTATTGTTTCAAAAATTTAGGGACCCAAGGTTAAGCAAGTAAAAACAAATTCACCTGTGTCAATTACAGCTCTCATGCTTTCTGCTCTAAGTAAGTGGTTGCCTGTTTTAATTCATTATTTATTTTTTTTTTACTTCAGTAAACCCAGCTTCTGATGCTGGTAACAGATTAGTGCATGGTACTGTGTTAATTAAAGAAATTACGCCAGTACAGACACCCAGCAACAGATTAAAATGGCATTCTGAGATCATTTAGATGCAGTAATCTTTGGGTAAAAGAAAAAAAACCCAGAAACATGTGGGACAAATTCCTATCCTTGTATCCCTGAAAATTTGTACTCTGATTAGAGAGATACTTAGAGTCTCACTAGGCTAGATGAATTTACTGCCTCTCAATCAGAAGTTACAGCTCTTCACATGAAACCATTTTCCTTTGTGTTAGAAGGCATGCAGTACACATCACTGCATCTCCGTAGAGACACCAATGCTCTACCAAGAAGCAGTAAATACAAAAATGTTCAGAGATTTACAACAGGAGATAGCTAGATGAGATTGAAATGACAATGTACGTAGTTTTATATATGTCTGTAAAATGAAAACCAACAGCAGTTTGCTCTTTAAATATACATTTCACGATAAAAATAGCCTCACAAACAGCAAAAGGCAAGAAAAAATCCAACAATACACCTCGAAATATACCCCAAACTGAGTGTTTTAGTAAGTTTTATTTTCAAGATTATTACATCACCCTTTGATAACCATGATCTGGTAACAAAATGATGAGCAGTATTACACAAGTGAAATGAATTGCCAGCTCTTCTTTTTTGAAACTCCATTATTTTACATTCATTCTATTTTTCTCCATGTAATGAACAAACACTACTACTGATGGATAAAGTAATGTCCCTGCTGAAAGAACGACACACATTTTAAACAAAAGAAAGTAAAAAGATTAAGAATCCATAGCACTCAACTCTCAGTAGCTCCTTTGACCTCTCTTCCACCAAGCAGATTAGCCATACTACAAACTTAAACACTACTAACCTACTACTATGTGCAGTGTATATATCCAAACTTAACACAGTTTGTTCATCTCAAGTATCCCATCACATAAATGCTACTGTAACACTTGCATATACTTGTGTTTTGCTGACATTGAATCCCAAATAGAAGTCCCAAACCCAGTTTTGTACTGCAAGGTCTCAGCACTGCATTTGGGAATCATGGAATTGTGACCTAGTGAAACTACAACGTGGGAAGAGCAGTACTTGTACGCAAATTTAATTCTAGTCCTTGAAAGCTGTTCAGCCCACATCCAAGGTAGCTTTCCTGCAAGTCTGATCAACCATGTCCCACCCATGTTTATTATACTGGAGTAAGCACAACACTGGTACATGTAATATAAACAAAGCAAAACAGAAGAAGAAAAGTGACTGCACAACAGGAAAAGGTATTGCTCTCTACCTGATCATCACTAGTGGTAAGGGACAGAGGGCAGAGGCTTCCACGCAAGGCCTGCAGGAAGCAGGTTCAATCTGCAAAGGGGCTGAGATGGTGCTAATAACCCACCGCGCCTCTTAGCAGTTCTCAAAAACACATCTTGGAGATGTCTTCATTGAACTTTTCAGCAAAAGGGGATTAAAAACCAGGAACTAAAGAATCCTTTATTATGTTTAGATTACTGCCTCTCCCATTGGTAGCTGCACTGTTAATTGTAAGACATGGTAAAGATGAATTTGAACTCCAAAGGGAAAAACTGCTCGCTCTCCCTTTCTCTGTACTAGTATACTCAACTTCACTGAAAGAAATAGAGTCTGCACATCATTAAATGTAACATCTTTTCTTTGCCAACAGGCTTTTCAAACCAAAAGCCTACAGTAACAGTTTTCTGGTTTCAAGGTTTCATCTTCCTTTATTTCAGACAGACTGTTAATAGAGTTTAGTACTAGAATTTCAAAGACTAAAAATAGCCATATTCCATTGAGCAATTTATAGGCCCAATTTTTCATGTCATTATAGAGAACACTGAAACAGAAGTCAAGATACTTTCTTTTCCAGAAAATCTTTTCACTATGAATTCAACCAAGCATGCACCCACTTATTATTCTGCCGAGCCCATTTGCTCTTTTTTAATACATATACATTTTTCTAGCAGTAGCTTATTTCCTCGTGAAAGATGAGCTCTCGCCTTTGATCACAGTTTATCAGTTGACAATCCAGCTAATAGACTGAAAATGCAAAAGACTGTCTAGACTTAGAGACATTCAAGGCACATGGGACATTAGAGAAGGGTCCCAATCAACACAGCTTCAATGACCCTAACTTCTTTGCCGACTTTATGTAAGAAAGAAATAAGAAAAGAGAGAAAGTCACAAAAATGAGATAAAATTACAAAAATTATAACATGTACAAAAAATTATTACATAACCCCCCCATATAAATACAGTGAAAGGATAGCTATAATTTCTTCTACTTCATTGAGATGTTTGGTTTTTAGATAAACAAGAGGGCAATTCAATAAACACTTTCAATTTTCAAAAACAACCCCATAGTTTCCAAACTCATTCAATGCCACATTATCATTCCAACTTTCAATGTATTTTATCTCCAAGAGATAAGAAACCAAAGCAATCAACTCAAATGCCTCACTTTCCTTATCACACTGTCCTCGGATGGGGGTCAGTTTTGGTGATGATATAAAAGACAATGCTATAACAGCCTCAGACACTACTGACTTAGCAGGAGTGGTGATGATTCAAATATATTGGCTTCTCAGAGAAAAAAGAATATTAAAATCCAAGATGCAAAGAACTACCAAACTCAGAGAAGATAACTATGAAGCTTGCACACTAAGTGCAAACGTCTAGCTTTGCAAATATATTTACGTCACTCTTACTTTTAAGATGAAATTTGTATCTTACGGCAAGAGGCGGAAAGTCTACTTTCAAATAAATTCTCTATTCACCACATTATTCCTGAACCAGGAATATCACATGGGAAGAGTACTTTTCATAGAATACATTTGATTCTGCAAGTATTGGTGACAATTAAAAACCTAAAAAGCAAATTCATTAAATGGATCTTTCAGCAAAAGGCAGTATTTTGTTAAATATACTTTTTCCAAAGGAAAAGATACAGCAATAATCTGCAATAAAAAAAACCCACACCCCCCAGTTAATGACACCACATCTCATTTTACACATAGTTAAATTTCTGCTCTCTTAATGTTGGCTGTACAATAACTGAAACTCCCAGCATTCGAAGTGTAAAGCTTAAAAGTGTGTTAAAACCTCCACAATTATTTATATTTCTAACAAACCATTCCAATGAAAAATATTACAACAAAAATGTACAGCAGAAGTTTTCCATTTAGAAGGAATTTAGGAAAATTAATTTTCTGAAAGGGAATGGAATATCCTTTGTTTACTATCACATTGTCCTGACCAGTACAATAACACTTAAGAACAAACCTTTTGTATAGCCATGTCAATATACATAAAATAAAACCAAATCCTATACCTTTGACCAAGATGTCTATACTAGGGAAGAAATGCAGAATGGGTATTACTGCACCAGCAAATTATTGTTAGGAAATTATTATAATGTATATCAGGGAAAAAACAAACACCTTCCTTTACAAAGGTTTGATGGTGGTATATTTATACTGTAACTGTTAAAGACTCAAACAAGCCACTAAAATTTACTTGTAGGATTAAGCAAAAGTAATCAAAAGCTACTTCATTTCTACATTACAGAATCTAGTGATTTAAAATATTTAACTACTCCCTTACACTTAGGTTGATTCACTCTGCAGTCCTTCTGGGCCATTCCCCCAAGTCTGCACAGCCTGAGCAGTACCTTTCACAGTCTCCATAAAGTTTACTTTACTACATCAATTCCAGAAACTACTCTGTGATACAGTATATAAAAATCCATGCCAAAACCAGAAATGCTGCTTGTGAGATAAACTACAATAAATTGGTACTGCTGAATTTCACCAGGAGAAAGGTGAAACACCACACACACACCCCACACCCCCAAAAAAAGGTGTAGAAATTTGCCTTGATTCCTGAAAGCAAATATTTTGTTTTCTTTCACTGTTAGATTTTATAGTAATGTCACTTAATTCAAATTCTGATAATTTTCCAGAGGACATGGACTTACTTTTCCTCTTCTGTTGCACAAAAATGTTAGCAATAGTGGAACCTTCCATTTCTGATAAATCCTGCATATTTGCCTGTCACTCACATTGAGTTTTAAATAATGAAGACTACAGGTACTAGCGATGTTATGCCATTTTATTCGCTGTTTCATCTAGCTCAACAGATGCACAGTGAGCTCTTCCAATATGCCATGTTGATGAAAGCCATGACAAATTATCAGTTGGCATCTTTATTGTGCAAGTCGCCTACTGGCCCAGTCTAAAGCTGTGAAAAAGTAACTTCTGCTTTCCTTAATACCACCTTAGCCTACAAATTAAATACCTGCATTACACAAAACTACTGGAAGTTCTGCACTTTTACCTGAAAGATTACTGTGTGTTTGATGGCCACATGTCAGAATATTCAAGTAAAACTCCACCTTCCAGGGGCTGCACACTCCACATCCCCGCTCCTGCCCCACCAAGTTACACATTCACCTCCTTCCATGGAACCTCAAGTGCTTCCACTTCTTCTCAATGCTTCTCTTAAGACATGTGACCCATGTGCTTAAACTATTTGTTTTTATGCTAAAACAAGTAATTCAGTTCTCCAAAGGGGAGGGCTTTGAGTTAGTCCTCATCTTTTCCCCTGCATTTACTGATGTTGACTCCTCTCCAGGAACAGTAGGAGACTGTGTGTCCATGCACAAATGTAAAACTTAGGATCTCAGATGTATAAACTAGACAGTAGAAATGTTCTAGTCCATCACCTGAAATACAAATATCCAAACTTCATATTTAATATACTGCTATTTTAACTCATATCTGCCCATTTTGTTACTACAGCTATGAATAACTAAGAATCAAAATGAAACAGTGAATAATAAGAAACGGTAGGACCAATTGGATTTAGAAGTACACCACCTGAAAACAAAAATTAAGTCAGTACAGTTGAAAGGTAAAATATTTTAAGACAAGTGAAAATGAAATACAGTAAATTTGTTCACACTACCAATACAGGAAATTATTTCTGGAAACCTTAATAAAATACCCTTTTATGTAATATCAATTGAAACAGACAAAACTAAGTGCTGTTCACACATTGATTCATATTCTGATCTGTAAGTGAAAACAAGAAAAAAACCAAAATTAACAACAATGGATTATGCTGCACAGCTAAATACAGCATGTATTTTCCTTAACATCCTGATACATCATTTGCAACCCACCACTCACAGACAAGATACTGCCTGGCTAGATGGGTTGGTGAGCAGAGGCAAGTACAAAAGTATAAAAGCCTGTGAAAGTCACCTCTTATTCCTTGCAGTTTTGCCAAAAAGAGCAAAGAAAGGGAGGATAAAAAGGGATCACTACAGTAAAGCATCTACAGGCGCTTCAGGCTAGAGTTTAACAGTGTTTTGATTGGACAGGTTTGTTCCTAACCACAAAATTTTGAGAAAAATACATTTCCAAGGTTTTTCCACCCATCCCTTAATCTCTGCTATCCATCAAAATACATAAACACTTTCTGGGAAAATGACTAACCCTTCTCAAAGTAGTTAAAGAAAAGCCCCGCACAGGATTGGATAGAAATACAGACTATTATTGGAAGTTTAAATGGAAGTGTTATTAATAACTACAAACTACAGTGTAAAGCACATAAAACACAAAGAAACCCATAGGCCACAGTTCTCCAAAGCCTCCTTAAGGCCAAAGCTTTTCCTAACCTCCACCAAACCAAGGCAAAATCCCAGGCCCAAATGTCCCCCCAATTACTATGCCTCTCTGCACACCCCCATTACTGACCCCCCCCATTACTGTGACACAGCTAAAACTTGGCTTGCCAGCTCCAGGTCCCTGCCAAGGCTGCCCAAGGCCCCACTCCCTTACAATTGCAAAGATAAGGAAGCAGCAGCAGCATGGAGAGAGAAGGGGGGCGGTGGGGGGAGAGAAAGAAACTGACTCTGCAGCCAGTTTTACAGAGGCAGGCATTATGGGAATGCAATTAAAAAAATTACACTTTCCACTCCACCTCTTGGATCTATCTAGCCTCTGGAGATCTGTACATCTATAGTTTTTAAAGGCACTGGGTCTCAAACCATGACAATTAGTCACAACAATATAAACCATGAGGGAAGGGAGATGAAAGAATAGCAAGTTTCAGGATGAATCATGTAAAAGAGTAAACAGAACTTCCCTTGTTATCAATCACTGAAATCATAAGAATCCAAAATGTTTTCTCTCTTATTTCAGGAGGCTTAAGAACTAAAGGACTAGCACTTCTAGCATACCTAAAAAAACCCAACTCTATTTTGACTGACTTCAAACATAAATGACTTCCATTACATTATGCAGCAAGTGACTCAATTTTTAATTCACAATGCATGTGCAATGTTAACCCTTTTATTTTTGAGTATACATATGAATGCACCTATAATAATGCCAAATTCAAAACGTAATTGTGCTGTTGTCATAAAACAGACTCATGAGACAAATCCAGACTATACAAAGCAAAAGCAGTTGCACTTCACTTAGAAAAAGCACAGGACCATATTGTCGTGGTTTGAGAGACCAATTCCCTCACCACAGGCAAAAATAACAACTCAGACAAATGGATTGCGAAAAAAATGGCGGAAAGTTTAAATGGAAAAACAAAAGAAAACAACAATTAAAGTTTTACAGAGAACTACAGGCACTGTGACAAAAGAGAGAGATCCCAGAACATACCCAAGAACGTCCCAACCCCATCTGGGGGTACACCCAAACCCCCTCCACCCCCCAGGGCTCTTTCTCCCCCCGCAACCCAGCCTTGGGCCTGGGTAGGCCCAAGGGAGGCAACTCAGGCCATTTTACCTAGGCAGCAGCGGGGGATGAAAGAGGAAGTAGGGACCCCGCGTGGATGCTTCATAGAGGAGCAGAGAATATGGGTGAAATACCTGGTTTGCTGGACCCTTTTGTGACCTCCCAGGTGTGGTCTGTGCAGTGGCATTGGGGCCAGCACCCAGCCTAAACCACCACACATATAAAAACCCAAACCAAACCACACCACAACCAGCCAAAAAACAACACACAAACTTGACAGAGTTTCTCCTGAATAATTCACTTAACTCAGGGGGTTCTTTTTTATACCAATCTTAACATGTACACAATGATTTTTTTTATGACTCTTTAAGAAATTTCTAGGAAGCTAGATTCCTCCCTCCTGACCTCTTCCTTTCTCTTCCTCTAATTACCCCTACATAAAGCTGGTTGATATTTAAGTTCAACAGATTTGGAAGGGACCTCAACAGATCATTGGGTCCAACCTCAACAGATCATTGGGTCCAACCTCCCTGCCAAAGCAGTATCACTTAGGGTAGTGCACACAGGAATGCATCCAGGTGAGTTTTAAACATCTCCAAAGAAGGAGACTCCACAACCTCCCTGGGCAGCCTGTTCCAGTGCTCCATGACCCTCACTGTATAGAAGTTTCTCCTCATGTTGAGGTGAAATTTCTATGTTCAAGCTTGAACCCTTTGTTTCTTATCTTGCTGTGCACCACTGAAAAGAGCTTGGCCCCCTTCACCTGACACCTACCCCTTAGATATTTATACATATTGATGAGATCCCCTCTCAGTCTTCTCAAGACTATACAGTCCCAGGGATCTCACTTTCTCTTCAGGTGCCTTTTTTCACCCCCTTCCCCCAGATACCTCCCTTCTTTAATTACTGGGTAAGTCTGAGAAACTGTAAGCCCTCAAACACCAAGGAACAAAAGAGAAAGGCACCAATGCAAACATAAATATGCTTGTCTCTTCTGGCTTATTTCCAGCAATAACTGCAAAGTGCTCTGACACAAACAAGAAGTTCAATATATAAGCTTTTATTTAAAAGCAGAGAGAACAGTACACTAGACAATGCCCCACAATGACACATCTTTCATGTTCATTAAAAACAAAAGAAACACACACGCCCCCCCTAAAAACAATAAACCACAAACAGAAACAAATGCTTCAACTACTAATGGTCAATTCATGTTTACCTGACCAATAAAACTGAAAAAAGTTTAAAGTACAGTTCCTTGATAATAAAATTTAATCTGTAGCTGCTCTTTGCTTCTCAGCTACTTCTATAATATACATAGAGCAGCAAATGCCAAAGCTGGTGTTTTCTCTTGGTGTTCAACTTGGTGTTAAATTTAAGAACAAAGATCACCTTTTAGCTTGGGGAAAGGTATCAAGTTCAAAGATGGAATTAATATAGCAACCTAATCATCTGACAGAGTTAGAATAAAGTAGCTTAATACAATATATGGTGATAGGGATCGATAGGTGCAGTATGGATTCTGTTCAGCTGACCACAGATGAGAGTATTAGAATAGAATAGAATAGAATAGAATAGAATAAACCAGGTTGGAAGAGACCTTCAAGATCAATACATTCATTTTCAGAACGTTACAGAAACGATTCACAGAAAAAGACTTGATTTGAACTTGATGAAGATAAATACTTTTTGAGTCAAGCATTTTAGATTCACAGGTATTTCATTTTCCTTTCATTCATATTATCAACTTGTAACTATTTATTATGTCCTAATCAGATAACTTTCTATTGCTGGTGCAGTGCTTATTTACTTAAGTCATTAGGAGCCAGAAAAGTACCCTGTCACATACCAGTGAGTTGATGTTGTTGTTGCCACTGAGGCCAGACATGCACCAGAGCCAACACAGTGGAAGGAGATGACTACATCCACCTAGGAAGGGGGAAATGAGATCTCCCTCGCTTTTCAATCTTCGTGCATTATCCTAACTAATGAAATGTAACAAAATTATTTATGACTTGGTAAAATCCAAGTAAACATCCTAATCCTAGACACAAGCATAGTTTATCAGATATATAATTTTCTTTTCTTTTTCATAGAATCATAGAATCAATAAGGTTGGAAAAGATCTCAAAGATCATCAAGTCCAACCTGTCACCCAAGACCTCATGACTACTAAACCATGGCTTCAAGTGCCACATCCAATCCCCTCCTGAACATCTCCAGGGACAGTGACTCCACCACCTCCCTGGGCAGCACATTCCAATGGCTAACAACAGGGAAAAGTAGACAATTTCCTTCCAAAGCTGCTAAAATAAGTGTAAGACAAATGACAATAAAAATACATCTAAAACACTGAAACACCTATAAAACATTAAAATATTTTTTAGTAACAAAATAATCCTTTGCAAAAAATTGAGTAGCACTGTTCATTAGCCCTTTCCCCAAGACACAACTGTTCTTATCCATGCTATGTCATTTCATCTCTGATTAAAATATAAAACATCTTTAGGAAATAGTATGACTATATTACACCACAATTTACAGCTTATCTATCCAACTGTGTTAATTGTGTTTCTTACCAAACAGCCTGTATGTCATCTATTAGTATGTATGAAAAATTGCCCTAAAAATAACTTCACAGTTGTTGGAGATGATTGTAAAATTAACAAAGTCCATGGTTCAGTAAGAAAAGCTTTACAACACACACCTGCTTATGGGAAGGCAAGGCAACATTCACTCTTACTTTTATTGCTCGTTGCTTTCTTAAACATATTTCTGTGCGTGACAACTCAGAAAGAAACTCTGAGCACCTCGAAAATGCACCACTGCTGTTGTTCACCTCTACAGGGAACTTCAGTAAAGGGGAATTTGAAAGAACTCTGATTATCACAACCTTGAAGGTAATGAAAAGTGAAATAATAGACCTTAGGCAAACATTCATACCAGTATTTTTTAAATGGTAACAAAATATGTAACAACAATTAAGGTCAGTTTGATGATCTAGTTGAAGAGACTGGAGAAGGACATATGCTTTTATAGGCATTTCATCACCAAGGGAAATGCTTAAACTGGGGACAACAGGGAGCTTCATGGACACACTGTAGATTTATAAACACCAAACTTTCACGTCAGTAAACCACATAACTAGTTTTCATTTTTATTCATGGACACCTGCATAGGAGGCATCCTAAAACTACCCAAACTGTAGACATTAACAGAGGTCATGATATCCCCCCTGTCCCTAAAAACAAACAAACCAACCAACCCAGCTCTATCTTCACTGTCAATAAAGAGGCTAGGGAACATCTTTTTTTCAACTGCTATAGCTACACTCCTGACAACAGAACACTGTACCAGTGGGCACTCACAATGTAAGCTATTAAATTCTAAGTAAGAAAAGCAGCTGACATTGTTACAACTTCCTAGACATTGTTCAATTTCAGTAAGTTCAAACCTTTAAGAACTGCACAATAAAGTAAAGTACTTTTGTACACCTTAGCTAAATTCTACACCAAATGGCACAAATGGTTTTATTGTTTGTTTGCTAGGTTTGGGATTTCGTTTGTCTGGGATCTTTTTTTATTTGTTTGCTTTGGGTTTTTGGGGTTTAGTTGGGTTTGTGTGTCTGTGTGTGTGCTTTTGGATTTTTACACGTGTAATAAAATTAATATGAAAAACAATGTCACCACCATTTTGTTCTGAACTGGTCAAACACAGAATTCCACGAATTTGCCTAAATTTTCTTTCTGGAGAGAGAAAATTTTTGTTATTGCATAGCACACTCTAGTGGCAAAAGGTGTTCGCCAACTGTGCAACACTTTTCTCTGATTAAAGGATATAATTTAAATTACAATATAATTTTCTGTTACTTAACATACATATATGCTTCTTTGTAGAAAAAAACATGGTTATTTGGCAAAACTGCTTGGGTTTGTGGTGGGTTTTTATTACTTTTGTGTTGTGGTTGGTTTCTTTTTCAAATTACAATCTCTTAGATGCAGCTCTCATCATGGCAATGTTTCAATAAAATTTGTGTGAAGACCACTGATTTTTAACTTTACTTAGATTATGTCTTTTTAGTTCATATCTTTGCAGAATACTCCATGAACAAAACAGAAAGCATCTGCATAACTCTTTACATTCTCTAACTTCAAGCATAGCCCAAAAGTATAAAACACTGCTTGAAAACAGCTTCTACAGTCTGTGTTTAACCTTCGTGCTGAAATAGAATTCCTGATGATGCACAAGTTACGAATGTGTATTTGGATACCCACACATGTAAACAAGCTGGTTTTTATACATAATAAATTGCAACTAATGCATATAAACCCCAAAATCATCTATTTCCAGGAACCTGAACAAAATTGATGTGGTCTATCTCATATTTTTTTTATTTTATGTTAAATATTAGTTTTGCACAGGTCAACACAAATTAATCTCTCACCTTGGAACAAAGACATAAGGTTGGTTTCAGCAAGAAGCATGTAGGAATTTACTGGTCTTCTGATCAGCTCACTTCCTACCTCTTATTCTAACAACGTTTTCAATGGGAATGCCTTTCAATGCCTTCCACTCAGCAGTGCAGATTTTCCATTATATTTGTGATTTAAGCAAAAAACCTTCATATTATTTTTCAAATGCAAGATATCTTATCTCCATGGTCACTGAATAAATTCATCTGAAATTCACCTCAGTTTGAAATGGTCAAACCACACATTATTTAATGACTCAGAACATGCTGAGTCCTAAACTATCATTTGATGCTACAACTTCAGCTCAAACATATTTTAACTCTACTTTTTGTTGTTTCCAGAGCCCATTCCTAAGCATTATCACATGCAAGATTACGTGTTCTAAACAAGATATGTATACAATAAATGAAGTATAAAAATTCTTCAATTACTTAAGTATATTTGGGTCCACTTTCTATCTCATACCCTGAACAGGCTCACACAGCTTTCCTTCAGCTAGAGCAAACAGTGTATTGCAACTGCTGACAGCAACAGCCAAGCAGGCTGAATTAAAGCAAACACAAGATCCACAGATACAAAAGGCACTTGCATGTAAAAAGAACTAAAGTATCTAAAAACTGATCTTGCTCCAAGAAAGCAATCCAAAGGGCTTACATCCAAGGCATCACCTAGTCCTGGAGGAATGTACAACTCACTGCAAACGCCTCAGCTGGGTTAGTTTTTTGCATGCCTAAAATGTTCATGTACAAGCTGAAGCACTACTGACTTCCAATACGTCTCTTCAACCTAGAGACTACCTAGAAAAGTCCTGATTAACTATCATCTTTTTAATCTTTTTTTCTTTTTTTAAAAAGCTTTTTACATTAACTAGGAAAGAAGCAACTCCTGTAGAGTACACAGGCTTTTTAAACATCCTTCTCTTGATTTTTTCAGGAGTTCCAAAGTAACACAAGCCGCTCCCAAACTTCCTTACTGAAGCTAAAGGTACGTATTTACTGTTTTGAAAAGCTAACCTGTCAGTAAACAGGTATTTCTGACACATCAGCATCGCAGTTGTACAACTTCTGGAAAACAACAGAGATGCAAAATAAGGCCTGGAGCATATAGTTTCTAACAGGTATCCGGAATGACCTTGAGCACAATATTCTGATTTCTTTTCGCGCTCACTGCTCCTGACAGCTTCGGAAGTACAGCTAAGTTCCTTGAACAAGAGTTGTATTGTAAATGCTCTGATGGTTTAAAAATTGCAGAATTATTGGAATCTGATTAAAACAACAACAACAAAAAAAAACAAACCACAAACACCAAAATCCCAACTTAATTCCACAATAAGATAAAGCACTGATCCTTGTCAATGTGGAAGTTTAAAAGATTAACTGCTCCCCCATAAAGAACTTTTCCTACTATCTAGTCTCTGCTAGAACAGTTTGCACCATTTAGTTTTCTTTTTTAACAGAGTAACAACTACATGCTGAAGGATCCTCCTTCAAAAAATTAAAGTGGCCTTTTTAATGCCATATAAATTCATGTTAACCCTTTTTAAAACTTTACAGAAAATATTTGTTACAAATTGCAAGACTTGCTGAAACATTTTTGATTTTTTAATTAATTTTAAGAGTATGTAGCAATGAAGGGGCAGCTGTTTTCAGAAGTGAGAATCTTGGAGAAGTAATTTATCAGTACTTTATTCTAAAATTCTTATTACACTTGACTGAATATACAAAAATCTAGTTCTCAGACACATGACCTTCTAGGCAGGAAGAACAATTTAAAGAAGTCTTGCATTACAAAAAAGCATGTTTAAAAATATTAGTAGATGTGGCATCTAGCTAGCTAGATATTCAATATTCCCAGTCTGATTTAACTGCAAGCAGCTTTTTGAATTACATGTGTATTACATGTATGAGTATTATGCTAGCATAATAGGAATTAAATAAAAACCCTTTACAAATATAATAGTAGTTTTACATATTCCTCAGAGTAGTCTTTAAATCCTTCTAGGCAGATTTATGTGTGTGTCTTCAGGTACATATAGACACATAAATGTGTTTACATGTGCTTGTAGGTGCTTTATACTGCCTATACTAAAGGCACTATCAACCCTACATTTGCTACACATTGTTTCATTACGAGACAGCATCAGAGAAAACAGAAAGGGAACCAACCACTTACACACCAGAAAATCAGTTTAATTGAACTACTTCATTTTGCATCAGTAAGGTGGCTTCAAATTAGAAGTTGGTACCCTATTGTGGGGTCAAATACATAACACAAACAGTTGTGCTTACCAGGCAAAGTAAGATGTGACTGTGTACATTTCATGTTAAACCTCAGAACTACTATAAGGATGAAATAAATAGTTTCTCACTGGTATACTGGCTTTTGCTATGAAAATACACTGCACATATACAATAGTTCTTACATACTTACTGCTCCAATAGCATCTTGAGCTAACGTGCAGACTGAAAAGCCCAGGCTCTTGCTTCCAAGAGGTGCTCTTGCAGTATTTTGATAGGGATAGAAATTTGAAGTGTTAACATGGTGTCTCAGAACTATGACTAAATGTAGTACTTTGCTGGTATCTTTCCTTACCATCAAACAAATAGTCATTCTGCATATAAACTGTCAGAACAAAAACTACTGGAGGTTTCCTTCTTACATTCCTATCTCAAAACTGATCTGCCTCTGCAATGCAAATTCCAGTGTAACACCAGAGCCTGAAAAGCAGCTGTTTTAAAATCTGGTATCATGATTTTTATCAACAGGCAGGCAATTTAAATGTAACGGTTTTCCTTCTTCAGCCTTTGTACTCCTTTCCATGCGAGAATGCAAATGGCCCCAGTTCAACAGAAACCCGTCCAACAGCAGAGACAGAAACCCCATTTTGGGTCCTTAATGAGGTCTCCAGAGCCCAAGGCAAACCAATAACAAATTGTACTTTTGACACATTGGGAAGTGGGGGCTGTGAGGGAGGAGAGGAAGAAAACCCTGGAGCTTGTCATCTGAAATTAATTGAACTTAGCCTTGCCAGGAAAACACTGGTAATAAACCCTCCCTATCTAAATTAAGGTTTTATACTGCAAAAAAAATTTTAAAAATTTATGGCAGTAATTTTATCTTGGGTTTTTCATGAACAGTTTGCTGTTTTTCTTGCACTCAACAGAAAAATCCCCGAGGAACAATGCAAGGCAGCAATAAGGCAGACTTCTAAAAAGATACCACTTAATTTCTCACTCCTTTCCTTGCACTATTGCTCCTCTTCCACCTTTATTTAACTGAATATTAACTCTATCACTGCAATATTCTACCACAAGGTTTCTGGCTCTGTAAAGGAATCAATTCTCATGCTTCACAGGCCCCCTGAGAGGGTATTACATCTCTGCAGGGTCATCACTCATTCCATCACTCTAAAAGAAGTCCAGAGATGCTGGACAACTTGAGATTAACAAAATGGCTCCAAAGATCAAAAGAGAAAAGATTTTAAAATATTAAATTCTCAGCTTGTGCCAAAGGATAAACTTCCTGTGTAACACTAGCTGACACAGCACTCCTTATTCCCCATGTGCAGCAGAAACAAAGTGAACTTGGATTTGGCAATTACTGAATACATGTTTTGCTTCACACATTTGTGCATCTTATATCCTATTAAAAATCCAGCAACTAATATTCATTGCTTCCACTTAATATACAGCATCCAACCCCTTCACTCAAGCACTGAAAGAAAAACTTGGCAATTTTAGTTTGTTCTGCAAACAAAAGCAGATTAGCCAGTATCTTTTGGCTTTATTTCTCTCATCTGCAGAAGGATGATAACTACAAGCCAAAAGAATTTATAAGATGACCTATATTAAAAAAAAATAAATCGCCCATGCATTCCACAAAATGTAACGAAATTATGGGGACATCCTATATTGTTTCACCCTATGGTAACAAAAAAACTGTATCTACAGAGCTCACACATACATATATTGTGTCACTAAGATGCTTTTGGCATGTCAAAAAAAATTATTACCAAAGCTCCCAAAATTAATCATTTAACAAGCTGAACCTCACACAAAGAGTTTTCACACCCTCTAAAACATTCTGCTCAAGCAAACTAAAGCCATGACTTTAATGAACCTGATATCCTCCATTTTAGGTCCACTAACTCCAAGCTGTTCCCTCATTTTGCACAGCACAAGAAAACCTCTTCCAGATTTCAGTCTTGAGATTACTCTGGCTCCACTGTTCATTTTTAAGATCATCTGAAAATGGAAGTAGATTTACTGTCTACACTATTGGTAATGTTAGACATGTCGCCAGCTTGATTCTAGTCTAGTCCAACTGGCACTCCCTTTCTCAAGTACTGCTTCAGTAAAGGTCCACACAGGCCAGAAGCTGTTCCCCTCACAGGCTATGAGGAGGGTCAGTCCATTCCTGGAAACTGGAAGGAGTCTAATAGGGTGGATGTGGCCAAACAATTCATTACAGGGCTGAAGAACAGACATTGGGACTAGTCAGTTCTTCAATTTCAAGTTGTAGAATACATGAAAAGGTTTCAAAAGTTTATTACAAAAGTTATTAGAAACAAATGTACTTTCTAGGCAGAATAATAAACTCACTAAGCTTTTTTAGCATTCCTAAGCATTCTCTAGGCTTGTCTGACACAGCCATGTTGCTATGTTTTACACACAACACTTGCTCCAACTCCTGTCTTCAGTATACAGCTTACTTCACCCTTTGGCTAATACCCTCAGTTTAAAAGGCTTTCTTTACTTCAGAAGCTTATCCTCCTATTCCACTCTTCTGTCCAAGCTTTCTAAACCTCTTCAATCTCTTCTGAGACTCACAGGCTGCACAGTTGTTAAGATCTTATTTAATCCCCCTGATAAGGCTCACACTGTATTTTTACAGAAAGCCTGAAGAAAGACAGCTGCCTTTATCTAGGATGAAATAACCATTTTGTTATTTCAAGTAAGAGCCATGAAATTGAGCTCAAGAAACAAAATAGTGTAACATTTGTTTCCCTTTAAATACAGCAATTATCAGGATGATTTTCTAATAGCAGCTTCGAGAGTCAGAGCGACACTGACAAGAACTCTATAATCCTGCATTTATGTACTAATCCAATTATATTATCCAGTGATGTACAAAAACCACTTCATGAATAATCTTGACTCCCTGCCACATAGATCTGCCATTTCATTTGTTGAAACAGCTCCGAATTGCACCTAGCATAAATATCATACTGTTCTCACATCAACAAAACATCATTCCTAGTCCTGGTATACTTTCACCCATTCCACCTTAAGTTACCACCGTATATATCTACAACCTATTGACCACAGAATTTGCGTATTTGTCCAAACTTTTAAAGCGTCTTCTAACTCAGAACAGCAATATGCTGCCAGAATAGCAACAACTAAATCTGTGGGGAGATTAAGGCCTATCCAGAGCCAAGTATGAAACTTTCATCTTCATTCTTCTCTCTCTCTTTCCTATAGTATGATACAGGTTTCAGTTTTAGCTCTGCCTACATGTCAGAGTAAGTTTAGGCAATTAAGCCATGCAGGGTAACATAAAAACAAAGTAAAAGCACAAATGTGACATAGTTTGAAAGTGTTACTATCTGTCATTAGGCATAGCAAACCATCAAGAACGCAGGAGAAAAACAATTGATATGACAAGACACAGGAAGCCTACCAGAAGCAGTAGAGAAAAGGTTTACAGCAGCTTAAGAAAGGAAGGCTCAGTCTGCTCCAGGGAATCATAGAATCCATGAGGTTGGAAAAGACCTCAGGGATCATAAAATCGAACCTGTCACCACAGACCTTATGACTACTAAACCATGGCACCAAGTGCCACGTCCAATCTCCTCTTGAACACCTCCAGGGACGGTGACTCAACCATCTCCCTGGGCAGCACATTCCAACGGCTAACAACTCTCTCTGTGAAGAACTCTCTCCTCACCTCGAGCCTTAACTTCCCCTGGTGCAGCTTGAGACTGTGTCCTCTTGTTCTGGTGCTGGTTGCCTGGGAGAAGAGACCAACCCCCTCATGGCTACAACCTCCCTTCAGGTAGTTGTAGACAGTAGGAAGGTCTTCCCTGAGCCTCTTCTTCTCCAGGCTAAGCAACCCCAGCTCCCTCAGCCTCTCCTTGTAGGGTTTGTGCTCCAGGCCTCTCCCCAGCCTCGTTGCCCTTCTCTGGACATGTTCAAGAGTCTTAATGTCCTTCTTAAATTGAGTGGCCCAGAACAGTGCTCGAGGTGTGGCCTAACCAGTGCTGAGGACAGGGGCACAATGACCTCCCTGCTCCTGCTGGCCACACTATTTCTGATGCCAGGATACCATTGGATTTCTTGGCCACCTGGGCACACTGCTGGCTCATGTTCAGCCAGCTGTCAATCAGTACCCCCAGGTCCCTTTCTGCCTGGCTGCTCTCCAGCCACTCTGACCCCAGCCTGTAGCACTGCATGGGGTTGTTGTGGCGTGGCCAAAGTGCAGCACCTGGCACTTGGATTTGTTGAATGCCATGATGTTGGACTCTGCCCATCTGTCCAGCCTGTCAAGGTCCCTCTGCAGAGCCCTTCTACCCTCTAACAGACCAACACCTGCTCCCAACTTGGTATCATCTGCAAATCTACTGATGACTGACTCAAACCCCTCATCCAGATCATCAATAAAGAAATTGAACAGGATGGGGCTCAGAACTGATTCCTTGGGGACACCACTGGTGACTGGCTGCCAGCTGGATGTGGCACTATTCACCACCACTTTCCCACTTGATTGACAACTGGCCTGCACACAGTCACTTAGGGACTGAGATGAGGATGAGGAGCCTATTTCTGTTTAGTCTAAGGAACTGTGCTTTTCTCAGTTACTTACTGTGCATATCAACAAGAACTATTCTTCACTCACAAACTGGGAACAACCCTGCTATCAAGCCAGTGGAAGATACCTAATGGCAATCCAATGTCTTGATGACTCTATCTCTACAACTGCAAAAAAGCCGGAAGAAAGTGAAAAGCACATCTCAAGCTTGATCCTTGGAACTCCTGTCTATATCTAATTCAGCACATTGGTGTCATTTCAATAAGAAACTGGCAGAGTTTTCCACACACCCAGATGGTATGGGACTACCAACTGCAAGTCTAAGAGGTTAAGAGAGGAAGGTGAGAGTCTCAGATCCAAAAATCCTCATCTCATCGGTAATCTTGAACTCAGAGGAGGACCAGTGGGAAGCAACTGCCAACATTCAACAAGGCCTTCTGAAGGACGATGAAGTAGCATTCGCATGCAAAACACAAGTTGTGCGTCAATCACTAGCCCAAGAAACAAGCTGTCTTAACACTTGCTCTTCTGAACCAGAATGAATCATTTGCAATTCAGCCCTAAGCTGCAAATAATTTTAAAGCACTAAAAAGGTATTTGTAACTACAAAGTTCTCCAAAAAGACAGGAAGGGAATGTGAGCATCAAGACATTGTTTCTGTGAGTGAACCACCACGTATAACTTGCTCAAAAGAAAAGGCAAGAAGAAAGCAGAGTCCAAAAGTAAAATGACTTTCAGCTGCAGTTGATCAAGCATGCCAGAGACAAAGCACTTGTTCCACCTGTACTTTTGGAAGTTATTTTATAGTCAGAAGCTATATTCTAGAAAACAGGCTGCAAAAATTACTCCATTGATCTTGGAGTTAAATTATTATTCATTAAAGCTTTAATGTTACAGTAATTATAAATGTCAATTCATCTAAAGTGTGGTCCTAAATCTATAAAGAGTAAAATTTTCAACCACTCTGCTCCTGTGCCTGCAAAAATATGGCATGGCACGTACTAATTAGACGATGGCAATTAAGCCCCCAGAATTCATTGCATATTTCCCTCCTACATCTTAAAACAGATTAAAAAATTCTGCTACCAAAAGTGAATTTCAGAATATCTGAATAAGAATTCCCCATTACTGTTCTTGGTAATGGTGATTACTGCTTTATTGCTAACCACTGTAAGTCCCATATCTATTAACTCATGTAGAACTTGGAAAATACTTACCTATAATTATTATGAAATAAGTCTATTCTAAAGCACCATGTCTGATCTTTCTTGAATTTTTGCTTACTCAGGATAAGACTGTTCTTGCCAACTTTGATGAAATCACTGTAGTAGCTGAGCTGAAGGTTATTAATAGCTGAAGGACTGACATAACTTTTTATAATATGAAAGTCCTCCTCAAAGTATTAGCTGAGTAGGAAATCTGACAGTACTGTCAAAACATTTCTTCTAAACAATGTTTGAATTAGCATCAGCTGATTCCAAAAATCAGAAGCTGGAAAGAGACAAAGCAATGGATGGGAGAAAGCAAAGCAAAAACCATTCAGAAGATCCCAGGTAAAACCCCTCTTCTCTCCTTTAAAAAGGTCACTCAAAAAAAGAAAAACACTGCAGAGAGAACTAAAAAGCTCAGTCCCTTCCTATCAGCCTTATCTGATGCACCTAGTATAAAAGCACTCTCCACTGTCTGTGACTCCTGTGGTGACCTCTGTTTTCTCTCAAGTACTATCAGTACCTCAAGTAATCTCCATGGTAACTGCATACAATTTCCATGGTAACTGCATAGTTTCCAGTTTTAACACTCCAAACAAATTCTTACCTGAATGAATGAAATAAAATTTGTATTTTAGCTCCTTATGCAGCAGTAATTCACTAGAAGCTAAAATGAACACAGATACTGAAGTCCAGTTATGCCTGAAAAATGAGAAGAATGGTAATTTTCCAGTTCTACACCTGCTTTCAGAATTCTGCCTGAAGGATTACACTCATCAGTTATTCAGCTGCAAAATATTATTTCTATTTCACAGGTTTTGAATACATGCTATTAAACCTATTAGATCAATAATAATTCCTTCCATCTGCACTTAGGAAATTGATACAATGACCATAACATTTTCATACTGAAACATTTCCTTTATAAGTAATAGAGTACAAATACATTCAACTCCTTTAACTGCATCATGGCAGTTGCATACAATGTAAGCCATGAAGCCACATAATAAAGATTAGACTATTTATTTCACCACAATGACAATTTAGAATAATGTATCACTGTGTATACTTGAAAATAACCCAGGATAACAAATGTTCCTCAGTGCTTCCCTTCCCCTCTGTAATTTATTTTTTTTTAAAGTGTAACAGCTACATAAATTTAGTGTTTGTTTTATGAACAGGTCAAACATTGATCACTCCTGGTACAAAATGGGAAAGTGTCAAGTTCAGAGTAAACAGCCAAAGAAGATACATTTTTTAACATTATTTTTTTAAAGGATTTTATAAATTATATACCAAAGAAATCCTTCAAATGCTCAAGTAGTTGGTAAAGAGTAGTACTTCCTCCCACTCTCCTCATCTTCCATAGATAAAATGTTTTAATGCCATCATCCCAAAACAGAACAATGCATCACGTATTTAAATGAGGTTCAATAGTTGCCAAAACTCAGAGGAAACAGGCTAGCCTGGGCAGACACTCAGTTTGCATTCCTTTAAGCAATTTCCTTTACCCTATGATTTGGAAGACTCTTTAACAACCATTTTTGCAAGAAATGTGCACTGAACAAGCTCATAGTACAGAAAAAATATTCATTTAACTATCAAGTTGCTAAATGCCTTTATAGATTTATTTTAGACCCAAACTAATATTGTCTAAAATATGTATTTTCAGAAATCCAAACATTTGTTTAATTCAGGAAGCCCAAGTACTGTAACAAAAGTGTGTGATATTTCTTCAGACTCATTAAAAAAAAAAACAAAACAGATTCTCCAAAATTTAAGTATCTTATCTAAGCCACCTTATTTCTGATGACAAATACAAAACAACCACAATACAGAAATAAACGCCAGCAAAATGCAGGCTGTCTAGCACCCCTAGAAGAAGTTGTCTAGTTCATCAGCACCTAAAAGATGGAATTCCAGAGTCTCATCACCTTTTCAGTTTTCCAAATACACATCCAAGCACTTTTCTGCTCTTGGGGCTCAGCGCACTGTTTCTGAAAACCACAGAATTATAGAATGGTTTGGGTTGGAAGGGATGTTAAAGGTCATCTAGTTTCAACTCCCCTGCCATGGGCAGGGACACCTTCCGCTAGATCATGTCGCTCAAAGCTCCATCCAACCTGGCCTTGAAGAATTCCAGGGAATGAGAATCCACAACTTCTCTGATGAACCTGTTCCAGTGTCTCACTAGCCTCACAGAAAAAAAAAATAAATTATTCCTTCTACCTAATCTAAAACTATTCTCTTCCAGCTTAAAACCATTACCACTTATCCTATCACTACAGTCCCTGATAAGAGTTCCTCTTCATCTTTACTGTGGGCTCCCCTTAGGTACTAGAAGGTTGCTATAGGATCTTATCTTCCAATAATACTTTTTTCCCCAATAAAAACCAAATAATCACTTCCTGAGCTTAGGCCTTACCTGCACCCTGCCCTTGTATAAAAGCTTCTCCAAAGAAATATTAATCTCTCCCACCACATGCATATCTGCAGTTCGCAACATGTATGCTCCTAACAAGAAACAATTCCAAAGGACAGAGAATTACATCCTTTAGCTCCAGGAATGCAACTTGGAAAGCTGTGTTGTAAGAATTACCTGAGGTTCCCCAGCACTCAATATAAAAAAGGCTCCATTAAAAGGCATTCATAACACCAGATTTAGGCCCATACTCTGTCAAGTCCTGGAAGAGGTTCTCTGCTCTCTATTAATTGCAAGTGCAATGTAGCAAGATTAGCCTCCTAAAGCAATTTGTGCTACCTTACATCAGCCTCTAGAATTATTTTGCTGTGGAGTAAGCCAGCCTGTACAGGGGAAAGGGCAGACTATTTCTGTGAAAAATTACACAGTTCTGTCCATTAAAAATGTGAAACTAGTGGTCTCAAAAAAAATTAAATACATAGCAGCGTTACTTTTCTGCAGAGTGTCTCACCTATCACATCAAAACTGAAGTGCACAAAGAGACACATAAGGAAAGCTGGGTTAAGAACAGTCTCCTCAAATTTTCATTGAAGTCTCAGTAACAGAAGAATTCTTCATAAGAGAACAGTTATTGAAAACATAAAGGAACCCTTTTTTGTCAAAGAATGAACTAGTGACCTATTTCGGCATACTCTGTAAACCAAACCGTGCAAGATAAAATTGACAAACACAACTAAAATTTCTTGGGAGTCACAGAATCATGGAGGTTGGAAAAGACCTCTAAGATCAAGTCCAGTCTTCTACTAAGCACCTCCATGATCACTAGACCATGTCCCAAAGTGCTGCATCTGCTCCATTTTTGGAGCAACTCCAGAGATGGCAACTCTACCATATCCCTGGGCAGCCTGTTTCAATGCCCCACCACTCTTTCAGTAAAGAAATTCTTTCTAATATCCAAGAAGATGCCTAGAAGATAGGCATTTTCTAGCTACTCTGCCACGTCCATCAGACAGATGTGTCTTTTGAATGATCAGAATAGTTTAGCTTTGATTATATATTTGCGTTCATAGGGATGATAGGAAGAGTTTTGGTGGCTGCAGATGCTTCTCCTGATGGCTTACTTCAAGCCCCATGAGCTCAACTTGTGTATGGCACTGTGAACTTTCCACAGACATTTCATTCTCTACAAAATGCCAAGAGATTGTCAATCAGTTGTGAAAACAAAGTATTCTAAATATCAAGCCTTATTATTATGTTCAGCCACCTGTGAAGAAGACCAATCAGGTGCTAGATGCGGTGGTGCCACCACATACTTGTGTGCCAGAGGATGGTAAAAAGCCTTCACTATCATCTAGAGTTCAGCCAAAGCATATATGATGTAGATGAGGCACAGGAAACTACACTTTCCATAACACAAAGGATTTAAAAGGTTTAAGAAGTCTGAAAAAAAATTTCTTAATAGTTTACAGCAGCTTCTGTTAAAATGATGAATCATGTGCTCTTCTATGTAAAGTACATGAGAATACAGTGAACCCCTTTTTCCTGACTGTAATTCAGTACTCATGAACTTGCCTGACTACTGGTGATGATAGGAGACACATTCTCTTATTACTACTCTGCACCAAGAGGACAAAATTCACTTACAGCTCATAGTCTCACCCAAGAGTGAATTACTTCAATTTCATTCATTTTCTCTCCAAACAAATAATATAGATTTGCCATACTGAAACAATTTGTTTCCCTTTCATTTACACACTTATCTACAAAGGCAAGATGAAATATAACGTAGGAAGTAATCTCTCTTTACAGCTGTTATATATGCTTTATAATTTACTACAAACTGCAATCATCAGCAATGTTTTCCAGCCCCTCGCCCTGCTTTGATCTAATTTTCATCTAAACATATATTAAATCCCTCCCTAGAAAAAGGGGGATGAAATACAATCTGAATGTGAAGAGTGTTATGCATACACATTCACACAGTGTTTTAACCAGGTTTACCTTTCCTATCTATTAAATCAAAATCAATAGTCTTGTAAAAAAAAATAGAGCAAAAAAACCCCTGCTCTTCAAACAAAATATTAATGCCATGAGTTAAACCAAAAACAAAGAATTCTCCAACATCACTCAAAATCTTCAAAAAAACAATTATAAAGAAAATTGTCCTATTGATACTATAATTAAAAAAATATTAAATAGCCATGCCCAGTAGTTCTTGGAAGTTAATTTCACCAGATAATAAACTTATTAATATGCACTGAACAATGTAACTGATGTATGGAAACACCCTAAAGCACAGTTAAAATTGATAGTATGCCTTTCACTATATACTTGCAATTCACTCTTAATTTTTGCAAATGTCCAGATCTGCGACTTTTAAACTTTCATCTATAGACCCCAAAAAGCTTGTAAGAGAAAAAGTAACACAATACTCTCTTTTTAATTATTGTTTTCAATAAAGTTAAAAATTGACTTCATTACCAAAATTCTGATAGCGTAAAAAAGAGTGAGGGCATCTGACAAGCTAACGTGAAAATGACCACGTAGGCTTAAATCATATGGAAAGTTAGTACACATTGCTCACACACAAATCCTATGCTTTTGAAAAAGCTAAGAGTTCCTCAAATTCACACGGGCTTTTCAGGATTTTTTCAATCCTGTGCAACGGCACTTAAAAATAAATCTGCAAAACAACTAAGAAAATTTGCCTCTACCATCAGCTCTATATTGAAGGATATAGAAACAAAATATTTTAACTGCAGAAAGCTTCACTCATTTCAGAAGACTATAGTTCTAGTCATTAACCAAAAAAAACAACACCACCACACACAAACAAACCCAAACCCCTGCACATTCTCATCCTCCTTCTAAAATTAGACACTGCATAACTTGAGGAAATCCCCAGACAGGTTTACAGTGGATTTTTTTTTGGAGGAAACAAAACCAACCCCAAAACAAAACCCAAACCCCAAACCAAATCCACATACATGTCATTTTTAGTTTAAGTATGCCAAAGAATTGATCTTCATAAATATTGTCAACCCAAAGAAATACTGGTAAATCTTACTTTTTTTAAGCTTCATCAGAAGAGTTAACACACCTGCAAGTCTCCTCTGAGTTTCACCAATAGTCAAAGAACTGAAAGCCAAAGCAGCTTTCATTTGCAAACCACTGTCAATAACAAGAAAAGAACAGTTGTGAAATCTACAATCTAAGTAGCCTGGGAGCTAACAAGCCTGATTTCTCATTAGTACAGTCTTCAAGTCTGTAAATGAAGTAGTAAAATTCCAGGGGCAAAGGATGACTGAAACATTACACATTGTTTGGAAGGGTGCTGAAGACAAAACAGTGTTGTTCAGTCACTCTGTAACAGCTTGGTGCACTTGTATCTCAAGCGCTCACGTACAGTTCTCGTCCTCACATCTCAAGAAATGCACAGAAGAGGGTACAAAGAAAATCAACTAAAATCATAAAGGCAACAGAGCAGATGGAATCATACAGGAGGTGGTTGAGGGGTCTATGCTTGGCATGGCCAAAACCTTAGCATGAGTGCAAAAGGTGAACACAGTGTTGTTATTCACCCGATGCCACAGCACGGGAACTAGAAGACACAAAGTAATGAAGGTATTGTCTAAATGTGTAAAATACTTCATTTTGCAGTGGCTAATGAACTTTTGGAATTTGCTACCACTAGAAGCAGTTAGGAACAGCCCTACTACATAAGTACCTTACGTAAATGAACAGATGAGAAACCTATGAACATACACTAACAGCATTAGAGCAGCATAAGGAGAACAGAACACAGAGGATGTTGTGCTCACAGGCCCTTCCTGACCAGCACCTCCTGCTCTTGGGGTCAGAGACAGGACACTGAGTGAGATGCCTGTTGATCTTGTACAACAGGGCACTCATGTTAATGAGAATGGAGCTTGATTAGCCTATTTTGCAATTAAAAGAGACAGGATAATTGAATTGAACCGAATACAGACTCAGAAATCAATATTTAATACACCTTCCGTCTCTGCCATTATTCTCCAGTACAAACAAAGAAAATGGTATGGAAAAAAGTAATCAAGTCACCACTTTACTGATCACCAATGATGTTACTTAAATTACCTAAAAATTTCCAAGATCTTTATTACATCTACAGGACTTATTTGTCCTACTCTTACAAATGAAAAAGCAGTAAGAATGCAGAATCTGGTGGTTTACATAGACCACTCTCTCTCTCTCTCCAAGAAGACATTACAAATTAAAAAGAACCTCTTCCAGGGGCAGACTAAAAATGTTAAATCACATGTGGTTCTCCTATAAGTACTCCTACTGTAAAATAAATAAATCTATATATAAAAACATTTCACTTGCACTGATTTCCCCCCCACCAAACGTATTCTCTGTGTGTGATCTCTCTTTTCTTCACTTACTCATTTACCATGCTTTCACACACTTTCCAATGTCTTATTTCCGATAAATTTGATTCTCAACAGCACCCAATTTGTTAATTTTTATTTAGTGGTCTTTACAGAATGATTTTAATTTCCAAGTCTTTGTGTCTTATCACCTTCCACATTAGGGGGCAAATATTCCTTTTGTGTAACAGAAAACAGCTGCCTCATGTGGAACAATCAGTCTAATCTTCCCAACATGCTGGAATGAGGGGAATCAAGTACAGTTCAAGCTCAAGAAGCTTAAGCTCAACAGTAGTTCTACAAGCTTCTTTTCAGGAGAAAAAGGACACTGAATAAAGCTTTTCACATTAATGGCTTTGGAATTCATACAATGATTTATACCTTTTCAATGTGCTACACAAAAGAACTTGAGGTCTGTGAACAAAGAAATAAGTCTAACTGCAGACAAATTTGTTTTACTATAAAATTTTTTATGTCATACAAATTATTCCACAACTGAGACTGGCCTAGTGTTGGTTAACAGATGGCTTTACAAACTAAGAAACTGGAAAGTGAATCCACATAAGTCCATTACTTGGTTTTGCGTACACTGTTTGAATATTCATAACATGTGTTTGTATGTGTGGTAGTGTTTCAGACACATCAACAAATTGTGCCCATTATCTACTGAGAAATGGGGGAAAAGAGAAATGCTTTATACACTGGCATCAAATGACTTCAACAGATGGCCACCACTGATCAACAAACTGAAATAAAACAGAATTCTCACAAATTTGTCAAAACAAGATTTCCTTTTCTTGGAAAAGTCTGTCACTGTAAACATATATAGGGCAAGTTTTTGTAGTTAATTCCAGTTTTTGAAGTGCAGCAGAAACCACAGAAAAGGATGTATTAAAAAAAAAAAAAAAAGAAGACCATTGCAGATGATTTTCAAACACAGATTTGTCTTACGCAACATTAATTTTCAAATACAACTTGCTGTGGAACTATGATGAACAACTTGCTAATTCAGTGTTTAGGTGTATCTTTATGCACCACTGTCAAGCTGACTAGCTACTGGTGATTTTCACCTATGACAGATCTCTTTTATGATGTGAAACAGCTTGACAACAGACCTAGAAGCAATTTACAGTTTAAGAAACTCCTGACTACGTCAAGATTCAGAATACATAGGAATTCTAACAATACTACCAACCCCTCTGCTTATTATTATATCAAACATGAGAAATACATAATTCAGGTATTTCAAAAAGTTGCTTCTTCTACACTATACACCCCCAAAAAAGAATATACTAGATTTGGGGGTTTAATTCATATGCCCCCAAAAACGCACTGGCAGGCTCTCTCTCATTTCTCGGGTATTTCTACAGAAGCCATATTGACCCATCTCAACACATTTTTTCAGACAAATATTCATTTTCAGAGGATGAGCTGTCTGGCAGGCTGTCACCAACAGCTTAAATGCACACTAGCTTTTTTTGCTTTTCCTCAAAGCTGAGTTGGACTCTTCAGGTTAGGATAACTGAAATTGCTATGGCAAAGACAGAAAAGAACTTGAGAAGAAAACCCTGCCTTGATAAAGTTCTAGATGAAAAATGTTATTGATTACACCTGTAGAGCTTCTATATCACTAGGACCACATTTGAAGCTGAAATTAGAAGTGTAAGCTTAAGATCAAAAGTGTACATAACTTGAAATGAAGAAAGGGATCTTTTAAATCAATAAACACTCTGTCCTACACAATGCAATAGCTTTCTTGATCCTGTGTAGATGGTCTAATTGTTTGAAAAACCTGAGACCTTATCTAAGGAAAAGGAAGACATGTCAGAGTGACTATACACTGGAAAAAGAATAAATTTAAAGACTGATAGAAAGAGAGTAAAACACCTCCTAACCACTAAAATGGAGACTTCAGGAAATAATTTTCTTGACTTTCACAAAGTTAAAAAATGAGGTATTGGAAACATGCCAATAAAGATTTCTCAGTACAATATCCTCTAGCAGAAGTGAGTAGCGCTTCTCCCCACCCCCCCATAAAAAAACAAAACCAGAAAACTGCATGTCTGCATTGAAAATTGCTTTATGATAATAACATCAGTGAAAACTCTCAAAGCTCTGGAGTGACATTTCAAAGCTCTTCTCTTTGAGTACTGTTTCTTTAATACATATCAAGGTAATTTTTACTTATGTCTCTGGTCTTTAAATTATCATTGCATTACATACAGTATTAGAATTTTTTCAAAGTCTTTTAAGATTTCAGTTACCTGGAAATGATGAAAAGCTAATCTGTGCTGTGCACTAAGGGTTGGGTATTTTTCTTAAACTCTGAAATGCCAGCGTATCTGCACAGTTGGAAATAAAATATTTACGCAGCAGTCGCCGCTTCCCAAAGCGCCATACAAATAAAATAAATAATCAACAAGTTGCCTGTGCAACCATTTCTATTTTTCAAGTGCAGTAACTAAGGTAAAGCTGGTTTCAGTTTAATCATTCCATTTTCAAGACCTCCTTTTATAAGGATATTAATGTCCTAGTGTTGGAAAAAAAATTGAAGTATGGTTTTTAGCCTGTATTTTTCAGTTAGGTCAGTGAGTGATACAGTGTGATTGCATTTTCAGTTGAAGCAACATTCAAAAGGGTTTTTTTCTATGGTTATGTGCTTTTTCTGAACACCTCCATTCTCTACGGGGGAAGGCAGAGGATGCAGAATTGCTTGCTTAAAAAAACCCAGTGCAAAATTAGACCTGCAGACACAGATTTCTTTTCAGTTTATCTCAAGTACCTGGGACTGCTTCAATTGATTTTTTCCTTGTTTGTTTCTTAAATTAAACCACATTTGCAACATCTTTCAGTAAATTATTATCCACAATGTTTTCACCAAACACAGGAAAACTGCAAAATGGTTATCTACTACAGAAAGGATATCAGAGACTTACTGGTAAGGCTGAAAGTGAGACACTGCTGCTTAATCAGTAGTGAATTTCAATGAGCGAGCCTCCCAAGCAGAAAGGAAAACAAAATGACTGCACAATCGTAAGTACAAAGCATAGGTATCTGAGGCAGCCCCAGGAACAGAACTAAAGAAAGTCTTGCCTAAGCTATACTTGATTAATCACATCTCTTCATATGTTACTACATACAAACTAATTGTGCACTGCTACCAACATTTCATAGTTTAGCACGGTGTTAGCACTGTAACATTTACTCTTTTTTACACCTTGCTTTTTTCAGTGCTCAGGGTCCACAACTTAATTTGTCTCCACTCAGGCAGATCATTACAAATCGTGTAATCATTAGTAGCTAGAACTGCTGAAGCACTGAACAAAAAGCCCCACCCAACGTTATCACTGCTGAATAAAAGGAAAGTGAAGACATTCTGTCTGCACTAATAAATACATTTAACACATCTTCTCAAGTAAAAAATTCAACACCACACTTTCTATATCAGCCAAGTACTTTAAGCAAAACACAGAGAACTTAGACATATTATACCACAACTAATTCAACCTACTAGTATCAGAAAATCTCAGTGGAGCTAGATTTAAAGCAAAACAAAACCAAGAAAAAGATAATGCTTAATTTTCCACATTTAAATGTTATTCTATAGACATCTATCAGTTCTTTTACTAGAAACATAATTGATACTTTCCTTCTGATTTAATGTTGCATCTCTGCACTTGCTCTCTCTATAGCAAAAAATAGCAAATCAGAATGATTTCATAAATCTGGGAACTTTAGTACACAAGCACAACATACACTAGGAATAACAGCTCCACTAGAGAAGTTTAAGCAGAACATAATTAAGTCTTTTAAACTTTTATTACAGTGACACCTTGTGGCTACATTTTGCCTATTTTGAGACCTCAGCATTTTTCATTTTCTTATTGTTTTAAAGGAGTTCTTCAAAATTAGATTAAGTAAAAATATCAAGCTGCAGAACAGAAATGAAAGGATGAATACAGTGAGAAAGATAAAGCAAAAATCTGCATTGCCTGTTTAAAGATCTTTAGAAGTATTCACATTTATGTAATGTATTTGCACTTTTTATTTCAATAAAATGAGCTGTTGCTTAGAACCAAAGCTCTGAATGCTATTTCAATTTGAAAATCTGCCCTTTTTTAAATGAACCACTGTTGCTTACCCATATTCAAACTGATATTCACATGAGTTATGAAAAATACCCTACAAGCAGCTCTTCTATTATTTTTATCACTGATTTTAAGCATAACAATCCAATACTAACAGGACTATGGACTGAATAAGTGCCACATAAGAAAGCATTAAATTGTTAATATAATCATTACAATGGTATTAAATTTTTCAAGTCAGTGACATAGTAAACAACTAGCTTTATCAAGAGGTATATATTAAAGTATTTTGAAATAGGAAAGAAAAGTATTCACTTAAAAAAACAGCAACAAATCACATAAGGAAAACAAATACACAACCATTCCCTTCCACACTGCCTGTTAAAAGGCACAGCTGGAATACTTATGAACCCAACGCTTGTTACTTTGACAGGACCTGCTTACATGACTATATTCTGTCTCCCAACTTTCCTCTAAGGCATGTCTTCAGCTCCACATAAAAATTGCTGTAAATGCAAATAATGAAACTAGAATAAAACTAAACTTAAAAAAACCCAAACAAACAAAACCACAAAACCCCTGCACTGTATTAAAGAAGAGAAAATTAATTTTCTTTCTTGTTTTTTCTGCACAGTACATATGGCTGTTTGATTTTTAAATCTGGTGGAATAATGTATTCTGAAATCATGTAAAACAAAAGTCTGAAATACAATTACCTCAATTAAAAAATTAAAATCACAGGCATTATATATAGCACTTTTTCTGACAAAAAAATCCCTTCCAAATACAGCATACCTTACACCTCTTACCTCTTACACTAAGCTTCAATGCCTAAGAAACAATCTTTCTTGTGCAAATCAGCTTCTATAGAAATCCAGATTACACCCTACAAACCACAAATAAATCATCTGTGTGTGAGAAAACATAGAGAATACAGAATTAAGCAGGTTGGAAAAGACTTTCAAGATCGTGCCTCATCCAGTCTTTGTTTTAAACACTTGCAGTGATGGTGACTCCACCACCTCCCTGGGCAGCACTTTCCAATGGCCAATCACTCTTTCCGTGAAGGATTTCTTCCTAAACCTCCCCTGGTGCACCTTGAGACTGTGTCCTCTTATTCTGGTGCTGGTTGCCTGGGAGAAGAGACCAACCCCCTCCTGACTACAACCTCCCTTCAGGCAGTTGTAGACAGCAATAAGGTCTCCCCTGAGCCTCCTCTTCTCCAGGCTAAACAAGCCCAGCTCCCTCAGCCACTCCTCATAGGCCTTGTGCTCCAAACCATCTCAGGGAAAAAAAGAGGGTGTACCATCTTTGGAAAAAAGGTGAAGCAACCCATAGAATGTTTAAGGATGTTGCTAGGTCTTGTAGGAAGAAAGTTAGGGAGGCAAAAGCACATTTGGAGCTTAGACTGGCCTCTGCTGTGAAGGACAACAAAAAGTCCTTCTATATTAATAGCAAGAGGAGGGGCAAGGACAACCTCCACTCATTGGTGGACACAGAGGGGAACACTGTAACAAAAGATGAGGAAAAGGCAGAGGTACTTAATACCTTCTTTGCCTCAATTTTTACTAGCAGGACAGAATGTCTTCCAGACAGCTGGCCTGCAGAGCTGGCAGAAGCAGCCAGGGAGCAGCACAGTTTCCCTATGTTCCAGGAGGGGGTAGTTAGAGATCTCCTCAGACACTTGGATCCCCACAAGTCCACGGGACCAGGCGGGATCCATCCTAGGGTGCTGAGAAAGCTGGCAGATGAGCTGGCCAAGCCTCTATCCATAATTTTTCAGCAGTCCTGGCTCACTGGAGAGGTCCCAGAAGACTGGAAGCTGGCCAACATGGTGCCCATCCACAAGAAGGGCCAGTTGGATGAGCCAGGAAATTATAGGCCTGTCAGCCTGACCTCAGTGCCAGGCAAGATTATGGAACAGGTCATCTTGAATGTAATCACACAGCACTTACAGGATGGCCAAGGGATCAGGCCCAACCAGAATGGATTCAGGAAGGGCAAGTCCTGCCTCACCAACCAGGGCAACAAAGCTGGTGAGAGGCCTTGAGCACAAGCCCTATGAAGAGAGGCTGAGAGAGCTGGGATTGCTTAGCCTGGAAAAGAGGAGGTTCAGGGGTGACCTCATTGCCCTCTACAACTACCTGAAGGGTGGTTGTAGCCAGGAAGGGGTTGGTCTCTTCTCCCAGGCAACCAGCACCAGACCAAGAGGACACAGTCTCAAGCTGCACCAGGGGAAGTTTAGACTCGAGGTGAGGAGAAGGTTCTTCACAGAGAGAGTAATTGGTCATTGGAATGGGCTGCCCAGGGAGGTGGTGGAGTCAGCATCCCTGGAGGTGTTCAAGAGGGGATTGGATGTGGCACTTGGTGCCATGGTCTAGTCATGAGGTCTGTGGTGACAGGTTGGACTCGATGTTCTTTGAGGTCCCTTCCAACCTTAGTGATACTGTGATCTCCTTCTATGATCAGGTGACTGCCTGGTGGATGTGGGGAGGCCTGTGGATGTAGTCTGCCTGGACCTCAGCAAGGCCTTTGACACCGTCCCCCATAGCAAACTGCTGGCCAAGCTGCCAGCCCATGGCTTGGATGGGAGCACACTGCGATGGGTTAGGAACTGGCTGGAGGGCCGAGCCCAGAGAGTGGTGGTGAATGGTGCCACATCCAGCTGGCGGCCAGTCACTAGTGGTGTGCCCCAAGGATCAGTGCTGGACCCCATGCTCTTTAACATCTTTATTGATGATCTGGATGAGGGCATTGAGTCCACCATCAGTAAATTTGCAGATGACACCAAGCTGCGGGCAGGAGTTGATCTGTTAAGAGGGCAGGAGAGCTCTGCAGAGGGACCTTGACATGCTGGTCAGAGGAGCAGAGACCAATGGCATGAGATTTAACACATCTAAGTGCTGGGTTCTACACATTGGCCACAACAACCCCATGCAGTGCTACAGGCTGGGGTCAGAGTGGCTGGAGAACAGCCAGGCAGAAAGGGACCTGAGGGTACAGGTTGACAGTAGGCTAAACATGAGCCAGCAGAGTGCCCAGGTGTCCAAGAAGGCCAATAGCATCCTGGCCTGCATCAGGAACAGTGTGGCCAGCAGGAGCAGGGAGATCATTCTGTCCCTGTACACTGAACTGGTTAGGCCACACCTTGAGTCCTGTGTCCAGTTCTGGGCCCCTCAGATTAGGAAGGATGTTGACTTGCTGGAGCATGTCCAGAGAAGGGCAACAAAGCTGGGGAGGGGTTTGGAACACAAGCCCTATGAGGAGAGACTGAGGGAGCTGGGGTTGCTTAGCCTGGAGCAAAGGAGACTCAGGGGTGACCTTATTGCTGTCTACAACTACCTTAAGGGAGGTTGTAGACAGGCGGATGACAGTCTCTTCTCCCAGGCAATCAGCACCAGAACAAGAGGACACAGTCTCAGGCTGCACCAGGCGGGGTTTAGGCTGGATGTTAGGAGGAAGTTCCACACAGAGAGAGTGATTGCCCATTGGAATGGGCTGCCTGAGGAGGTGGTGGAGTCACCATCACTGGAGGTGTTCAGGAGGAGACATGATAGGGTGCTTGGTTGCATGGTTTAGTTGATTAGGTGGTGTTGGATGACAGGTTGGACTCAATCTCAAAGGTCTCTTCCAACCAGGTTAATTCTATTCTATTCTATTCTATTCTATTCTATTCTATTCTATTCTATTCTATTCTATTCTATTCTATTCTATTCTATTCTATTCTATTCTATTCTATTCCATTCCATTCCATTCCATTCCATTCCATTCCATTCCATTCCATTCCATTCCATTCCATTCCATTCCATTCCTCAGGGCTTGTGCCCTCACCAGCTTTGTTGCCTTTCTCTGGACACATTTGAGCAACTCAACATCTTAAGCCGAGGGGCTCAGATCTTCTCACCTCCTTGTCTTTAAGGAATGTCAGTCTTGGGTCACTACCCTTCCATTTCAGATCAATTGACCTACACAAAGGTTATGGCCAGCAAAAGTTCTTCTGAAGCCATTAAAAGACAAAACTGAGCATGCAAGTATGTAACATTTAAAAAAAACCACCTACTGTACATAATCCTATCACATCATTTCCTTGATTCTGTATAATCCATTTCAATGGCTTCATATATACTTTGCCAGGTACAAATTAACTTTCATGGGAAGCACAGTAATACCTCTAACTCTAACACTATTGTGAGTATTCTACTATGTTCCATATAGCAAAAAGAGTTGTGACAAAGTCATGACACACATAATATAATAAATGACTCATTAAGAAAACTGAACCAGTCCTAATTCATTCTAGTATGAATTACTCAAGGACTAACTGCCAGAAGGTTGCACTTTTCCCAGTTAGTATGAAAGAGGTAGTGCTTGTAGATTTGAGAAAGGAAAGATTCACTCTAGAGAAGAGTGAAAAGTTGGTTGTGGGGGGTTTAGTTTGTTTAAAAAGAAAAAAAAGCTAACCTGCATACATGTAAATACAACATACACTCCATCAATTTTTATGCCCATGGAAATATCTGAATAAGTTCTTAAAACTCAGGTGAACATGTTAGTTCAGCCCTTGACAGCTCTCCTCCTCTATAACTAATATTTATGTGAAAGGTCACTCAAAAAGGCAAATAACCTTGCCTAATGTTACTGGGCTCATATTCTCTTTATAATCTGTATCTGAACGATTGCTCTAGCGTATCAGACACAAAGAGGCCGTCCTTCAGCTATGTGTACAGTATCTGGCATGCTCTACTCCTTTGCTTTGAAAAAAGGTGTACAAATAAAACCACAGCCAATGACCCTCACCTCTAGTTCTTTGCTGCTCCTCAAAATGTCATCATCCTGTACAGTGATGACAAAAAGCACTGCGAGCTAAAAAAACAATCTTGAAATTAAAAAAAAAAACCAAAAGAACGGAACAAAAACCATATCACCTTTGTCAAACCTATACAGGTAAGAAACTGTACTGTGAAAGATACTTAGTCCAATATCTTCTGGTGAAAACACACACATCTTTAAAATAATTGCTGCAGGGTTCCATAAGTGGTTGGTGCAGAGATTATGTGACGCACTGAATTTAGGGAGTAGTACCTCAAGCAATGCTCAGCTGATAGAAGGAAATGTTTTAGCTCTTGTGGGCCACAAACCCTGTGAACAAACCGCAGCTATGTAGAGACAAAAAAGCATTTAGCTGTTTACCAACGACCATTGTGACTCCGGAAGCCACACAATGATCTGAGAATAAGAGCTGGTAAACATTGCAAGAGAGTCTTTTGTTTTGTCTCTGGACTTAGATATGAGATGCTTGATCGTTTGCCTTTTGCCTAACACCTGTCTGAAGCCTTGCCTAGGGCTGTGTGTTCCCTGGTATTTTCTCGGCAGCCAATCATGAGTCTGTAACTGTCGCACGGACACATCTAATCACCAATCACAAGTGGCTTTTGATTATGTTAGCCTATATAAAGAAAAGACTTTGTACAATAAAATAGACACTTTGCTTGCATCAAGCTTTGTCTCCATCTCTCAATCGTGGCAATTATGTGTGTCACTAAGACAGAAAGTGTATAAATGTGAAGACTAATAGCAAGAAGAGCAAAGCACAACACTTGCAAAGCACTCCTCTGCACTGTTACCTATGAATAAGAAAATGTTGGCACTGGGACTCAGGAGTACACAACGGAAGTAGTGTTGAGCACATACGAAAACATGACTACTTTTGGATGTGAAGAGATGTACTGATTAATCTAGTGCTAACATATGCAAGAGCTTTGCTGAGCTACAATATCATTTTTTCATCATCTGTAGATAATCTGATAACAATTTCTTTCTAGACAGAGTACATGAAGCATTTAAAACATATCTGCCATTTGATAAACATGCATATCTTATCCGTAAAAACAGAATGCCAAAGAATGCATTCTGACATTCTCATATTAGCTCATACTTTAAATCTGTGCTCACAACACTACAGATTATCTCTTTCAGATGACAAAAAAAAAAAGCTATTTATTTTAGGATTTGTTTTGTATATGCTATTATCCTAGAAATAACTACTTTAACTCATTTAAGTAAATAAACTACTTTAAATACATAATCACAAACCCCTGAAAGTAGGGACAGTTAAAAACAATTTAGTACTCTTCATTCTAAACAGTCTTCATTAAAAGCCACAGAGGCCTGTATCTAGTGGGGTCCCTCAGGGGTCAGTACTGGGACCAGTAAGAGGCCTGTATCTAGTGGGGTCCCTCAGGGGTCAGTACTGGGACCAGTACTACTCAGTACCATCCTGGATAAGGGAACAGAGAGCACTGTCAGCAAGTCTGCTGATGACACAAAACTGGGAGGAATGGCTGACACACCTGAAGGCTGGGCTGCCATTCAGCAGGACCTAGACACGCTGGAGCTTTGGGCAGGGAGAAATTTCATAGAACATAGTAAGGACAAGTATAGAGTCTTGCACCTGGGAAAGAACAACCCCGTGGAGCAATACAGGTTGGGGACTGACCTGTCAGAGAGCCACGCAGAGGAGAGGGACCTGGGGGTCCTGGTGGATGACCACCAGCCAGTAACGTGCCCTTCTGGCCAAGAATGCAAATGGTATCCTGATGTGTATTAGAAGTGTTGTGGTTAGTAGGTTGAGAGAGGTTCTCCTCCCCCTCTGCTCTGCTCTGGTGAGGCTGCACCTGGAATATTGTGTCCTGTTCTGGGCCCCTCACTTCAAGAAGGCCAGGGAACTCCCTGAAAGAGTTCAGCACAGGGCCACAATGATGATTAAGGAAGTGGAACATCTTCCTTATGAGGAGAGACTGAGGGAGCTGGGGCTCTTTAGCTTAGAGAGGAGCAGACTGAGAGACCTCATTAATGTTAATAAGCATTAGAAGGGCGAGTGTCAGTAGGATGGACCCAGGCTCTTCACACCGATCTTCAGTGATAGGACAAGGGCCAATGGGTGCAAGCTGGACTATGGGAGGCTCCACATGAACATAAGGAAAAAAAATTTCACTGTGACAGTGTCAAAACACTGGAGCAGGCTGCCTAGAGAGGTTGTGGAGTCTGCTCTGGAGATGTTCAAAACCCACCTAGACACATTCCTGTGTGACCTGCTCTGGCAGGGAGGTTGGACTAAATGATCTTTCAAGGTCCCTTCCAACACCTTAACATTCTGTGATATAAAAGAATCAAATACAAGTATGTACATATACAGAGCCTCTCTCATTCAAAGCCTCATTTCTGGAGATCATGTGGTCCAAATCCCTGACCAAAGTAGAGCCAATCTTCAAGTTAGACCTAATTTTATTTATATTAAAAAAATAAATTAAAAATACAAAGTTCTTAAAGTGGAAGCCCTGAAAAAATTGTCAGCAATTTTAGGTCTGTAATTGGGTACATAATAGGTAAAAAAAAACCCACAACAGAAAAACAACAGCAAATTGTAGCTACAGTATTTTTATGTTTGACTAGCAAATGTGCTCTTACTGTAACACAGGCTTCAATTCACTGATGTAAAGAGAGATTACAGAACAGCCTTATCTAAACTACCCTGAATAATAATGTTGACTCATAACTGAGAACTTATATTGCCTTAAGGTTACTCCTTCATAACAGTAAGTACTCGTAGAATTATGCTGCTACATGACTTTCTTTTTAGTTATTTTACTTATTCTTTAAAAGCACCTCCAGGGAATTCTCTACCATTTTGTGGGTATGATAATGAGGAACAAAGATTTACAGAAAATACTGTGAATAATGGAGCAGTACAGGAAAAATTAGAGGCATGAATCAAAGCTGCAGTTACTGCATAGTCAAAATACCTGCTAAAATAAAACTGCAAGGGGGTGGTTTCCAGATGTGCTTCTGCATGCATTTAAGAAAATGTGTAGCTATGGATACAAAACCACCACATGAAGCGCGACTCCCTCCTGCTAATTTGTTCTTCCAATAGAAGGCAAGTCACTTATGGAGGATTAAGACATCACTGGAAAGCTAGAATGTAGCAGTAGTCCTTTTGTGCCAAAAATGAGCACTTCCTAAACTCTGGAATGATTTTCTCCCCTTCACTCCTCCCTCTCTGCAGTTGCAGTGCAAGGCTATAGAGCCTTCACCAAAACAGACCAATGAGGCTCTCAAAACATAGCACGCACAGACACACACAGATGAAGACAGCTGACATGGGGATGACAAACAGATCAATCGATGCTGAAAACAGAGAAAAATTACTTTTAGACAAGTCTTTTGAAAGAAAATTAAGGGAAGTCCCAGCATAGCAACCTAGACCTCTTCAAAGCTACTTGGTAACAGGATAGAAGCAAAAAAGCTGTCCTTGCCAACAATCCATCCATTTTGCATCATGGTAAGGTCACATACATACAAAAAACTGTAACACCAAGACATGAAAAACACTTACAAACTCCATAAGCCATTTCATCATTGCTAGATGATCTATGACAGATACCTTTCAGCACAACACAAACTAAGGAACAGTGACAGCTATTCCAGAAAGAGAAAGCAGTAAAATCAGAATCAGGAAATAAACTTCAAGTCAGTTACATTCAGTATGAACTTACCAAAGGACAGGGAAGCTGAGAAAGTTTTCTGAAAAGGAGACACACACAACTGACCCACCAGACTCTCCCCATAGACTACAACTGCTTGCCAGTAATCCCAGGTTGCAGAGCAGGGGGTGTGGGGAAAACACCAAACAAAACGCACAACAGAGAAAGAGATTGTTCTTCAAGAAAAAGAAAGCATTTCCCCTCCTTGGGGATTCCAAGAGCTGCTGTGCTGATTAAAAAATTATTATTATAGTGCATTTCCTCTTTGTGTCTAAGACCCAAAACCTAATTATCTTCAGAATCTACAGATTGTGGCCTCTTTATTCATAAGATCAATTCAATGTTTTGGGTGAGCCAATTTCTATGTGATCATAAGCTCTGTCCACAATTCCCAGCACATAGAGTAAAAAGACATCGTCCCCTCCATAATCATTAAACCCATCTATCTGCCTTGCTTTACACAGACCATTGCTGAAACCTCCTCAGCTCTAACTCCCACATTTCACAACTGTTTAAAACACTCTTTCAATGCAACAGCAGACAAAAATATAAAATACAAAACCCCACATTTTTAAGTTCTATAGCAAGTACGTATATGCATTTAAAACATTTTGGCAGTGAGGGAATGATGTTTACAACTGAGTGGAAGAAAGAATAATAAATGGCTCAGTACAGAGGACAAGTGAGTATAACTGTGTAACTCAGATGAAAAAGAAAGATGTATAGTTAGAGGCACTAGAGTTTTCAAAACAGGATGTTTGGGGGTTTTTGTTTGTTTTTTTTAAGATGAAAGTTGTATATATTGTACATTATCAGAAATACATAATGCAGCATCAAAATCTAGCAACTTACTCTGGTTCTATATCATTTAATGATAGCCATGCAATGTTACATTGATGAACTAACCTGCAGACACGGGCAGGAAAATACAGGTTCTGCCAGGAACGACAGAGGTATTTAGAGTGATCGATAACCCGAATCCAGTCTAACTCATCCATGGACACTTCAATGTAGTAGGAATAAGACCTATGGATTGTCAAAAACCACTGGTTAGAAATACAAGCAGTAACATGTTAGGTATTAGATTTTACACTTTCTTCTGGATTTTCAGTTATGCTGAAAAGAAGGCTATTTGTTCCTACTCACAAACCTGTATCTAAGATATGTAGAGGAAGTCTGTGTTTTCAAACGAGCTTTAAAAATTAATTCACATTCAGTTACATTACATCGTGCTGGGCCCCCTGCTCTTCAATATCTTTACTGATGATCTGGATGAGGGCATTGAGTCCATCATCAGTAAATTTGCTGACGACACCAAGCTGCGGGCAGGTGTTGATCTGTTAGAGGGTAGGAGAGCTCTGCAGAGGGACCTTGACAGGCTGGACAGATGGGCAGAGTCCAACAGCATGAGATTTAACACATCTAAGTGCTGGGTTTTACACATTGGCCACAACAACCCCATGCAGTGCTACAGGCTGGGGTCAGAGTGGCTGGAGAACAGCCAGGCAGAAAGGGACCTGAGGGTACAGGTTGACAGTAGGCTGAACATGAGCCAGCAGTGTGCCCAAGCAGGGAGGAAGGCCAATGGCACCCTGGCCTGCATCACGAATAGCATGGCCAGCAGGAGCAGGGAGGTCACTGTGCCCCTGTACTCAGCACTGGTTGGGCCACACCTTGAGTCCTGTGTCCAGTTCTGGGCCCCTCAGTTTAGGAGAGATGTTGAATTGCTGGAACATGTCCAGAGAAAGGCAACAAAGCTGGGGAGGGGTTTGGAGCACAAGCCCTATGAGGAGAGGCTGAGGGAGCTGGGGTTGCTTAGCCTGGAGAAGAGGAGGCTCAGAGGATAGGATAGGATAGGATAGGATAGGATAGGATAGGATAGGATAGGATAGGATAGGATAGGATAGGATAGGATAGGATAGGATAGGATAGGATAGGATAGGATAGGATAGGATAGGATAGGATAGGATAGGATAGGATAGGATAGGATAGGATAGGATAGGATAGGATAGGATAGGATAGGATAGGATAGGATAGGATAGGATAGGATAGGATAGGATAGGATAGGATAGGATAGGATAGGATAGGATAGGATAGGATAGGATAGGATAGGATAGGATAGGATAGGATAGGATAGGATAGGATAGGCCACGTTGGAAGAGACCTTCAAGATCATTGCGTCCAAACTATCATCCAACACCACCCAACCAACTAAACTGTCTACAACTACCTGAAGGGAGGTTGCAGACAGGTAGGGGCTGGTCTCTTCTCCCAGGCAACCAGCACAAGAGGACACAGTCTCAAGATGCACCAGGGGAGGTTTAGGCTGGATGTTAGGAAGTTCTTCATAGAGACAGTGATTGGCAATTGGAATGGGCTGCCCAGAGAGGTGGTGGAGTCACCATCACTGCAGGTGTTTAGGAGAAGACTGGATGGGTGCTTGGTGCCCTGGTTTAGTTGATTAGATAGTGTTGGATGATGGATTGGACACGATGATCTTGAAGGTCTTTTCCATCCTGGATTATTCTATTCTACCATTTTTCAGAATGACTTAAAATATCCTAACACTCACAATCCACACTAATTATACCACTGTCTCTCAAAAAACTACAATGGAGACTTTCCACTCAGTCATACAAATAAATAATCACTTGTATTCCTTCTGTAAGGAATAAATCTAAACACCACTGATAGAGTTATTTCTATTCCCATATGAATAAACAAAAAAACATTTAGGAGGTCAAAACTGCAAATTCAAATCCTTCTCTCGAAATAAATTTATGATCAATTTCTCACTGATGTTATTCACTTCAGACTCCTTTGGTTTTTCATGATACACTGTTAAGTCAGTCACCAATTACTTACACATCCCAAAATTATCTCAGCAAAACTAAAACAAAACAAAAAAAATAAAAAAATTCACCAACAATCTGTGTCCTCCTTATGCTTATCAGTTATGTCTACTTTATTTGCTGTTAGAAGGAAAATGCAAACAGAAAATTAAAATGTACAGAGAGGAGGAGGCTCAGGGGACACTTATTGCTGTCTACAACTACCTGAAGGGAGGTTATAGCCAGCTGGGGGTTGGTCTTTTCTCCCAGGCAACCAGCACCAGAATAAGAGGACACAGTCTCAAGCTGCACCAGGGGAGGTTTAGGATGGATGTTAGGAAGAGGTTCTTTACAGAAAGTGCTTGGCCATTGGAATGGGCTGCCCAAGGAGGTGTTTAGGAAGAGACTGGATGGGGTACTTGGTGCCATGGTTTAGTTGATTAGATAGCGTTGGATGATAGGTTGGACTCAATTATCTCAAAGGTCTTTTCCAACCTGGTTAATTCTATTCTATTCAAAAGTCACTGCTATTTTCATATTATTCCTACAACAGTAATACTCAGAATGAAACAGAAACTCCATTTGTGGATCATCAAATCAGGAAATCTTTCAGAACGTATCATTACACTTAACATACAAGTCTGCAACACTGACAGGCATTTCAACAGCACCATGGTAGCTCCTATCCTCCTTTCACAATGACCTCTAAAAAAGTTCATTTACATAGCTCTACATAGACCTTTTTTGTTAAACTTTAGTGCCCTTCTTAACATTCCCAATTTTTGCTGAGGACTTCAAGGATTAGATATCTATAGCTGCATTGTTTAAAATGTCCTAAGAAGTTAGACAACACTGTTAATCACAGAATCAAAGTGTTTGGCATTGGAAGGGACCTCCACAGATCATTATTACTGTTCTATGCATATGTGACCAAACAAGGCTCCAGCATTTTAGAGTATAAGCAGGTTTGATCCAAAAGTTACTGTCTGTCCTCTGTGTGGTGATAATCCAGAGATTTTCACACCACCATCACAGCAATAATCTAAATATGTAGCCAATATGCAACATGATTCTTTGTGTTTGTTTCTGAAGGTACCAAGCAAAGAAAAATTATCTCAAAAATACAGTTCCATTATGCACACCACTAAGTCTTTTACTTTTTTTAAGGACAGCATATTTTTTTACAGAGTAAAATTGGAGAGCTACTCTCCACAGCACTTTCATTTGCAAGATTCCTCTGTCTGGCCCTGTATTTCCTATATTCTTCCATTAAGCAGGCAAAGATAGCAATAAATTCCCTTTTCTAAGCCTTCTTCTCTTAAAACAGCAAGTTCTTTTAGCATCTCCTTGTACATTTTATGTACTCAAGCCCTCATCATCTTGTGTCCTGATGAACTCATTCCAGTATGTCAATATCGTATGCTGAGGATCCTACAAATGGACCAATGCCTATAAATATTTCCTTTCCCATTTTTAATAGACAGTGTTACTGGGGTAGGGGGTGCAGCCTGACCATTCCAGTACTACATCCAGTAAGAAGCAAAAGAAAATCCAATTGCAAGCTTTCTACATAAAACAAAAAAACAGGATGACACAGAAACAAGATCCTATACCCACCGTGTCCTCAATATTTTATGAAGGCACAAATCTCTAGAGTAGAGGTTCAACTTGCCTGATATTCTGCCAGTAAGAATTGTTTCTTCTACAAATTTCAGAGGAGGGCAAAGGACATCAAGCAACAAATATTTTTTAATAAGTTGTCCCAAGGAGAAAGGTTTTACTCTTGAGTTTCAGCAGCTGCCAATTGATGCCTTACGGATGAAGGCATTTTACCAGCTATAAGCTCTCTGAAATTGCCAGAAATTCTTGATTATGGAGCCATAAAAATGATTAATGGAGCTGAACATCTTCCTTAAGAGGAGAGACTGAGGGAGCTGGGGCTATTTAGTTTGGAGAGGAGATGACTAAGGGGTGACCTCATTAATGTTTATAAATACGTAAAGGATAAGTGCCAAGAGGCACAAAGGGCAATGTGTGGAAGCTGAGGCAAAGGAAGTTCCATGGAAACATGAGGAGAAATTTTTTTCTCTGTGAGGGTGATGGAACTCAGGAACAGGCTGCCCAGAGAGGTTATGGAGTTTCCTTCTCTGGAGATATTCAAGAGCCACCTGGATGTGTTCCTGTGTGATCTGGTATAGGTAATCCTGCTCTGGCAAGGGGGTTGGACTAAATGATCTTTTGAGGTCCCTTCCAACCCCTAACATTCTGTGAAACATTCCATCAATGTCTGGCCTGTAAATATGTAAAAAAAATGGTTTCTAGAAAACAACTGGAATATTATTCTTCAAACTAAAATAAAAGTAAACTAAGTAGCAAACAGAAGATGACAATTTAAATTATGTAAACTTTCATTAGCAATACAAAGTAACAAAGACAGAAAATATGCTGAAATGTTAAGAGGTAGTTTAGTATCACAAAATAAGGTCGGGAGTGTAAGTAACCAAATCTGCATGCAAAAACCAGGGTGTTTTGAAATAAATTCTGTGATTGTTATTTCCAACACTGTATCATGCTGGGTTTATAAAACATTTAGTTATTTTTTTCACACTGATGTACTACCACCAGTGGAAAATGCTTTACCTTCACTTCTCATGTCAACTCGGCACCTACCGACTGTCTCTGTCCCACAGGAGTATTCGTATGTGGTTGATTATTGATGGCTGGCCCAGTTTGATTTCAATTCCAGAACGGCAGTCGTCATCAATCGGGTGTCGAGAGAAGCCATGATCCAAGTCATAGTTCTGAGTATCTCCATCTAATAAAGCAGATTTCAGCTCCCCTTTTACTACCTGTGCTCCATACTTCATCGTTGCAATATTTTCCCCTGGTACTAAGACAAAAAAGGAAAAAAGCTCTTAATTTTTACACTCGCATGTTGCAAATTTGATGTTCTGAACATCAACTGTACTAGGTCAGAACAAACATTTATTGCCAGTATCCTTTCTTGTCCACAAACACATGCTCAAGGAAAACAAAAAAGAAGTAACAATCAAAAACAGAACGAGAGGCATTTTAGAAATTTTGTATCTGCCAATTAATTTGATGCCCCCTATGGTTTTTATGGTAATAATGAGTACTGATAATAGGGGCCCTTTCTGGGCCCCTCAGTTTAGGAAAGATGTTGAGTTGCTGGAATGTGTCCAGAGAAGGGCGACAAAGCTGGTGAGGGGCTTGGAGCACAAGCCCTGTGAGGAGAGGCTGAGGGAGCTGGAGTTGCTTAGCCTGGAGAAGAGGAGGCCCAGGAGAGACCTTATTGCTCTCTACAACTACCTGAAGGGAGGTTGTAGCCAAGTGGGGGTTGGTCTCTCCACCCAGGCAACCAGCACCAGAACAAGAGGACACAGTCTCAAGCTGCACCAGGAGAAGTTTAGGCTTGAGTTGAGGAGAAAGTTCTTCCCAGAGAGAGTTCTTAGCCATTGGAATGGGCTGCCAAGGGAGGTGGTGGAGTCACCATCACTGGAGTTGTTTAGGGGGAGACTGCATGAGGCACTTGGTGCCCTGGTTTAGTTGATTAGATGGTGTTGGGTGATACGTTGGACTTGATGATCTCAAAGGTTTTTCCAACCTGGTTAATTCTATTCTATTCTATTCTAGTCTAGTCTAGTCTACGTATTGCCTATATCCTCAGTCCCTTTCATGATTTCTCAGAATTCTACTGCACCTTCCTCATCCAACTATCACTTTCAACCTGGTTTTAAAGTTTTGGTCAATTTAGTCTCTCACTATGATCAACTTCTAACCATAGCTCTAATACTTTATTTTTTGATCTTCCCAATTCTTTTGTTCTAGTATCAGCTGGAGTATTTTGGTTCTTTGAAGTAGAATTAAGTTACAAATCACACAAAATATTTATAATGTAGATGCATTAAGAATTTGCATAGTGACACATGGAGTGGCATAGCTATACAATCTATTTTGATAGGTATACAAGCTTCCAGTACTGTGCAAAGCTAAACAATCCTGAAAGAAATGGGAGACTTGCCTACTTGACCTAGCATGGTTCAATGCAAGATTTTTAGGACAGTATTTCACAGTAATAAACCCACTATATAGCTGAGGATAATGATTCCTAACTCTTAACTAGAAAACAAATCATTGGTGAATCATCCTGTTAAAAAAAAAAAATAAATAAAAAAATTAACAGTCTTGTTTGAGAAGAGAACCTAGGAAACATAATCTGAAAGCTAAATGATGAAAAGCTGCCCCTGGACAGCTCAGGCAGGCTGGCAACACAACTATCAATTTTAACAGGATGTTAAGTTTAACATCTAAAGAATAGAATTTCAAGTGGTAAAATATTAAGTGTTGTAGCACTACTACATAAAATAGAACAAGTATGAAACAACGTGGTCACCGGTGTTTCCATAAACAGAACAAGTCCCAAGAGCATGAACTAGTACTAAAACAACATTGAAATTCCATGCTCTAAAAGTCTGTGATTTTGATAAAGCTCAAAACTTTGAGATTGGGACCATACTGAGACATAAATATGCAGAAAAAAGTAGTACAAAAAACCATTGCTTTAGTTTTTCAAATTTATCTACTGCACTGCCAATGGAATGCCTTGCATGAAGACTTTTACAATATTCCAATAGTAAATTCCTGTTTAAATATTACTATCTGTCACTTCCAAAAAGGAACAAAGGAGATAGACAGTTCTGAGACAGCATTTATTTTGAGAGCTCATCCCACGTGATTGACAGACTACAGTGCAGACCCTCAAAGAACATTTTAACTTTATTCTTTGGTGACGGGCAAACACTGTAGATCACACACTAGATAGCAAAGTAACAGTATCTTCCTGAAGGTCAGTGTTAGATAATCTTTTTGAATTAACAGAAAGCACAAAAGTCAGACAAAAGGCTTCTCGCTTTTCAGACTTCTATTAATACAATTTGGGAAGACTTTTTTACACTAAAAAGTAAGGGAAAAATCAAAAGTAATGGAGAAAATGTGAATACCTTCATAAGTAGAAAATAAGCCCCCATCAACATAAAATCAATTAAATACCATATATTCCATAGCTAAGGCACTTTTGTTTTCAATGCTTTAGCACAAGTTTTTCTATTAAAATAGCACTTCCTCTAGGAAAACAAACTGGTGACACATGGGTTTGATGGGTGGACCACTAGATGGAAAAGGAACTGGCTTGATGGCTGCACCCAAAGAGTGGCTGTCAATGGCTCCATGTCCCAGTGGAGGCCAGGGACAAGCGGAGTCCCTCAGGGATCAGTCCTGGGACCTGTCTTATTCAACATCTTTGTGGGTGACATGGACAGGGGCATTGAGTGCACCCTCAGCAAGTTTGCTGATGACACCAAGCTGTGTGGTGCAGCAGACACGCTGGAGGGAAGGGAGGCCATCCAGAGGGACCTTGACAGGCTGGAGAGGTAGGCACAAGCCAACCTCATGAAGTTCAATAAGAGCAAGTGCAGGGTCCTGCATCTGGGTCGAGACAATCCCAGGCACAAATACAAGCTGGGCAGTGACTGGCTGGAAAGTAGCCCTGAGGAGAGAGACTTGGGGGTGCTGGTGGACAAAAAGCTCAACATGAGCTCTCAATGTGCACTTGCAGCCCGCAAAGCCAATCAGATCCTGGGCTGCATCAGGAGAAGTGTGGCTAGCAGGTCGAGGGAGGTGATCCTCCCCTTCTACTCAGCCCTGGTGAGACCCCACCTGGAGTACTGTGTCCAGTTCTGGAGCCCCTATTACAAGAGGGATGTGGAGGTGCTGGAACGTGTCCAGAGAAGGGCCACAAGGATGATCAGAGGGCTGGAGCACCTCTCCTATGAGGACAGACTGAAGGAGTTGGGGCTGTTCAGTCTGCAGAAGAGAAGGCTCCGAGGTGACCTAATTGTGGCCTTCCAGTATCTGAAGGGGGCCTACAGGAAGGCTGGGGAAGGACTTCTCAAGATCTCAGGTAGTGACAGGACTGGGGGAATGGAATGAAGCTGGAGGTGGGGAGATTCAGGCTAGATGTGAGGAGGAGGTTCTTCACCATGAGAGTGGTGAAACCCTGGAATGTGTTGTCAAGGGAGGTGGTCGAGGCCCTGTCCCTGGAGGTGTTTAAGAGCAGGCTGGATGAGGCTCTGTCCAGCTTGATCTAGTGTGGGGTGTCCCTGCCCATGGCAGGGGGGTTGGAACTAGATGATCTGTGTGGTCCCTTCCAACCCTGAATGAAACTATGAAACTATGAAAACACATGTATACAACATTCAGGTTTGAGCCATATCTGAGATACAAAGCAAGAAAATGTGTTGACTTATACTATTTGAGAAACAGAAATGGAAAGCACAGTACGTAAGAAGATACTTAATTAGGTAAGCCTTTTAAAACACACAGTAAAAGCAAAGGACTCAAATTAACCATATCCTCCAGTCAACCACAGTTGTCAGAGTGAAAAAATACACCCAACCAAAAAACATGACACTTACTTAACATGCCCCTGTAGTTGAGATCCATGTCCCGACTCTCTGAACGAATTTTAATGGCATCTAGGATGGCATCAGGTGACAGCAATCCAGAAGGTCTCACAACATTCAGTAGTTCTGTTAGACTCATTAGAGGCAAACGTACAGCTTGCATTATTTCAGCATGGTTTTCCTTGGGGTTATGTTTACACCAATTCATCAAAGCCTGGAAAATATCCTTCTCAGGAGCTGCAAATGAGTCCCTCAGTACAATACTTAACAGAGCAGCCTGGAAAAGAAAAACAAACCAACCAAACCAAATGAACAGAATTTTTTCTGTTTAAATTAAAAAAAAAAAAAGGAGGGGGATAAAAATTAATAGGTATTTTAACTTGTTATTAAAAATCTTCTCCAAAGGAGTGATGATCTAAAACTGTAGCTTGTTTTAGTTAATCAAGCAAGAATTAAAGACTCCATCGTGTAAATAACAAGTAACATAATAAACAAAAAGGAGTCATATTCGAATGCTGTGTTCAGTTCTGGGCCACTTGCTGCAAGAAGCATATTGAGGTGCTGAAGCATGTCCAAAGAAGAGCGAACAAAGTGATGAATACATCTTATGAGGAACACTTTAGGGAACTGGGGATGTTTAGTCTTCAGAAGAGGAGGCTGAAGGAAGACCTTATTGCTGCCTACAACTACTTCAGAGGAGGTCGGAGAGAGGTGAGATTCCGTCTCTTCTCACATGCAACAAGTGACAGGACGAGAGGACACAGCCTCAGGTTGTGCCAAGGGAGGTCCTGATTGGATATTAGGAAAAGTTTCTTCACAGAAAGGGTTATCAAGTGTTGGAATAGGTTACCCAGGGAGGTGGTAGAGTCACCATCCCTGGAGATATTTAAAATATGCATGGTGCTCAGGGACATGGTTCAGTAGTATGGTTTCAGCAGTACTCATGGGATTTAGGATTGCAAGCTCTAGGCGAGTGGCTGGACTCAATGAACTCAAAAGTTTCTTCCAACCTTTGCAGTTCTATGATTCCATGAAATAATTCAAAATTGAAGTGTTTGGAGATCTATTCAAATCAATTTAATTCCAGTAACCACTTTACATTTACTTTAGAATATAAGACATGATTTGGCAATTTGGTAGGATAGTTCAAAGCATTCCTTTAAACTTAGGCTGGCATAAGAACACTGATGAGAAAACAATGAAGTGTGGCTTGGAATCATCTTTGTACACCATTTCTAACTACTTCAGAGTTCCCCCCGCCCTTTTGGTATCAATTCTGAATGAGCAAGCGAAAACTTCAGTGGCTCTTATTCAGGCAGAAGATCCACTGACTGCAAAATGAGAACAAAAAGAATGAAATAGCTTTTTGATTTTCTCTTAGCTAGTAGAAGAATTACGAGTTTGCCTAAGAAAAGAAGAAATCTCTCACATATACCAGGACTGGCTATGTCAGAAAGGTCTTAAAGTATGTACTTCCTGATGAATAACATTTGCTATCCTCTTCATTGAGAATATGTTCTGAGTTCAGACTTAACAAATAGCACATGACGGAACCAAGCAGAGACAATAAAGTATTTTTTCTAGTAAGTTAGTCAGCAAAACAGAGTGTCTTGTACTTATTCAAGGGAAAAAACCCATCACAGCTTTCCTACTAGAAACATTTCAAAAAAATAATATTTAAACCAATTTTTACTCAGGATCCTCTGTTGCTTCATATGAGCACCACCTGAAAATACTGTCGCTATTATGTTGAGCTCAAAGACCACTCCAGAGTAAAGGGAATATTTCAACATCGTAGAACAGCCTGACAAGAGCACAAATACTTATACATCTAACAACTACAAAACCAATGCACAGAAAAACCCACACCACCCCACAACACCGCCATGTAATGCAATCTCAGAACACGATGACCATCAGCATTAGAAGGCACAGCAACCTCTAGAATGTTTAGCTCATGCAACAGGAAACAATCCATCAGTGAGGTAGCCCATATCAAAAATATAATAGAATATCTTCTGTTATCTTCAGATTTTTATATTCCCTGGGCAGCATTTAGAAGCCAAATTATATTGTTTCAAGAAAAGATTAAAAAAACAAAAAGACAAACTAAGATTAAATTACCTGCTCCCACCTTTGAGTACTCCATTTGATTTATTATAATTAGCTACACAACTGGTTAAAATTAAATACCTAAAAAATTCCAAATTAATAACCAGGATTTTCAGTTCAGCTTGGCTTGGACAATTCCAATTGCTAATTTCACTAGTATAAAATTATGCTTGTTAACCAACATATTAACTTGTATGTGTGGTGTCCTCATTGGTATTTTATCATGAATAAACATTCCTGGGAGGAAAAGGGAAAGCAAAAGATTTACCTTAGAAAGTGATAGGAAGCCTTCGCTGGAGAGCACTTCTTGGGCATTTCTATCCATGAACATACAGCACATACAAGTTAATTTGGGGAGGGAATAAAGACTGGCAACATCAAATGTCATACAGACATTCTGAATATTAAGTATGGTGCAAAGATAGTCAGACGTGGAATCCTCCAGTTCTGGAAACCCATATTTATGTGCTAGGCTTAGAAAGTCTAGGAGAACCTCCTCTTTCTCATCTCGTAGTGTAGCACGACCAGTGTAAATATACTTCAACAGCATGCCAAATGCTTCTGCAGTGGTGTCCTGAAGAGGTATTTCTGCTTCAGGCTGAGATTCTCTCATTCCTCCATATAGCAATGCCCTAAAAAGAAGATAAAATTTGAGAAATTTATATCCTGATAAAAACCAAGTAGAAAGGGAAAGGAATCAATGACCATATACATCAAGAGGAATACGAAGGGCATGTGGTTGAAAAATCTACAAAAGAAAAACCCAGATTCTTTGCATTTGAAGAGCAGCTCTGCTCTGACAATGGTTGCACAAGAATAATATTCTAATGCATCATGTTTTTTACCCTACACAAAAAACACTCCCCCACTTTGAACAAAAGTCTGCAAGGCAGAAAATGAGATATGACTCTTGCACATACTTTTGGGGGGGGGGCATTAAAAAAAATACTGCTATTAGTGAGGGAAAAAAAACAAAACACAAAGAAAAAAATTCAAATAGGTCACCACCACAACAGAAGCAGATTAGCAAATCTCAAGATTTTTGATCTCTGTTCCTACAGACGACAGAGATCGGAGTCAATACAGCTGACCAATATGATTGAGTATTGTTCCTTTACTGTTCCAGTATTGCCGGCCTATGGTGCAGGCCTATGGTGCGAGTATAGCACAGTAAAGTAAAGCGCAGAAGAAGAGAAAGGAAAGGCAGAAACGTGTAGCAAGGGAACTTCTACAACTTATATAAACTCGGAGTGCCTTGTTGGCATGGCTTCACTGGTTCCCTATGAGCGACCACACATTGCACTATTATAGATTATTGGTCCAACTACTAACAACACACGAGGTTTGTTGATGCAGGTGCATGTCCTGTTGTTCCAAGATAACTTTCTATGTTTATAACTACCAGTGCCCTGTTTTAGTTACATGCTGCAGGCACAGCACTGTTTTGCTAAACTGCTAGCTGGCTCTGCACTTATGCTGAGCATGGCCTACCACCATGTCAGGCTCTAGGCCTGCACTGCCAGATTGCTCACACTGCTCGTCGCTGGCATTGCCACAGTTCCTTACTCTAAACGCAGCACACAGTATCTCTGATGAAATCCTGAATCTTGAGAAAAAATTCCAAGTACCCACAATCATTTTTTAAACTATGATAGATGGTTTGGACACAATTTGCATTCACACTTCAGGTTAGTCATTAGCCTAACTCTGCAACAAAATTAGCTATAAAAAGATTACAAGGAAGTTCTATCAATTACATTTAGAGTGAAAAATGCCCAGCTCTTAAAAGAGTTGAAGTAGTATTTTTCCTAGTTTTAAAATATATATTCTAACCTCTCTCTGCCAGACCTCTTCAAATACTCAATTCCAATGCATCAAAATTAGACTGAGTATATTCCATAGATGCACGTCATTTATAACCTGAGAAATCAAAACAATTTTACAGCACTTTTCTGTTCTGAAGTTATTTTTCTCTTGAATTTGTGAAACTAGCTTCAAAATCCAATTTAATGAAGGTCAAAAGAATAACATCATGACATGGTATTTATCTTTTTATACTTGGACACAATGATTTGATATGCTGGGAAACATTCACACAGAAAAGGTCACGCTCAATGGACAGATGATTATACGCTGAAAAGTTCATAGAGAAACAATGTTTATCTGATCTGCTGATCTGCATGAAAATTTTCTGCAAGGCTGACATAAAGCTATGCTTCACCTGAAATAATGGCACCTAGCAGCCAGGATCACTCTGTGTGCTGGGAAACGTTTCTTTTCTACAATAAAAGTAACGTCACTGTATTCTTCCCCATTCATTAGAGCGCCGATATGCTCCGACAGAATGTGAACGTGGTCAATCTCACCCACAGCCGTGTAAGGACGAAGTGGGTGGCTGTTACTCATCTTGGAGGGATGGTGATACTGATAGCCTAAAGGAAAAAAGGAAACAACCAGGATTATAAAGGGCACAAATATTAAAAAATGGCAAAGATTGAGCTGTAATTACAAAAGCAGAGGCTAGTGTAAGTTACCATATATTACAAGAAAAATGAAACCAAGAGCTTTTCTGTTAAAGTTCATATATGACAGGACTCGATGCAGCTTGCATCAACAATTCCACCTAAGAGAAAATATTTCAGAGAATTCTTTCACCTTCTCATTCTGTCAACTCTCTTACTTGTAAGGGCTTCCAACAAAAAGAATTTAAAACTAAAGAGTTTTAATTAGTTACCATTAGAAAGCAATTTTATCTGAATTAAAATGCACTTAAATTATAAAGAAATTATTCAACCAAGAAGCACAGTCTCAAATGCCAAGCCTCTACTATAATCAGTGCTAAGTAAAAACATCTGTGATTTTGCAGAATTCCACTATCTTGCCAGACCTGGGAGAAAACAAACAAGCAGGATAACTCTTACTAAGTAACAGACAAAGTCCGTCAAAGAGCAAAGCTTTCCAACGTACAATTCAATTTTCTCACCCTTTCTATCCAGCTTTCTTGATGCCTTCTTGTTTCCTCATACACGTAAGAAAAAAACCCCACCTAATATCTCAGTCATAGAAAGGAGAAGACTGTCCACTAGTGTACAACACAGAGAAATACATTAGTCACATCTTTTATGGAATTATTTTGTTACTTCTTAACTCACAAGAGGTTTTAGCTTTGTTTGGGTTGGTTTATTATAGCAAGTAGTCTGAGAGGCAAGAGCATCCACGGGAGAATCTAGGTCATAAATCAGCTTCTATTTTTACACTTCAGCTCACTTTTAACTAGAAAGAGGTCAGGTGTTTCAGATAATAACCATCCATATTTTGAGACACACCTTCTGTGTCACTTTTTCAAAGTGACACTAATCATTTTTCAAAATGGCCACATACTTAGCGCTGAAGAAAAACAACGTACCACAAGAAGCAGGAAATGATGAGCTCATGCCACACTCACTACTAAACCATTAATATTTCAGGTGAAAGATTCATGACACAAGGGCATTTTTAAGCTACATTTTAAAAGAATTATGAAAAAATATCCATCTGTTTCCTTTCATTTCTACCTCAAGAGAGAAAACATGCAAACAGGGTTAAGTACTTTGGTAATAACTTGAAATGCTTTACCCCAAAATCAAGATACAGTAGAAACTGTGCCAAAGAACTTTAAACTCAGAAAAAGGGATAGAAATAGAAAATAATATCTGAGAACAACACAGCATACTAAATTAATAATATAGATCACAGTAAAAATGGGAACAAAACCCCAGCTTTCTTCAGGCAGTCTCTGCTATTGGAATTAGCAGCTACATGCCAGTGTAGGCACTGCGGCACAGTACCAGCAATACTGGCCAAGATAATGGAAGCAGTATAAGCATGGGAATACAGAATATGGTACAGTTATCCTTCTATCCTGACACCAAAACAATTTGTAGGATTTTTTTCATAAGAATAGACTTCCTTCTATTTGTACTGGTTAATTTACAATTAGCTAAGACAACTCCACACTGACAGATTTATGTAACATGCATTTCCAGTGGCATTTGCTTTGTAACAAGCCAGATTAACTAGCAATAGTATTTATCACAATATAATTATCTGAGACAACAGTATAATTGAAATGCCCTCAAAATATAACCTTTCTTTACATCAAATGAGCCAATAAAATGATGTATCTGTAACTCAGCAGCACATCTCAAGCTTTGACACTCCTTCAAGACTTCTGCATTTTTAATTGCTGTTGCTTATCCTCATTCACAACTCAGCTACGTGCAATCACATGAACATTGTCAAGCAACTCTGTACCCTCTCTCTCTCTTCTACTAGTTCTGATTTTGATTGGAAAAATTAATGTACAGTACTTCGTACATGTACAAACACTGGCACATGTTTGGTTTAAAGTCTGTGGTTTCCTTCATCCACTCCTATATCTAAAAACATAAGAACAGGTACTGTCCACATAGAATGAGAGACTACGTAAGTAGTAAAGTGAATGCCATCAACTGCTTCCAGTAGCTGTGGATGCTGTGTGCCAATTGGGTGAAAAGCTCAAGGGTTTCAGGTTAAATAAAGAAATAAAACGTAAATGCACATTTCCCTCTCAAAGATAGGTAGACTCTCTCTAAAGAGGAATCAATGTATAGAAGAGAGTAATGTATGAACTGGGTACGCTTGTTAAGGACTAGATGATGCCAGCCCTTAGGAACATCAAGACCCTGATACACAGGCAGCAATGAAAGTAGAAATTTAGAAATCTGTGTGTGTAAACCACATGACAAATTTATTTCAATGTCTCATGCTCTCCAAACTGCTGCCACAATGCACTATTCTAAACTGCCAGTTTCAACCAATGTGCTGCTCACAGGGAAAAGGAGACTCAAGAGGTGCTAATAAGCGTCTGGCTGAAGAACCTTTCATACACTTGAATGACTCAAAACTGTTGGAAACTGGCAACTTTCTGAAATTATCTACACGCCTTAAGTATCTTCTGTAGGTAACACTAGCATAGTGAAGAGGCACTTAATAATTTCCTTACTACTTCACATTTCCAATGCAAGTTTGGGCTTTATTGTGGATTTTCCATGTAAAACAACTCAAGGAGAGCAGTTCTGCCTTCAAACTATAGAAACAAATAATATATGACTTCAGATGTTCCCAGACTGGATTAATTAATGGTATCAATTTGGCCAATCCTGGAGTGATCTGTGCATTTCTTGAGGAAGTAAAAAGCAAAAACTGCTTTAGTTGTGACAAGCTGCTATGAGCTCACAACTTCCCTGTATAGCCAAACATATTTTTCTAGCTGCAACTCATAGTGTTACTTTTAACAACAACAAAACATAGATGCTGCCAGAAGACTGGCAAAACCCTTCCTGAAGGTCCTGATGGCATCTTCTGTCATCAAATAACATGACCCCTTTCAGAGAATACAGGTGTTTGCTCTTCCTTGAAGTCAAGGAACACTTAACTAACTACATAATAAAAGGTCAAGCCCTTTACAAGCCTCTTGCCAGCACCATAACCTGTTTCCAAAAGGTACTCAGAGCTAATTAACTGCTTCAAGAGTCAGCTGCTGTGACTAAGTTCATGTCATAGAAATAAATAAAACAAAACATTATTCTCTGTCAGTTTGATGCACCATTAAAATCACATTGATCTCAATAAGCATTTGAGCAGCGCTGTTGGAGGAGGGCAGATATTTGATTACGAATGGTTATTATGACCTGAGAATATAAGACTTCAGGCATATAGCAGATTGATGTAAGAGAGTCCCTGGTTCCTGTTGTAAACTGCTTTTGCGCTGTATTAGCTTTATATAGAAGGATTTTGCATAATAAAGTGGACACTTGGCCTGCATCAGGCTGCGTCCCATCTCTTAATCGCGGCAAATGGTGATCCCCAACATGATAGGGGCGATGAAATGCTAAGCTGTGTCCTGCCGTGTATTCTCTCGGAACTTTGAATGAGCTGCTGAAAGGAAGCAGGAAAAGCCAGCCGGCCAGAGCAATCCCTCCCGCTGGACGAGAGGTGAGCCATGGGAAACATGGGGAACCAGGAGAGCTCCTCAGAAAGAGACGCTTATGAATTAATGCAAGAACTCCTCAAAAAGCATGGCAAGGTTATCTGTGGCCGTGATCTTAAGGAGATGCTGGAGTGGGTGCAGGAGAACATCCCGACAGTTACAATATCTAGCATGTTTACGAGTGAAATCTGGGATCAAGTGGGGATGAAGTTATGGGATGCTGCTACCACAGGGAATGTTGAAGTGCAGCATATGCTCCCACGGTGGCGGATTATATTCGAGATGCTTAAAGCACAAGAAGGGAACTCGGAACAGAGTATTGAGGGAGCTCAGACTCCTCCTCCATTACCCTCTAAGCTGCCACCAAAGTCGAAGCTGCAGACTGAGACTTTGGGTACATACGCAGCAGAATACCCCTCCGAGGATGACCTCCTAGATCCAGGTCCTGTCTATCCTGAACGGGAACCAGACCCTCATCTCCAGGATCCTCACGATGTGTGGGCTTCTATTAAGAGCCAAGCTTTGCAGGACGGAGACACTGAGGTTGCCGCAAGAATCATGGCTCCTGTACTGTACGTGGGAAGAGGGGATAACCCTCAATGGGAGGCTTTGTCCTTCCCAGTGATTAAAGAACTCTGTCGTACTGCCGCTGAGCATGGGCTCTCTTCTCCTTATTTCGATAATCTTTTAACATCTATACTCGACAATCACATAATGACACCATACGACTTAAAATCTCTAGCACAACTGTTGCTAACTCCGTCTCAGTATACTTTATGGGAGTTCCAGTGGAGAAAAGAGCTCCAAGCGCTCTTACTTACATATGCGGGACATAACAATCAGGCTATAGTGGCACTCACGTTGGATCACCTCATGGGCACAGGTCAACACACCGACCCGGCAGCGCAAGCCCGCGACAAGCCCTGGAAGCATCGCGAGAGGAGGCACAAAAGGCTTTTCTTAAAGTCCCGGACTCTCAAAAGCCACAAAAAGTTTTTACAAATATCGTTCAGGAACCGCAGGAACCTTATATGCAATTCATAGACAGGCTTAAACTGGCCTTAGAACGCCAAATCGATAATGGGGAGGCAAGGGAAATATTACTGTTGAAATTAGCTGTGGAAAATGCAAATGCAGATTGTAAGAAGCTGTTAAAATCTTTGCCTAATCAAAACCCCACTTTGCTAGAAATGATTGAAGCATGTAATAAGATAGGTATGATGGAACACAAGTATGAAGCTATGGCTGCAGCTTTTGCAGCTATGAATGGTCCAACGAATACAGGAGCTTGTTATGGCTGTGGGAAATCAGGTCATCTCAGAAAGAATTGTTTGGTAGCTAATACTGGAGCCAAACCTAAGGCACCCGGGATTTGCCCAAAGTGCCAGAAGGGGAGGCATTGTGCTAACCAGTGTCGATCTAAGTATAATTCTCAAGGGCAGCCTGCGCAGGGAAACTGGATGCAGAGCGTGGGACGGGCCGCGCGCAAACACAAATCATCCAGCTGTCACCGGCCAGTCAGATGCCAGCAGCACACACATCTCTGACCTCCGCCCAGCAACAGCAGGCAGTGCAGGTCTGGACCTGGCAACCTCTGACACAGTAACTTCACTTGATACCACGGTACATTTAGTGCCAACAGGTGTGTCAGGTCCTCTTCCACTAAAAACTCAGGCATTAATATTAGGTAGATCATCAACAACAATATCAGGACTTTTCATGCTTCCTGGGGTTGTTGATTCTGACAGCACAGATAAAATTCAGATCATGGCATGGACTCCATTTCCTCCCTGCATGGTACCGAAGGGAAGTCATATTGCACAGCTATTATTGCTTCCCTTGGGATCGGAATGTCCCCCTGCAAAGGGACCTTTAAGAAATAAAGGAGGATTCGGGTCTACTGGGGATCCACAGATTCTGTGGGTACAGACTATCTCTCAAAAATGTCCTATCTGTCAATGTGTCCTGATGTATGGTCAGCAGAAAATAGTGCTTAGTGATATTATTGATACTGGAGCAGATGTCACAGTGATTACTAAAGCTAAATGGTCGACCTGCTGGCCTGTAGCTAGTGCATCTCAGGAGCTGGCAGGCATAGGGGGAGCTGGAGAAAGTCATCAGAGCCTGAATTTCATTCAGATTCAGGGACCAGATGGACATACAGCTTCTGTGAAACCTTTTATCTGTGCCTATGGTGCTATGGGGTCGTGATGTGCTTTCACAATGGGGGGTGACCATGAACACCCATTTTTGGAGGGGGCCACTGCAGTGCGCGACACCCTCCAGTTAACATGGAAAACAAATTCCCCTGTCTGGGTGGATCAATGGCCCCTACCATTGGAAAAGCCTTGCGCACTCCAAGAACTAGTCACAGAGCAATTGGGGAAAGGGCATATTGTACCCTCCAAGAGTCCATGGAACTCTCCTATTTTTGTCGTCAAAAAACAAACAGGCAAGTGGCGCTTACTCCATGATCTCAGAAAGATTAATGACGTTATGGAAGATATGGGGAGCCTTCAACCAGGCCCAACCTCACCCACAATGATACCACGATATTGGCATTTAACTGTTATTGACCTAAAAGATTGTTTCTTTAGCATTCCTTTACATCCAAATGATGCTCTTAAATTTGCTTTTTCAGTTCCAAACATCAACATGCAACAACCTTTGCAGAGATATCATTGGGTTGTGCTTCCACAAGGAATGAAAAATCGTCCTACAATTTGTCAGTGGTATGTAGCAAAAATTCTCAGTCCTGTTCGAGAGGCATTTCCTGATGTTCTGATTTATCATTACATGGATGACATTCTAGTGGCAGCACAAAGCCCCGAGCTCATGAAGAAAGCTGTAGCCCTTACTGTATCCACTGTGACTCAAGTGGGTTTTTGTGTAGCATCTGAGAAAATTCAGAATGTACCACCTTGGAAATATTTAGGGTGGAGAATTCGGACCCAAACAATTGTTCCACAGTCTCTACAAATCAATATACATGTGAAAACATGTCATGATGTTCAGAAATTGCTTGGAACCATAAATTGCCTTCATCTTTTAAATTGCTTGGTAATTGGGGACTTTCTCTCTGGATTTGTAGTTTTCTTAGAACAATTATGTATGCTTTTGCTGCTTTATTCTTTTTGCTACTTTTTTTATCTTGTTTATTGTAATGCTTATAGAGTTTGATTAATTGCTTTGTCAAGGGGATTCTTGTTATATAACAGAAGGGGGAAATGAAGGGTTAAATCTTGGAGAGCCGAGCTCCAAGCACTGCTGGACTGATAAGAAGGAGACAGTGCTGGCCTTGATGGTTTGTAAACTATGGGAACACGGTGCAGGAGTGCTGTTGGAGGAGGGCAGATATTTGATTACGAATGGTTATTATGACCTGAGAGTGTAAGACTTCAGGCATATAGCAGATTGATGTAACAGAGTCCTTGGTTCCTGTTGTAAACTGCTTTTGCACTGTATTAGCTTTATGTAGAAGGATTTTGCATAATAAAGTGGACACTTGGCCTGCATCAGGCTGCGTCCCGTCTCTTAATCGCGGCACATTTGTTAAGTTAGAAGGCCTACAAACCGTTTCTGTCTAAGACCCCATGGAAAAACAGCACTGTTTCAAAGAGTTGTTTTTATATCAGGCATAGAAAAAGGAATTTAAGGAATTGTTAATGGATCATTTGGGGAAAAAAAATATATAAAATGAGTGAAAAATGTTTACCTAACTGATGACACTACTGAAATATTAGAAAGAAATGCAAATAAATATACTATTGCTAGAATTAAAGATTTTTAATAAGTCTGGATTATAAACACTGAAGAAATAATTACATACCATTTAAACACTTAATTCCTTCATCATTTAGTTTGTACCTAGCAAGGTAATATAGATTTTGTCAGAATTACACAAATGGAATTTTCTTAAATAAAATCCTCTTACCCTGCTATTCTATCTAGAAATAGAAACTGGTTCTTAGTTGATTAGAAGAGGTTTGCATAGTTTTTAATTTTATTTTTTTTGTAATTCATTAATCATTTTGCTATACTTTATGTAAATTCCAGCAAAACTTTAATTACTATTTCTATTGTGACTATGACAGTAAGATTAACGTATTAAAAATGCCATTGCTTCAAATCGTATGATTTGTAGGGGATGTAGTGGCCATACACCTCTTCTTCACATGAAAATGTTTTGTTCTCATGAGTTCTGGCACAATAAACTAACATCTCAGGAAACAAGATGTTTTAGTAAATATTTCAAAACAGAGTATAAGCCAAATAAATACACTATGTCAGAACTCTCACTACAGAAACTCCTTTATACTTCTAAATAATAAGAAAGTTGACTGAGAGAAAATGGTAACTGAACGGTGCAAAAATACCAACCATTCTTAGTACTCAACAATAAAAGGACTATTAAAGCAGTAGGACTATGGAATGTGAAAGATCAAGAAACCAAATTCACAGAACATTTAACTCTTAACTCCAGTCCCTGTGTTGTGACAAGTTTAGAACAGGTGCTAACTCTGGCTAATAGTAAATCAGCACATTATTAAAATGACAGCATTTTCAAAGTAGCAACAATGTGTCAACTTAAAGCATATGAGAAGTTACACACTGCTGACCTGCACAACCACAGTCCCTTCACTTAGGTGCTATAGTGCTACTTCTGCTCAAACATTCCTCTGAGATATGAGCAGGAGCAAGTTTAGTTCGGTACAAAAAACAATATACTAAATACAGGTTATTTATTAACACATGTAAAATAGGTATTAATTAATTAAATACAGCCTGAATAAAATGGAACACAAATAAACCACAAAGTTAAAAATCTCAAGAAAACACATTGATCCACTCACCAGTAAAGCTATCTGAAGATCGACAGTGGATGTAGCCTGCAGGCAGATGACTAACTTCCTGAAAATTAGGGTTCTTCGCCATTCTGAACGACAGAGAGATTGAACAGCAAGCTCATAGAAACACTATTCAGCAACATCCAGCTGTACAGCAACAACTGTACCATTTCCTGAAGCAAGATATGAGATAGATACAATCAGAACTTGGCGGTTTGTAGCCTATAGAGAAAGTGAGAGATGCATATTTCTCAGTAAAAGTATGTGTGGAAAGACATTTATAAAAATCTCCTCCATTCTATGGGAAAGCTTATAATAATGTTAGAACACAGGATGATGTGGAGGTTTTTTTAAGTGATCATAATTTAATTTTGATAATTCACTTTATTAACCACCAAAAAAAACCCAAAAAGGGTAACATATTGCCATTACAGCACACAAAATGTCTGTCCTGAAATTCTTGCACAGCATTAATGTCCCTGAGGACACTGATTTCCCAGATAGGTGTGCTAATTAAACCAGGTCTATACAAACTGTATCACACACATTTTGTTCATTACATATCCAAAGTTCTCCTTGCTTAGCTAAAGGCCTTCCGGGGTGGTTGTTTTAGTTTTGGTGGTTCGTTTTTTACAATACTTTGGGCAGATCTTTTTCCTGTGTGAACCTTTAATTTTACAAACAGAAAAAACACAACTGTAGGCTGAAGAAATACAGAGACTTTATTTGTTTAAATACATATGAGTCTCATTCAACAAGTATAAATTGTTATTCTTCCTGGCCAACAGGGAAAATAAGATGTCTTTACATTGCTAAATAGATTATATCTACGAATTCTCCCATAAAAGACATTCTAATCTTTAAAGTACAAGTTTAAGGAAGGAGAACACAGTCTCATAAAATGGAAATTAGCCATATCTTAATCCAGCAAGTTGAAAACAGGTCTCTTGATTTTGGAGATTAATATGCAGTATGTAAACATTTGCTCTTACAAATACCATATGTTAACAGACTGACTTGTATTATCAAAATACATTCATAAGGCATTTATAAGAAGTTATTTGTTTCTGAGTGAATAGATCCCAACAGAACAGTATACTCCAAGCACCTGATTTACAGATTTGAAACAGAAGATGCACTCAACACAGCTAGACAGTGAGGAGGCTCAAATTAAAATCTTAAAATACAAAAAAAAACCCAATAATTAAGTGAGCCCTTGCACAGGGCTTTGAGAGGGATCTGTGTGCTATGCTTTACAAAACAGCACAAGCAAAAAGTATTGCTGAGCAAGCAAAATTACCGACAGGCTGTTAACAAGTCTGTTTATTTAAAGTCTGATGACGGCTTCATATAAATCAAAAGTAGTTTCTATAAATCACAGCAGTGTGCAACTTCCAAGAGAACTACCAAGGACTCAGAAAAAAAAAAACCTGTGAGAATATTGTGCGCACTATTAAAGCGCCAAAATACTGAATACTGAACTAATATTATGAGATAAACGAAAAACATTACAACAGGGTCTTACAAAGCGCAAGGGCAGGCAGAGGGGAAAGCAGGTGAGGCAAACGCATCACACCCACGGAGGAGAAGGCGGCCGAGGGCGAGCGACCCGCCCAAGGTCGCGTCCAGGGTAGCCTGGGCCGCCGCCTTCCCAACAGCCGCCTGTCCAAGCCTGAAGGCGCCGGAGCGGCGACCCCCGCCCGCTCAGCTACCTTCTCCCTCGCCTCTGCATTAAGACGCTTCAGAGGAAATCCCTCCACCTCCTGAAGCACCCAGCTGCTTTGCGGGGGCGGCCTGCGCTCCCGGCGGCGGCGCCGCCTCCGCCCGCTCCCGGGTCAGTGTGCCCGCGCCCGGTAGGAGACCGGCGGCAGCACACCAACGCACCGAAAAGCGAAACCCACTATGCGGGAGGCCTCGGGAGCTGCCACTTGGTCGCTACGAACCTCCGTCCCAAGAGGAACGCGGCCGATCACAACCCTCCCCCCGGGACTCACCGGCCCCACCGCCAACAAGGCCTCCACCCCCGGCGCCGTCGCTACGTTACTCGGCGCGCTGACATCAGTTTCCAACAGCAGCCGTCCTCCTGCGTGCTGACGTAGGCGAGCGCCCTGCGGAACGGCGCGGGACCGGTGCTGGAGGCGGCACGGGCTCGCTTCGGCCTCCGTAGTTCCGTTCGCGCGGCGCCTGGTTTCCTCTTCCGGCCGTAGGGCAGAGACGACCTGTAGCAGAGCAGCACCCGCGGGGCCGGGCCGAAGGAGGAGCGCCTGCGGCTCGCGGGCGAACCTCTGGCAGGGGCCCGCTAGGCCTTGGGAGGGCTGGAAGACCGAGCTGCCCGCCGGGCGTGGCTCCCACCCTCGGTCAGTGGGTAGGGTCTGGCGGCCTCCGCAATCCAAAGGAAAACTTTTCTGACGGGTGTTAAAACAGCGATGTCCCCGGTAGGGCTCCGTGGGACTTCGACGGCTGCACTCTCCTGCCTGCGGGCAACAGCCGGGCCTGACAGCAGGTGCCAGCATGTGTCAGAACACGGCACTTGTCCAGACGACAGTGACCCTGAAATGCCTAACTTCTGTAAAACAGTAATAGATGTTTAGCTATCCGTGTCGTTATCGCCGTTTCCTTTATATGTAACGCTGTGCTCTCCTGTCCTTTGCCAGTCCGTCTGAATCCTGCTTTTCTGAGTAAGAACATCTGCCTATACGAAAGAACATGGGCTTGGCTTTACATGACCATTAGATTAATTTCCACTGTACTGCATGAAGCTACGTTTAGGCCTTTCAAGTGGAAAGCACTACAGGCTACTTAGTTCAATGCTTTATTTAGCATAAAAGAAGTGTTACCTTGGAAAAAAGGTTATTGGTGAGAACATTAAATAATTTTGAAAGAGTATATCTGAAATCTTCAACATCTGTTGCAGGTTAAAAGAATCATGCTTAGGTGTTTGTTGGATTTCAGAACGAGAGGACACAGTCTCAAACTGTGCCAGGGGAGGTTTAGGCTAGAGGTGAGGAGAAAGTTCTTCACAGAGTTGTTGGCCATTGGAATGTGCTGCCCAGGGAGGTGGTGGAGTCACTGTCCCTGGATGTGGCACTTGAAGCCATGGTTTAGTAGTCATGAGGTCTTGGGTGACAGATTGGACTTGATGATCTTTGAGGTCTTTTCCAACCTTACTGATTCTATGATTCTATGAATACTGATTTTAATTAGTATGGCAAGCTGCAGAACTTTTTTTGGGGGGTGGAGGGGGAAACACCAAAAAAACCCCAACGAACCAACAATATACCTTGCTCATTTCACATTGCTGCTGTGACTAGTTTGTAGATGCCAGTGTTTTTTTACTACTTTCCTCTTTGTTGTGTCACCATTGCATTGTCTACACTTTGTCAAGCACATACAAAAAAACCTCCCACTGTCAGTCTAAGATTAGTAAACTGCTTAGAGTAACTTTTGAGTACTAAGCCAAGAAACTACAGCATAGTCTCCTCCCATTCTCTTCATGTAATTATCCACTGAACTGCATATGCACACCCTTGGACTTACTCATCTGATTTATAAACTATCCCAGTTTTAATTACTGGATTCCATAGTACTGGGTCAATAGCTTTTTCAGACACACCTGTACTCTGAAAAGCAGTGAAACAGGTTGGAATGGAACACTGTATGTCAATAAAATATGAACCAGCAGGTTACATGTGTATAAAATGTTGAGGTTTTGCCTTGTCAATTCTTGGTTATTAAGCTTTAGATGATCTATTTATATTAACTAAAACTTCATTTTAGGCAACTTCACTTGGACTATTGCTAGTCTAAATTTTTCTAATCACAGTCTCATGAGATTCTGAAGGGCAAGAAACTGCAATAACCACTTATGCTTCAGCTGAGTTTTACCTTTTTTATATAAACTTCCTACTCCAGAACACCGGCAGTAGAAGGAATGCACATGAAAAATTCAGTATGTCAAAACCACCATAAGCTGCAATCAACAGTGCTTTGTCTCACTGTTCATAGTTTTCATGCTTCTTGGCATGAATCCTACTAACTTCCCCTCCCTGCCTCACCCCCACCTGCTAGGCTAGTCTCAGGCTGGCCAGGTCTGACACTGCCCTCCCCCCACCCCCCGCCCCTTCTCCTGACATTAGGCCTAGACAGGCCTAAGAGGCCTGAAACACTTCCCCACCATTACCAGATAGAGAGCATCTCCCATGGGAGCAGAGAGGGAAGAAAGAGAATGACTTTGCAAATGAATGTATAGGATGCAGGATTTATGGATAGAAATATGCTGTTTCCTGTGTTCACCTACTGGGTGGGACACTCCCGATGCTGGAGGTTTAACTCCTGTAGCAGACCAGGAAATACCTAGCCTAAACGGCCACAAGGTATCACTGCAGTAACTACCACTTGTTTTGAGAGGGCCGATCAAAACGTCTGCTAGTAGGAAACTGTTTCAGGTACTCTTTTTCATTGATTTACAAATGCAGAACATAGCATTTAAGTTAAACAGAGCTGCAGGCTTCCGTTGGAACAAAAAATGATGAGCAAGTTCTTTCTAATGCTGGGAGAGACACAGATCCCTATGAGTTTGCAACTATAAGACCTCTTATCTTGGCTGTCAATCATCAGCCAGATGCTAAAAGACCAAATTTTTTCCACTGGACTGATTTATTGCTTCCACAAAGTTTCTTGTTCCAGGCAAGGCTGTGTGTCTGCTCCTTAAAGAGTCTGCCAGCTTGAGGAGGAATTGTGATCACAGGCTCTTATCCTTCTGGGAGATTTTAACCACCCCAACATCTGTAGGAAAACCAACAGGCTACAGGCAATCCAGAAGGCTCCTAGATAACAACTTCTTGAGGAGATATCTTGTTGGACCTGTTGGTCACAAATGCAAGTGAAATCATCAGGGACATCAAAGCTGAAGGCAGCCTGGGCTGCAGTGATCATGTGCTAGTGCAGTTCACTGTCCTAAGGAGCATGAAGCCCACAAGAAGCACGGTGGGGACTCTAAGTTTTAAGAAAGCAATCTTCCAGCTCTTCAAGGAGTTAGTAAACGGGATCCCATCGGAAATGGGCCTCAGAGACAAGAGAGCTGAACAAAGCTGGTGGATATTTAAGGATGCTCTAAACAGAGCACAAAAGATCTCAATCCCCATGGGTAATAAATTGGGCAAGGAGGGCAAGAGACCACCATGGTTGAGCTGTGACCTGCTGGTTAAGGGTAAGATGGGGCTACACATGAAGTAGAAAAAGGGACAGGCATCCTGGAAGAGTATAGGGATGTTGTCTTCCTGATTTGGGGGCTATTGGGTGATAAATGGAAGCACAAACCCTGTTGCTGTATAGCAATGAGATTCCAGAAATGCAGAGCACAGAGAATCTCAAAAATCTTCCCAGAAGTATTTTATTGCTGTGTTGTACAATCCCTAGCATTAGAGGCACAAAGTCCCATTTACGAAGTCCTGGGAGCCTTCTGAAGAATGACTGCAGCAGACCCCCACGCTATGCTGCTCACCAAATTGGAGGAATATGGATCTGATGGGTGGACCTGTGCCATTTAGTATTTTTATCAACAACATAGTCATAGTGGGACGGAGTGCGCTATCAGCGAGTTTGCAGATGACACTGAGCTGTGTGGTGTTGTCAATACACCAGAGGGACCTGGACAAGCTGGAGAGGTGGGCCCAGGTAAACCTCCTGAGGTTCAATATGAGCAAGCGTAGGGTCCTGCACCTGGGCTGGAACAATCTTCACTGTCAATACAGACTGGGGGATGAGGTGTTAGAAAGCAGCCCTGAGGAAAAGGACTTGGGTGTACTGATGGATGGATGAGAAACTGAATGTGAGCAGGCAGTGTGTGCTTGCAGCCTGGCAGCAATCACATCTTGGGCTGCATCAGAAGATGCATTGCTAGCAGATCCAAAGAGGTGATTCTGCCACTTTGCTCTGCTCTGGTGAAACCTCACCTGGAGTACTGTGTCCAGGTCTGGAGCCCTCAATATAGGAAGGACATGGACCTGATGGAGTGGGTCCAGAGGATGTCCATGAGACTCATCAAGGGGTTGGACCACGTCTGCTGTGAGGACAGGCTGAGGGAACTGGGGTTCTTCCACCTGGAGAAGAGAAGGCTCTGGGGCAAGCCAATAGCAGCCTTCCAATACCTGAAGGGGGGCTATAAGAAGGATAGGGGGAGCCTGTGTACAAAGGCCTGCAGTGACAGGACAAGGGGCAATGGCTTTAAGCTGGAGATGAGCAGATATAGATCGGACATTAGGAACAAGTTCTTTACTATGAGGGTAATGGAACACTGGAACAGGTTGCCCAGGGAGGTGGTTGAGGCCCCTTCCCTGGAGATAATAAAGGTGAAGCTCAACAAGGCCCTGGGCAGCCTGGTCCAGCTGGGGATGTCCCTGCTGACTGCAGAGAGGTCAGACTAGCTGACCTTCGAGGTCCTTTCCCGCCTAGACCATTCCATGATTCTACAATGTAAGCATGATTAGAACTTTCATAAATACACTACTACTCAAGCCAAAGTTATTGACATTTTATTTTCTAGTATGCAAGACACAGCATAAAGCCTTCAGGATCTTTTGATTTCATGAAAGAAACAAATCTTCTGAAGTTGGCTTTTATTCTTCCTTGTTGAAGCACATCAATAGCAACACACGATTTTTGTTGTTAGTTTAAATCTAAACAGTGAGAGATGCGTGAATTTCTGCCTCCGTATCTTTTGATAGTGTTTAGTGAAATATTAACCTAATGTTCAAGATGAGAATCTGTGTAAGCACTCTTCCACAAAATGCTTGAGTATTCCTAACTGAATAACTGCAGTGGCATCACAGGAAAAAAAGAAAAGAAAAAAATTAAAAGGAATCCGTGTACAGTGAGGTCCCAGGGAATAGTGTTAGAGGAGACTCTGAAGATGACTGATTCCTCTCTGTTATGCAAGAATTTCACAAACACTGCCACAGATTGTCTCCAGGGGACTGAAACCAGGCATCTCTTACATAATATATTATATTAGAACTAAGTGAGAGTCACCATGTGGTTAGGATTCAAAATTTCAATCCAGTAGCCATCAGGATCCTGAACAAAAGCAAGTCCTTTCATTTTACCTATTAGAGAAAAATAACAAAAGAACAAAATAAGAGTTAAGATTACAAGGCTAGTTCTTCATGTCCAGTGTGAATACTTCAAAAGAATATTTTTTCCTTCTGTATAAGAATTAGCTCAAATATAGACAGCTAATTCTGAATACATCCAAGTAAGTTTTTAATTGGCATTAGATATTCATATGCTAAATTATCAAGCTTACTCTCAACAAAGCTTGTAGCCTAAAGTCACTTGGAAATTCTACCTTTTGTTGCTTAAGTTTTCTGCATATGCCCCTCTGTGTGTTCATCCTTCTAAAAGAGAAATATTTTTGTGCTCCAGGATGTTTTTATACTGTCTTTGCCAGTATACGTTGCCTACCTCCATGAGGAACTTTTATGTTACTGATTTTTCTTTGTTCCCCCCTCCCCACCCCAATGTGGTTTACATTATATATCTGCATCACTTCATAAAAGAGAAATCTTAAATCAAAAAATCTGTGTTCAAGTCAAGTTTTCAGCTACACATCTTCTATTTGCTTCAGCTGAGAACACAGTGAGCAAGTCAAGAATCACTTAAGTCTCTCCTCAATTAGTTGTTCTCAGAAAGAAATCCCTCTCAAAAGAAATCTGGAAGACCAGTTCCAATACACGTAAACTAAAGCTTCATGCACAAATGTTACTTTTGATCTAAAAAACACAACCATCCCATACAGGCAACAGCCTGGTTTCTGAAGCCAAAAGGGAGACATATCACATATTTGTGTATAGAATAGGACAGAATTAACCAGGTTGGAAAAGACCTTCGAGATCATCAGGGCCAACATATCATCCAACACCATCTAATCAACTAAACCATGGCACCAAGTGCTTCATCCAGTCTCCTCTTAAACACCTCCAGTGATGGTGACTCCACCACCTCCCTGGGCAGCACATTCCAATGGCTAATCATTCTTTCTGTGAAGAACTTCTTCCTAACATCCAGCCTAAACCTCCCCTGGTGCAGCTTGAGACTCTGTCCTCTTGTTCTGGTGCTGGTTGCCTGAGAGAAGAGACCAACCCCCACCTGGCTACAACTTCCCTTCAGGTAGCTGTAGACAGCAATAAGGTGTCCCCTGCACCTCCTCTTCTCCAGGCTAAGCAACCCCAGCTCCCTCAGCCTCTCCTCATAGGGCTTGTGCTCCAAATCCCTCCCCAGCTTTGTTGCCCTTCTCTGGACACCTTCCAGCAACTCAACATCTTTCCTAAACTCAGGGGCCCAGAACTGGACACAGGACTCAAGGTGTGGCCTAACCAGTGCTGAGTACAGGGGCACAATGACTTCCCTGCTCCTGCTGGCCACACCATTTCTGATGGATATTCCTGATATGCTGCTATTAGGTGCCCATTTTAGAATTCTCATTAAAAAGAATCCCATTGAAAAACGCCTCTGATTTCTGCATTTTAGGCTATTTTGAGATAGAGATTCTTTGTGTACTCTCTCGACATTTGAGCTATACATTGTGCATGTTTTACTAAAAGGTATACAAGTCAAATATGATATACACTAATGAGGCTATTTCTACAAAACAGTTGCAACAGTCGTGACAGGACAGTTATAACAGTAACAGCTAGTGGGTGGAACTACGTGTTATTTATATAAGAAAAGCCAGAAAAGTCAAGAATTGCCCCGTTTCAATGTGTGGGAGTAATTATGGCTTCTAAGTCACCTTATTTTCATACAATAAGGACCAAACAGATATGACGTGTGAACTTGATCTGTGTCAAAGTAAATTCTGTAGTAACTCTGCACAGTAGTATACATAGTAAACTATGGCAGCAAAACAACATACAAATTTTAGTAGATTCAGACAACACACAGAAGGCACTTAGCCAGACCAACTAAATACTGTACCAAGACGGATCTATTGTCAGTTTTGTCTCCATGAGAAAGTGCAGGAGTAACTGGTCTAGTGCCTTCTGAGCAATGACAACCACTAGGAACTGTCCAGTAGTACCTGCTACACAGAATACTTTAAAAACAAGGAAAAAACTTGACTTGCATTTCTGATCAAGACTTACCATCATCTGGTTTCTTCACAAATTTCACTCCTAGTTCTTCAAACCTCTTACAAGCTTTATAGACATCAGGGACAGCAATTCCAATGTGTCCTGTGCAAGAAGGTAAGAGTGAAGAACACCGTTAAGTATTCTTCTGTGTCCTAGGAAAACGTTTGCTCAGCATTTCACCCTTTGCAAAAGTTCCCACACTATAGTTGCCATAAGATGTGACTGTGTACAAGAAAAATGTTGCTTTCCAGCCTTTGGAAAGTTGGATTTTTGATAACACCTTTTCAAGTAGAAATTCTGGAGTTAAAACATCTCATATTGCTTAGAAGAGAGTATTATCTAGACTAGGAAAAAAGTATTTTCCAACTGGTTTATTTGTATTTCCTTTCTTGAAGCATGCCCACGTAACATGACTCTGTGGCATCAAGCCACTTCAAAAGAACAAGGAGTTTATTGCTAATGCTGTATTTGTAGCAACTAATCCTGGCAATATGCAAGGCCTGAGTTTACAAATCTATTTAGAAACTTTAAATGTCATAGAATGGTCTGGGCTGCAAGGGACCTCTGAAGGTCATCTAGCCCAACACCCTCTGCAGTTAGCAGGGGCATGCTCAACTAGACCAGGCTGCCCAGAGCCCTGTTGAGCCTCAAGTTGAATATCTCCAGGGATGGGACCCCAAGCACCTCCCAAGGCAACCTGTTCTAGTATTCCACTAGCCTCATAGTAAAAAGCCTGTTCTTAACATCCAATCTAAATCTGCTCTTCTCTAGTTTGAAACCATTGCCCCTCATCCTGTCACTCCAGGCCTTTGTAAAGAGTGTCTCTCCACCCTGCCTGTAGGCCCCCTTCAGGTATTGGAAGGCTTCTATTAGGTCTCCCAGGAGCCTCCTCTTCTACAGGCTGAACAACCCCAGCACCCTCAGCCTGTCCTCATAGCAGAGGTGCTCCAACCCCCTGATCATTGTCATGGCCCTCCTCTGGACTCACTCCATCAGCTCTGTGTCCTTCCTGTATTGAGGGCTCCAGACCTGGACACAGTACTCCAAGTGAGGTCTCACCAGAGCAATGTGACACAATCACGTTACTTGATCTGCTGGCCACACATCTTTTGATACAGCCCAGGATGCAAACATCAAATGGCTAGATTTGAGTATGAAACTTAGTTCACAAGGCAGTGACCTTTCAAGCACTCAAAACACCAAATCAAGCCACGTGAACACTATCCTCAGTGCTACAAATAGGAATTCTAGCTTAAAACGGGTAACAAGTGGATTGTAAAATAGAAATCCAAATGTCTATCAGTCTAAACACCAAGATAACCTGATACACACCAGCAATTACTGTTCTTCATTCAGTAGTTACTATTAGCATCTGTTTGCTTGCCAAAGGATTAGATTCTGTTGAAAGTATAACTGTGGCTCATTACTCTGAGCCATTTGTTCACCATTTTCACAATCTTTCACAGCATACAAGACACAAGAAGAGAGACAAAGGACAAGATGCAAGTTCCCATCTTTCCTAGTGCTAGTATATTTTCTTCAACCTACTAAAAATGTCTTTTCATCCATAGAAGTTTAAAATATTTTTCTACTAGTTCTCATTTTAATTAAACACTACAGCATGAACTTACCCAATAACATTTCTTTATATAGAGTTCTTTAATGTTTTTACAGAATGTATATAGATTTAAAAAAAACATTTCAAAGTCCATTTTTCCCCAATACAGAAGACTTAAAATGGAATCACGATAAACCAAAGCTTACATTTATAAACACAGACCTACCAAATCCTCGGGGATCTGAATTGCCATTGTGGTAAGACTGATTTTCATCATTTTCAGTGCCCCAGTTGCTGTAAGAAATAATTATTAGATGTTGAAGGAAAGTATCAAAATGAACAAATCCTAAATGTTGTGTCCTCAGAAGGATAAATTGTTTCTTTGGGGGGGTAAGAGCTGTTAGCTGAGTTCATTAAACTTGGAAGACATTCCCCAGTCATAGATCCTGAGGCTAATCCAGTCATATTCACAGCCCCTCGCTAGAATTCAGGTTCTAGATTTGAATGAGGCAGACACTTCTGTCCCACTTAGATTAGACAGAAGGTTGCAGTGCATGAGTCAGTTTATCTACCCATCTCTGGGGAGCAAACAGTGAGGGTAGCAGGTCCTGAAGGTAAGTCAGATAGTGAAGATGTCAGGAGATTCTTTCTGCACAATCATAGAATCAGTAAGATTGGAAAATACCTCAAAAATAAAGTCCAACCTGTCACCCAATTACAGTGATTAGTAGCATTAAGGAAATACCTTGTTTACATGAGTTGTATGTTTCTGACATAATACCTCTTTGTGATTAGAATCATAGAACCCTAGAATCATAAAATATTGGAGGCTGGAAGGGACCTCCAGAGATGATCAAGTCAAACCCCCTGCCAAAGCAGAATCACCTAGGATAGCCCACACAGGAACACATTCAGGCAGGTTTTGAAAGTCTCCAGAGACGGAGACTCCACAACCTTTCTGGGCAGCCATTAGATTCCAAAAGCAGTCAGACTAGATTCCAAAAGCAACAGTTATCCATTATTAGGATACCCTGGGGTTCCCAAGACAGTTCTAACCATGCTGGGTGGCTTACCTACCCCAGATGGCACATGCACTGAAAATATAGCAAGCCTTATTTCATATTTATGTACCACTGCTCACCTAGAAGTTTGAAATAGCTCTAAAGACAGAAAGAATAAATTTACCAAGTATGTGAGATCTCAGCTACGTCACAGTGAAGATGCTTCCACAGTAGTTATTAAACTTCCTATTCAATCCAACAGGATTCCTACTCATCCACTCCTGTTTAATCACTGTTACCCAAATGTCATCTCTCATTGCCTGTATCAGGAACAGTGTGGCCAGCAGGAACCACTGTCATTGTGCCCCTGTACTCAGCACTGGTTAGGCCACACCTTGAGTCCTGTGTCCAGTTCTGGGCTCCTCAGTTTAGGAAAGATGTTGAGTTGCTGGAATGTGTCCAGAGAAGGGCAACAAAGCTGGTGAGGGGTCTGGAGCACAAGTCCTGTGAGGAGAGGCTGAGGGAGCTGGGGTTGCTTAGCCTGGAGAAGAGGAGGCTCAGGGGAGACCTTGCTGTCTACAACTACCTGAAGGAAGGTTGCAGACAGCTGGGGGCTGGTCTCTTCTCCCAGGCAATCTGTGACAGAACAAGAGGACACAGTCTCAAGCTGTGCCAGGGGAGGTTTAGACTGGATGTTAGGAAGAAGTTCTTCATAGAAAGTGTGATTGGCCATTGGAATGTGCTGCCCAGGGAGGTGGTGGAGTCACCATCACTGAAGGTGTTTAGCAAGAGACTGGATGGGGCACTTGGTGCCATGGTTTAGTTGATTAGATAGTGTTGGATGATAGGTTGGACTCAATGATCTCAAAGGTCTTTTCCAACCTGGTTAATTCTATTCTATTATGCTAATACTTACTGTGTCAGTTCAAGAGTAGCTTTTCTGGAGAACGTCCAAGCTGTTCTCTCAGTTTTATCTTTTGGAATATCATTTTTATCTTCATACCCCAGGAAATAGAGCGAGAACTTCATAGTAGGAAAGTCAAACTTTTGAAGCAGTCTAAAAGACAATATTTGTTTTGAAAGAGTAACTGAAAAATGTAATCAGGTAGTTTGCAAATAAACCAAGATGCTTCCCCACAGAAATAAATATTTAAAAACAGGTTTAAAAATCAAACATACTTGAGATGAAATGCTTTTATGATATCAATAGCTATGTATAATGATAAAACCATTTCAGATGTGACAATCAACTAAAAAAATACTTGAGCATTTTTTGTAGGGTGTTTAATGAGAACAAATAGGCGTGCAAACTCATCAATTTTATTTTTCAGCTAGTGAGGTATTTCATGCTCTCTCCACCTAAAGTGGAAGCAATTTATTTCACTTCAGTATGGACTCATGGCATTTAAAATTTTGGTTTGAAATAACTCATTTAAAATGTCAAGAATGTGCACAGAGCCTTAGCATAAACACATGAAGCTGCTGCAGGGCATCTGCCTTCCAACAGCGTTCCCCAAAAAACTGAGTTTGGAGCTTATGATGACCAGATGTGTTCATGAACTACCTCTGAGATAAACTTAAGATTTGTAACAACTCCTGATTATAACCACAGCCAGAAAAGTTACAGTTAGCTACAGGCTCAGCAAGCTGATCACTGATAATTAATGACCTCTGTAGGAAAACAAATTTCTAGTCAAGGCAAATATTAGTTCACTGGCAGCTTAGGCATCAGCTGTGCTATGGGAGTTCTCAAGAGACTGCCAGACTGTTGAACTGGGCATCAGCTGATGGGCCAGCATTGTTTATGTTGTTAGACCAATTACTGTAATTACATCAAAATAACAAAACACCTTTCAGAAGAATAGTAGGGCAGGGGGATGCTATTTTGGCATACAACTTTTACTCACGTCATTCCAAGAACTCTTGTATAAAAATCCAGAGACTTCTTGGGATCCTTTACTCTTAACATTGTTTGCTGAAACATAAAGTCCTGAGGGGGAAAATAGATTCATTGTTTATACATCGACCAGGTTTTAATTATGGGTATTAACAAAGATGCCAATTAATAACGGATCTAAAACTAGCATGGCTTAGAAGTAACAAATAGAGTATCATTAAGTATAAATATTTATTTACATATTAAGTGTAAATAAAATGTTTTCTCCCGATCCTACACATACAGGTTTGTGTTAAATGAATGTCTTTGCAACCTAATGATTAAAACATAAACAAAACACCACTATTATCATTCATATAGTATCACTGGTATCAAAAAAAGGAGTATCATTCGTATCCTTATTCTTTTACAGAACTATACAGCCCATGAACCACCATGCATGCAAGCACAGCAAGCAAGTGTACGTTTGAAATCGGACCTCACTGCAGACAATGAAATTAAATAAAGCTAAACGCCTGAATTCATTATGTCGAACAACTTAAGTGCAACTACACCGTTCTTTTACTAAAACTTAAGAATGTTTGTGGTGTTTCAGGGAATTTCTTTTGCCACTCTGATACGAGGTGGCTGAGAAGTTTCCGCAGCACCCTTTTACCTCGCTGCCGAGGGCAGAGCGGACGCTCGCACTCCGGCCGACGCTCTTCGCACTAGCCGAGGGCCGGCGCGGGCGCAGGGCAGTACCGGATGGCGGCTCACAACTGCCGGCGCGGCGCATTCGCCCGGTACCACGACCGTGAAATCGAGCCCTGCTAGCCGACGCCGTGACGGTTTCGCCGCATAAGGCGCACCCTAGGCGTCTGGCAATCCACGCAAACCGCGGCCATCCCTCTCGCTCCTCCACTTCGGGATCATTCCCGGCCCCATACCGCCGCCCATGCACTGCACGTCCGCCCGTCAAAGAGCGCGGCGGAGAGGCACGGGCGCTGCTGCAGACCCTCTCAGCGCCGGTAACCCCGGGACGCCCTCGTCATCCCCATCCACCCCACCTTCGTGCTGGCATCCGGCTCCGAGCAGGCGCCGTAGGCTGCCTCGTCGCTGAGGCCGCTGAGCTGTGCCCCTTCCGCCATGTCGAGAGAAGACAAGCCACCGGCGCCGGCTGCGGCGGCAGCCGCGGAGAGGCGGTCCTCCGCTTCGCCCCGCCCCGGGGGCGTACCTCCAGCTATGCTGCCGCCGAGGGGAGGCGAGGGGAGGGCGCTGTGATGTTCGGTCCCGTAAGCATTCCCGGGAAGGAGCAATCAGTCTGTGGAGTTGATTAGATGCAGCGTAAAATGAAACCACGGAGCTTGACGTGACCATTCGTCCCTCTAACTGTCGCTCACAGGTCCCGAGGGTACCATCCAAACGCCCAGGCAGATGTAGAGACCTTACCATACCCATCTCCAGTGGCATGTGTTGTTGTTTTTCTGTTTGTTGGGGTTTTGTTGGTTTTTTTTTTAAACCCTTCCAAGTGGCGAGATCTTGGGATGGACTGGAAACCCGACCTTGAGCCTTTAGCCTTGCTTACAAAAATACATGTGGTGCACTTGTTTAGGTACTGGCAGATGTTGGTGTCTGCCTTCAGATCCTGGAAGAAGATTTCAAGTAGCATCTGACACCCTTTAGAGTTATGCAGTGAGATTTACTACAAACAATTATTCCTGATACAGGCCAGGATGCTGTTGGCCTTCTTGGCCGTCTGGGGATATTGTTGGCTGATGTTCAGCTGGTTGTCAATCAGCACCCCCAGGTCCTTTTCAGACCACCAGCCTTCAAAGCCACTCTCCCCAAGCCTGTGGTGTTGCATGGCGCTGTTATGATCCAAGTGCAGGTCTTGTTTAAACATCATACAACTGACCTCAGACTGTCCAGGTCCTGCTTTAGAAGGTTCCTGTCTTTGAAAAGACCAATACTCCCACCCAATGTAGTGTCATCTGCACACTTACTGAGAGTGCACTTAGTCTCCTCATACAGATCATCAATCACCACTTGTGACCAAACATCAACTGGATTTAACTCTATTCACCACACCCTTTGGGCTTGGCCATCCAGCCAGTTTTTCATCTGGAGAAGCACCCACCCATCCAAGCCATGTACAGCCAGTTTCTCCAGGGAGATGCTGTGACAGTGTCAAATCCTTCAAGAACATCCACAGCTTTCCCCTCATTCACTAAGTGGGTTACCTTGTTGTAGATCAGGTTTGCTGAGCTGTCACTACAGACCCCACAAAAAGACTGTCCCTATCCTTCTTGTAGGTCCCCTTTAACTACTGAAAAGCCGCAATAAGTTCTCCATGAAGCCTTCTCCTCTCCAGGCTGAACAACCCCAGCTTGATGAGCCTTCTTTTATAGGAAAGATATTCCAGGTCTTTTGTTATAATATAGATTATTTTTGTAGCCCTCTTCTGGACCTTCTCCATCAGGTCCACATCCTTCTTGTGTTGAGGGCACCAGAGCTGTACACAGCACTTAGGGTGAGATCTCACCAGAGCAAAGTGGCAGAATCACCTCACTCAATCTGCTGGCCACACATCTTTTGATGCAGTCCAGGGTGCAAATGTCAAATGTTGAGTGGCTAGATTGAGTATGCAACTTAGTTCATAAGGCAGTGACCTTGTGATTGGCTTTCTGGGATGTAAGTGAACATTTTTGGCTGATGTCCAGCTTCTCATCCACCAGAACTCCCAGGTCTTTTCCTGCAGGGCTGCTTTCTGTCACTTCATCTTCCAGCCTGTATTGATTCTGAGGCTTGCCCTAACACAGGTGAAGGATCTTGTACTTGGCCCTGTCAAACCTCATGAGATTGACAAGAGGCTGCATTTCAAGCTTGTCCATGTCCCTCTGGCATGTTAACTGTGCCACTCAGCATGTTGTAATCTGCAAACTTGCCAGGAGTGCACTTAATCCCACTGTCCATGCCATGGGTGAAGATATTCAACAGCCCTGGTCGCAGTACAGTCTTCCATAAGTACATGGAAGATCACAGAGACCAGCTTCTGAGATCAGCCTCCAGAGCTGAACTATCCCTGCAGCAGTTTGGCAGAGCAGCAGAGATTGGTTGATGGGGTCTTTTCTTTTCCCAAAACCAGGTTACACACAGGGAGCAGAGCAATCCCCATCACCAAGTTGGCTGATCTCAGGGAATGTGGGTGAGGTGTGGGTGAAGCTGAAGCTGCAGCAACCTATTTAAATGCCCCAGGAGCACAGGGATCTTTGATCCATGCGCACTGAGCAAGGTCGAGGTAAGAGGCATGGTGAGTCATCTAGGTATGCTGTGGCAGTTTGTGCAGGAGGTTGTACAGCCATGGTTGCTACCCAGATGAAAACTGTTATGAAAAGAAATGTGGCAATGCAGACAGAGGTTCCACATAAACAGGCCACTGCCCAGGTCACAGGCTGCAAGGAGTGCCAGAGCCCTGCACTGGCAAAAAGTGGCAATTATGAGAACTGCTGCATCCATTATGAAAAGGTGGTCAATTTGCTCAGCCTCATGGCAGAGCTGTGCAAGGAGGTTGAAAGGTTGAGGAGCATCAGGGAAGCCAAACAGGAGACAGACTGGTGAAGCCAAGCTCTGCCCTCCCTGAAACAGAAATCCAGGCACCCGTCTGGTAGTACTCAGGATCAGAGGGCCCCTGTATCTTGCCCCTGTCAAACCAGAGACAATAACCTGGATGAGGGGAAGGAATGGAGTCTAGTTCACAGTTGAGGCAGCAGACAACTTCACTACTTACCCATTTCACCCTCCCGGGTGCCACTAAAGACATGAGGCTCTGATTGGGAAAGACCAGCCAAATGAAGATGTGAATGATGGGCAACCTACACCAGAGGTGTGTGCACACCCAGAAAAGCCTACCACCCTTATCACAACATCATCCACAAGAAAAATAAAAATGTTATAGTCATAGGTGACTCCCTGCTGAGGGGATCAGACAGTCCAGTATGTTGAGCACACCCTTCTCACAGGGAGCTATGCTGTCTCCCTGGAGCCCAGATTAGGGATATCACTTGGAAACTTCCCAGCCTGGTGTGATCCTTGGACTATTACCCATTATGGAACTTCCATGTAGGTGGAGAGGAAGTAATAACTGTTAGTCCAAGAGCAATTAAAAGAGACTTTAGGGCTTGGAACAAGTGCTAAAAGATTCTGGGGCATGGGACATCTTCTGTTCTTCCAGTCACAGGCAGTGACATTGGAATGAACAATCAAATCCAATCCATTAATACTTGGCTCCGTGGCTTATGTCACTGCTATAAATTTGGGTTCTTTGACTGTGGCATGGCCTACACAGCCATCCTATTGACATCAAACAGGAGACACCTCTCTTGAAGGGGGAAAAGGGTCTTCACTCAGGAGATTGCAGGCCAGGGTATGGCTGAAGCTGAACTTGGCAAGGGATGCAAAGGATAACAGGAAGGTTTTCTACAGGTATATCAATGAAAAATGTTAAAGAAAACATACCCCCAGTGAAGAGCAAGAATGGTAAACAAGTAACAACAGATGAGAAGGCTAAGATTCTCAACAACAGTTTTTCCTCAGTCCTCACTGGCAACCTCTCTCCCAACACCTCCCAAGTTCAAAAAACTACAAGGTGGGGATAAGAGCCACAAAGTCCCTCCCACTGTGTGCAAAGATTAGGTCTGTGACCACCTGAGGAACCTGAATATACATAAGTCTATGGGACATGATAAGAGGCACTATGGGACATGACAAGAAGCATCCCAGACTCCTGAGAGAACTGGCTGATGTAGTTGCTAAGCCACTCTCCATAGTATTTAAAAGTCTTGCCAGTCTGGTGAAGTCCCTGGTGATTGGATGAAGGGACATATTACACCCACTTTAAAAAAGGGTAGAAAGGAGGACCCTGGGAACTACTGACCTGTCAGCCTCACTTTTGTGCCTGGGAAGATCATGGAGCAGATTCTCCTAGAAGCTCCAATGAGCCACATGGAGACCAGGGATATGATCATAGACAGCCAGAATGGCTTCACTAAGGGCAAATCCTGTCTGACAAAACTAGTGGCCTTCTATGATGGAGTGACTATATTGGTAGATAAGGGATGACAACGGATGCCATCTCTCTGGATTTCTGCAAGGTCTCCCACAACATCCTGTTTGCCAAGTTGGAGAGATATGGATGGGTAGACTGTTCAATTGATAAGGAATTGGCTGGATGGTCACATCCACAGGGTGGTGCTCAATGGCTGGAAGTCCAGATGGAGATTGGTGACAAGTGGTGCCTCTCAGGGGTCCACAATGGCAGTACTTTTAAATATTGTATCAATTATATAGTCAATGGGCTTGAGTGTAGCATCAGCCTGTTTGCAGATGACACCAAGCTGAGTGGTGCTGTTTGTATGCTAGAGGGAAGGGACGTCATTGAGAAAGACCTGGACAAGCTGGAGAGGTGGCTCCAGGTGAACTTCATGAGATTAAGCAAGACCAAGTGCAGGGTCCTGCACCTGGATGAGAGCAATGCTCATGATCGATACAGGCTGGAGAATGAAGTGATAGAAACCAGCCTCGTGGAAAAGGACATGGGAGTTTTGGTGGATAAGAAGCTGGACATGAGCCAAAAGCATGCACTTGCAGCCCAGAAGGCCAATCACATCCTGGGACTTCATTAAAACAACTGTGTCCAGGTGGTCAAGAGAGGCGATTCTGCCACTTTGCTCTGCTCTAGTGAGATCTTACCTGGGTACTGCATCCAGCTCTGGAGCTCTCAACACAGGAAGAACATGGACCTGATTGAGTGGGTCCAGAGGAGGGCCATGAAGATAACTGGGGAGCTGGACCACCTCTCCTATGAGGACAGACTGAGGGAGCTGGGGCTGTTCAGGAGGAGAGAAGGGAAGGCTCTGGGGAGACCTATTAGCAGGTTCCTAGGCAGCTGAAAGGGACTGTTTACAAAGGCCTGTAGTGATAGGGTGAACTGCAATGGTTTTAAATTAGAGAAGAGCAGGTTTAGACTGGATGTTAGGAACAAGGTCTTTACCACAGGAACACTAGAACAGGTTGCCCAGGGAGGTAGTTGAGGCCCCATCGCTGGAGATATTGAAGAGCTCGACAAGGCTCTCAGTAACCTGATCTAGGGGAAAACGTCCCTGCTCACTGCGGCGGGGGTTGGACTAGCTGACTTTTGGAGGTCACTACAGACCTAAACCATTCCATGATCCTCTACGATTTAAAACCAATCTCGGAGCACCAACATTTACAGTGTCAACCCGTCAGCATCGCTGCGGCTTGATACCGTCTCAGCACGATCTTTACGGCAGAATCACGGCTCCATTTCTGGAAGCCGAATTGCGGGCTGTGCTCGCGGCCGGGCGCGGGGCCGCTGCCAGACCCGGGCGGGAGCCGGGCGCGGGGCCGCTGCCAGACCCGGGCGGGAGCCGGGCGCGGGGCCGCTGCCAGACCCGGGCGGGAGCCGGGCGCGGGGCCGCTGCCAGACCCGGGCGGGAGCCGGGCGCGGGGCCGCTGCCAGACCCGGGCGGGAGCCGGGCGCGGGGCCGCTGCCAGACCCGGGCGGGAGCCGGGCGCGGGGCCGCTGCCAGACCCGGGCGGGAGCCGGGCGCGGGGCCGCTGCGGCCGTTACGGGCTCCACTCACAGTTAACCGATCCCAGCTGTCCAGCCCTCTCCGGTAACGGCTTCAGCCGTTAGGGGCTCCGATAACAGCTGTCTGTTATCTTGTTTTCCCCGCCGCGCTTTACAGCCCCAAGGCCGGCGAGAACACCCGACCGCGGGAGGGCAGGCACAGAGCAATCGCCCCGCGGGAGGCAGTGGAACCCCTTGCTCCTACTTTTGAGCGAACGGAGGGCGGCGGTTATGTTGCTGGGGCACTGCTCTTCTCTCTCCGCGCTGTGAGTCAGGTCTGTGAGCCTTATTGCCTGCATCTCTCTGTCAAAGCAAAAGTGCCGGTTAAGGCATATCAGCTTTTCAGAAGAGAGCCATAAGTCTATCCTCGTGCTTGAGAATCTTCCACTTTTCTTTGCTTCCCTCATACATCGTTTTCCTCTTACCTTCTAAGACTATTCTGCTGGAAACCACACTCACTTCTGTTGCATAAACAGGTCCTGTGGACAACGTTTAGGACACTTTGAAGGGGGTAAAAAGAAGCTTTAACATAAAAGCACATCTGCTGTAAGAAACTAGGATAGGGAGCCATCTGGACTTTGTGCTGTTTTTTGAAAGTGTGAAAATCTCAGCTGAGACACCAGGCATCTTTGTGTACAGGTGTTTGGAGAGTCAGGGAGGATGCCATTATACAATATAGTCTTTGTTTTAAAAGAAAACTGAAAATTTCACTTCTTATTGTGGGCTTTAGGAGAAGGCATTAACTACACTGTTCAACATCAAGAGAACCAGTCAAAAAGGCGAGGAAGTTAACATCTAATCTAATCCACTTTCTTGCTAAGGAGGAAAGCATCCCACTAGTCTTACAGATATCCAGCCTAGTATCCTGGTTTAGACCCAGCCGGCAGCATAGCATCTAGTCACTCATACACCATTCTGTGCTCACCTGACTCCCAAACTCCCATTGCAATGGAAAGGAAAATTGGGAGGAAAATGCAAAATCCCGTGAGTGGAGTTATGGAGAGTTTAACAATACAAAGAATGAGAAACACCAGGAAAACCAGCACTGCTAATTAAGTAATGTATAAAGCTGGGAATGCTTTATACAAGCTGGGAACATGATGCATTCAGGCAACACTCTTCCTCAACACCAGCACCAAAACTCACTGTGCCCACTTAGGCTAGCTTTCCCCTCGTATAGCTGTGGTCAGGATGGAATCACATACCCCACTGGCTGGTTCATCCTGCTATTCTGAGTGTGGCTTCTCCCAGCTTCTTGGGAGAAAACCAACCATATCCTAGCTGAATCCAGGGCACACAGTCAGTTAAAAGTGAAAGAAAATAAATAAATTAATTTTTCCTACTTTCCCAAATTGGTTTTTCTTAGTATTTTTAGTTTAAGAAAGAGATGAACATTTTCCACAGCAGGTGATTGCATGCCAAAGCCCATTGTTGCAGCAAGTGGTGCTTTTTAACCTCACTTGCAATTTTCTATTTTCTGAACCATCCAATGGTGTCTAAGAGGGCATATAACACAATTGTGATTGGCTGCATTAAAGTCTCAGAAGGACTACTAGTTAATTCCTGATTGTTTTGGGTTTGTTTGTTTGGTTTTATCCTTATTGTATCAGTACTCTGAGTGGAATAGCAATTTCCATGCTTGTTTTTTCACCTATTACTCTGATTATAACCTTAGTGGCATATTTTAACACTTGGTTTATAAAATATTTCTCCATTAAAACATCCCTGTGAAACTGGAAAATCTACTTATAGAGGAAAGATTAGATACAGGCTAAGGACTAGGTATAGCTCTATTGATGCTTACAGTGCCTTAGAGCCAGTTGGTCAATCCACACACAGATTTGAACACACTAAATAAAACATTTATTTGTCTGCAGATGTTTATGAGCATCAAGGTTTACTGAACAGGACTACAGCCAGCAAATGCAAGTGCCCCATAACAAGAAAACATGGAGAAAGAGGATTTAGATGCTTGTTTGGAGCCCTATACTATGGGTTTGGGATTCAGAAACCAAATATTTCCTAGGCTTATGTTCTAGGGAAAGAAAATGGAAGGAACCAACATTGCATAACAACCTATTGCTTAGCAGTCACTTTGGGGCCACTTTAGAAATCATCATCTAGCACAATTTATCTGCTAGTCCCTGGCCACCAGGACATGGAATGAGAAATTCCTTTATCCTATTGAAGAATGGCATCTGTTTCCTTTGAACTGCAGTGTTTCAGGGTTTAGGCACAGAATTAAAAAAACCTGACTGTTTCATTCATGCAGATGACACCAAGCTGGGGGCAGGTGTTGATCAGTTTGAGAGTAGGAGAGCTCTGCAGAGGAACCTTGACAGGCTAGACAGATGGGCAAAGTCCAAGGGCATGAGATTTAACACATCTAAGTGCCGGGTTCTACACATTGGCTACAACAACCCCATGCAGTGCTACAGGCTGGGGTCAGAGTGGCTGGAGAGTGGCCAGACAGAAAGGGAACTGGGGGTACTAGTTGATAGTAGGCTGAACATGAGCCTGCAGTGTGCCCAGGTGGACAAGAAGGCCAATGGCATGCTGGCCTGTATCAGGAACAGTGTAGCCAGCAGAAGCAGGGAGGTCATTCTGCCCCTGTACTCAGCACTGGTTACGCCACACCTTGAGTCCTGTGTCCACTTCTGGGCCCCTCAGTTTAGGAAAGATGTTGAGTTGCTGGAACGTGTCCAGAGAAGGGCAACAAAGCTGGGGAGGGGTTTGGAGCACAAGCCCTGTGAGGAGAGGCTGAGGGAGCTGGGGTTGCTTAGCCTGGAGAAGAGGAAGCTCAGGGGAGACCTTATTGCTGTCTACAGCTACCTGAAGGGAGGTTGTAGCCAGATGGGGGCTAGTCTCTTCTCCCAGGCAACCAGCACCAGAACAAGAGGATACAGTTTCAAGCTGCACCACGGGAGGTTTAGGCTGGATGCTAGGAAGAAGTTAAATTCTTCACAGAAAGAATGATTGGCCATTGGAATGTGCTGCCCAGGGAGGTGGTGGAGTCCCCATCACTGGAGGTGTTTAAGAAGAGACTGGATGGAGTGCTTGGTGCCATGGTTCAGTTGATTAGATAGTGTTGGATGATAGGCTGGACACGATGATCTCAAAGGTCTCTTCCCACCTATTCTTTCTATTCTAGTCTAGTCTAGTCTAGTCTGATGCTATTTTTTTTTTTTTTTCCCCACTGAAAAAAATGCTACCCAACACCCTACAACTTTCATTACTTCTGTAAACATATTCTAAGAATATTCTTCATGGTGAGGCATTTGTATAAAAGTCATGTGTAAGTGCTTATGTGAGCAACACCTTTAAGACCTAGTACGGAAGTTTATGCAAGTCTTTTTTGTAAGATTGGTTTCTGAACACATGTATATATTTTGCAAACTAATATTTTTCAAGTAATTTTTATTCTGAATAATTTGTTTTTCAGTAATTAGGTATTCAGTGAAAGCATTAATGTTTAAAAATTTGTTATTTGTTATATAAAAAGACATTCACAAAATAGAAATTTATGGTCAATTGTTTTTTAAAAGTCTGTAGTCATCTTAAGCTTGACATTTGTAATTTACCATGAAATGTATATAAATGCCTATTATCTATTTCAGAATGGAGGAGGTGAAAAAAAATGGTAAAGAAAGTTCAAGCACTGGAGAAGATGATGGGCCCAGTACTGCTGCCACTCATCGTGCTGGGTCTAATCTCATGGCAAAGAGTTCTGTACCTGCTCCTGTTATACCTGAAGTTGCTGCAGCCAGATCTGTTCACTATATCCCACAAATATCAAGCTATGCCTCTTCTCTAGAGACTCATTCTGTTACAAGCAGAAAGTCTAGGTTTTGGCGGAGTGCTAGTGGAGTTCTGTCTTTCCAGGAACTCTTAAAAGAAAAACAGGTTTAGTATTCAACCTTATATCTTTTAATATATGGTTCTTGTCTCACACAATTGAAATCAGTTTGTATTAATATTTTGTTTTGCTTTGTTTGTTTGGGTTTGTGTGAGTTTTTTTGTTATGCCTTTTATTTTCCTTCCCCACCCCTCCTCTTTCCTTTTTTGTTTATAATTGGTTCTTTTATTAAACTGTCCCTGCCAGGAAGTGAGTCTTTGAGATTGTTTGGGTTTTTTTTGTTGTTGTTGTTGGTTTTTTAAGTAACAGAGGAAGGAAGCAGGAGGTATTAAATTAATAATTTACACTGAAGTAAAGCTCTACCCAGCTTAGTTCCTGCAAATATTTACCCACTTTTACATACTTAAGTTTTAAGCTGATTAGGTCACTGTTCTGTATTAATGTAATAAATTGAGATATTGCTTGTGGAAAAATAAACCCAGTTAATATAGGACATAAATATCTTAGAATCTAGCTGCATGTAGTATATTAAGTGTTTGCTTTTCCTTGCTATATCCTCAGAGTTGAGCTTAGGTTTTAGAATAATTTTTAACAATTTGTTCTTCTGTTATATTTTGACAATTTAGATGTTTTTAAAGAGCAGGGAAGTTAGGTAGTCTTATAATATAGGACAGTATATTTAGGCATTAGTAGGTCATTGCTGCAATATCATTGTGTATTTTTAGTTTGAAATATGTCTTTAATGTTTTAGGCTCTATTCAAAGAAGAAAGAGAACGACGAAGGAAAAAAATCGATGCTTTGTATAAATACATATTTGAAATTCTCAGTGTCAGGCTAGGTTTAGACTTACCAACTGTGGAAGAAATGATTTTGGATGCCCCTTCTGTAAGTCTGTTCTGTATGTTTGTTAATTTCAATTATTAGTCAAAATATGTAGCAGACTGCCTCTTTGATATGAAGCGTTATCCATAGTTTGATTTCTGCCAGAAAATGGGATTAATAAAGCACACAAATAATCTAAAATGACACTTCAGTACATCATTCAGCTTAGTTTCCTAGCAGATTTGCAAGTATTTCTAGGGGTTTTGATTATGGCTTTTTCATCTATTTTACCTGAAGGAAAACATAATTACTGCTGTTGTTTTGACCTAAGGGATTCTTGCCACATCCACCAGTTCCAAGAAGTTTTACCCATCTCGGTCTGACATTATATTCTGAAGATGATAATTTTTCTTTGTTAAAAATTCTTACTGAAATGCCAAAGATTCTGAAAAAAAAGAATATATATCTTCATGGGAACATTTTGAAAATTGTTATTTAGTACTAAGGGAAGATGACTCCTGAACTGCTTAATTAGTTACATTTGGAAAGACCCACTAAATTGTGGGAAGAGGTTGTTTTCAGATAGCTTTGGAAGGTTATAGGGAAGATTTGCCTTTGCTCGAGTTAGAGAAAGCTATGTTTTGTCTTTGACTCTGAGGGGAACATAAACACCTTGTAACTGAAGGAGAGAAAGTAGGCAGAATTTGGTTGGATGTGTTAAAATACTGTTTTGTTATTTTAACCTATTGTATGCTTTAATTACATGTATGCCAGTAGAAAATGACCAATTAAGATGTGACACATGTGCCTTCTGATAGACTAGATAACTACTGTATAACGTAATAAAGGTCTTTGCCTGCTTACATCTGTTTCTGGAAGCTGTGCACGAGGCAAATATAACATCTATATAAAATCTATATTATTACACTAAATAACTTCCATTTTTGAATGTTTAAAAAATGGGATAAAACAGGTTTGTAGAGGGAGTAGATCCCAAACTTGTAGAAGATCTGAAAGCTCAGTCATTCTTTGTGTGTCTTTACTGTTGTGTCTAAGGCATTCAAAGTGATTGAACAATCAGGACCAAACAGATAAAAGGTTCTTTGTAGTAAAGTATCAAAACTCAGTATGCGTGTGTGAGAAGACACAATCCTTGCCTTCTCTGATTTCATGATGTTGGTTTTGTTTGTTACAAATATTTCACTTAGCATTCAAATTTCAGGCAGGTGTTGTCTCCTTTGATCAAATTCTTAGAGCTTCAATTTTCACTTACAAGCCAAGTTTAGTCCCAATCCAAATTTGTTGTTGATTTTTTTTGTTTAGTGATATTTGTATATCATAAGCAGCCCTAGTTTTTCTTACACTTTCACAGCATAGATGTGCTTTAAGCATTAACATTTCTTGTTTTCACAGTTGCAATCTGATATATAGTTTTAGATCATCCTGATTTTATGTAAAACTGCTGGTGTACATTAAATTTGATTAATTTAGACACTTGAGAACCTTTAGGTTCTTACCCTTTGGGTTCTTGTTTTTTTTATTTTGTGAGGATTTTTTTGTTTGGTTTGGGGGATATTTATTTTTTTGCTGTCACTAACACCATCTGAAAGCTTTTCCTGGTTGGAATTTTTCCAGTTTTAGTTATTTACAGACAGTTTAGGCTGCTGGGGCTATGTCAATGCTGTCCTTTGACAATTTGTCAGTTAATAAATTTCTATATGCATATCATGTCTTTGATATCCATGAGTTAAATTTTACCCTTTAGAGCATTATCCTGTATGTGTATTCACACTGTGAGCATTTAGACCAAGTGCACTTGAAACATTTTCTCTCACTATTTGGGGGATGACTTTTTCTGCATTTTTCTCAGGTTTAACCCTGTTATTCCCTAGTGTCCATTAACCAGAGTGAAAGCACAGCATGCATTTCTAGAGCTGTCTTGCTTTTAATTCTTTTGTTTTCACATAGTGTTTTCTTCTTAAAAGAACAAATTTAAATTCTCTCCACCTTTCTATCACTGTTCTGATTTAGATTTTCTAATTGATTCTTTTTTGGGGAAAAAAGCATGCTTGTAAGGACTAAAACATCTAGAGGTATGAGCTTTGTGTTTGAACAAGCGATGCTTCTTCATTCAGGAGTAGAGCAGCAATATCAGGATATGTCAAGACATGCATGTTTTCTGTATATGTTTCTTAGTCTCTTGTGACCAGGTACTTTATAGATTGTAGAATCACAGATTACGGTTTATACTTTGTGCAACTCTGTGAGTGACAGAACATCCTCTGGTGTCTCTGCTTTACTGGACAAGATCATAAATATTTCATATGCAGTTATTGGGAGCTATATGTATGTGTATGTAGGTTCAGTACTTCAAGGTAGTATTTGAAATAGCCGTTATGCTGGTTTTTAACTTCAACACTACATGCCACCAAAACTTTAAACAATGGCATGGCCAAATTGTTTTTGCACGTCTTAAAGGCACAAACAGAAGTTTTGAGTAAAATGTATTTTCCCTTTTGATTTAACAGTTTGAAGCTTTTGATTCTTTTTTTGCCAAGGGAGGAAGTAAAGCATTGAAAATTTTCTATCAAGAAGGAGATGCACCTGGAATAGGTAAATGTTTAGCCATAATAGTACAGGAAGATCCACTAGTGCCTTCTATTGTTAATTTTGTTTAATGTTTACCAGAATAAAATATGTTTCTAATTGTTCATAAGTTTGCAGACTTTTATTACAGGTACCATAAATTCATACTTTAAATGTTTGCTTCAAGTGAAATTATTTTACAATGGTCAGCCAATTTTAGTGGTTCTTGAAAGCTATTAAAAGGTAGTATCTGCAATTGTCTGCCACTTTTTCTTACAGGAGTTATGCTCCTGTTCATTTGAAAGCACTTACATAAAAACTGTATGAATTTACAGTTATTACAAATATTTGGAAATACTTACTTTTTGCATGCTCAGTAGAGAAATATATTTTAAAGTCTAAAAGCCATAATTATTCTTTAAGCACTGAATATGCTGTTTCCTTGCATATTTATGTGAAATTATAAAATTGCATAGGATTAGATCCGCAGAGGACCTGGGGGTATCTCTCATTCTCTGTTTTGTCATTTGGGCCTGATATCTTGTTTGATAGAGTGAATGTGAACAAGCAAGGAACCTCAGTCACCAGCAAATTAACCTAAAACGAAGAATCAAATTCCCTTTTCAGTGCAGCAAAATGTGCCATAATTGCTTCATTTTTTTGGTGTAAACGTGAAATTGTGTTGTTAATTACAGCCATGAATTCTGCTGGGTTTGATTCTCTTACAAAAGAAGAAGATAAAAGATTGCTATGTTGAATTTTATTTCACTATATTGCTTTCAAGCATTTGAAAATACCCTGGCTTATAAAAGTAGTGACAGCTATGAAAATGTTTTTCAGAATGCGGTCGGACAGTTGCAGGACTTGGAAAAGGAAATAAAATGATGCAATTTTATGTGGATGATACACCAGACACATTTGTAGGACTGTGCTTATTTTTTGTTCGCTGCAGAAACGACAGTCCAATAAACATGAAAACCATACATGAGGTATGAAAACCATACATGAGGTATTCTTTCATATACTTTAAAAACTGAAGACTTTTAAAGTAGCTATTTTTTTGTTTCATTATTTGTTTCACTGTTGTCACAGAAGTTAGTGGTAATTGCAATTCTTTTATGTTAAGCTGCATCTGGAGATGGGGAGATTCAGGTTGGATGTGAGGAGGAAGTTCTTCACCATGAGCGTGGTGAAGCCCTGGAATGGGTTGCCCAGGGAGGTGGTCGAGGCCCCATCCCTGGAGGTGTTTAAGCCCAGGCTGGATGAGGCTCTGGCCAGCCTGATCTAGTGTGGGGGTTGGCAGGGGGGTTGGAAGTAGATGATCCTTGTGGTCCCTTCCAACCCTGACTGATACTATGATACTATGATCTTCTGCTTTCCTTTCCTTTTTTGATTAGGCAATGAACAGCTGTATTACTTCAGCAAATACTCAGGATATCTTGTAAATTCACTTTCTTACAGGGCTCTTGCTAAAGATGCCAGAATTTAGATAAATTTCTCCTTCTCCTTGCTGTTTTTTGGAAAGGTTTTAGCCACCAAATAAATTTTTGGTGTATTCAAAATTTCTATACTAGAACAACTCACTGAAAAGACTTCATTGTAAATATTGCTACAGGCTTGGAGCAGTGTGACTGGAAAGCTGTCTGGCAGAAAGGGACCTGGGGGTTCTAATTGGCAAGCAGCTGAATACAAGCCAGCAGTGTGCCCAGGTGGTGAAGAAAGCCAATGGCATCCTGGCTTGAATCATATATGCTGTGTCCATCAGGAGTAGGAAGGTGATTGTCCCCTTGTACTCAGCTCTGGTGAAGCCACACCTCAAGTATTGTGTCCAGTTTTGGGCACTTCAATGTAAGAGAGATGTGGAGGTGCTAGCATGAGTGCAGAGGAGGACAACCAAGCTGAGAAGGGCCTGGAGAATAAATCTTATGAAGAGATACTGAAGAAGCTGGGGCTGTCCAGTTTGAAAAAGAGGAGGCTGAGGGGAGATCTCATTGCTCTTTACAACTACCTGAAAGGATGTTGTAGAGATGCTGGTGTTTTCTCACAGGTAATTAGTGATAGAGCAAGAGGGAATGACCTCAAGCTGCAACTGGGTAGGTTTAGACTGGACATTAGGAAAACTGTTTTCCTGTAAAGAGTGGTCAGGCATTGGAATGTGCTGCCCAGGGAGGTGGTTGAATCGCCAACCCTGGATGTGTTTAAGGGTTGTTTGTGTGTGGTCATTGTGGATATGGTTTAGGCGTGAACCTTCTAGAGTAGGGTTATTGGTTGGACTTGGCGATACTGAAGGTCTCTTCCAACCTGAATGTTTCTGTGATTCTGTGAAAGGGTTACTCATACCTTTCTCTCTTATGCATCCTTGAGTGTGTGAAATATGAGTGTGTAAATTATGTAGCGTGAGGGTTTCTTTTTGCTTTAAAGGACAACTTTTGAAGTAAGCATGGGCTTCATTCTTATGTATAGGTACACATTTTAATACTTGTGCAGTGCCCAGGGGACTGCAAATGAGTAAGAATCAGTCCTATATATGCACCTTCTAATTAATATTGTTTAAGATTCTTCAGCTGAACTCCATTATTTATACACTTTATATTATGTAGTAAAAATGTGTTATTCATTTTGAGACCTTGAGAACATGATTAGGGAAAAGCACTATTACAAGATACAAGATTTCTCTACCAAAAATATTGGTCATAAATACTTTTTTTTTTTATTTTATTTTTTTTAATATTCCATAGTTAAGTGATAAGAAATTCCTGTTATAGGAAGTTTGTTACACGAAGTATGTTAATATTTGCTCATTGAAAAGACATTTAAAATACTGGGAAATTATTTAAAATAGTTTTGGAGAGTATACAAAATTCCATCTGATCCTAAGTGCTATAAATTCAATCAAGTTTCTTCTAATATTGTTTCAGATATGGACATTCAGAGCATTTTTGCTACTTACATTTCATTACTTAGTATCTAATTGCAGATCAGGACATTTAGAATATTTTTAATTCTAAAATTACTAAAATATAAATAAATACAAAATAACTATTCAAATATTTTCAGTTTCTGTAGAATAGGGGAATAACTGAAATTACAAAAAAAAAAAATAAGCTGATATCATAGAATCACAGAATCAGTCAGGGTTGGAAGGGACCACAAGGATCATCTAGTTCCAACCCCCTGCCATGGGCAGGGACACCCCACACTAGATCAGCCTGGCCAGAGCCTCATCCAGCCTGGGCTTAAACACCTCCATGGATGGGTCCTCAACCACCTCCCTGGACAACCCATTCCAGGGCTTCACCACTCTCATGGTGAAGAACTTCCTCACATCCAGCCTGAATCTGCCCATCTCCAGCTTCGTTCCATTCCTCCTAGTCCTATCACTAGCTGATATCCTGAGAAGTCCCTCCCCAGCCTTCTTGTAGGCCCCTCTTTTAGGTCACCTCAGAGCCTTCTTTTCTCCAGACTGAACAGCCTCAACTCTTTCAGTCTGTCCTCACAGGAGAGGTGCTCCAGCCCTCTGATCATCCTCGTGGCCCTTCTCTGGACACCTTCCAACATGTCCATATCCCCATCCTTTTACAACTGTATTAAATAATTATTGACCTTTTTAAAATTGAAAGCAGTGTCTTATGTTCACACTGTGGATATCAATATTTTAAGAAGTTTATCTCCTTAATGTTTTCACAGGCAAACAGGACTGCTATATAAAATAAACAAAACCCCCGTGGGTTTCATAATGTTTCTCATCCAAGTTACTGTATTACTAACAATCATTCTTTTACAATGCAGGATATATTCTTTGGTGTCTTGGACGCTACTGAAGGACTCCTGTGTGGTGTTAAGAAAATGATAGGAAAGGTTTTTCTCCCTGCTATCCTTGCAACGAATAACTGGGGTACTTTAAATCAGGCCAAACAAGTTACAAAAGACAAACAGATTTTTGTGGAAAAAATTAACAAATACCTTTCCTTTTTAGAAGGTAAGAATTTCATTTAGGAAGCAATCAAACTAGAGGGCTTACACATGAGAATTTCCATTTTAAAGCAGTAGTGCATAGGTAAGGAACTCTTCATGATCTGCAAGGAAAAATAGAATGACAAATTACTTGTGTAAAAAAGGCATGCACAGATTTACTTCAGAAAATACTGTAGTGATATATTACTTTTAAGGAGGAATACTGAATTTAAAATAAGAATTTTCTGCCTTATGTGAGTGAAGTAAAATGGTTATTGTATTAAAACAACACTTACTGCAGATAAATATATTTCCAAATTTAAATTACTTACACCAGTAGAAATTAATTTTAGATTCTTAATTTGCTCTGTATTATAATTGCTTTTCTTTTCAGGGGCTATATTAAGCATTGAAGGAACTGTTGAGTTGAAAAAAGTAGATGACATAAATTTTTCCAAACTCCAATCCTTTGAGAGAATAACTGCAGCAGCTAATAATCCTGACATGGTTCACCAGCTAGAAGAAGTACTTATGATGTGGTATAAACAAATTGAACAGGTAAATTGTTATTTTAACACATCAATTCCTAATGAATATGTATAGATATTTGTAAATGATATATGAGACTTGCCTGAAATTTCCTGAAAAATTCATCCTCATCTCCAGCTAGGCAAGACAAATGCTTCACTTCTATGCCCAAGGGAATCTATATAGTTCTTATCCCTAGTAATTTACAATCTAGCAAGAAGAAGAATTTCTGAACATGTAATACACAAATATTAAGGAGATAACAGAAGGATGCAAGAGTAACAATACCAGTGAGGCCTATATATGTATACACACACACACACACACGTATACAGTTTGGTATACACTACAGATACCTGTTTAGTTTATGCTGCCAGTCGTAGTACAAGATACTACTCTTAGAAAGATCTTTGATAAAGACCAATAGGGCATTTTTAATCTTGTGTAAATCTTACATGGTAAGGTGTCAGTTATCCAAGAAATTATTATCTGAGATTTTTGTTACAAAGTACAGAACCCTTTGTCAAAAGACAGAATCTGCGCAGACTGGAATGTACACTACTTATAACGGCATTCTGTGTTTAGTGTGTTTACCTAAAGAGAATAAAAATGTAAAAGGCACCTAAAAAGACCTGGCTGCACATTTTTCAGTGTACAAATGAATATAGTTATAATGTTACATCTGATCTTTAATATTTTTTTATTAAAATAGTTCATGTGTTTTACAAGTTAAGCTACATTTGGTACATTTCAACCCATGGATTCTGATTAAATAAATATATGCATATATAGAATAGAATAGAATAGAATAGAATAGAATAGAATAGAATAGAATAGAATAGAATAGACCAGACCAGACCAGGTTGGAAGACACCTTCGAGATCATCATGTCCAACCTATCATCCAACACCATCTAATCAACTAAACCATGGCACAAAGCACCCCATCAAGTGTCCTTCTAAACACCACCAGTGATGGCAACTCCACCACCTCCCCAGGCAGCCCATTCCAACGGACAATCACTCTCTCTATGAAGAATTTCTTCCTAACATCCAGCCTAAACCTCCCCTGCCACAGCTTGAGACTGTGTCCTCTTGTTCTGGTACTGCTTGCCTGGGAGAAGCGACCAGCCCCTGCCTGTCCACAACCTCCCTTCATGTAGTTGTAGAGAGCAATATGGTCTCCCCTGAGCCTCCTCTTCTTCAGGCTAAAAGGTCCCAGTTGATTCACCCAGTTGATGACAACATTTGAACAAATTTGCTAGTTGTGTTAATTTCCATTTCACAATATAATTAAGTGCAACTGAGATTTAGGATGCTGTTGTGGTTTACATCTGGCCAGCAACTGCACACTACACAGCTGTTTGCTCACACCTCTCCCCTCCCACTGAAACAAGGAGGAGAATCTGAAAAAAGAAAAAACAAAAAAGTAAAGTTTATGGGTTGACATAATAACAGTTTAATATTGAATATCTCTTTGTCTAGTTTGAGTCAGCTGTCTGGCTATGCTTCCTCTCAGCTTCTTGTGCATCTGCTTCTTGGCAGAGCATGAGAAACTAATCCTTAATTTACGGTAAGTATTACTTAGCAACAGCTACACCATCAGTGTGTTATCAATGTTATTCTGACATGAAATCCAAAATACAATTAACTCTGTCACAATGGAAACTAGGACAGATGTTTTTTAAAATCCCAGCATTGAAATGTGTCAGTATTGCAAGCTGATTCACTTCAAGTTAGTATTCTCAGAGAGCTTCCTTTCTTCTTCTTTATAATGATTTGTCTATTCTGCTGGGTGGGGGTGTTTTGTTTTAAATTTTGGTTTTGCTTTAGAATCATAGAATCAGTAAGGTTGGAAGAGACCTCTAAGATCATCAAGTCCAACCTGTCATCCAAGACCTCATGACTACTAAACCATGGCACCAAGTGCCACGTCCAATCCCCTCTTGAACACCTCCAGGGACGGTGACTCCACCACTTCCCTGGGCAGCACACTCCAATGGCTAACATTTCTCTCTGTGAAGGAAATTTCTCCTCACCTTGGGTCTAAACTTCCCCTGGCGCAGCTTGAGACTGTGTCCCCTTGTTCTGGTGCTGGTTGCCTGGGAGAAGAGACCAACCCCCACCTGGCTACAACCTCCCTTCAGGTAGCTGTAGAGAGCAATAAGGTCTCCCTTAAGCCTCCTCTTCTTCAGGCTAAACAATCCCAGCTCCCTCAGCCTCTCCTCATGGGGCTTGTGCTCGAGGCCTCTCCCCAGCCTCGTTGCCCTTCTCTGGACACATTCAAGAATCTCAATGCCCTTCTTAAATTGAGGGGCCCAGAACTGGACACAGTACTCAAGGTGTGGCCTAACCAGTGCTTTTGTTTTGTTTTTTTCCCAAATTTGCAGGTTCTGATGGAGAATAAGCTAATGAGGGAGGAAGTTGATTCTGATCCACTGGCTGAACTAGAACACTGGAAATTTATGTCTGCTAAATATAATTTTATTATTGAACAGATCAACGGACCAAACTGCAAAGCTGTCATTAATGTTCTGAATGTTGGACATTCCAAGCTACTAAGGGTAATAATTTTTTTTTCTATAATAAATAAAGCTTGTGATATTTGTTTTCTTTCACTTCATTTAAGAGATGTTTCCTGAGGAGAATTAAGAGAGTAAAATTTACATGTAGTGTTAGAGTGCCCTAATAAGAGAAAGAAGATGAAATTTTTAGAGATACTGACAAAAATTATCATAAATGAAAATAACTGTTATTGCCTGCTTTGACAATGCCTTAAAAAAATTAATTCACCAGTATTTTTTTCTAGCAAGTCAGTTCAAGATAAAGAAAGCTCACAGCGTGTGAAGTTTTTACAGTACTGTTTTCTCTCTAGATGTGGCAAGACTTAGAAGCTAGAATTACGGATGCAGCAAATGAATCAAAAGATAATGTAAAATATTTACGCACACTTGAAAAAGTTTGTCAGCCACTTTACAGCTATGATGTTGTAAGTAAGCTTTTCATCATCCTTCAAACACAGTTTAGCTATTTACATGGAATGCCCAGGTCAAAAGCAGTCTTCTTTGTATTTGCTTTAAAATAATTTTAATTTCTTCTTCTGATTTTTTCACCCCTAAATGTCAAGATAAATGTTGACATTTATTCTGTAATACATAAGATATAGGATTAAAAAAATATGTATTTATCAATAAACATAAATACATATGGTTGCCTAGTAAGGTAGTCCTATTGCCAATGTTATTTTTAAACTGAGGTAATGCATATTTTCTAATACAAGGAACTCAAAATGCCTTTCATTGAAAATTCCATGTGTCAGTGAATAGTCACACAGCTGTAATGAAAATCCCAACATTTTGTATAGAAAATAATGAAACTTAATGAGGTCCTAAATGGGCAAAATTCTGATAGTGAAAAAAATTCTGATAGTAAAAAAAGTTGTGATACTGAAAGCAGTATTAGCTGCATCTATTTGCAGGAATACCAGCTGTCTAGAGCTTCAATAATTTGGTTGTCCATGTGGATTAGTCAGCCCTGGTTCAAGGTAACAGTTAGGAGGTTTAATATTATACCTGCTACAATAATTAATAATTATGTTTCTAATGATTGTTGCAGAATAGAGGGGAAGAAGAAGAAGGAAAGTCTTGGACAATTTGCTTGTTTCTGCTGTGGTTTTTAGTCCTACCTGCCTCCTGTCCTCTGTCATTTCTTTTTCGTTGTTGTCAGCTTAGGATCCCACTTCAAAGTTTTAACTGGGGGGAAGCAAAAAAACCTGTGATAATACGTCAGAACTAATACTGTATGGAGTGGTAAAAGAAAGGAGTAAGACAAATAATATCACTGATGCTGTTTATCTTCAGCTCTTCAGAGTATCACTAGAGGGTGCCAGGCACCAGACTATAACAACAGCTATGAAGAGCTTGTCATTAAGAAAAAATTATTTTAAACTTAAACAAGGACAGACATATGCAGGTGGAAACCCATTAAAGACTTCACCATTTGGCTAATACAGGCACCTACAGCCTTAAACTGCCACGTTAACTATTGTCCTTTAGAACAATTTGGATAAATCTGAATTTCTGTTTCAGTTCTTATAAGTGTTGCAGAGACCAGAATAATTTAGGTAGTGTTTTCTACAGTATTCCTCTTATGAATAATAACTTCCAAGATAAATATGTCCTGTTTTGAAAAGAACTACATTCTGACTTGAGTTGAATTTAGCATTTTGCATTGGAAACTATTTAAAATATGAGTGGGTTAGTAGCCTAGTACAAGCAGATACTATGTGATATTTAGTACATGCATTAAAAAAGAGCATTCAGTGTACGCATTGTAGTCAGAGTGGGTTACTATGTGCAAAGTTGGACTCAGCATTAAACTCAGAGCTTTGAATCAGAGAAATCTCTATACAGCTTAGCATTTTTCCATCAGGGATTAAAAAAGAATCCGGCTCAGACTTTCCTGTTGCCACCAGCAGGCAGAGTGTTCATGTAGAAATTGATAATAAATAATATATGGACATTAAGGGTGGTTTTCATACAATACACCCTTTATTTCAATCATCAAAACAAAATATTTATATATATTTTATACATACATATACACATATATTTTATATATAATTATATAAAATGCATTATATAATATATCATTATAGTATATAAAATAATATATAAATAATAATATAATAAAAATATACTTTATATATATTTAAAAAGTATCTTTAATCTCAGTGATTTCTGACTAGCCCATATTTGGAGCTAAACTATAGCAGTTACTCTATTATCTGATCACTCCTCCCCAGCAGAGAGAGAAAAACAGGAAAATAAGAGAATGGATTTAATAAAATAAATAAACTGGTACCAGCATCAATAGAAAGCATATAAAATAATATCTAGCACAGCAAAAGTGCAGCAGTCACGATACACAGGAAATCAATCCTTAAGAGGAGGAAAAGAGCAAGAAGGAGCCCTAACAGAAGGTTCCCTCTTTTGTTGCAAACTTCCTCCCGTATACTAAGTGTGATCCTATACTAAAGGCATAGGATTCACCTGTGAGCCAGCTCTAGTCAGCTGTCATAGCCTGCAGCCCATGGCTGGCCTGTGATTCTGTCCCAGCAAAATCAGGACACCAACCAAAACATCTTAAGAGTTTTATTAGGTGAGGCTTAAAAATGTATTGGATGTAATTAGCTTTCACTTTTACAAGAAAACTTTTGTTAAGATGCCATGGCACTTAGAAGATTGATTCAAGTACTTTGGGGAAAAATGTCGTTTAGAAGCTGCCAATAGAATAGAAATATATTTGCTAAAAATAGCAAAATTTTTGTGAAATCTCTTCTTTAAGGTATCAGTGACACGTGGAATACCAAACTTAATAAATGCTATACGAATGATTCACAATGTCTCAAGGTACTACAATACTTCTGAGAGAATGATGCCGTTGTTTATAAAGGTAAATATATTGTTATATTAATTGCAAGAGGTATCATACAGCATCATAAAAGGTTAGGAGTTGGAAGGGACTTCCAGAGATCATTGAGTCCAGCTCCCCTGACAAGCCAGGATCACCTAGGGCAGGCCACACAGGAATGCATCCAGGCAGGTTTTGAAGATCTCTAGAGAAGGATGATTATGTGATTTTTCAGAAAAAAACCCCCACTCCTTTAAAATCAGTAGGACATTTGTTTCAAAAATAGTAATAGACAGTGGATGTCTGCACACGGAAGGAAGAGAATTCTCTTGATCGGAAGAGGATTGAACTTGGATTAGAGACTTGTCTTCTGGTAGGAACTTTGTTGTTATTCTTGGTTGAGCAAAATCAATTATTTTTTTCTTATCACCTTTATTAACCTCCTGATCTGAGTTAATTTTCTCAGTTGTTTCCTAATCACTGAATCGACAGAGTCTTTTATTATCACCTTTAATGACCTAATTAAGCAGTTATCAGTCTGACTAGGCTGTTCCTCCAAAAGATATGAAAAACAAAAAGTTCCTGTTTGCAGAAACAAATCATGTTTGAAAAGTTAATTGAATCTCAGACCATAAAATTTTTCCATCTTAAACAGAAGATTAAGACCAGCTGGGTAATTATGCCAACATCTTTTTGTGGAATCCAGGTATTCACTGCAAGGAAAGATTGTTTGTGTAATGCTTTTAGGTCAAAGAAATCTTTCATAGTTAAAATACATAATTCCAGTCAGTAGAGGAAATGCTTAGTGGCCCCTCATGGCACTTCTTTTTTTGGAATAGCCCAGGTTTTAGTGTAAAGTATTGTTACAACTGAGAGAGTTGTTATCCATTGGAATGTGCTGCCCAGGGTGGAGTCACTGTCCCTGGAGGTGTTCAAGAGGGGATTGGATGTGGCACTTGGTGCCATGGTTTAGTCATGAGGTCTGTGGTGACAGGTTGGACTTGATGATCTTTTAAGGTCCCTTCCAACCTTGGCAATTCTGTGAATTAAATTTGTATTAGAATATTTAAGAAATAAATGTGAGGTGGCCTTTGGTGTGGCAGTTTTTAGTCTTTAGTAAGGGGTGCTTAAGACTTGCTTACCATACTCTTGTGTCAGGAGAATTATTTTCAGTTGTTGTGATAAAAATGTATATTTTTATATATTTTATAATTAATATTTCCTGATGGTGGTATCTTCAAACACCACTGCAACTTTTTTACAAAATGTGTTCACGGGTGCAATGATTCAGTTGTGGGTTTTACACTGCACATATGAAGACAGTTAAATGATTTAATCACAGATCTAACATTTCCAATACAGCAATTCAAATTGGAAATACAGGTGCTGTGATCTGTGGTTTTCCCACAAATGGGATTCTGTGGCAGATTAGTTAGGTACTCACAACTTGCTCCTCTGTCTGGTATTTTCCCAGATACTGTGGCTATAATTTGAGCAGTCCTTGGCTTGGAGAGGGCTAGGGGCTTCTCGTTGTGCCCAGTTGCTGGGATACAGCTTCTTCTGGGATTAAATTCCCTAGGAGCTTTTCCCCTTTCTGCCTTGGTCCACGTGCAAGGCCTGGGTGAAGTTGTTGGTCTGCTAGAGTAGGTTCTTCAGCTGCTACTCAGGCAGCATTTGGCTGTTGTTGCTGTCTGAGTGAGGACAAGGCAAGTTGCCTAAATTCTCATCTGGTTTAAATACTGTCCCAAGACAATTAATGCTCTTTGGTAACGCAGAACTCTGATAACTGGACCTATGGGATGGGGCATATCCAAACATGGTCAGGGGCATACACAGTTCACAGCTGTGTTACAAAGTGGTACGTGTACACGTGGTACATGTTTATCTGGACCCCAGGAAGTGTCCAGGTTTGCACATTCATGGTGCTTACAATGTTAATTGCATGAGCTATGCATTTGCCTTGACCTTCTGGACCCCAGGAACTGTCCAGGCTAGCACATTCGCAGGTGCTTAGCCAATTGTCTGGGCTAGGGCATGTTTGGGGGTTTGACCCTTCAGGACAATTGTTAACCTTATCTAGTACACGAAAAGGATTATCTTCCTGGAGCTGTGCTCTGAGATGTGTTTGCATATAGATATCTGCATACACTCCCATACTCCTCTCTCTGTCATTACAAACCAAGGTAAAAACACAATGCTAGAATACAAAATTCTTTAATGTTTTTATATAATGATGCACACACTTCAAAGTGTGAAGTTTACAATGTTAAGTGAAGAATGGTTAGCATTAAATAGCTGCTGCTTTGTTCTTGAGTTATGGCTAGTGGCATTCTGTGTTTATGCATATAGACTTACAGTACTTACAAACACTTTCTAGGACTTAATACATTTCTGGGAGTGTTTTAAGACTTTTTATGGTGTGTTTGTCATGTATATTACATATATTATTTAGCCACTATTATTCCCATGGGTGCAATTTATCCAAACTCTGATAGCACTAATACATGTGGGAATTTTGTAAGATTTTGCAAAACAGCTGAATTTCTTTATGAGCTTGAGACCAACTAGTCTTTTGTCTGCACTAGGTTACAAATCAAATGATCACAACTTGCAGAGCACATATTACAGATGGTGGCTTGTCATGTATCTGGGAACAAGAGACATCAACAGTCACTGAAAAACTTAAGGTTTGTATTTTGGCATTAAATTATTTACCCATCAAACCTACTGATTACTTCTTGTTATGCACAAAGAAGTCCATGTCAATATGTACCAAGTACTTCATACGTCTTTACTGTTTTATTTCATTATACTATTACTATTTCTTACAGCACTGGTAGTTGTTGAAATTAGAATGGCTTCATCTTTACGAGAGTATTCTATCTTTGGATTTGGCATCTCCGCCCTATGCATGACCAAAGAATTTCATAGAGTCACAGAATGTTTTGGGTTGGAAAATATCTTTAAAGGTATTCCAACTCACCTGCAGTATGCAGGGGTATCTTTAATTAGATCAGGTTGCTCATGAGCTCCATGCAACCTGACCTGTAATGTTTCCATGGAGGGGACTTCCACCACCTCTCTGAGCAACTTATTCCAGTGTTTTGCCACCTTTTGCATAAAAAGTTTCTTCCTTGTATCTAGTCTAAATCTACCTTCTTTCAGTTTAAAACCATTACCCCTCGTCCTGTCATGACAGGCCTTTCAAAAAGACTGTCCCCATCCTTTTTTAAAGCCCCCTTTAATCACTGAAAGACTGCAGGAAAGGTCTCTTTGGAGCCCTCTCCAGGCTTAACAACTTCAACTTTCTCAGCCTTTATTCATAGCAAAGGTGTTCCAGCCCTCCTCTGGACCTGCTCCAACAGGTCCACACCTTTCTTGTGCTGAGGACTCCAGAGCTAGTTGCAGTACTCCAGGTGAGGTCTCACCAGTGTGAAGTAGAAAAGGAGAATCACCTCACTTGACCTATTGGCCACAATGACAATTTCATCATCCTGCATAATCCATTTTTTAACTTCCTAAGGTTGCCTGATACGGTATCAGCTTTCTCTACCATGGGGACCCTGTTATTTGAATAGACCTCCACTTTGTTACAGTAGCTCCTTCCAATACCCAATTTCCTTGTCATACCATGAAAGTTCAGTGCAAAGAGAGTCTTTGTCAGCTGATGCTGACATTTAAGAACAAATTAAGCACATTCAATATGCCATGGCAAAATACATCCAGCTGTGGTGTTATAGGTTGGCGGTACTGATTTCATTTCAACTTTCTCCTTTATCATACACCAGCTACTGACTTCCCTCTTATCTTCCCTAGAAAGGCACAGCGTTTCACAGGCCTTTAAAAATAGGTCTAGAGGTGCAAAAGAAGATGTATTGAATTTGTCTCTCCAGACCTAATAATATCTGTTTTATTGAGGCACGTTTTTTGACTGTTATACAGCTGACAAGCCTCCATTATTCTGTGAGAGAAACATAAACCTAATTTTTAATGATGATGACCAGTCTTCATTGTAGTATCTGTATATTCTTGAAGATCTGAACATTCCTTTCAATGAAGGTATTTTTGTTCATTTCTTGTAATTTATAGTCATTCATAATATATACCTACATATTCAGACAATCTGGTGACTGTCAGTATAGTGTGATAAAATCTGCTTTCTGTTTCTAAGAACTGACAGAAGGTTTTGTATTCAAATTACTATAGAATTTAAATTCCTTACCAGTCATCATTTTTGCATCTGTTAAGGTCTTAATATTTTAAGTCAATAATCCATCGAGAATGCTTACTTTTCAATCTCACTTTAGCTCAACATTGTCAACACATATTAATTTGTATAATCAATTTCCTGTGAGTCCCCAGGAAGTTCCAAATTGACTGCCCTGTTATGCTAAATGCTGTCCTTATTCAGAGGTCAGTCTGATTCTTCTTCTTCTTAGGAGCAGGATTCATCACCTGTTCTTTGCTGGCTTCTAAGCCTCTCTTTAACAAGAATGAAAACTTTCCTCTTCTTATATTGGTGACTTGTTTTTCAGTTAGGTCTTCCACTGTGCTGTACTGTTGTATGTTCACATGTTGCACATATTTGTTATGCATACTAAGAGAAAACCACTGTTTGCAAGTTATTTCTGTCTGTTGAATGAAACTAGATTCAGTTATAATTAACCACTTTGGAATGACAGCAGGTTTGAGTTCTGCAGTCTCTCACAAATAAGCTTAACGTAATGAACATGGTATTTGTTCCATTACTTTATAGGACTGCATTTTTCTATTGAAAGAATACCAGAAATGCTTTCAAGAAGCAAAGAATGAGATTTTGGAAAGTCTAGGAGAAAGGAGAAATACATTTGAAGGATCAGAAATGCATATTAATAGAAAATCAGAAGCTTTTTGTAGGAGATTAGAGAAAGTGAGTATACTGCATGCTGTTGTTATCTGTAGAGAAGGGCTTCTTCAAAGAACAGTGTAGAAGGTGGACACTTCTCAACATACGTGCTCTTAATCATCCTGTAAAGGAGTTGTAAATTCTTTATGGAGAGAAATTTCACACTTCCACGGAGTAAGCCATCCCGATACTTTTGGCAGTTACATCACAATGACCTTCTGGATAAAAGCATTTTAAACTAGCTTTCATAAAGTTTGCCCTTTGGTGCAGAATAAGGTCAGAATAAATGGATAGTGGGACACTCGTCACACAGTAAGACTTCTGTGGACCTTTGATGTTTTTCTTTATTATGCAGTTTATATATACTAATCTGTATGGTTGGGTTTTATTTTCCTTGTGTCATCAGTTTTAATTCTATTTCTATTAATCCTATTGAATCCAACAGCCAAAAGTAAAAAAGAAACATTTTTCCCATTAAACATCCTGAAGCTTACTTTACTTTGTATTGGGTTGTGGTTAGAACTGATGAAAACTGAATTAACACTCTGTTGGAGATACTTGACTTAGAAACTCAGAAGCAACACATTTAGAATGCAATTGTTAAAGAAATGGCTTTTGTTTATTTTATTTTATTCAGGTTTTAATTCATAGAGGAAGTAGCAAGTGATTTAGGAGCATGAATATAATGTTTATATTTCAGATTACAGAGATAATAACTGTAGTAGAGACCTTCAGTGCACTAAGTCTGTCTACCATCGAAGGGATAGATGCTATGGCAGTCAAATTCAATAATATCTACCAAGGTGTTAAAAAAAAGAAATATGACATCCTTGATCTAAGAAAACGAGATTTTGACGTGGATTTTGTGACATTCATGACAAAAATTCAAGGCTTAGAGGTAAGTAATATTAAACACCTCCGGGGACAGTGATTCCACCACCTCCCTGGGTTCATTCCAGTGTCTAATTACCCTTTCCATGAGGAAATGCTTTCTAACATCCAACATAGACCTCCCCTGGTGCAGCTTCAGGCTGTGCCCTCTCATCTTGTCACAAGTTGCATGGGAGAAAAGCCTGACCCACACCTTACTACAACTTCCCTTCAGGTAGTTGTACAGTCTGATGAGGTCCCCTCCGAGTCTCCTCCAGGCTAAACAACCCCATCTGCCTCAGCCTCTCCTCATCAGACTTTCCCTCCAGTCCCTTCACCAGTTTTGTTGCTCTCCTCTGGACCTGCTCCAGCACTTCAAGATCTTTCTTGGAGTGAGTGGCCCAGAACTGCACACAGTACTCGAAGTGAGGCCTCACCAGTGCTGAGTACATGAGCAGAATTCCATCCCTAGTCCTGCTGGCCACACTATTCCTGATACAGACCAAGATGCCATTGGCCTTCCATGCCACGTGGGCACACTGCTGGCTCATGTTCAGCTGCTGTCAACCAGCACTCCAAGGTCCCTCTCTGCCAGGCTGCTCTCCAGCCACTCATCCCCTAGTCTGTAGTGCTGCATGGGTTTACTGTGGCCAAAGCGCAGGACTCTGCACTTGGCCTTGTTAAACCTCATACCACTGGCCTCAGCCCATCGCCCCAGCCTGTCCAGGTCTCTCTGAAGTGTCTTCCTACCTTCCAGCAGATTAGCAGTCTCCTCCAACTTGGTGTCATCCACGAATTTACTAATGGTAGACTTGATCCACTCATCCAAGTCATCAGTAAAGATGCTGAATAGAACTGGGGCCAGTACTGATCCCTGGGGGATGCCACTGGTCACTGGACACCAACTGGATGCAGCACCATTCACAACCACTCTCTGTGCCCAGACATCCAGCCAGTTTTTAACCCAGTCTCTGAGCCATGTGTTAATCAGGCATGTTTTCTACCCTCTTTCAGTTTTTTTTCCTTACTACCTGAGGGACTGGTGAAAACACCACCTGCACATCTGAGCCCTCAACTAGTTGCCCCAATGCCTTGAAGTCTTTCTTAATTGCCTTTGAACTTCTCCTGCAACCCCATCATTACCAACCTGGATAACTAACAAGTGGTAATAATCAGAGGGCTGCACCATAGCAGAGAGCTTACTTTTAACATCTCTAACCAGAGACCCAGAGAGGCAGAACATGTCTCTGTGGGATGGGTGTAGTCAACATATAGGCCCCTCTGTTCCCTTCAGAAGAGACTCACCTACTACAATTACCCTGCTTCTCTTCCTCATTGAAGAAGTCGTAAGGTGTGGGGGTGACAAGCCCCAGGTGACTCACTGGGTGGATTCTTGTCTCCATCTTCACTCCCCTCTAGCTCCAGAGCCTCCTACTTACTCTGTAAATGTATCTGAGGGGGTGGGGAGTGTAGAAACAAAAGGGGGATGCCTGTGACCCCAAGCAGGAACATGCTTCTGCCCTTGCTCACCTTCTTTTTTTGCTAGCCTGATGGCAGGAGGGCAGAAGTCTTTCTTTTTTCTTCACAGTATCACTTAGGTTGGAAAGGACCTCGAGGATCATCGAGTCCAACCTATCAACACAGACCCCATGACTAGACCATGGCACCAAGTGCCACGTCCAATCTCCCCTTGAACGCCTCCAGGGTCGATGACTCAACCACCTCCCTGGGCAGCACATTCCAATACCGAATGACTCGCTCGGTGAAGAACTTCCTCCTCACCTCGAGTCTGAACCTCCCCTGGCGCAGCTTGAGACTGTGTCCCCTTGTTCTGGTGCTGGTTGCTGAGTTGCCTTTCTTCATGTGTCTCCTGATGTACCTGCCTCAGGGATGGTAGAGTACAGCTCCAACCTATATATCTCCTCCTCAGAGTCTCTGATACTTCGTAACCTTTCAGTGTCGTCTTGTAGCTCAGCCACCATGCAGAGCAGGTCATCTACTTGTTCGCGCCTGTTGTTAATGCTGTCATCCAGTACTGGAGAGAGGCTGTGGCATTCCCTGAAGCCAGAGACCTGGACAGCCGCATGCCTCTGTGGCAGCGTTGTCTGAGTTACTGCATCCTTTTTAGAAGAGGTTACTACTTTTGCCCTAGTGGATGCCATGTCTACCTGTTTGCCTGCTCCTGTTTGCCAAGCAAGAAATAAACGAAAAAGCAGACCTGCCCGCACCGAAGACCGCACACTCCCCGCTGTCTCACCACACCACTTCCCTCACCCCGCCCCGGCTCGCTATGCTCCAAAGAGCGAGAAAGCTGCCACCTCGCTCTTCGCGGTCTGAGCCCCGCTTCTGCTTTCGCTGCCCTTAAATCTCCTGCAGTTTACCTGGCGATGTCCCCAGCCACGTCACCCTCTCAAGCACAGACGTGAGAGATGCCAGCTTGTGTCAGGTCTCTCCTCTCTCTCCCAGGCTCCCTGTCTCTAGTAACCCCCTGTACTCCTCTAAAACCCACCGCACGGCCACAGAGCTCGCCGGTGCCACTGCCGCTGCCTTGCTGCTTGCAGTCTGAGACTTCCAAAAGAAGCCGCAAAATATATTACATAGTTCTCCCTGCAGATCAGTCACTCTGCAACAGAAATTACAGAAATTATGAGGCCTGAAAGAATGATCTACATGGAGGTGTTTAATTAGCCTGGAGACTTGTGGTTAGATTTTTTGTCAGAACAAAGCTGCAACTCTTTTTAATACATGATTTGATTCTTTGAGAACATTGTCTAGCATTTTAAGAGATTACTTGATGGACACTAGTTATTTATTGATTATAACAAACATTTACTGGTGGAGACTACTGTTTTGTGCGTTAACAATTTCAAATGCTACTATATTAAGAAATTAACAGTTATCAAAATACTATTATATTGCTAGAAAAATGACACTAAACTCTATACTCTTCAGATGCAGATACAGGCATTTATGCGAACCTGTTTTGAGAGAATTTTGTCTTCACAACATGCACTTCAGCTACTTCAAAGGTATTGACAGTTATATTTTAAAGTAGAATCATAGAATGGTAGGGTTTGGAAGGGACCTCTGGAGATCTAGTCCAACCTCCCTGCTAATGCAGGTACACCTACATTAAGTTGCAAAGCGACATGTCCAGGTGGGTTTTGAAAGTCTCCAGAGAAGACAATTCCACAATCTCCCTAAGCAGCCTGTTCCAGTGCTCCATCACCCTCAAAATAAGAAAATTTCTCCTTAAGTTCAAGTGAAACCTCCTGTGCTCTAGTTTGTACCCATTGTCCCTTGTCCTATCACTGGCTACCACTGAGAAGAGCCCAACTTCATCCTCGTGACCTCCATCCTTTAGATATTTATCTGCATTTATAAGATCACCTCTTAGTCTTCTCTTTCCCAGGCCAAAGAGCCCTAGGTCTCTCAGCCTGCTGAGGTCCCTTGACCTGCTGGCCACACTCTTTTTGATGCATCCTAGAATACCATTAACCTTCTTGGCCATAAGGACAAAGTAACTTCAAATTACTGATTAGCACAATGTAAATAACAGAGATAATTTCTAGGAGAAAAGGGTCTAATCAAGAATTTTTAATTATTGATGTTCTAGACCAGGTAGTTATCACAAAAGATGTGTTTTAGCTTGTGGAAGTTGATCTAGTGTCTTGTTTCTTAATATCATTACAATTTATTTCATATATACAAGAGGAGAGTAAATGAAAAAGCTAAAAAACCACAACAGCCACAAAAGCACCACCAAGGCAGAACTTTTCAACTTGCTTAAGCTTAAAATTGTGGTTTAGAAATATAATTTTGGGTACTTATTTTTTAATACAGGTTTCAGAATCTGAGAATGCCATGCCTTCAAGAAGAAACAGTACATACAATTGCTTGTATTCTTCAACATTATGTAGGAGAACTTGAAGCTACTAAAAAGGTATTTAATTTCTTTGCAATAAATTTTAAATATAATAGAATCATATTTGGTTAGAAGAGACCTAGATGGTCATCCAGTCCAGCACTGAAGGGTCAGCATCAAATCATGTCCCTCAGCATCAGGTCTACATGTCCGCTTGAACATCCCCAGGAATGGTGACTCCACCACTGCCCTGAGCAGATAATTCCAACGCTTGATAACCCTTTCAGTGAAGAAGTATTTCCTAATATCCAGCCTAAACCTCCCCTGGTGCAGCTTGTAAATATATCCTCTAGTCTGGTTGTTTGTCATCAAGTAGAAGAGGCTGGCCCCCTCCTCATTCTAACCTCCCTTTAGGTATTTGTAGGGAGCAATAATATCTCCCCTCACCCTCCTTTTCTCTAGACTGAACAACCCCAGCTCCCTCAGATTCTCTTTGTCGGTTATATTGTCCAGGCCCTTCACGAGCCTTGTTGCTCTTTTCTGGACATGCTCCAGCACCTCAATATGCTTCCTATAGTGAGAGAACTGAACAGAATGCTCGAGGTGTGGCCTCACCAGTGCTGAGTACAGGGGGGATGATCACCAACCTGTTCCTGCTGGCCACAGTGTTTCTAATACAAGCCAGGATGCCACTGGCTCTTGGGCCACCTGGGCACACTGCTGACTCATAGTCAGTAAACTATCAACCAATACTCTGAGGTCCCTCTCCAAGTTGCAGCTTTTCAACCACACATTCCCAAGTCTGTAGCTTACCATGGGGTTGTTGTGACCCGGGTGCTGGACCTGGTACTTGGCCTTGTCAGACTTCATACAATTAGCCTCAGCCCATCAATCTAACTAGTCCAGATCCTGCTGTAAAGCTTCCCTACCCTCTAGCAGATCAACACAGCCATCCAGCCTGATGTCAGCTGCAAAATTCCTGAGGGTGCACTCAATTCCCTCATCCAGACCATTAAGAAAGAATAGAATAGAATAGAATAGAATAGAATAGAATAGAATAGAATAGAATAGAATAGAATAGACCAGACCAGACCAGACCAGACCAGACCAGACCAGACCAGACCAGGTTGGAAAAGACCTTCGAGATCATCAGGCCCCAGTACTCACCCTGGAGGACACCATGGATAGACTGTGTGCCAGCTAGATTTAATTCCATTTACCACCACTCTTTGGGCCCAGACATCCAGTCAGTTTATCCAGTGCAGAGAACACTTATCCAAGCCTTGTCCCATTAGTTTCTGAAGGAGAATGCTGTGGAAGACAGTGTCAAAGGCTTGCCACGTTAAAATAAGAGCAATTATTTTTAATATGAATAATTTTTATTTATTCTGCCGATTTCACTAACTGACTGTCAGTGCTCAACTTATTGTACTCCTGTTTTCCTATTACAGAAAAGAGGCCAGAGTGTATAGGCAAATATTATACGATATATGTACTTTTGCAGGCAAATATGTCATTGCAATTTTATTTTATAAACAAGAATATTGTCTGTTATTCCTTCACCAACTAAAGAAAAAAACAACCCACACTCTTTTACTGGAATATGCCTGAAGTTGGGTGGATACAACTATTTCTCTTTCTTCTTTTGAAGAACGTGTTGCCAATGTACTGTCTAGTTTACCTATTCATTAGGTATTATTGAATTGCTTTTTTATCTTTGCCAAGCAAGTTATTTCTAAGAAAAAGTTGCTCCCGTTGCAATACTGATTCTTAATATGTTATGCAATACTGATAACTTAAATATGTTGTCAATTCAAATTTGGTATTTGATAACTTCAGTCCAAATTTTTCTTGACTATAATGCAGCCATTCATTGAACAAGGCCCATTTTTTCGCTCAGCTTGGGCACAGGTAAAAGCATAGGCCATGTACCAGGAAGTCTCTACATCCATAATGATGGTATGTTACTAGAAAAGGGCATATTATAGAAACACAGATTATCTTGAGTTGGAAGAGTAACAAAAGAATTGAGTCCAACCTCTGAAACTTTAGCTGGTCAAGTGTATGTGTCTGAAGAACAGTGTTGACATTTCTATTCTGGTAAAGCCTCTCATTTAACAATGTAGCTTAGGCCGTTCCTGAGGGCAGTTCCCAAGCAAAGGTGGAAAAGCCCCAGCAAGGGTTCCCACAATACATCCCTACACAGCTTTGTTTGATAGCAAATGCCTCCAAAGTTACACAACTGCACCTATTAGACCTGGCCTTGAATAAAGGCTGCTCACCTAGGTTTGCAATGCCTTTTGGTGTACTCAGGGCTCTGTCATAAGTAAACACAGCTAAGAAACTGCATGAGATTTTGATGACTGGAGATACACCAACAGAGGTAACATTGTGTGCATCTCAGAAGCGTGGCAAGTCTCTCAGTGAACTGTTGTGTGACTCCACACAAATTTAATCTATTTGAGTAGAGGAAGAAATTGTGGTATCAGAGGAAAAGCAGTTTAACATTTCAACAGGTGTTTTTAATCATGTTTCTCACGATATTGTTCTTCTCATAGCTTTATGAAATTCAGAAAGATGCCCCTCCTCTTCCTCGAAACATGCCACCTGTTGCAGGAAAGATACTATGGGAAAGACAACTATTCAGAAGGATAAATGAACCAATCAGTTATTTCCATGTAAGTTGGTATGAGGAAAAATCAGGTGCTTTGTCTAACAGTGAACTGTTTTTCTTTGGCAGAGTGACCATGATATTTCTGGCTATGAACATGTCACTTCTCATATGCTAGACAAACTGTTTATTTGTATTTTAACATCTAGCTAAAAAAAAAAAAAAAACAGCTCTGCAGTAACCACTGTTGTAGATCTAAGATGTAGGAATAGACTAGACTAGACTAGACTAGACTAGGGTAGGATAGGATAGAATAGAATAGAATAGAATAGAATAGAATAGAATAGAATAGAATAGAATAGAATAGAATAGAATAGAATAGAATAGAATAGAATAGAATATTACAGTTGGAAGGGACCTACAATGACCATTTAGTCCAACTGCCTGACCAGTTCAGGGCTGACCAAAACTGAAAGTGTGTTCATGATATTATCCAAAGGCTTCTTAAACACTGACAGGCTTGAGGCATCAGCCATTTCTAAGAAGCCTGTTTAACCAACCTCTTGGTAAAGAAGCGCTTCCTAATGTCCATTCTGCACCTCTACTGATAAGACTGAACCATTCCCATGAGACTGAACCATTCCCATGTGTCCTATTGCTGGATACCAGGGAGATGAGCTCAGGATCTCCCTCTCCACCTCCTCAGGAAGCTGTAGAGCGCAATGAGGTCAACAATCAGTCTTGCTTTTCTCCACATTAGACATGACCAAAACCTTTAGCTGTTCTTCATAGGACATTCCTCCCAGCCCTTTTGCTTTCTTTGTTGCCACTTTCTGGATGCATCCAAGAACTTTAATGTCCTTCTCAAATTGTGGTGTCCAGAACTGCACACAGTACAATACTCAAAGGAATGCTTCACTAGTGCTGAATGCAGTAGGATAACCACCTCTGACCAGCTAGTTATGCTGTGTTTAGTGCACACCAGGATGTGCTTTGCCCTCCTGGCTGCTTTATTGCCCTCTTGGTTGCTGACTCATATCAAGTCTCCTGCTGACCAGCATGCACAAACCCCTTTCTGCAAGGCTGCTGTACACCCACCCCTAACCAGTGAAGTGTACAGGGGCAGAATGACCTCCCTGCTCCTGCTGGCCACACTGTTCTTGATGCAGGCCAGGATGCCATTGGCCTTCTTGGCTGCCTGGGCACACTGCAGGCTCATGTTCAGCCTACCATCGACCAGTACCCCCAGCTCCCTTTCTGTCTGGCCGCTCTCCAGCCACTCTGACCCCAGCCTGTAGCACTGCATGGGGTTGTTGTGGCCAATGTGCAGAACCCGGCACATGAATGTGTTAAATCTTATGCCGTTGGATTCTGGTGCATTCAACTCCCGCATCCAGATCATTGACAACTTGTCCAGAAGGACACTTTGAAGGACAGTATCAAAAGCCTTACTATAACCTAGTAAAGTTGTTTCTTTGACTTGCCACTAAACTAGCGCCCCAAATCAAAATATGCACTGAATTGTTCATTGTTCTGTCTTCATATTGCCCAGTGAAGTATTTCACCATTCCAGCCAGTGGCGTTTTGATTCTTTCTATAGTGAAGCAGACTTGGGCTTTTACATAGAACTCCTGTCCTGTACTTTAACTGATAACCTACCTTTCCTGTTTCTCTAGTCCCATAGGGTTCTTTAGGGAGAATGATGTGTGTTTACCAAGTGGCTGCTAGAGGTAGCTTAAGGTATGAATGTGGACTGCCTGACATCCTGAAATTGTCTGGTGTATGTTTTGGTACCACTGAAAAAACAAGATAGCTGCTGTACTGTAACTGAGAATCTGGTCACCAGTTTCACTGTAGATGTTCTCTGAACTAGTCTGGAAACAGGGAATCCATTACTGAACTTCTTGTTCTGTATTTTCTGTACCACTAAATATAAAGCTGAAGGTTGGTACAAGCCACATAAGCTTTAACATTTATGGCACTGAGGTATTGGATTGGAACTGGATTTCCTTCTTTCATTGGAATAGTCAGAATCTTGCTATACTGGGGTCTTCTATAGCAATAATTTTTCTTGAAATATTTGAGTGATTCTCCTACAAAGTATTTAGAGCCTTCAGCCAAATTAACTTCTATGAGAGCGAGCTTTTCATTTTCCTGTTTCCCTCAGATGGGAATAATGATATCTAAATATCCTCCAAAGAAAATGGACATAAATATAATTACTGATGAAAAAGAGTGATTCTTTTTCAAATCTAATTTTTTTAGCTACTGGTCAATTTTGAGTAGAACTCAGCATCCATGCCACTGTGAATTGTGGGTGTTTATCACAGTGTAAGCATTTATGACTTACAAGTTCCTACTGACTTAATTGCATTTTATCAATTTGAATCATAAATACTTGATACAGTTTTTAAGAGTGCTCTAATTTATAATGCTAAATTAAATATTCTGTATTCCGTAGTTAACTTGATGATTTTAATGTCCTGTGTTTTAATAGAAAAAGTCAGATATCTTGGCAAGTCCAGAAGGTAAAGAAGTTGTTCAGTTATACAACAGAATTGCCTATGTGTTGGTAGAATTTGAGATAGTCTATCATCATGCATGGATGAAGGAAATGTCACAATTACAACATCGTAAGTATTTATATATACAATTGGCTTTTTCAAGCAGTTGTTGAATGCTAAGTTAACACAAACAAAATCAGTTTGGAGCACAAGCCCTATGGGAAGAGGCTGATGGAGCTGGGGTTGCTTAGCCTGGAGAGGAGGAGGGTCAGGGGAGACCTTATTGCCATCTACAACTACCTGAAGGAAGGTTGTCGACAGGCATGGGGCTTGTCTCTTGTCCAGGCAACGAGCACCAGAACAAGAGGACACAGTCTCAAGCTGTGTCAGGGGAGGTTTAGGCTGGATGTTAGGAAGAAGTTCTTCACAGAAAGAGTTGTTAGCAATTGGAATGTGCTGCCCAGGGAGGTGTTTAGGAGGAGACTTGATGGGGTACTTGCTTGCATGGTTTAGTTGATTACGTGGTGTTGGATGATGGGTTGGATGCGAAGACCTTGAAGGTCTCTTCCAACCTGGTCTGGTCTATTCTACTCTACTCTACTCTACTTTACTCTACTCTACTCTACTCTAAATTTAAGGTAAACAGTTGTTCAGATTTGTATTAGAATTATTTATGCATGCCATTAAATAATTCTTCCTGTTGTCTTTCCACTATAATAGTTCATCCCAATTGTTCTCAGCACAAGTACTGCTCTACACCTAGAAAAAGTTGTTGATGATCAAGCTTTATGATATCAACACTAAATGAAAGCTAAGTTTAAAAAAAGAAAAATAAAAAATCTGTAGATTTTTCAAGTAAATTGTAGACACTTTGTGAGCTTCAAAACTAGGAGAAGATTCTATGGGAATAAGATTTTGTCATCACACAGTCAACAGAGGTTGTTCCTAATAGGTTTTTATTTTGGTTTGGATTTTTTTCAATATTCTTATGCAAACGTATTTATTCTCTGTGCTAACAAATTCCTGTAAGCTACTGGACAGCTCATTAAAATGTTGTGTTTACTGGTTGCTAGAAAATGAATTAAATTATTTTCTAACTGTAATTAAAAAAATGCCACAAATAAACTGGGTCTGAGTTTGTTTAGCTTGCAAAGAGGAAGGTTTTATACGGCAGAAAGCTAATATGGTGAAAGTTGGTTGTATATTTTGTTTAACTGAAAATGTGGAGCTATTTCACAAGTAGCCATACATGTTCAATCACCATGTAGTAATAGCAGAAATGTGTTCTGTAATAATTTAAATCATAGAAACAACTGTTTGTCTTGATATTAAAATTTCCTTACAGCCTTACAAGCCACAGTGTTTGTGCGTCATCCTGAAACTGGGAAGTTCCTGCTGAATTTTGATCCCAAAATTCCAGAGATCATCCGTGAGACCAAATGTATGATAAAATTGGGTCTGGAAATACCAGAGCAGGCAAAAAAGATTGTAAAATTAGAAAATAACCTGAGGTCAATCAAGATGCATCTAGAGGTAACCTTAAAAATTATGAATATTGCTGTTTAAAAAAATAATAATGAAAAATCAGATTAATGATAGCAATCTTTCTAAGGTTAAATAAAGATTAAATATAGGTATGAAGTAGTTTAAGGTAAATTTGTTGAATGCACAGATGGACATAGAATTTCCCATCTGAAAAACCCCTACTAACTGCTGTATGGACTAGTATATACTTAAATATAAGCATATTTCTTATATCCTATGGCACATTAAATATATTCCAGTAATTAAATAATTAAAGCTATACAAAGAGTGTGCACTCTCTGAAAATCAGTAAAACATAGTCTTACAGGGCTTTTTGGGAAGGCAAGTTTTCTGGATTGTAAGGGTATGGTGAGCTACAAAAACATCAAAAGTTTTGTGTGTTACCTGCCAGAGAAGTCAGATTTGTGATACCAGTTGCTTGCTGCTGTTGTAAGGTTGTGAGAAGTAGTGGATACGGTGTAATACACCATGAAAAATTTGTGTGTGTGTGTGAGATGAGGATATTTTAAAACTGAGTTTCTCTGTGACATTAATTATCTAAAACTTATGATACTCAGTTTTAAGAGGGAATTGCAAGTTATGGTCACTAAAGTGCAAGCTATCTTTAGTTGTAGTGAAAGATGATACTTTGTCTGGTTTTGTGCAGAAATAAGGTATTGCATGAAGGCTGCTTTCAGTCTTTGTGTAGGATGATGTGGATTCATTACGTTCCAGACATGATGTGCATAGGCATGTAATGTTTGTGTAGAATTCTACACTTGTTTTCAGATGTAGTCTTGTACTTCTTTCCATGTTTTTTTTTTTCCTGGTGATTTGATTTTATAATGGGGTTTTGCTTCAATAAAGAAAGCACTTAAAATACTCTCCTTGATAATACACTTTCTAATAATTAACAGGATCTTATCCAGTGTTACGAAGAATTGTGTCAAGAAACACCAAATTATTTTGCAAATATAATGGCACCAAAAATGCAAAAGGTTGGTACTGCTAAATGCACTTATATCTCAGAAGAAGTTAGAATAACTTAGTATTTAAAAATATTGAGATGGGTCAGCATATTGTGAACTTAGTGAATTTTACTAAAGCTTTAAGACTAAAAATTTGCTCCTTGCAATCCTCATACAGTGCTCAAATAATATGCATTACAGTAGAATAATCTCAGTTACTACAAGATGTAAACCCAGTAGAACAAATCATATGGACTTTGTGAGTCTATTTATCTACTCTGACTTTGACATGGAAATAAATTATCCCTTACTTCAATTTTAGGGATTCGCTGGAAATTGTGCTTTTCATTTAGCTGAAATACTAAATGTCATGATCCTTGTCTTTGCTTGAAGAGGATTATTAGCTTTGGGAATTGAGTTAGTCTCTTCAGTATTGTAGAAAGGTTATAAACTACAATAAAGTACAGTTTTATTAGAGGTGCAGAATGCCTATGCTACAAGCCATTTCATTTTGCAAACACTTGCAAGTGTATGCATGTGGTTGTTCTAACTAACTCTTAAGTTGGTTTTTTTTTCCCTGTAAATAATAGCACCAGGAGGTTGCAGAGTTTGCGTAAGTTTATGTAACTACATAGTTGGTATGTGCTGAAGTGTGAGAAAATAAAAACTTATCCATGTTCTTACGAGTTAAATAATAGAAGACTAAGATAAATCACTTTGTGAAGTGATAGTAGTCTTCACTTTAAAGTACTGCAAATAGGGAACTGAACACCCTTGAATTGTACAGGAAACAAGTGGGAAAACCGAAGGATTAGTATTGTACAAACAACAGAAGATTAATTTATTTATTTATTTTTTTAAGAATGGAGAGAAGTCTTCCATGCGTAGGAAGACAGGAGGAAAGCACAAATCCAAAGATGATTCAAATGAGCAAATCTCGTCTTTGACTACATTGATCCCATAATTTGACAGCAACTCACTCGGAGCCTTAAGCTGTTTCTAGACTGGCTATGTTGATTACGAATAGACTAGACTAGACTAGAATAGACTAGAATAGAATAGGAGTTAACCAGGTTGGAAAAGACAGTTGAGATCATTGAGTCCAAACTATCATCCAACACTATCTAATCAACTAAACCAGGGCACCAAGCACCCCATCCAGTCTCTTCCTAAACACCTCCAGTGATGGTGACTCCACCACCTCCCTGGGCAGCCCATTCCAATGGCCAATCACTCTTTCTGGGAAGAACTTCCTAACATCCAGCCTAAACCTCCCCTGACACAGCTTGAGACTGTGTCCTCTTGTTCTTGTGCTGCTTGCCTGGGAGAAGAGATCAACCCCACCTTTCTCAACCTCCCTTCAGGTAGTAATAGCACCATCCCAGTGTTGTGGAGTTATATATATTCCCCTAAATGATATATGTTAAAGTGTTGCTACTGGATGTATTTGTAAACAGTAGTTTGTGTAGCTGAACTAATTGTTTTAACTGTAATATAGAGACAGAAAAAAGAATTAAGATGAAGAAAGTGAGTGAAGTCCAGGCAGTGAATTGGTAAATGTCAAGAAGAAAGAGCAGATAAGATGGGTGCCTATTAAAATTAAATATGAGTGGAATCAGTTCAAAGTTTCTCAGCAATTAAGCAAAACGAAACTTTTATCACTTCAAGGAGGATGGGGATGGCAAAATTTAAAATTGTTGTGGCTGCATACTGCAAAATCTGTGAGAAGTTTTGGAGTGCTGGGCAAAAACTTCAGGGAGCTCTGTGAGAGTCTGGAAATGTTGATTTTCATTGCCTGGCAATATTATAAGACTTCCTTTTACTAAAAGTACCATTTTTGAAGGTACAGGATTTTCAGTGAAGGTGTAGATTATAAGGTGGCAGGGCAACAAGCTGATTTCAGCTACATACTGAATATCTTTGTGACAAATTCAGAAGAAACAGATTGTGGAGAGCCAAAAAATCAGGGAAATTGTAGGGAAGAAAGGACTTTCAAAAGTGACATTGATATTGCAGCAAAATTTGGAGAGGATCACTGTGATTCAAATGGGGACAAATGAAAAATGTCTTTAGATAGATGTGGTTGAAAGACAAGTAATTATGCAATACCTTGACCACTCTCAACATGTTAAAAGACAAATTTTAAGACCAATAGTAGACTTGATGTTAATGTTAGGAATTAGCGAGAACTACTAAAACACACTTTCCAGGAGAACAGGAAAGAGCATGCACACTTGAATCTTGTGGACAGAATCTACAGCATATGCTACCCTCTTCTTCCCCCATGTTGCATATATTTGTTTGATCTCTTCCTTGAAAAGTTGTAACTTTCCTTGGGAAACATAGACACAACTCTCTCATTCATCAGTGACGTCAGTGATTCTAATAACAGTTGCCTAAGTTTCAAATTGTATTGCTTGTTTGTGCTTGGTTTTATCTATTAAATTTTATTTTTTGTGCTTAGATGGAAGCTGTGTTGAGACAAGGACTTACCATGCTGACTTGGTCATCTGTGTCACTGGAAAGTTTCTTTCAAGAAGCTGATCAAGTTCTGTATATGTATAAACAGTTTTTGAAAGAGGTATACAGTTGACCCTATTTAAATGTGGGTTTTTTTGGTTGTTTTTAGTACACTGCATTCATATTGGAAATTAACCTGTACTTATTTTTTGTACCACTTGAAATGCATACAAATTATTTGCTTTTAAAATCATGTTCTTTAGGTTGGAATCGATGATCTCAAAGGTCTTTTCCAACCTGGTTAATTCTATTCTATTCTATTCTATTCTATTCTATTCTATTCTATTCTATTCTATTCTATTCTATTCTATTCTATTCTATTCTATTCTATTCTATTCTATTCTATTCTATTCTATTCTATTCTATTCTAATACACTCAATGATTCTCTGCCATTATTACACTCCAGTGTGTTTGCATTTTGCTTCTGTCTTACAGTAGAACATATTTTCACTTGTCGTCAGAATCTGTGACTACAACTCTAATATTTGGTCAAGATTTTCTTCTGTTTGAGTGCTTGTCCACGAGTGCAGTTGCACACAAGATAGCTCTGTGTAAACATTGTCCAGTGGAGAAAGTTTTACTATTAATTATATTCATAGCAGGCATGTTGGGAAACTGTCTTGGTTCTTTTTTTTTTTTTTTTTTTTTTTTTTTTCCCCCTCTTAAGACTTTACCTTGATATTTGGATCATCCTTCTGGCTTGGCAGTTGAACTGTATGGCTATGATCTGTCCTACCAATATAACAAATTGTGTTTCCTGTGGTAGGAAATTGTTAGCCACTGGTGGGTATATCTGTTTTTTCTGTATGGCGGGCAAACACAAACATGATCAGGTGCTCTCTCTGCCACTGAAACCCAAGGCTGAAAAAAAAACATACGATGTGTAAGAAATTAACAGTTCTCTGAGCCTGAGTATATCTAAAATATCCATGTCTTGTAGACATAGGCTATTTTCTGTATAAATGTGTTACATGCATTTCTGATTTTCTTACTTTCTTACAAAAATATTAACTTTGTTAGACCCTTGATTACTGTGAATGAGGTGCTGTAAACAAACAGGGCAAAAGTGATGCAAAATAGAAATGTGTAATATTGGAACAAACAAGACAGGATATCAGAGATCCAGAATATTTTAGGTTGCAAATGAAAAACTGGACAGAACTCAGTTTTGTTTGAATTCTGCCATGAAAGAAAAAGACTGATCAGTTCAAAGAGCTGTCAAAAAGCTCATTCAAAAGTCAGATCACTGCTCTTATGGTATAAAAGAAGTCTTGGCTTATAGTATCTATGAATTAATTTCACACATGCAGTTGTCTATGTTTAGGCCACAGCCAGTGCTAAATTATAGCAGTTGTTCCATTGCTGGATGGCCTCTCCCCAGCTAAGAAGAGTATCAGGAAAACAAGAGACTCAGGGGTTGAAATGAAAACAGATTTAATGAAACACCAAAAATAGTATTAATGCTGATGAAAGTATACAAAGTTACACTGAGCCCAGTGAATGTACAATGGTCATAATAAATGGTAAAGCAGTTCTCAAGAGCAGAAAAGTAAGGAAGCCCTTCGAGGAGTGGAGAAAAGCAGTAAAAAAGAGAAACTATCATGCTCAACAAACTTCCCACTTTATGATGAGTGTGACATTCATGGTATGGAATACAGCTGTGAGCCATCTGGGGTCAGCTGGTCTGGATTTTGCCCCTCCTAGTTTAAGCTCTTGGCTGACTCAAAAGTGCTAACAGCCTGCATACTGTTCTGTCTTAGCAAAATCAGGAAAACAGTGTATTTAAGAACACAGTGCTGATAACCAGAAATATGTGAAGAGTAAGTGGAAATACTGATTCCACTTTCTCAGAGATTCATATATCTCAGTTTGTCAACATTGAGCCAGCAGATACTGAACAGTTAGAAGATTTTGTCTTTAAAGGACTGTATGACACAAAACTATGCACATTCCTTATATTTTTTAGAGTTGTGTTATCATACTGTGGTGCATTTAAATTCATACACTCTTAGCATTCCAGTGTTTGCTTTCTATGGCAACAGAAACCAGTTTCCAGCTTAGACCTGTTCTTTTATTGTTCATGTTTCAGATTGTCTGAAAAGGAACATATCAACAAAGGGCTAAATTTTTTGTAGGGTACTTGTTTCCCTAAATTGCCTCTGTAGATAGTAGAGAACATGGATAGTTCACAGGGAAAGCAGCCTATATTTAGCCACTTTAAATATTCCCAAAGTGGCCATACTCATGAGTATTGCTGTGCTTCTCTTTTTCCTGCTTCTCTCATCTCAAGGTCTTTTGTGTTGGTGCTTTTACTTCAGGTTTTTTTCTTTTCTTTATGATTTACTGTCTTAGATAACTTCTTGCATTTATTTTTCTGTAAAACATAATATATGTGTTAGAACATTCTAAAAACAAGTACATTATGCTTTAAAGAAAAGTATATACTATTAATACAGTTTTATCTTTTTAGGTTAATGATTTAAGTGAAGCCAAGATTGATTTAATATTAGAAGAAGTATCAAATACTCTTTTAATTGTCTTACCAGCAGACAGTCCTACTGAAATAGAGAATATGTTAACCTGCAATGAGGTCTGTGCCACTTTACGTCTTTGAACTTGAATTCTTGAGCATGTTAGAAACAATGACTTAGTAAATTAATATAAAGTGAGAAAATAATTGTTGTCTCTGTAAAAATACAGAACCTTTTGTTAAAAAATAAAAATATGTTGGATAATATATATAAAGATAAATTGGTTTCTAGGGATTTCATAGAATCGTAGAATCAATAAGGTTGAAGAGACCTCAAAGATCATCAAGTCCAACCTGTCACCCAACACCTCATGACTACTAAACCATGGCACCAAGTGCCATGTCCGGTCCCCTCTTGAACACCTCCAGGGACGATGACTCCACCACCTCCCTGGGCAGCACATTCCAATGGCTAACAACTCTCTGTGAAGGAACTTTCTCCTCACCTCGAGTCTAAACTTCCCCCGTTGGGGAAGATTGAGACTGCATCCTCCTGTTCTGGTGCTGGTTGCCTGTGAGAAGAGACCAACTCCCACCTGGCTACAACCTCCCTTCACGTAGTTGTAGACAGCAATAAGGTCTCCCCTGAGCCTCCTCTTCTCCAGGCTAAACAATCCCAGCTCCCTCAGCTTCTCATAGGGCTTGTGCTCAAGGCCTCTCACCAGCCTCACTGCCCTAAGACAATAAATACTTTCCAACAAGTATATTTGAGAATTTGAATGTGTTCTTGGTTATAAATGAGGTTAAAAATGTACTTAATTAGCAAATTAGTGCAAGTAAATAAAATTGTTAGGACAGTTGAAAGAGTATTTGGGTAATTTCGGATTCAGATTGAGATCTCCCTGGAAAGTGGAGCACAAGCCAAAGGGAGACCTTATTGCTCTCTATAACTACCTGAAGGGAGGTTGTAGCCAGGTGGGGGTTGGTCTCTTCTCCCAGGCAAGCAGCACCAGAACAAGAGGACACAGTCTCAAGCTGCACCAGGGGAGGTTTAGGCTGGATGTGAGGAAGAAGTTCTTCACAGAAAGAGTGATTGGCCATTGGAATGTGCTGCCCAGGGAAGTGGTGGAGTTACCATCACTGGAGGTGTTTAGGGGGAGACTGCATGAGGCACTCGGTGCCCTGGCTTAGTTGATTAGATGGTGTTGGATGATGGGTTGGCCATGATGATCTCAAAGGTCACTTCCAACCTGGTCTGGTCTGGTCTGGTCTGGTCTGGTCTATTCTATTCTATTCTATGATTTAAAGGATTTTCTGTTGGACCTTAAAAATTTCATTACATTTCAAAATATGGAAATTTTATTTAATAGCATTTAAAAAAAATAATGATAATACAATGGAAGATTTGGATAATTTGGACTGAAGAAATAATGTGATCAATGCAACTGAGAGAATTCACTGTTATTTTTAATTTAACAGGCTTATACTAAAGAACGTGCTGAGTTACTGAACCAAAAAAGCATGCGCATTGAAGATGCAGTTCAAGAACTAATATCTGTATTTGAAAAGAATTACGAAATTAAACGCTCCAAGGAAACCTCAGAAAAACATGTACTGCCAGGTAGATAATGGTGATCATTTAAATAAAATTTTCTGTCCCTAATTCTGTAGGTTTAGCTAATACATGACAAATGGACATTTTAGTTGATTTTTTTCAGACTTCACCCTCCCACTCCTCTGTCCTTTTGTTTAGATTACCAAGATATTTGCTCAAGAGGAAGAACATTATGGTTTCATTTATCTTAGTCTCTTGTTATAACTTCTTTTATTTTTTCCTCCTCTTAAGTGAAGTACAGTGTCCTCTCTCAGCTATGTTAAGCATTCAGTATTGCCCCTTATGACTTGTTTTAGTACAATTGTATCTCTACCAGAATGTTACTGGCCAGTCAGTTTTAATTGGTACAGACAATTGATTTTCAATGGCTAGCATATGAGGCTCACAGCTGATCTGTATGGCTGGTTCCAACTGCTCTAGGGTGTGTGTGGTGGGTTGAGATTTCCCCCCCCAACATTAACTTTACCAGGCTAACTCAGCTGGAAGCAAATGGAAGCTGTATTTATGAGTAAAACTACGCTCTACAATGGAATGCAATGAGTATGTACAAAATATACAGGATTTACAATGTTATACAGATATTTACAATTAAGAAACAACATGAAAACTCCCCTGGTCAAGAAGACCAAGGAAAGCCTTTCCTTTGCCTCCCACCCTCTGTCCAAAAGGGAGAAAGGAGCAGAGAGAAAGTAGCGCTTAGACTTAACCAAAATAACGCAGCCAAGGACAGCAGAAGCAGGCTAATCTGTCCCAAGCAAAGCAAGCAGAGAAGAGAAGCCCCCAGAATGTTTTGGTGCAGCCAGTTTTATAGCAGATATTTGGAATCATTTAGAATTATCTTTGGGTTTTGTTTTTGCATGCAATAGTGATTTATTTACAATTTTCTACTTTTCTGCTCAAAATCTGTGACAAAATTTTAAAGGCATAGCATAAAACTACCACAGTGTGTTACAAAGATTTTTAGGAGGTTATGTAGGAGAAATAGTTCATAGGTAGTGAAAAATATTCTGGTTTAAATAAATATGTATTTCGAGGCTTAATCAGCAGTTAAGCTCCTTTTCTCTAGAATTTTTTCCTGGTAGTTTAAATTTCCCCCACCTCTAGAGGCATCGTCAGGGTCAGTATTCCATGTGTTCCATTACAATGCAGCAACTAGCAAAAGCTGATATTTATCTATATTTTATTAGAGTGTTTATATTTATTTATTTGTTTATTTATTAAAATTATTTATTTATTTATTTATTTAAATTAGGCTGGATGTTAGGAATAAGTTCTTCACAGAAAGAGTGAGTGGCCATTGGAATCGGCTGCCCAGGGAGGTGGTGGAGTCACCATCACTGGAGGTGTTTAGGAAGAGACTGGATGGGGTGCTTGGTACCATGGTTTAGTTGATCAGATGGTGTTGGATGATAGGTTGGACTCGATGATCTCAAAGATCTCTTCCAACCTGGTCCTTTCAATTCAATTCAATTCAATTCAATTCAATTCAATTCTAAATTGTTTATATTGAATTACTGGGGGAGGAGACCTTTCCAGCTGATATGACCATGTCTACTTACCTATTTCTATAACATATTTGTCATGCATTGTGTTTGTTAGGCTGAGGCTTAAAGGCTGGGCTTTTATACCAGTTTCCTAGTGTGAAAAAAGTATCAACTAAAACCAATTAGCTGATCCAGGTACTACTGAAATAAAATCCAATATTGGTTTGCCTATAAAAAAGAGGGACACATCAGCCATTGGAAAGGGCTGCCCAGGGAGGTGGTACGGTCACCATCCCTGGAGGTGGTCAAGAGGAGATTGGACGTGGCACTTGGTGCCATGGTTTAATCATGAGGTCTGTGGTGACAGGTTGGACTTGATGATAGAGGTCTCTTCCAACCTCGGTGATTCTGTGATTCTGTGACACTATCTTCAAAGCAGAACACAATGTTTGGTTAACCGCAATTTTTTGTTTGTTTGTTTGTTTTGTTTTTTTTTTTACACTTTACAGTACGAGAAAAACATATAGCCTTTGAAAATATTGAGGAGGAAAGAGAAAATAATATTTCTTCATCTCTTCATAATGATAATAGCAAGGACAGTGACAAAGAAGATGAATTCAAAAAGGTATTTTGTGATAATAAGGGAATTTTTTTTCAGATCTGTCAGATTACTAAATAGTCTTTTGAAGTTTGAGGCCATTTTTGGACAGCCATTTCACAGAAAGGCATCACTCAGAGAACATCAAGCATCATGTAACAATTACGAATTAATTTCCCAACGTGAGTGTAAGATTGATTTTAACTTTACATTATATTCCAAGTTATCCTAATAATCATCTTTTTATATATATACACACATATATATACCTCCTAGTAATTGTCTTTTTATATATATGTGTGTATATATATATATATATAAACTTTTACACTTACCACTTACATACTGAGATTTTACATATATATTTTATAGATAGATTTATTATATATATGTAAAATCTACAAAATATATATATATGTACAATATATATAGGTATATATATGTATTTTATATATATTATATATAATATATATTTATTATAGATATAAAATCTATAAAATATATATATATTATACATATATATGCACATATATACATATATATGTATATATACTATATATATAATATATAATATATAATATGTATGTATGATATATATTATATATAATATATATTTATTATATATATAAAATCTGTAATCTATATATATTGTACATATACATGCATATCTATGTATTGTACATAAATCTATATTATACATAATATATATATATTATACATATATATATTTTATAGGGTTTTTTTATATATATATAATAAATCTATCTGTAAAATACATATATAAAATTTCAGTATGTAAGTGTTAAGTGTAAAAGTTTGGAGAGAATATTATGCCTAAGCTTCAGTGCAGACTTTCCTTCTTGAGTAGGCAGAAACATGCATCCTTTCTATTCTCCTCTCCCATCTTTACCAAGAAAAGTCACTTCTGTACTTTTCTCCTGAAGAATACAATTTTTCCATGTTCAGCAGGGAAGGGAAGTAGAGGAAAGGAATCATAAATTTGCAGGCACAAATGTGATAATGTGTCGTAGGGTCAGAAAGGCCAGGCCCTTCCCCCCTACAGTGAGTAGAGGGAAAGAAAATTTTAAGAGAAATTTAAAAAAAACCTCACAGCTGAATTAGCAAAGCAATGGGTGCTGGATATTTACAAAGCAATACAGGATATGCAGGGGAATTTACAGAATTTACAATATTTACAATATATACAAAAATATACAACAAAGCAGCACAGAAATGAGAGTTCACTCCCTCTGCTGAGGGGGTTCCCCACCTCTGCTCCCCCTTCTCTCCCCCTTTCCCCAGAGAGGGTTAGAAAAGAGAGAAAAGAGAAAAAAGTTAGAAGCAGTTATGTGTTAATTGGAAAGCGGTTAATACAGGCCTCACAGCTTATCAGTTTCAAGGTCAAGCCTTGGCCGAAAGCCCAGAAACAACGAGCTGCTGCCACTGAAGGAGGGAAGACAGACTGACTAGAAAAGTGCAGGAATTCCCAGGAAACTCTGCTGCACTCCCAGTTCAGAAGGTGCTTCCTCCCAATCTACCAATGAAATTAGTTTAGATCCGTCTTTTCGTTTACAAATATCCGACCACCATATTCCCTTTCTTAAGGGGACAGCCTCAAATGGTCACATAATGTTGCAAGGTTGAATTCTGTTGTTTTGTGCTAGTAATCACTACATGTTGTTGTATTTTTGTGGTGTTCTTAATCCAGTGCAGTCAAAAATTACTGTATTTGTCTTGTGTTTGAAAAGAGTACATATGCACCAATATTCTTGGGTTATTCATGGTGCTTATGGTTTGTTTCATATTTTTGTTTGATTGGTTGGTTTTGTGTTTGTTTTTTTTTTTTAATATAGAGAGATATTCTCAAGGAGTATAAGGCTTTAGATGGATCTCTCATTTTCTGTCTCTGAATAATACCAATTGAGTTTCCTCAGATACTATATCTTCATCATGCAGCTTCTACTTATTTACTTAAAAGCAATTTTTCTCCCAACTTCTCCCCTTATGTCTCTCCTGTAGCTTGCCGCATAAATTCCTTCAGATAATAGCTAATATGTTTGATATAAAGCTTTTGAAATAATCTTCAGGTTCTCACCTGCATACAGTATTAAATAATGTACATTTTATTTATTTCAGAAATGTAAAGAGTTAGTTGCCTATTTTAGTCACCAGCTGCTAGAGAGCCTGCAAAAAGCCACCCAGCTGTCTTTGGATAGTCTTAAAAAAAGAATATTTGTTTCAAAGTAAGTTGCAAATGAAAGATTCCTTCAATAGTATTGCCAGAACAACATTGTTTCTGTGTTACTATAGTATGACAGACATGTATTCACATATGTAATGATATATGTGCATGTATCATTAGTCTTTACAATTCCAGATGTCTTAGCCATTTTAGATAAAGCAAAATCTGAAGAGCATTCACTTTTTGTTGCAGTAACGCTTTGGGCATGAGCTTTTCTTTTATGCTGTAATTCTTTATGGTGCTACTTTTAGTCTACATGGTTTCATTTAATTTATGCTGAAAACAAAGTTTATTTCTATTATCGTTCCCCCTCCACCTGCACCTTTTTGTTTTCAATCCCCTGTCTTTCCCTTGGGCTGCTTTCCAGATGCCGTTAGTACAATTTATTGCTCAACACAAATGACTGGAACTTAAATGACCGTTCTAGGTCATACATGGCAGTGTCCCCATATGTTCATCCCATTTCTGATTATTTTTGCAAGTGTGGCTATGCACTACAGTTGTTTCCCATGGGTTAAAGCTCATCCAAGTACTCTTTATTAATTCTATATGATAATGTCAAGATCCATAGGATTTTATCATTCTCCTACTGTCAAACAATTTCTAGAGATTCTTTTCTGCTTCAACAAACGCTTCAGAGACAGAATTGCTTAAATCTAGTATATTGTAAATATAATATATTGTGAATTGAAAACCCTACTTAGAATTCTAGTAAGAGGATTTATCTTAAGCAGGTGAAGTTGGTGGTATTTTGTCATCAATGTGTGTTCAAGCTTGAGTTACTTTTTGAGACATCTTTCATAGAAAATGTATTGAAATCCTGATCTTACTGAATTCAGTGAGAATATATTTGTGTGCATCCTTTATATATATATATATGTCCTATATATATATGGTATCATATTGCTAAATCCTCCATCATTTGGTCACCACGTCATATCATAGCATGTAGAAATTACTTTGCACTGGTTTTAGCCTTAGTTCTGAGTGGATTCTGTCATGTATTTATCTTTTTGCACTTGTTTATCTTTGAAACTTTATTTTCTTAATTTTCTGTTGAATATCTAAACCACAGTGATACTTTCAGGGGTTTCATTGTGAAGTATTTATGAATATTAAATATTATTTTCATCAGAACTACATTTGGGAGAAAGCAGCTTTCTATTCATCCAAGCAAATCTGAAGAGGGTGCTGCTTTTCTAAAAGTAGAAGTACACCTTGATGTTCCCAATGTGGTAAGTTATGTGACTTACAGGCAAGGCAAAAATACACTGTTACCTTTGCCCAATAGCAGATTTTTAAGAGCATTCATTCCAAAGGAGAATAATTGCTCAGGCCTTTCAGCACACTGAGAGCACTGATGAAAGGTGTTCACAGTCCCAGTGCTCCTGGTTTCTGTCATAATCATGGTTGCAGAACCTGGCCTTTTATTGTACTTCTGTGTTTCAGCATTTATGGTGCAATCTGCCAGTTTCTTTGCAGAATGATGGCATTTTTACTTCTTGTGTAGCATTTACATTGATGGTATAGATGTTTCATGCTTGTTTTTTTATTGTAACTGTTTTGTTTGTGATGTGATTTAAATCCTTTGTTGAGTAAAAATAATTAACATTATCTTTGTTCAGTTTGGCTTTAGTTGGATGGCCAGAAGAGGGAACACTGGAAAAAATGAAAAGTTTCAAAAATCATAAAAAGAGCTACAGCTCTCTCTGTGCAGAGAACAAAAAGGCAGATAGATTTTGAAGTAATGTGTTTGTTTTCCCTTTTAGAGTAAGATAACTGTCAGTATTATGTATTTTATTTTATATAAGAGAAGGCAACGTCATGTTATTCAATTGTTTTATAAAGATTGCAAGTTTTTATATTCACTAAATGAAAGAAAGGTACTGATCTAAGGTGATAATCCTTTGACCTTGAACCAGTGTTCTTATTGGCACAGCCATGGTGGTCTTAGGTTGAAAGTTGGACTTGATTTTGGATGTCTTTTGAAACTGAAGCAATTCTATGATTCCCTTGTGTATTCACACTGTGTGTGTGTATACATGAGATATAAGGTCTGTCAAAGTGTAGAATTTTTATGTTGTTGATATTAGTATAAAAATGAAGGTCCAAAATCCACCCCCTTCAAAGGCAAGAACATCTATCTTTATTTCCAGTCTTCTGTAATGCTTGGCTGATCTTGGGAAGTAATGAAGTAATGATGGGTAAAATACCACTTTGATAATGTTAATGGGATTTTGCAAGGTCCTTGCTTTTATGCATGCAACCACTTAGTCTGTGAAACTGATACATAAAACGTCAGAGTTACTTTTAAGTAGTTTATATGCCACTTCTGTAGATTTTTTCATAATGATGACTTGCAGACGAAAGCTATAAGATGATGTTCTAAGGAATATATTTGAGGGTTGAGTGTATCACAAGTGATTTTTCTTATGAAGTTTAACAAGAAATGCTGGGTTTTTTTATTCTTTCATGGATCACTCTCAAGTAGGCTTTTCCTCCTGCTCACTGTTTTAGAGAAACTGTTATGTGCCTTACTCCACTTTACCCTACATAGAATTATTGTCAAACAAGGACAGGACAAATTTACAATTGGATTGCTACTGGCAATGCAGTTCAGAAGGTTTTGGATTTGGGACTTTATGGTTGTTTATTTACTACTAAATAAAACAGGCTAGGGGCTGTTCTTTGACCTCAAAGTGATCTAATGTGAAATGATGTGTATTCATACTGGTAAATGCTTTTATTCCTGAATCCAGGAGTTTGCACACAAGTTGAAAATTGTGTGTTAGAAACATCCCCTCTCATTTTTTTATGTGCCAAACTGTGCCTGTTGTGTGGTTGCTTGGTTGTTTTGTTGTGTGTGTCGTTTTTGTTTTGTTGGTTTTGTTGGGTTTTTTTACGATGTTTTTTTGCATCACCTAAACCTAGGCTAAGGGACCATACTAGCTTTTGTACAGTGTGAATGACTGCAGACCAGAACCTGTGTTTTGGCTCTGTTCTGTTTGCTAGCTGTTCTTGATTCAGACCAAGATTGCTCATTTTCTTTCCAGGGCCTTTTATCATGTATTCTGGTAGCTGAATAAAAGTTCTTTTCCTCATCTGACTTGGGTATCAAATTGTTCTCAGAATCGTGGTGCAAAATCCTTTACAAACACGCAAATTGAAATCTGCAAGGATAATACATGGAGTTCCATTAATTCATTAAACACTATGCTCTTGCAAAAGTTTTTGAGGTAAATGCTACTCTGGGAGAAAAGAAACTTGCAGTATTTATTGAAATAGGTGCTTTGACACTTTGATGCAGGTGATTTTCTTTGCCTGAAATGACCCACAATGTGAACATATGTCTAGATAAGCACTATGTCTATATGTCTAGATAAGAGGTTACATAGCTACAAATCTTTAAATGAGCTATATGTGTGTATTTCTGTGACCATCCCACAATACTCTCACATAATTTGGGATCTAGTGGTTAGGAACAACAGCAAGGAGGATCTTGCTCTGCAGTTTTAATGCTTCATGATTCTAGAACGAGGGAAAGGGGTCTTCTAATGTATTCCTGCACAGTACCCAAAAAATCATTATAAAAATGCAGTTTAAAATATTGTAGGAATTTAAAAAATAATTGTGAAAAACTCAATACATCTACCTATACACTTGCTTGTCATTTTACCCACAGTATGAATGTACAAATAGAGAGTAGGTCAGTACAGTATGTTTCATTTCTTCAGAGGTCATGCTGATACAGATAAAGTGTTAAAATTTCATTTTACAGCTTCTCTTCTGGGACAAGTTCTGCAAATCATTATTAGTAGAGTAAAACTGAGGTCTTAGAAAAAGACAGTTGCATTTATTTTGACAATATTTCAACTGTTTTATATATAGATAATGGTTCCCAGTTTACATGATATACAGCAAGCCATCAATCGCATGACTCAGTTAATATTGGAAGTAAGTCGTGGAGTTGCTCAGTGGGGACAGAGACGCTTGCCAAAATCTAGTTTAAAAGCAGAATCACACATACAGCAGGTACCTTCAAAAGGCTTTCAATTACCAAGAAAAAAAGCCAAAAAAGGGGAAAGTAAGTGATTTGATTTTTTTTACTTATTTCAACTTTGTATAACATTTGCAAATAAACTTATTTTTCTTCAAGGTGGCCGGTAATGTTGAAATTCTTGTTTTAATATATTTTGATTTAAGTGGCTGTATTTTTCAGAAGTAGCTTGCCAGGCTTTTGGAAGTATTAGAATTCTGGGGGGGAAATAAGCAACAAAATCTTAGAAAAATTGCTAAATTCTGACTATTTAGTTTGAGGCAAAGTTAGCTTGTCAATTTATCTTTTTATTTACTGGGGATTTGAGCCCTAAACCATGGTTGTCAACTAGCTCTCATTGGAATATTAAGATAAAACAAGAGCTAGTTTGATAATTGGATTTCAGTAAAGGTTTTAATTACAGGTATATTGCTAGAATGGATTTCATGTGAATATTCAGTCTACAGATAAATTTGTATTCATTCCAGTATGATAGTTTTGTACTTAATATAATTGCTAAACCTCTCTCCATCTGCTTTGCAAGCATCCACAAAAGCCTGAATGTATTTTTCACTTCAGATTCTTAGCTGCTTGATTGAACCACCGTTGTATCTTTATTGTGATTTAAAAAAAATCTTTAATATTTGGGAAAGCTTTTCTTTTTGATAGTTCAGAGCTGGGGCTTTACTCTTCTTGTGATGTGCTTTGTATTATTTTAACATCTTTAATGGGCTTCAATCAGGGTAACAGGAAACTGTCCTACTCATACAGCCATAGCCTTTTCCTCTGCAGTGTCAAAATACATTAAGTAACAGTTTTAATTAATTTTGAAATACTCTGCAGCAGTACCTGGGGGCATATGTTGATTTTTGGACACTGGCAAGGATAGATCAATATGACATTTTGTTTCCAGTGGCTAGGTCCCCAAAAGCATCCAGACAAGCACATAAGTTGGAGTTGCATTCAATCCTCTCCCATTAAACCATGTGTGATGGGAAGAGTGGATTTTTCTTCCCTGTTCTCTTAAACCTGCTTCAGAATGCTGTTAGGCATTGTTATGACCAAAGAGGTGTATTAGATGTCAGGGATATCGGTGTCTGGATTGACCCTGGTTGTCTCAGCAGGTCATCAAAGATGAAGGAGAGATAACATAAGTTGTATTTTATTTTCTTTCTAGTTGAGCTTACTTGTAGTTCTTAAAGGAGACAGGGCTTCTGTTTCAACATCATCAGTGTAACTGGAGCAGTAGCTACCAGTGTCTAAACTACCTTCAGCAACATATTAAGAGGCAAGAGGTTTAAGAAAATGTCTATACTGGCCTTTCTTTTGTTCTTTTTTTTTTTTTTTTTTTTTTAAATTTAGTTCTAATCTCTCTCAGACAAGACCAAAAAGACGCAGATATTAGCAGTGTGTAAGACAAGTGCAGCTCCAAAACATGACAAGCTATTTCCACATTCATTTATATGTGACTTAGAAAAGTTTAGCACCTTTTTAAGAAACACTAAGTAGAATATCGAGAGGTTATTTATTTGAAACATGTTAGAGCTTCAGAAACTCACACTTTATAAATGTTATAAAATGTTTAAAACTTTGATTTTGTGTGTTTTGTAAAAATATATAAAGATAGAGAGTATTTGAGGGCTTGACATACTGTAGTTACAATTAAATTACACTGCAGAAAATGAGATTTGTGAATTAAGACAACTGTTTATTTTCCATTTAAAACCATTTACTCTAGACTGAATTTACTCTAGCTGTATGGAACCTGCTCTGAACTAGCACTTGATGCTTTCATATTAAGCAGTCAGAAGACATTTAGAGAAAAATATTCAGCCCTACTCAAGGGCACCATTGCTTAACTTGGCATGCATATATTTAGAAGAGAATTCTAACCAGACTTCTAATGGTTCATTAATTTACTATAATGTTGTTTCACAGAAGGAGCTGAAGATGTTGTGCATCTGAAAAAACAAAGAAATTTTTACTCAGGTGTTGCAGAACATGATGATGTTTCTAAATTAGTTTTGTTCCTCTCTTCTTCTGTGAATTCTGTAAGAGAACTAGCTACCGAATTTCTGCAGAACTTTCAGAAGTATAATGTGCTGTGGACAGGAGACAGGGATGCCAAAATTCAGGTGAGTTTAATGATGATCACATACAGGATCATGCTTCATTGGTTCTTGCCTTTTGAAATCAGAAAACATTGGGAAAAAAGCAAGGAAAAATATGTAGAAAACACATTAATGGTTAAAATTACTACTATTATTTTGTCTTTCGATAGTAACAGTAGTATATGTCTTAAGCAGAAGTAATAGCATACTACCTAATTTTTGTGTTGGTGTCTGGTTTTTCCTGCTTCTGTAAAATTCTGGATACTGATAAACTGGTCCTAATTTGCTAATCACTGCTTTGGTTGGTGGTTTGGTGTATTTCTGGTTGCTGTTGTTATTTGTTTTGTTTTGGTTTGAGGAACTCTAGATTTTGGGCCACAAGAGATTACTCCAGTGTAATATGAGGTATATCACAAACCATAGAAATTCTCACAACAGTAACACTGATAATAGTGCACTTTTTTCTGTGGAAAAGGTTTACTTTGAATTTAATACATGTTTTTTATTCACCACACTTCCTGTAGCTATTTTAGGAGGCAAATTCTGCATTCTCTATTCCCAGAAGAATCCTCTGTTAAATTCTTGATTTTCTGAACTCATGACTTAAGTGTGCTAGAAAAAATTCTGTCTACTACAGGAAGAAAAAGTTAGTTTCCAGGAATTGGAAGGCTCTAGGGTTTCTGCTTCAGAATGTTTCATACTGTCCTTCTGCAACAGAGTTTTAATTTAGACTGAATTTAGAGATTCAGTAAAAAAAAGGTTGGCTTCTATATCTACTTTATTTAACCTTGCCTTTACTGACTTTTCCATTGTCCTGGTTTTAACTCAGATGACAGCCCCCATCCATCTCCTTCTGGTGGGTAAGAAAGAAAAGGAGCTGAAAGAAGACGAGATTAAAAGCATTTACTACTGCAGGGATGTCATATAACACAAAGAAAATAAATGCCTGCATATATAGCAACAGGGGAAACAGATGAAATGCAAACTAGACACACCCCTGAAATGAAGCACACCCCCACTCAGAAGTGAGGAAAAAGACCCCAAACCAGGAACAGGAACCTTTCCAAGCTGTAGAATATATGTCAAATCCAATGACCCATTTAATCCCCAGCCAGCCTTTTCCTTTTTCAGTGAGCAGGACATCACCATGGTATTCCTGGCTTTCATTGCTCCACTGTGGCAGGTGGGGGTAGCCCCCCACCCCGGGCCAGCCACCTAAAACCAATAAATCAGTCATTGATTTAATAAACTACATTATATATACATAAATATATGAATATTATGTCACTTTTTTTTTTTTGTGCTACAGGACCACTGGTGTCTTTTGAGTGTCACAATGAAGTTTTGCAATTTATATGGGCTAGGAAAACTCACTTTCTATTCAGAGCTGAGAATTCACTCTAAGTCTAATTAAAATTTTAATATTAGTTTGCTCTAGTTACCACTTGTGAAAAGGATACTCTGCAGAGAATGCCTCAATCATAATGCAATTGAGTTTTATACATATATGCCCTAGTTTCTACAGGGTTTTTTAGCACTATGATAACCCTTCCAGGGCCAGTCTGGATTTTCTCAGTCAAAAGAATAGAAGTGGGAAGCTTTCAGCATTTATTACTTTCCCATGCAATGTTTAAATACTTTTTACTCTCTACTGTGTCACCTGCTTTTACAAAGCCAGTAAGCATTTAACATGTCTTGGACAATGTTTCTTGTTAAATTTGATTTGAATTTCACAACAAGCTTAACAGTGACAGAGAAACTGATAAACCTGAATGACTCATCATGTACATTTTACTGTGCTAGCAAAGCTACAGAAAGTTAAAAACAGGTATAATACTGGGTTACATTTTGAGTAGTTTCTGAATAACTGTTGCCACTTATTTTACCAAAAATACAAAGAAGGACATTTGATATTTTAAACCACCTACAGCAATTTTTGGCTAGCTGTCCATCTTTGACTGAAATTAAAGAAGAAATTCTACACTATGCTATGTTGGAAAAAGAGATAGAAGATTTCAAACCTATTTTCATTCTTGGTCCACTTGAATTGCATACAGGTATGATATTTTCTTATGTTTGTGTGTACAGCATGATAATGAATATTAAGTCATGTTATTTGGTTTATTCTTGGATGTAAATGCTTACTCAAGAGTCCTTCCTGACTGATCAGCCCCTTCTAAGAAATCCATCTTGAAAAAGAACTCTCCATTCTCCTTGCTTTCTCTTATTTGGAGTGATGAAATTGAATTCTGACATGGATGTGAGGTTGTCATAGAGGTTTACTGAAGAGTTAATGAATATATATTGTTACAGTCAGTGGGATTGAGTGCACCATCAACAAGTTTGTAGATGATACCAAGCTGAGTGGTGCTGTTGATGTGATGTGTCCAGAGGACAAGCTGGAGAATTGGGCTCAGGGGAACCTCATGAGGTTCAGCAAGAGCAAGTCCAGGGTTCTGGACAATCCTCACTACACGTGTTAGGAACTGGTTCTTTACTATAAGGGTGGTGGAACACTGAAACAGGTTGCCCAGGGAGGTGGTTGGGGCCCCACCTCTGGAAATATTCAAGGTGAGGCTCGGCAGGGCTCTGGGCAACCTGGTCTATTGAGGATGTCCCTGCTCACTGCAGGGGGATTGGACCAGATGACCTTCAGAATGGTTTATGTTCTAAAGGGTGGTAAATATAATCTAGTTCAAATCACCCTGCCGTGGCAAGGGACACTTTCCACTAGACCAGGTTGCTCAAAGCCTCATCCAACCTGACCTTGAACACTTCCAGGAAGAGGGCAGCCATAGTTTCCCTGGGTTACCTGTGCCCGTGCCTCACAACACAGTGAAGAATTTCTTCCTTATATAAAATATAAATTTACCCTCTTAAAATTTTAACTATTGCCTCTCATTCAATTCCTACACTCCCTGATAAAGAGTCCCTCCCCATCTTCCTGTAGGCTCCCTTTAAGTTCTGAAAGGCCTCTGCAAGGTCTCTCCAGAGCCTCCTCTGGGCTGAACAAACCCAACTCTCTCAGTCTGTCCTCACAGTGCAGGTGCTTCATCACTCTGATAATTTTTGTGGCCCTCCTCTGCAACCACTCCAACAGGTCTATGTCCCTCCTCATATTGGGCACCTCAGGGCTGGACACAGTACTCTAAGTGGGGTTTCACAAGAGTGGAGCAGAGAGGAAGAATTACGTCTCTTGACCTGCTGATCACACTTCTTCAGATGCAGCCCAGGATGTGATTTTCCTTCCAGACTGTGAGCACACATTGCTGGCTTGTATTCAATTTTTCATTCATCAACACGACCAAGCTCTTCTCTGCAGGGTCCATCTCAATCCGCTCACCACCCAGCCTGTATTTGTGCTTGGGATTGCCCTGGCCCAGCTCACTGATTGTATTATTGGTCATGTTGATCTCTCATTGGTCATGTTATTCTGAAGAACAGTCTGGTGTGGAAAAATGTATTCTCTGCAAGCAGCTGCTTGTTGAATAATTAAGTTTGTGGTATGATAGAGAAGCAAGGATTTCAGTGGTACTTATCCCTCTCACCTCACAGATTATACAGCTAGCATGTCTTCTCTGGACCAGCATCCCTATTCTTTTGGGTTTTACTTTCTGTGGCAGATGAACGCATGGTTGCTATCTAGAGACAAGCAGTAAATGCATCCCTTTCTAAATATCACTGTGGTACATTTCTCATGAGCAATTCCCATCTTCTAAGAGATTAGGTTGCTTAGACTGAGAAATCATCTCTGTACAATTTGTCTTCATCATACATCAGAGAAGGTTGAAGCCACACACTTTGATGGAATTAATTTCAGGATTTTGGTGACATGTTATCCTTAGCTTCATCTCAGAGAATAAGGAAAAATGAAAAACTGTTTACTGCATATCCTCATCTAGTTCCTGAAGGCAACTTTGTACTAATGAAATCACTTTGGAGACAATTAAGTCACTCTGGAAAAATCTTGCCCTCTCTTATTCTGTGACCAAAAGTAATAAGCAGCAGTGTATCCACAAGAATATGAATTTTGTTGATGGTCACACTACTCCTTCGTCTGTGACCACTACATCAGAGAGAGTCCTCTAGGTTTAAGAACAGGATATTAAATATTTTTGTGATCTGAGGAAGCAGGTATTTTTCTTGGACTCACTTTCGGTTTTGAAATAGATTTGTTTCCATTTAGATATTCTAACTTTTCTTGAATTATCCCTGGCCTTCAGGAATAAGATTTTAAATGCTATTCACCACATTGTTACAGAAAAAAAAGTATTTGTTTTGTGTGCTGTTAGAATCTTTTGGTTTCTTTCACCAGAGTGCAAAATGCTGCCTATGAAAATGCTAATTTATTCTGATAAGAAGTGAGAGTACTGGTTTCTTCAGTGTTGGTTTGTGTTTATATATTGACTGCATACAATAGTATGTGGCACCTTGCATTTTTATTTGTGTAACATTATATATTCCAGTATTGAAATCCCAAGATGCTATTTCCTCAAGAATTAGAAACCATTGAAAGATCACTGATCTTTATCCATTTGGTTAATATATATCAGAAGTATTTACTGAAAATCTATATTAGTAAGTAGGCATTTTCTAATTTATCCATCTTCTTTATATGTTCCGTTAGATAAGATTGCTAATACATTATGTAATATACAATAAACCAGCAATAGTATATTTACAATAGAATAGAATAGACCAACTTGGAAGAGACCTTTAAATCATTGTGTCCAACCCACCATCCAACACCATCTAATCAACTAAACCATGGCACCAAGCACCTCATCAAGTCTCCTCCTAAACACCTCCAGTGATGGTGACTCCACCACCTCCCTGGGCAGCCCATTCCAATGGCAAATCACTCTTTCTGTGAAAAATTTCTTCCTAACATCCCGCCTAAACCTCCCCTGGTGCAGCTTGAGACTGTGTCCTCGTGTTCTGGTGCTGGTTGCCTGGGAGAAGAGACCAACTCCCACCTGGCTACAACCTCTCTTCAGGTAGATGTAGAGAGCAATAAGGTCTCCCCTGAGCCTTCCCTTCTCCAGGTATGCCATTGAAATTTGCTTGAAATTGTTTTGAAACCTAAACCATAGTAGCTGGATTGCCTGTCAGCTTTTCTTAGTTGCTCTTAATGAGCCATGTGTGATGATGTGAGGCTGTTTTACAGAAAAAAAATTAAGATGCATATTGAATAAATTTTGTCATGTATTTATTTTTTTTTTAAATCAGGACCACTGAAAACAGCTTTACTAACTGAAGCCAAAACCTGGAAGATGCTCCTCTGTCGTTACTTGAATGAGGAATATAAAAATAAGATGACAGACATGATGTCATTCATAACTGAATATTTAAAGAAATTGTCCCGACCTCTGCGTGACTTAGATGACATCAGATTTGCAATGGAAGCTTTATCTATCATACGTGAAAATAACATAGAAATGGATATGACTCTGGGACCTATTGAAGTAAGATGGCTTTTAACTTTTTATCCTCATTAAAATTATATTATATAGTAAGAGTAATGACATAAACTAGGAATCTGAAGAGTTTACTGTCCTGAAAGAACTAGGGTGAAGATGGGAAAGAAAGTAATATTTTTATGGTTTTCTTTATTATAGATTGTGAAGCGGTTTTAGATACCTTGCTAGATGCCGTATAACTGCAGAACAGAAAAAAAATTACTCTCTCTCAAATTATAATGCAGATACAATCTAAGGGAAAACATGGAGAAATAAGCAGATGTGGCAGTTTAGGCTGGGTGCCTCCTGCTGCTGCCACAGAGGGTGCACCTCCAGTGTCCCAAGGGTCTAGCTCAGTGGGTGGACACAGGAAGCTGTGTATTTCATACCCATAATGTCCTGCTCCCTATAAATCTATCAGCAAGGTCTCACACTTCCTCTTCCTTCCCTCGCTGCTCCCGTGGGAGATGCTCCATATCTGGCAAGGGAAGGTGAGTTATCTCAAGGCCTCTTAGGCCTGGCTAGGCCTAATGCCAGGATGAGAAGGGGGAAGGGCAGTCTCAGATCTGGCCAGCTGAGATTAGCCTAACAGTGGAGGTGGGGGAAGAAAGAGCCCTGGGGGTTTTGGCTGTACCCTCAGGTAGGGAGAACGGAAAATGCTGGGAGGCTTCTGGGTATGCTGTAAGGGACTCTGTGTGCTTTGGGATCCTTTTTGTCACTATTTCCATAGCTTCTGTAAAACACTTTACTGCTTTTCCATTTAAATTTTCCATCACTTCTGCAATCCATTTGTGTGAGTCTCATTTTTCTGCCCTGGTGGGAGGCAAGAGAGGATCTGCCTGGCCTCAAGCTAAGACGTTTTTTTTGGTAGCAGAGGATGGTTTTGATCCATTGACCTCTGGGTTATGGGCCCAGCATGCTTCCGCTGCACAAGATAAGAGAGCAATATTGTCCCTTTTGCTGTGTGCTTTTCCATTAGCTTTTCCATTCCAATCCTCTCCCTAAGTTTTCTGTATCCATAAACAAACATCTCTGTCATCTAACCCGATTAAATGTAACCGCAATGTATTTAATTGAGCCACACATCATTGTATGCTGTCAGAAACTTGGAGTATTCTTTTCATTTTACATATTAAAAAGCTGAAAGATGCTCACTAAGTTTCATATATACCTGGTATTTATTATCATACTCTGAGGCAGTCAACAGATAAATTCATGTTTTCATCCACCTATTATAGAAGAAGTTGTATTGCTGTATAGAAACCTTTTCTTTTATGAAGGCTGTTGTGTTAACATGATACCATAAAGAACTTCTGGTGGAATGTTGTCACTTTTGCTAGCTTTATATTAAGAAAGTGGGGTTTGTCTTACCAATTTATGCAGTGTTTTTCTAAGCCAGCAATGGTAGACAGACTGTTTGAAGTCAAGCATAATGAGTTCTTTGATCCTTGGAGAGTTAGAGGTTAAACAAGTAAAGAAAGAACCTAAACAATAATTTCAATGTTTAATGTAATAAGTAGATCTAGTAAATGTTATTTCTTTCAGGCTGAAGATACAGACATAACAATCATACCCATGGATGTTAAATAAAGCAAAGCAAGAGGAACTGAGTTTAGCACTGTTTATTTACTAGGTTTTACTTGTGTATGAAGGAATGCAAAATTTGTATATACATAAAAGATGTACTAAATTATTAAGTATTAACATTGCTTGTTTCTTTGTATCTGCCTCACTTTGAGGGGAATATTAGGTTAAACATTCTTTCCCAAACCACTTGTATTCTATATATTTTGCAAACATCTCCCATTCAATATTAACATAATGAGTTTCTTTAATATCACTAGGGCTAGCCATGTTAACAAGTCACTCAGATTTTGATTTTTATTTTAATGATCTTTCCTTAAATAATGAAAGAATACAGAGATGATAAAATTAAGATGTAAATAAAGAACAATGGAAAGTGATAGTAATTTCAGTATTTTGTCCTGTTATCTTGGTGGATTAAATTAGAACTTTGTTTATGGAGTAATTATATTATTTGGTACTGTATTTGTTACTAGAATGTGGTTGAAGGAAATAGTTTGATGGAAAGGAAAGTAGAACAGGAAAAGGATTAAGCATAATCAATGTGTAAAATCATGCCTTGCCAGCTTAATAGCCTTCTCCTATGAGATGACTAGTGGACAGGGGAGACTGGTGGCTATTATTTGTTGTGATGGTAGCAATGCTTTTGATACTGTCTCCCATAACATCCTCACTGACAAACTGATGATGTCAACTAGATGAGTGGACATTGAGCTGGACTGAAAACTGTCAAGCTCAAATGACTCTGATCAGTGGCACAAAATCTAGAGGCCAATAGTTGTGTATACTCTAGGGGTCTGTAGTATGTCCAGCACCTGGAGGATGATGCAGGGGGCACCCTCAACAAGTTTACAGATGACACACCAGAGGTGTGGTGGCTGACACACCAGATGGTTGTACTGCCTTTCAGAGCAACCTGAATGCAGAAATGGGTTAAGGGGGATCTCAGGAAGTTCAACAAAAGGATATGCCAAGTCCTTCTCCAGATGATGAATAACTCTAAGCATTAATGCAGGCTGGATATAAAGTAGTTTTGTTGAAAAGCCCCTGAGTTTCTTGATGTTGGTGGCAGGTTGAGGGAGGTGATCCCCTCAAATCTGGGTTATAGTTTCATAGTTTCATAGTTTCATAGTTTCATTCAGGGTTGGAAGGGACCACAAGGATCATCTAGTTCCAAACCCCCTGCCATGGGCAGGGACACCCCATACTAGACCAGGCTGGACAGAGCCTCATCCAGCCTGCTCTTAAACACCCCCAGGGATGGGGCCTCGACCACCTCCCTGGACAACCCATTCCAGGGTTTCACCACTCTCATGGGGAAGAACCTCCTCCTTACATCTAGCCTGAATCTCCCCACCTCCAGCTTCATTCCATTCCCCCTAGTCCTGTCACTACCTGAGATCCTGAGAAGTCCTTCCCCAGCCTTCCTGTAGGCCCCCTTCAGATACTGGAAGGCCACAATTAGGTCACCTTGGAGCCTTCTCCAAGTCTGTTCTGCAGACTGAACAGCCCCAACTCCTTCAGTCTGTCCTCATAGGAGAGGTGCTCCAGCCCTCTGATCATCCTCGTGGCCCTTCTCTGGACACGCTCCAGCACCTCCACATCCCTCTTGTAATAGGGGCTCCAGAACTGGATGCAGTACTCCAGGTGGGGTCTCACCAGGGCTGAGTAGAGGGGGAGGATCACCTCCCTCGACCTGCTAGCCACACTTCTCCTGATGCAGCCCAGGATCTGATTGGCTTTGCGGGCTGCAAGTGCACATTGAGAGCTCATGTTGAGCTTTTTGTCCACCAGCACCCCCAAGTCTCTCTCCTCAGGGCTACTTTCCAGCCAGTCACTGCCCAGCCTGTATTTGTGCCTGGGATTGCCTCGAATTATAGGCATTATAATTATAGGAATTATACAGAACGCTGTGTCCAGTTCTGGGATTCCCAGTACAGGAGAGATGTGGACATCCTGGAATGTGTTCAGTGAAAGCGATTAAGCAATGGAGAATCTGACATATGAGGAGAGACTGTGAAAGATAAGAATATTTATTCTGGAGAAAGAGGATTCTGGGGGTATTTTATCAATGTGTAAGTACCTGATGGAGGGCTAGGAAGGAAGAGGGAACCACACTGTACAGAATATGTCATAGGTCAAAGGAGCAGCAAGTATAGTACACACTGCTGTTTGTCTTCATCAGTGAATATATTGCCTACCTGTTGGGAAACTTTAAAATATGAAAATTATCTTATTTTTAAGTAATGCCTTGTGTGTAGGAGGAAGATAAAGCAGAAGATGTGGAAACAAATTACAGTTAGAACATGTGATAAGAAAGGCTCATTCTGTACCAGACACATAGGCAGGCATTTGGGAGTTTGTCAAACATAGTAATAGATATTTTATAGGTGATACAGCAAAACGTTTAAACATATGTAGTTTAGAATGCATAATTATACAGAGTTAGAAAAAATAATCAAAATCTACATTTAGACAGAATGCAGATAAGCTAAAAAACCCTATTGAGATGATAATTTAAAAATGCATTTTCAAGGTTAAATTTATTGTATTTGTATATTTTTTTCCAGTATTTAATTCAAGACAGCTTTGAAGAAGTATTTTTTACTGTTGTTCCCTAGTTCTTCATTCCTCATCCTTATTTAAAAAAAATAAGTTTTGGGACCAAATTACATGAACAGATTTTCTTCTAAATGTTTATTATAGTTTGCAAAGTAATCTTTGCTATATTCCTGCAAATGAATTTAAAATTCATCATTCTTTATACCTTTTTTTTTTTTTTTCCTCATCTAGGAAGCCTATTCCATTTTAAATAAATTTGGAATTGAAGTTACAAAAGAAGAATCAGAAGGAGTGGATACACTCAGATATTCTTTTAATAAACTACAGAAAAAAGCTGTAAGTATATAAAACTTTGTTTATTTCCATGTGGTTTTTACCTCAAAATAAAAATGACAGTGTGGGACCAATTGTCAATCCATTCTGTCTTCTCACTCTTGGCCTCAGCTGCACCCTAGTGTTTCATTAGTATGTTAATTTACTGATTTTAATTTTATACCCCTTTAATATTTGAATATTATTGAAGCTTTTAAATATATACTTAAAATCTGCAGGAAATTAAAACATTTATTATGTCTTTCTGTTCTTCATTTCTATCTTTTGTGTCATTCTTATCTGACCAGGAAGATTACTACACTTACAATACCTGGTTTTAAAAAGTGCATACCCTGCCAGTGCCCTTACCCCGAAGTGGTGATTGCACATTACTTTTATTGCTCAGGACAACCTTATATCCCTCAAAAGCTCAAAAATTGTTGAATATTGTCTGCATTGGAGGTGGTTAGATCGAAATATGTCAATCTTTTGTGGAAAAATTAAGTTAGATCTTGTTCCACAGATTGAGCACTCAAGAGTACATTTAACATTTTAGGCTACTCTTGATTCTTTCTCTCAAGTTTTTGAACAAAGAATAAGGAAGTTGTTAAAGGAAAAGCTTGAGCCATTCATAAAAAGGAGTACCCTAATGTTTTCAGGTTTGAGATTTATTTTTTTTTTGAGGGAGAAAAGAAAGGAAGAAAATAGAACCTTTATTTTACCCTTTTGTGTTCTTTTGTTCCTACACACCCTTAGAATGAAACATGTTCATGTAAAGGTGGAGCAGAAAGTTTGTTTTGGTTTTTGATTTGTTTTCTCTCTACTTTTCATCTCAAAAATTGGACATACAGCACCATAAAAACCCAAACACACAAGCAAAACTATTTAGCTTCAAAGAGATAATTTTTGTTCAGATTTTTAGTGCTTTAAATATATAAATTTGGTTTATATATAACTCGTACATTAAAACTTCCTGAGTTTTAAGGAAGTAACTGATTTTAATGTTAATCTTCTTTTGTGTGTGTCAGACCAGAGTCCAAGATGAATTGGTTCAAGTTCAGCCTAAATTTAAGAATCATTTGCTGGAATCAATTGTAGTTTTCCAGGAGGATGTGTCAAACTTTGAAACATCATATGAGACGGTAAATTAATTTAGTAGTTATACATAAGACCTCGACGTAGCTTTTCAACACTTTCCATCTGCAGCAGTTAGGTGCCAGAATTTTATCCTGAATGCTTGCCATGGTTGCTAAGTAGTCATCAGTTTAGGCCAAACTTTTCAGTATGAAGAAATGGCAGAGCACACAATTCTGTAAGAAAAGAAAAGAATCCTTGATAGTACAACTTGCCACTAAATTCTAATATAAAATTAATTTAGAAATTAGTTTAGAAATTGTAGCATGTGTCGTGGAATCTTTGCTGCTATATCAACATAGAAAAATACAGTCTAGCGCCACTCACTGTGTAGGTTATTTTCAGAAGAATGAAATATGAAAAATGAAAGTATAGTCCTATTTAGTTCAAGCTAAAGAGTTTAAAATTTCATTGAGGTTATCTTTTTATAAGATTTACCTTTGTAAATATTGCAATACTGAGATGCTTGAATTAATTTTGACTACCAAAAAATAAGCATTTTTAAATGATCTGTAAATATTCAGTGGCCTTCACTTGCTTTGAGAATTAATATTCAGTTTTTTGTTAACATCTTGTTTGAAAGGAAGGACCTATGGTACCAAGTATTCCACCTCACGAAGCCAGTAACAGGCTACAGATCTTTCAGGTAAGAAAATAAATGGGTGCATCTCAAAATAATTAAAATTAGATATCTTATTGCTTATCAAAACAGGTTAAGAAAAAGACACATTCACAATCTTTGTTAACTGCATATTAGAGGGCATTTTGTGCAGCATTATGGTAACTATGCTTTTGTTTCTACCAGGCAATGTTCTCCTTAATGTGGAAGGATTTGTATATTTATTGATCGATGAATTAATTGATTGATCTGTAACCTTGTTTCACTCTTTGCATTTTGTGAGCAGAAATTATCAAGTTTAAGTAATAAAAGCAGTATAACAGGGAAGACTCAAGTATTACAGGTCAATAATTACTGAAAATAAGCAAGTTTACAGATTAGTCATGAGCAGATATTTCCATGTTTTCAACATCATGTTTTCCTTTAGATGATTTTCTTTCAACTTGATTCTTCTTTGTTGTGAACCTTAGTTCTTAAGTCTATGACCAATTTTTAACCCTTTCTCTGTAAATGACATTTTCTTGAAGGTTTTTATCAGCAGGACATTTGTCAGTCTCTCAGGTAAACTCAGGTACAGTAAACTCCACCAAAATAACTTTGTTTCCGATAAACATTAGATGCAATAGGAGGTTTAAGCACCTTCTGCCAGTTACTTAGTCCTTTTCACAAAGTTTGCATTTAGTTTTTCCAGAGTGTGTACAATACCTAAGAGAAGTTTCACTAACTTTGAATTTACTTTTCACAGTGTTTGTGCAATACCTAAGAGGCTCCGTAAAAAGTAAATTCACATTTTGTTAAAAGGACCAAGTAACTAGCAGAAGCTGTTTAAACTTCCCATTGCATCTATTATGTATTGGAAAGAAGGTGATTTTGGTTAAGTTTACTCTGTTTATTATTTTGTCAAGAAAATGTTTTGTTTGTTTGTTTGTTTGTTTCCCGTAGTTGTCATACCCTTTGGACGCCAGTTGTGCCGTGAAAGTCATTGTATATTTTGGCATGCTTCAGTGGTTTGGTGGTGTTCTTTCAGGCTCTGTATTTTGCTTTCTGATACAACCATTTTCTTGTTCCCAGTGATGTGGAATTGACTTCATGTTCCATTTTATAAAATATTTCTTCAAACATTGCTTGCTATATACACATTCACTGTTTTGATTCATTACTTGGATTTGGTTATTACCTTATATGACAGCTGTTCAAAACTTTAGATCGAAAGTATATTCAGACATTTAAATGTGCTTCTAGGAGCATTAGAACAATTTTAGACCCATTGAATAATTTGTTATTAGATCATTTTACATTAAAATGCATTAAAATATTTTCATTTTTTTTCTGTATTAATACAAATTTTATTAGGCTAACTTTGATGAACTGTGGAGAAAGTTTATCACATACTCATCTGGTGAACAGTTGTTCGGATTGCCTGTCACAGACTATGAAGTTTTGCACAAAATCAAGTAAGTGTGGCAATACTTTTAGGTTTAGGTGTCTATGAAGACACCAAATGAAGGAGCTATTAAGGTACATCAAACAGGGAAACGTTACAATATAGAAGGCTTCCACTGCCTAAAATTAAGTTAAAAGAAAACCCCAAATCAGTTAAAATTTTAGTAGTTTAATGATTTTGCTGATACAAAAGAATTCTGTTAATTACAATGGTAACAGAACTATACCAGATTATTTTACTACTGTAGATATTACATAAGGGAGAAGACCGTTACGTCCTTGAAATATATATATGTGGATAAGTATGTATTAAGATAATGGTACAAAGAGTGAACAAGGAAAAGGTGAGGAAAGGTCAGCATATAATCACATATGAAAAATACAACTAGAGCTTTTATGAAAATCTAAGCTTTTTGAGCAACTGCACAAAGAACAATCATATTCCAAAGTTCATGCACCAGCCATTTCATTAGTTTGATGCTGATTCACACCAGATGAGGAGCTGACTGTTTCTGTCTGCTTTTAGATCAGTGTTTTAGTTCAGATTCAGAAAGTGCTTTCAAATTAAATTGACTAATTGTCCCCACTTGCCATGCTCTACTAGGCACTGCAGAACAAGGACAGGGTACATAAGCTTCATTTTGGATGAATGAAAGGTTTATAGAACTAGATTAAAACAAAACTTCCCCCAAATATGTTTGGGCTGCCTGGGGAGGTGGTGGATTCGCTGTCATTGGAGATTTTCAGGAGGAGACTTGATGGGGTGCTTGGTGCCATGGGTTACTTGTTTAGGTGGGTTGGATTGATTGATGGGTTGGACACGATGATCTTGAAGGTCTCTTCCAACCTGGTTTATTCTATGTAATTCTATGTAGTGATGTTTAGTGTGGTTATTCAGTCCCTAGCACCATCTGCTCTTTTTTGGTGAATTTTATCTACAAAGTGTTCTTTTCTGCCTTAAGAAAAATAATCTAATTGATCTACCTGTACTATTATATATACTGCTACTGCAGTAGCATTTCATATACTGTGTATTTAACTATGGTGAGGTTTCCAAATTACTGATTGAAATTATCAGTATGATTTTATTTTAATTTTTTTCCCTCCCAGGAAGGAATTAGGCTTGCTTCAGAAATTGTATGGATTATATGATAGTGTAATAAGCAGTATTGATGGTTATAATGACATACTTTGGACAGATATAGACATTGAAAAAATTAATGCTGAACTCCTGGAGTTTCAAAACAGGTATGTTCCTTTCTGAAGCTGACATTAGTTTTAAGGTAGTTTAAGTAGAACTGTATAAAAGGGTAATTACTTTCATAACTGCAGTAAAGAGGAGAACCTGTAATATAAATAGTTCTTCCTTAAGCTGTTAAGTATTCATCCTGCCTATCTATCTCATTTTTTTCCATTCTTGATTTTTTTCTCAATGTATCTTAGCTCTGGTAGTTTTTTATGGTTTATAAAACTGATGAATTCAGGTGGTCAAAAAACAGTACCACAGTCTTCCTAAACTAAAGGGAGAAGATCTCTGTGACAGTGTGGAATTTTTTTACTTACTTTTCCTTTTGTTTTGCTCTTGATTTCTGGACACAGTACTCAAGGTGTGGCCTAACCAGTGCCAAGTACAGGGGCAAAATGACTTCCCTGCTCCCCTGCTCCAGTAGACTGGCACAAATTCGAATTTTACATAGAAAATGTTCACCTTACTACAAGCTGATTCGTATTTCCTCCTCTGTTTTCAGATTGTTGAAACAATTCCTATTTTGACAAGTAACATTTAGTACTGTATCCCTTTAACTCTACTGCAGGTGCCGTAGACTACCTAAAGGACTCCAACACTGGCAAGCATTTTTAGATCTCAAGAAAAAAATTGATAATTTTAGTGAGTCTTGTCCTTTGTTGGAAATGATGGCTGACAAAGCAATGAAGCCAAGACACTGGGATCGTATCGCTGAAACTACAGGACATAAATTTCATATAGAATCGGATTCCTTTTGCCTTCGAAACATTATGGAAGCACCAATTCTTGAACATAAAGATGATATTGAGGTGTGCAATATACAGTTTTTTGTCTCCTTGTTTGTGTTATACTGTCAACAAAAGTAATATGATTACTTACAAAATTGTAACTTGCTTTAAAAACAATTTTATACTTTGTTAATGTCCTTCACTCTCAATCGCACCACATGAGTTTAAAATAACTTGTATTTTGATTAGAAGTTCTTATTCAAATGAACAAAGACAGAGGTAGCAGCTGGAATCTTTGGGCTCTTATTTCTAGATAATCTCTCCACGTTTTTCCTAGCCCTATCTTTTGGCCCTTTTTAAATAGGAAAAAAATCAAACCAACCAAAGAAAAAAACAACACAAAGCTTCACCATGATTACCTCTTTCTATCACCATGTTTACTTTAAAGGTTTGGAAATTAATCATGAATTTGGAGGAAGGCTCTATGCTTATTTATACTTATTATGAATACTTTTCTAGCTTTTTGTGACTTCTTCTGAACTTCAAAAGATTCTCCCTCAAAACTTGAGAAAAACCCCAGTGGAGTTTTGAAGTTTCAATGTAAATACGTGTACAAAAACTATTGCTATATTCATACCTGATTTATATGGAATAAGGTAATCTTCTGAATTTTGAATTAAGATCTGATTTGAATAGAATGATCATAGAATTATTTATGGTGGAAAATACCTTTAAGATCGTTAAGTCCAACTTCACATGTAACACTGCCAAGTCTGCCACTAAACCATTGTCCCTAAATTTCATGTCAACACTGTCTTTTAAATATATCCAGGAGTGGTGGCTCAGTCACTTACCTGGGCAGTCTGTTCAATGCTTAACAACTCTTTGGGGCTGTTTTTCCTTGTCTAATCACTTGTTACTTGTGAGAAGAGACCACTACCCACCTCACTGCGCCCTCTTTTCCAGTAGCTGTAGTGAGTGGTAAAGTCTTCTGTCAGCCTTTTCTCTGTAATAAGCAACCCCAGTTCCCTCATCTGCTCTTGACAGGACTCATGCTCTAGATGCTTCACCAGTTTCATTGCCCTTGTTGGACATGCTCCAGCACCTATATGCTCCACAAATTTGTTGGACTTGATAACCTTTCCAAGCCTAAATTGTTCTTAAATTCCCTGATTCTTTAAATTGAAATGTGACTAAGATTGATATCTCCATGGGTGATGAGCCTATGTTATTATCCTAAACCTTCTCAAAGTGGTGATCCAGGAGTCTTGTTATACAAAGGGTGAAACCACAGAAGTGGTATATCCATGCTTTTCCTAGTGTGCAATTTTCAGTTATCCATACAGGTAATTTGAGAGTAAATTAGTAGTGTGATCTCTGCATTTATGTGACATATTTCTGTACTATTTTATAAAATGTTATATATTGTTTTAAAATATTCTGTGACTAAACGTAATGTTAGGCAAGACTTCATTTCTGAAGAAAGGAAATTCTGAAAACACGGTTCTTATTTTACAGGATATATGCATATCTGCTACAAAGGAAAAGGATATAGAAGCCAAACTATCTCAAATAGCTGAAATTTGGGGAAATCAAATTCTGAGCTTTTCATCATTCAAAGGGAGAGGAGAGTTACTGTTAAAGGGAACTGAATCAACAGAAATTATAACGTTGATGGAGGACAGTTTAATGATTCTTGGCTCTTTACTGAGCAATAGGTACTTATAAATTGATTGCATATGGTATTTTCAGAAACACTTTAAGCTAGCAACTGTACTATTGTTAGACTAAATCAATAGCAAATTTGAACAGAATGCATATATATATATATTAATGAAAAAGGATATTATAATACCTAGTTCAAAACTTCTGCAAGTGAAAAATGTTAATGTATTATTAGCAAACTATTGTATGAATATATTTGAATATAATCAAGCTGGTAGAAACTTGTAATAAGATTCTTCTTGCTCTGAGTGAAACACTTGTTGTTTGGAGTGAGTTTTTTAACCATTGTATTTATCACATAATAGATGTATTTACAATTAATTTTTGCTCCCTTTCCTCTTCCAGATACAATGCATCATTTAAGAAGGAAATTCAGAACTGGATTTCTAAACTAAGCAACTCTACAGATATAATTGAAGAATGGCTGGTTGTGCAGAACCTCTGGGTTTATCTCGAAGCTGTTTTTGTAGGGGGAGATATTGCAAAAGAGTTACCCCAGGTAAACTTCACAATGCTCGCCTATTAAAATCTGTGTAGTAGTTGCCAACAGGTAATGCTTTGGAAGTACTTATGTTTTTGCTATATACAGGAAGCAAAGCGTTTTCATAACATTGACAAATCATGGATAAGAATAATGCAACGAGCTCGCGAAACCCCAAATGTCATTGACTGCTGTGTGGGAGATGAGACTATGCAGGAACTTCTCCCTCATTTACATGAACAGTTGGACGTGTGCCAGAAATCACTTACAGGGTATGCACTGTTTGATTTGTAATGCATTGCTTTTAGGTGAATAGTATCTCAGTCTTACTTTCACTCTTATGTAGAAAAATAATTGAAGCACTGAAATATTCTAATAATAAAATTTTTGTTCAATTTTCAAGATACTTAGAGAAGAAGAGATTACTGTTTCCTAGATTCTTTTTTGTTTCTGATCCTGTTCTTCTTGAAATTCTTGGACAAGCAAGTGATTCTCATACAATTCAGGTACAACCTTGGTGAATTCTTCTGCTTATAATTTAAATAATAATAATTAGAATATGGAAAAGCTTTTATTACTTGAACACATAACCATTTTCCTATATAAACTGTGCTTAAAAAAATAAAATTTCTTGCTATTTAGTCTTTAATGAAATGTGAAATGAATATTTGTAATTTTCAGAAACCTTCAGAGCTCATAACAGTAGGATGTGGTTCTATCAAGAGATTTGTGGGTGGTTCCTTTCACAACTAAACTAACAAAAGGGTCCCTGTGAAAGTTTCCTGGTTTGCTTATTGCAAAGTTCTTCCAGCTAGTCTAGGCTGTTACTGACGGCTGACTGAGACAAGGTAGCTGATATCACAGGGCCACGAGGATGATCAGAGGGCTGGAGCACCTCTCCTATGAGGACAGACTGAAGGAGTTGGGGCTGTTCAGTCTGGAGAAGAGAAGGCTCCGAGGTGACCTAATTGTGGCCTTCCAGTATCTGAAGGGGGCCTACAAGAAGGCTGGGGAGGGACTTCTCAGGATATAAGGTAGTGATAGGACTAGGGGGAATGGAATGAAGTTGGAGGTGGCGAGATTCAGGTTGGATGTGAGGAGGAAGTTCTTCCCCATGAGAGTGGTGAAACCCTGGAATGGGTTGTCCAGGGAGGTGGTTGAGTCCCCATCCCTGGAGGTGTTTAAGCCCAGGCTGGATGAGGCTCTGGCCAGCCTGATCTAGTTTGGGGTGTCCCTGCCCATGGCAGGGGGGTTGGAACTAGATGATCCTTGTGGTCCCTTCCAACCCTGACTGATACAATGATACTATGATCTGCTCTGCCAGATCGCCTCTGGAAACTGTAAACCAAACCCAACCAAACCAGCAAGTGGAAATTAAATCCTACAGAACTGTTTTCTGTGAGTTTTACCTACGTATGGCTTGGTTCAGAAGAACCTTTGCAGGATCACCTTATTTGAGGTTTTTTTTTTCCTGTTTGCTAATGTTATATATTTACATTGAATTGCTTCTGAAATATCCTTACAGCCACATCTGCCTTCCATATCTGACAATATAAATGAGGTAGAATTTCACTCAAAGGAGTATGACCGCATACTGGCGGTTATATCAAGGGAAGGAGAAAAAATTCTGGTAAATCTCTACCTTTCTTTTTTTTTCTTTTCCAGAAATATTGTTAATAGACATGCATTCTAGTTTTTAACAAATCAGTATATATTACATCAAATTATTGCTAATCATAAATGAACAGATTATAATTTTATTACACTAACCCTTAAAATGTCTTCCTTAAATAAGTTTCTAGTATGTTTATTGAAATTACATGTGCAGTTGTCAGAAATTAAGTAACAGAAATTAAGTAACTGTTCAGTAACTAATGTATTTGAATATAAGTTTGTTAACAATGTTCTTTTTTTTGTACTTCTGATTAATTTTTTTTTCAGTTGGACACTTCAGTGCTTGCAAAAGGACCAGTAGAGCTTTGGTTGCAGGATTTATTGCGGGTGCAGCAGAGTTCATTGCATGGAATAATTAGGGCAGCGTATTACCAAATTAGTGAACCAGGATATGACTTGGTGAATTTTCTTAATCAGTTCCCAGCACAGGTAAGATTACAGTGTGTGGATTTGTGTGTGCGGTCTGGGCTGTGTGTGGGGAAAGTTGGGAAGTAAAGAGTGTACGGGAATGTCTATACCAGGAATTTTCAGAGAGGAAACAAGAAAAAGGATCTACTGAGAAGGCAGCAATCCTTAATGAGTTCAGTTTTGGTACCCCATATATAGCAATTTTTTTTTTTAACTTGTAATCTACTTTAAAATTTGTATTTTCTTCTCTTGGAGAATATAAAGTAGAGCTTATATTTTCTGTGATGGATGTTCAACTCCTTTCAAGTGCAAATAAAACTTCATGTGCAAAGTTATTTATTTCTCATAATTTAAGATTACAAGAGCTAAGTTTCTGATTATTTATGACATCCTTTACAAGATTTACTTCATAGTTAATATATTTGTCACTATGATAATGCAGTCCTAGTAGAAGCCTATCTTGAAGGATTCTAGTTTGCCTAGAAATTCTTCATCTTGCTGATAATTCATAAATTTAATTAACAATCAATTATTTTTTTCCCATGATGTACAAATTCTGACTCTGTAAATTTCTAATTGGCTCAGTGATAGGTGTAATTTTTTTAATAGAAATTCTGCAGTTATTAAAACTGGCCAATACATTGCTAATGCTACAAAAAATGAACAAATGTTTAATAATGCAATATTTATGACATGATTATGTATTACCTCAGCACTGTTTATTTTAAAAATTCTCCTCTTCACACAGGTAATCTCTTGTTTGTATGTCAGAAATTTTGTAGTGTCTTTATGACCATCTTCTTTCCCATGTCTTGCTAATCCAAATGGTTTTATGTTCAAAGAATTATTTGTTTTGGGTGTGGCAGAGAGGGAAAAAATGTTTTTTATCAAGAAATTTAAACCGCACAGAAATAAATACTGAAAAATATTTGACATGTTTTCTTTCAAAGGGCCTTTTCCTGTCTCAGAAGCTTCTGTTATAGGCAATGTGAAAGATTGTTCTTTATGTTTTTTTTTCTTCTGCCTAATTGGTCTTTCTAAAATAAATTTGGTTTAGGCTCTACTGATGATAGCATAATGCTTCTGAAATTGTAGAATCACAGGATGGCTTGGTTTGGTTTGGTGGAAGGGACCTCTAAAGGTCATCCAGACCAACCCCCTCTGCAGGAAGTAGTGACATACTGAAAAGAATCAGGTTGCCCAGTGCACTGTCAAGCCTCACTTTGAGTATCTACAGTGATAGAGCCTCAACCACTTCACCCACTACACTGGGCAACCTGTTCCAGTGTTCCACCACCCTCATGGTAAAGAACTTGTTCCTGAAATGCTGAGATATTTCCTGCTACACAATGTCTGTAACTTTTCAATCTCCCTATAGGGAGATAGAAAAGTAGAAAGTGGATGGGTCAAATTTTAGGTCTTGGTGCTTTGTCAGCATAGAAATGTGGGAAGAAAATCCTATTGATGCCATTTTTGTCTGTCCTATTTTGTCATGGGTGTGCCTGGTCAAAATGAGTCTAATATTGTAGTGTGCACACAACATTCTATAACTGTCTAGATTTATTTGGCAACAGTTCATAGTTCATTCTGCTCTAGGCTATAGTCTGGTCATGACAACGTGTTATAAAGTTTGCAGTATATTCTGTGTTCACTAAAAATAGAATTAAAAACAATGTTCTTTAATTAGCTATGAATTGGCAATGGGGGATTTTCAGAATGATTTCTTCCCTCAATTTGAGACCTGTTTGTATTCGTGGTACTACAATACACTGCGGGGTGGCAAGTGAAACTCTTCTGACAACTACCTGAAGGGAGGTTGTAGCCAGGTGGGGGTTGGTCTCTTCTTCCAGGCAACCAGCACCAGAAGAAGAGGACACAGTCTCAAGCTGTGCCAGGGGAGGTTCAGGCTGGATGTTAGGAAGAAGTTCTTCATAGAAAGAGTGATTTGCCATTGGAATGGGCTGCCCAGGGAGGTGGTGGAGTCATCATCACTGGAGGTGTTTAGGAAGAGACTGGATGGGGTGCTTGGTGCCATGGTTTAGTTGATTAGATGGTGTTTGATGATAAGTTGGACTCATTGATCTCAAAGGTCTTTTCCAACCTGGTTAATTCTGTATTCTATATTCCTTAACTAGTGTGTATCTCAATATGTGACAAATTTTCATGAAAACTTTAACATGTTTATTTCAATATTTTCCAATTCCACAACAGAGTCTATTAACTCAGACATAGTGTCCTGGTGAGATAGCATCATGTTGCATGTAGTGATAATTTAGGATTCTCTATACCATAATTTATTGTTCCTATTACACACTTTTGAGCCTTTTATAATAAGGCTAGTGGTCAACAAGTGATTCTTTTGTGTTTTATTTTGGTTTTTTCACATAAAAAAATTGTAGGTTGGATTACTGGGAATTCAAATGTTGTGGACACATGATTCAGAAGAAGCTCTACAGAATGCTAGAGAAGACAGAAAAATCATGCAAGTAACCAACGGGAGATTTCTGGATATTTTGAATACGTTGATTAGCCAGACCACACATGATCTTTCAAAGCTTGACAGAGTGAAATATGAAACACTTATTACCATTCATGTGCATCAGCGTGATATTTTTGATGATTTGGTAAAGTATAGATTATTATTTCAGACAATTAAATATGTTTTCTGCCATAATGTTTTTTCTTACATGTAGTAGCTACAGTTATGTGTTTGTAAAACAGAGGTGTCCATAATCTCACTGTAGTAAAAATAATACATTAGACTGGAATAAAATCCATCAGTTCTGTCATCTAAATATTTGCTCCACATTTTTAGACTTTTCTTAGAATATATCAATTTTTCACTTTCCTACAGAATTGTTTTGCCAGGAAACCCCCCTTATATTATGTCCTTTACTTGGAAAAATATTGGATTACTCTGTCTTGCATAACTAAAAAATTCAGTGTGCTGAGGGTATAGCAGACAACTTTCTCATGGCTTATAACAGAACCTCAGCAGCTGACAGTAGGCTACACTTTAGCTTCACTCATTAAGAGTTACAGCAATGCCACCAGCATCTCCTTAGTTTCTTCTTTCTGTTTCCCCTACTCTTATTTAAGAGAGCAGCCTAACAGGGCTCCCTTTCTGGTTCTTAAGGATGATACATACATGACAAATAAAATCCTTACTAAAAGCAAAAGGCAATATCAATCCTATCCTCGAACCTTTTTTGACTGTGATGAATTGTTTGCTTTTATTTATTCTTTTAGTAATGCCATCCCTCAACACTACATCTCTCATGTGTTTTTGCTACCCTTGACACAAACTCAATAGATTCTGTACAATTTACTTTCCATGCTTCAGTCAGGTCTTTCCTTCATCATGCCCTTTGTTCCAGTGCGTTTGGTGGGTTTAGCAGTGTGTTTGGTAATTTCACATGGAGGGTGAGCTGCATTAACATGGTAATTTGAAGTTTGATTAACAGAGATGTTGTGATGATCTGGATAAACAACTGGGACATGTTTTACTGTCAGCTTAGCATACATATGAATACATGTGATGCTTGCATATATTTCAGTTTACTTATATAGCAGTTATATGGCAGTTATCAAAGACAATAAACGTGGATGTGTAGTTATAACATATACATTTATTTACTTCCTTTTAAGGTAAAAATGAACATCAAATCTCCAACTGATTTTGAATGGTTAAAGCAGTCTAGATTCTACTTTAAAGAGGATTTCGACAAAGTCTTTGTATCTATTACGGATGTTGATTTCATTTATCAGAATGAATTTCTGGGTTGCACCGATCGTCTTGTTATAACACCTCTTACAGACAGGTTAGAAGAGTAATTATACATAATTAATACTTTTAATGTAAGGGAGCTTATTTAATTTGCATCTTCAAAGGGATGCATTCTGAATTAAGTCCTGTGTGGGCCAAGTCATTCATGAAAATCTTCTTATAGAGTTGCTTAGTCGTGCTCTTTTAGAAAAGATAAGACAGTCTCATTAATTTGTATACTTAGAAAATCCTAGGGAAGTTTTATCACTGCTGGGTCTTAAAAGAAAAAAAAAAAAAAAGGTAATAGAAAGTAATTGCTTTAAACCAATATAGTTGTGTATAGCTTAGCAGTATTTCTATACACCCCCCCAAAAAAACCCCAAACCATTAAATATTTCAAATTCTGTAATAAGGTATTCTAATAAAGATTTATTGGTGGGGCTTTTTTGGCTACCAATATCTTTGGAAAGCCTAAGATGGCCAGTAATTGTCTGTTGTAGTAGGAAACACTCTTGATTTATCCATGAGAATCCAGATGTTGACAAAGTCCCAGCTGTATGCACTCACCTGCTGTTCATATGTAGCCAGGCAAGAAAATGACTGTTAATTTTGTTTCAAATGTGGCATAACAACAAAACTATTTTCTTTTTTCCTCTTGGGAATTTCTTGGCTTGTTTTCTTGCCAAAATTCTTCATTTATTCCATTCTTGAGATGCCAGTTTTGACCAAATGACAAAGTATAAAGCCAAAAGACACTTCACTTGCAAAAAGATACCCTCATGACCCAAAACCAACTTGCAGCCCACAATAATTTACCTTGCTACCTACATAGACTTTGTCTGTACAGCTTTTTGAATATTTCTCGCAAGACATAGGACTGCTACTGTAACAATATGAAAAGTTCAGTACATTTCTATGGTGAGCTGCATTGACCTCAACAATCAAGTATTTCTCATGCAAAATATTAAGTTCAACCACACAATTTGCCTTGAACTATACAGATATATAAAAGTAAAATCATTATGTCTCTTTAAAGTTTCCTATTGGTTAGAAAACATCAAGGTCCCTGCAGTTCAGATTTGGCACAATATATTGTAGTGTTTCAAGCTAACGTGTGAAGTAGTTATCAAACTGTTCATTATCTATATTATAATTCACGGTATTTTGTGTTGATTTGACATTGAAGATACCACTTAATTTGTACAGGAACTTTCTAGTATAATTATTTTAGTGTTGCCATTCCATACCTTATTATGAATGAAGATCGTAACTAAAATCTTAACTCGCATATAACTAAAATAGTACCCTATGACTTAAAGAAGAGTATAAAGCTTATAGGCTTTTTTTTTCTTAGAACTGTAGAAGTTGTTTACCCATAAGTATGGAAGAGGCCACATATCCTTATTTTTTCACACTTGAGGATTTAGACAAGGGTAGCCTAATCTGACGAAATGTTCAAGGAAGCTGTTAGATTATGTAGGAATAAAATTAGGGAGGCAAAGGCCCAGCTGGAACTGAAGCTGGCCACCACAGTCAAAGATAATACAAAGCATTTTTATAAATATATTAACAATAAGAAGAAGGGCAGGAAGAACCTGCACTCCCTAGTGGACCTGGAGGGGAACACGGTTACTGAAGATGAGGAGAAGGCTGAGGTCCTGAACACCTTCTTTGCCTCAATTTTTAACAGTAAGGCAGGAGGAGTTCAGGAGGAGTAGCCTTCTGAGCTGGGCGATGGGGTCGGGGAGCAGTGTAATGCCCCGGAAATCCATGAGGAATTAGTTCGGGACCTGCTGAGCCACTTGGATATTCACAAGTCCATGGGACCGGATGGGATCCATCCTAGGGTGCTGAGAGAGCTGGCGGATGTGCTAGCTAGGCCACTCTCCATCATTTTCCTCCAGTCCTGGCTCACTGGTGAGGTCCCAGATGACTGGAAACTGGCCAACGTGGTCCCCATCCACAAGACAGGTCGGATGGAACCTGGAAACTCCAGGCCTGTCAGCCTGACCTCAGTGCCAGGGAAAGTGATGGAGCAGATTATCCTGGGGGCAATAACTGCGCACCTGAAGGATGGCCAAGGGCTCAGGTCCAGCCAGCATGGATTTAGGAAGGGCAGATCCTGCCTCTCCAACCTGATCTCCTTCTATGATCAGGTGACCCGTCTGGTGGATGTGGGGAGGCCTGTGGATGTGGTCTACCTGGACTTCAGCAAGGCCTTTGACACCGTCCCCCACAGTAAACTGCTGACTAAGCTGTCAGCTTGTGGCTTGGACCATTACACTCTGTGCTGGGTTAGGAACTGGCTGGAGGGCCGAGCCCAGAGAGTGGTGGTGAATGGTGCCACATCCAGCTGGCAGCCAGTCACCAGTGGTGTCCCCCAGGGATCAGTGCTGGGCCCTGTCCTCTTCAACATCTTCATCGATGATCTGGATGGAGGGGTAGAGTCAGTCATCAGCAAGTTTGCAGATGACACAAAATTAGGGGCAGATGTTAGTCAGTTAGAGGGTAGAAAGGCTCTGCAGAGGGACCTCAACCGACTGGACAGATGGGCAGAGTCCAATGGGATGGCATTCAACAAGTCCAAGTGCCGAGTGCTGCACTTTGGCTACGGCAATCCCATGCAGAGCTACAGGCTGGGGTCGGAGTGGCTGGAGAGCTCCCAAACAGAGAGGGACCTGGGTGTGCTGATCGACAGCCACCTGAATATGAGCCAGTAGTGTGCCCAGGTGGCCAGGAGGGCCAATGGCATCCTGGCCTGCATTAGGAATAGTGTGGCCAGCAGGAGCAGGGAGGTCATAGTGCCCCTGTACTCTGCATTGGTTAGGCTGCACCTTGAGTCCTGTGTCCAGTTCTGGGCCCCTCAGTTTAAGAAGGACATCGAAACACTTGAACGTGTCCAGAGAAGGGCAACAAGGCTGGTGAGAGGCCTTGAACACAAGCCCTATGAGGAGAGGCTGAGGGAGCTGGGATTGTTTAGCCTGGAGACGAGGAGGCTCAGGGGTGACCTCATTGCCCTCTACAACTACCTGAAAGGTGGTTGTAGCCAGGAAGGGGTTGGCCTATTCTCCCAGGCAACCAGCACCAGAACAAGGGGACACAGTCTCAAGCTGCACCAGGGGAGGTTTAGACTCGAGGTGAGGAGGAAGTTCTTCACCGAGCGAGTCATTCATCATTGGAACGGGTTGCCCAGGGAGGTGGTTGAGTCATCGACCCTGGAGGCGTTCAAGGGGAGATTGGACGTGGCACTTGGTGCCATGGTCTAGTCATGGGGTCTGTGTTGATAGGTTGGACTCGATGATCCTTGAGGTCCTTTCCCACCTAAGCGATACTGTGATACTGTGATACTGTGATATACAGGTTAAGATACTGCAGGATGTGAGGAAGTGGCAGAATTCAACAGAATTCAACATCAGAATCTACTCTTTATAGCTGCCAAGAGTTAATGACAATTAAATTCCTTTTGTGGTGTGCATTAACTTTTTAGCTCCTCTAATATTCGCAGTTTGTAATTTAATTTGTAATTTAATACTTACATTTTGTAAGTAATGTTTAAATGCTGTATTTTGTGACTCTTGCTGTTCTGAACTTCCTGTACTCATGGAAATTAATGGATTTGCTATATGAAGAAGTAATGTTTTGACATAAGTGCTGCAGAATTTACCACATAAGTAATTGTTTTTTATATACACACACACACATATGCATATATCTCATATAATCTAATAAATTAATATTAATTTTTATAGGTGCTATATAACTTTAGCGCAGGCTTTGGGAATGAATATGGGAGGAGCTCCAGCAGGACCAGCTGGAACTGGTAAAACAGAAACAACAAAGGACATGGGAAAGGCTCTGGGAAAATACGTAGTAGTCTTTAACTGCTCTGATCAAATGGACTTCAGAGGTTTGGGTAGAATTTTCAAAGGTAAGACTTCTTTGTGCAGCATAGAAGAGACCTTCATAGGTCACTTAGCAAGTGCATTTAGAACAAGTTGTTTAGGACCTTGTTCATGTTGGGCTTTGAGTATCCAGAGATGGATGTTCTGCAATACCCCTGGGTCCCTATTTAAGTGTTTGATCATCCTCATGATAACACTTTTTAAAATACTTCTATCCTTTTGGAATTTCCCATGTTAAAGCCTGTGCCCATTGTCTCCACTTTTTGCACTGCACCTCTGAGAAAAGCCTGGCTCAAATTTCTCAGTGCTTCTTATTAGCTAGTTATGAACAGCTCTTTTCAGGCTCTACAGATTTTGTTCTCTTAAGCCTTTCCCTCTGTTTCATATTTTCCAGCCACTGACCATGGTGGCCTGTTGGACCTGTGTGTTGTTGTCTCATCTGTGCTGGTAACCCCCAGACTGAACACAGTAGCCTACTGTTGTCTCAAAAGTGCAAAGAAGAGGCAAACAATGATTTTCCTCAGCCTGCTGCCCAATATGCACCTGCCTGCCTTTGCTACAAGGGCATCATTCTGATTCATGCTCAATTAGCTATTAAGCAGGACACTGGGTCATATTCTGCAAAACTGTTTTCTGGCCAGTCAGCACTGAGTTCTTCTGTTCCGCATAAAGGAGATTTCTGTTAGCTCATCTTTCAAAGTTATGGTGTTTTATGTGTTAAGAAATACATGACAATATAGTGATTTAGCCTTAACTGCCTAACAGTAATATATCCAGAATGAACTGGATATATTTTTCACTATTAAATAACTTTCAGTTTACATGAAAGACAACTGCTGGTACTTTAAATAGCATTTTGAAAAGAATGCTACAACAAATTTTCTCATACTGTTTTGCTGAAAGAACACCAGCTCTCATGGTTGCTACTCAATTTGTGCTACTTTTCCAAAGTCAAGTTAGGAAATGGTGAGATTACTGATTTATTAAAATGTTAATGTTATTAATAAAGTGCTCCTCGATTTCTCTTTCAATTTAATTTTCTTTCCCTGTCATCCTTTCTTTCAATGCTAGTGTACACAAAACATTTTCCAGTGTGGCCAGCAGGAGCAGGGAAGTCATTGTGCCCCTTGTACTCAGCACTGGTTAGGCCACACCTTGAGTCCTGTGTCCAGTTCTGGGCCCCTCAGTTTAGGAAAGATGTTGAGTTGCTGGAATGTGTCCAGAGAAGGGCAACAAAGCTGGGGAGGGGTTTGGAGCACAAGCCCTATGAGGAAAGGCTGAGGGAGCTGGGGTTGCTTAGCCTGGAGAAGAGAAGGCTCAGAGGAGACCTCATTGCTGTCTACAACTACCTGAAAGGAGGTTGTAGCCAGGTGGGGGCTGTGGCAGGGGAGGTTTAGGCTGGATGTTAGGAAGAAATTCTTCACAGAAAGAGTGATTGGCCATTGGAATGTGCTGCCCAGGGAGGTGGTGGAGTCACCATCACTGGAGGTGTTTAGGAAGAGACTGAATGGGGTGCTTGGTGCCATGGTTTAGTTGATTAGATAGTGTTGGATGATAGGTTGGACTTAATGATCTCAAAGGTCTTTTCCAATCTGGTTCGGTTCGGTTCTATTCTATTCTATTCTATTCTATTCTATTCTATTCTGTTCTGTTCTGTTCTGTTCTGTTCTGTTCTGTTCTGTTCTGTTCTGTTCTGTTCCGTTCCGTTCCGTTCCGTTTCGTTCCGTTCCATTCCAAAGTCGTAGTTTAGTGTGGATTTTAAATGGTAATCCTTATGTATAGAGATGTACGCTCTAAGATTATTGTGTTCTGTCTTGTGTGATTCTGAGTTTTATTTAAACCGCTAGTTAGTGCAGAAGTAATTTCAGGCTTTAATTTTAAGATTTATTAATTATAAGTGATAGGCAAAAAGTAATTTAAAAACATTATAAAGTCTGGAAGACCCAAATTAAAATAAAAAAACATTTGGATTGGGCTTTGTGTTGTAACACTTGCAGGTAGTCTTTTGTAGCTTTAAATTACTTTTTTACTTTTCTTTTCTGAACATCACAGCCTTTTGCAAATAATTGAACTGCTGCTTAACAATGAAAGGCTACATTCACAGAAGGATCTGGACAGAAGATCTGCCAAATGCCTCAAGATATCAAAAGATTTTTCTGATTTTGATTTGATTTTAAGCATTTTGTATAAATCATCTAACACTGGTTCTCATTGATATGGAAATATTCTGGTGGCTTGTAGGAAAATAGGCCTTGACCTCAAGGCAGTAACTAGAACTACTTACTTTTCCTTCAAACAAACAAATAAAATCTATTTTAGATATGTTAAATATGCATGCAAAAGAAACAAATCCAGATAATAAATTTTTCTATCCCTCTTTCTTAGGTCTTGCACAGTCTGGATCTTGGGGATGCTTCGATGAATTCAACCGAATTGAGTTGCCTGTCTTGTCAGTAGCAGCACAACAAATCTCTATTATTTTAACAGCAAGAAAAGAAAGAAAAAAACAGTTTGTTTTTTCTGATGGAGACTGTGTAGACTTAAATCCAGAATTTGGAATTTTCCTGACAATGGTAAATGTAGTAATAATTCCAGAGAAGTGAGAGATTATACTATGTACAAATGCAATTCTGCAGACTAAGAGTTTGGCCAAGTTTCAAAACTCATCCATACTTATTGGGAAGACTGAAACACTAATACACTAATACTAACTTAGCTTTAAATGCTTTATCATACTAGTGAGATAGATACGATAGGAAAAGAAGAGAAAAATTACTTAGAACAGGAAATACTGGAAAGGGCATAGACCTTGTCTGATGGGTACTTTACATGGATGGATTTACTTTCAACCTGAATAGAAGACAAGTCTCATAATTCTAGAATAAGCCACACTCCTCTTAATGTGGTAACAACAGGTCTCTTCAAAACCTGTGCAAAAATTCATCAGATCCCTTCATTTGTTGATACAGGATGTATTTAGTCTAATGAATACAATACTGGATGTTCACCTTTGGCCTTCTGTGGCAAAGGGGCCCATTCTGATCTGTGTGTCACTCTGGAGTCAGTGCAGGCATTATGACAGAACTGTACTTCTTATATCATGAAGGTTTTATGGGTGGTGTTTGAGATGCATTGTTCCCTTTCTTATAGTGACTACTTGTAAAAAAGATTCGCAAAATACATAGATCAAAGTAAGGTCCCACACCAGAATGCATAATATGTACAACGAAGATATATGAGGTAGTATACATAATTTTACATGCTACCAACCATTTTCCCAAAGGAGAAACACAAACTCCTGAATTTAGTGTATTAAATTTGAGAGTATGCTATCTTGTTGCCATAGGAATCCTGATGCGTCATAGCACTCATTCCTGTAATCTCATGGGCAGGGGATTTTATAGCATCAAGGCATACATTAGAATGTATAATGCCAAGGCAGAGAACAATCCAAGATGACTATGGGAAATTAAAATCCCACATGTTTGAATGCAGGGAATTGCATTCATCATCCCTGGAGGTATTGAAAAGATGCATAGATACGCTGCTAAGGGCCATGGTTTAGCACCAGACTCAAAAATAATGTTTGGATTTGATAATGTTAAAGGTCTTTTCCAACTGAAATGATCCTATGATACTATGATAATAATTGAGGTCATAAATATCTTTTGACTGCCTCTGATTTCTTAAATATCATCTGTCTGATGTCAGTTATGGCTCATGCTTGCAGCAAGTTTCCAGAAACATTCATTAGTCAAGCTTTCTTGGTTATGAAGATTTTCTTTCATACAATTTTTTGTTGTAAAGTTGTCATGTTCACATTTTGTTAACTGTGTTATTTTTGCTGTGCGTAGTGGTGTGATACTTTAGCCCACCTGTACCAACAATAAAGTACAGCTAACAGTCGGAGAAGCGAATGAAGGCTGTATTTTACAAGCAATGATGAAATGCAATTAATATATATGAAATATACAATATTTACAATATCATACAAGAATTTACAGGAGATAACACAAACACAGAAATCCCCCTCGCAGGAGGATCCCACTTTGGGTTCCCCCTGAACTTCTTTCCCTCCTTCCCTTTCCTCTCAAGTTAATTAGACAAAAAAGGAGAGAGAGAAATGGGTATTAAGGGAAATTCGTTAGCTCAAAGCAGTTGTTAAGAAGTTAGTTTTCTTACCTTACCAGTTTCAGTCCAAGGTCAGCTGCATGCACTCTGGCCAAGAAGCAAAAAGTGAAAATAATGTGAGAGATATTTGCTATGGTACATCTCGCATCTGACCAATGAAATTCATTTAGAATTAATCTTTGTTTTCCTTTTTACACCCAAACATTCAGCTAGAGAATTCTGCAACTGTCTTTTCTTAAAGGCACACCCTAAAATGTCACAGCTGTGTTGTTACAAAATACAATCTGTGTATTCTTGAGCCATTATTAAAATCACTTCTGTCACTAACAGAGAATTACAGTTTCGTATATAATTCTTGCTTCAGCAGATAATCATTCACAAACTGTCAAACATTCAGTGAGATTTTATACTTTATGACTTGCCTTTTAGACACAAGACATAGAGAAGGGCTTTCTAATATCTCTTCACTGTAGACTTCTTGTGATCTGTTTTAAAAAATATTTTGCAAAACCTTTTTCTGCAAAGTGGTAATGAAAATTTATTTGCATCGGGAATGCGGTGGAAGAAATCAACCAGCTTGATTGTATTCAGATTGATGATTTGGTACGGTAATGAAATTCAGTTATTACTTTGGCAATTTTGCACAGGTTATTAAATTCATAGCTGTGGTTGTAAATAATAATGCACTTTGTTCCCTTACACAGAATCCTGGATATGCTGGACGTCAAGAACTACCAGAAAATCTCAAAATTCAGTTTAGATCTGTGGCAATGATGGTTCCAGATAGACAGGTACAACTACTGACTGAACTGAGAGAACAAAGATGTATCTTACTTTGCTTCAGAAAAACTAATGGCATTTCTAAAAATGTATTCCAGATAATTATAAGAGTTAAGCTTGCAAGTTACGGATTTATTGATAATGTGATGTTGTCTCAGAAATTCTTTGTTCTGTATAAACTCTGTGAGGAGCAGCTCACTAAGCAGGTATTGTTACGTATTCCTTTCCTCTACAGATTTAAAGCCCCTTAGGTTTTGGGTTGTGCAGGTTGTCTTTGAAGCATTGTTTTTATGCTTTTTACAAAATGTAGAATTAGCTTAAGTGTACTGAGAACAAATATATCTATAAACCTTTTGAAAAAAACACCATATTCATTCATGTATATTTGCTCACGTATGAACTTTTGTATGCTACAAAATGATAGTTTGTAGTTGCAAGTGTGTGACATTCCCTACCTAAACTTAGAAGCCAGGTAAAAATTAGCCTGGTGGCATCATTTTTCTATAAGAATTATCTAGGGCTGGAGAAAAGAAGGCTCCGAGGTGACCTTATTGTGGCCTTCCAGTATCTGAAGGGGGCCCACAAGAAGGCTGGGGAGGGACTTCTCAGGATCTCAGGTAGTGATAGGACTAGGGGGAATGGAATGAAGCTGGAGGTGGGGAGATTCAGGTTGGATGTGAGGAGGAAGTTCTTCACTGTGAGAGTGATGGAATACTGGAATGGGTTGTCCAGGGAGGTGGTTGAGGCCCCATCCCTGGAGGTGTTTAAGCCCAGGCTGGATGAGGCTCTGGCCTGCCTGGTCTAGTGTGAGGTGTCCCTGCCCATGGCAGGGGGGTTGGAACTAGATGATCCTTGTGGTCCCTTCCAACCCTGACTGATTCTATGATGCCAGTTTATTTTTATTTTTTTTTAAATTTCCATTATTTCCCTGACTGATTCTATGATTCTATAAAGTAGTTGGAAATTGGAACCCACAGGAGGATCATTTCAGTTTCAATTTAGCTGTCCTTCTCCCTGTAGTACCACCTCGAGCTGAAGTCTTGCCTTTAAGGTGCCACAGTTAGAAAGATCAAGTCTGGAATGAAACCTTTTTTTGAGCCTTCTAGTGCAAAGCTGCAAAATAATTGCTATATGGCATTAGAAATTGTGAAGTCAATTAAATTTAATTTAGAAAGTAAACCCCTCATAAGTTTCCTCTCTTTCTTCAAAATAAACTTACTATGCTTCATTTATTTTTAATAGAATAATTCCTAAGCAACAGCAATGATTCCTCTTTTAGCTACCTCTCCTAGGCAGGGCAGCTACACCATAGAATGTGTAAGTAAAGTTAGATATAGTGATAAAATGAGGCTAGAGAACTTGTTACTGATCCATAAGCATTTTTACACTGTGTAGGTCCATTATGACTTTGGTCTGAGGAATATTCTTTCAGTACTGAGGACTCTTGGAACTCAAAAGAGGGCCAGGCCGGATGAAAGTGAATTAAGTATTGTCATGAGAGGGCTAAGAGACATGAATCTTTCAAAGCTGGTAAGAATCTAATGTAATATTTTAACACCAAGAGTGCTTGAGGCAAGTCTGTTGAATAGACTAGACTAGACTAGATTAGACTAGACTAGACTAGATTAGAATAAACCCGATTGGAAGAGACCTTCAAGATCATCATGTCCAACCCAAAATATTTTATAGGGTTCTGTAGAAGATTAGATAAATATTTCAAACATCCTTTTCTTTTAAAAATAAAACATGATAATCCTCATGTTATAATTAAATAGCAATGGGAGTTTATTAGACTTTTAAACACTGTTGAGGGTGCAGAAGTTCAAATAGGTTAATAGTGGCTTAATTGTGAGTATGACATTTTATGTACTGAGTTGTGTACAGACCGTTTACTGTACCGTAAGTAAACGGAATAATTCAAGTATTCACTAAATTAGACTTTTGAATAATTCCTTTCAGATAGGATGTTCTTTCCAATGTATGCTGCAAGTGTTCAACAAATTGATTTAACAAATAGATTCCTGTGTCTATTCAGTGGGAAATCTGTTCCAGTTCTGAATTTACTTTTTGCATGGACATTTTCAAAGTGCTATTTTCTGTTGTGATCTGTCCTGTTGTCTGAGTGAGTTTATGAAACTAAGCACCTAGACTTCAAAATCTTACTGTTTATATTTTAAAATAGGATTTTCTTTTGGTTTGAGAATACTCTCTCTATAGCCATGATTTAAGCACTTTTTTTTTTTTTTTTTTTCCATTCAGATTGATGAAGATGAGCCTTTGTTTCTTAGTCTTATCAATGATCTCTTTCCGGGATTACAGTTGGACAGCAATACCTATGTTGATCTTCAGACTGCAGTGGCTAATAAGGTTGAAGAAGCCAGATTGATTAACCATCCACCATGGAATCTTAAGCTTGTTCAGGTAAAAGCTTTCCCAAACTGTTTTTAACAAATAGAAGCCAGAACAGCATGCTGGTAGTTAAACCACTGTCTCATTCAAGGATCTGCACTTCTGATATGGGAAAACAGGAAGGTTGTGTGTACCTGAAGGGAGGTTGTAGCCAGGTGGAGTTGGCCTCTTCTTCCAGGGAACCAGCACCAGAACAAGAGGACACAGTCTCAATCTGTGCCAGGGGAGGTTTAGGCTGCATGTTAGGAAGAAGTTCTTCCCAGAAAGAGTGATTTGCCATTGGAATGTACTGCCCAGGGAGGTGGTGGAGTCACCATCCCTGGAGGTGTTTAGAAAAAGACTTGATGGGGTGCTTGGATCCATGGTTTAGTTGGTTTAGTTGATTAGATAGTGTTGGATGATAGGTTAGACTCAATGATTTGAAAGGTCTCTTCCAACCTCGTCTGGTCTATCCTATCCTATCCTATCCTATCCTATCCTATCCTATCCTATCCTATCCTATCCTATCCTATCCTATCCTATCCTATCCTATCCTATCCTATCCTATCCTATCCTATCCTATCCTATCCTATCCTATCCTACAGAAGACCAATCCAAGGGATTTATGTTTCTATTTCTTTAAATTATCCAGAAGAAGGAAAAACCCCAGCCCTATTAACGCAGCTTTTCCCACATATGATAGTGCATCTGTTACCTGAATGTTGCAGCAAGGCACCTGCATGGGTTTCTGATGTGAATTTGTTAGACTAGAGACAGTAGGTCATAAGAAGCATTAGGAGGCATTTTGAAGGACAAAGCAGTAAATAGAGTGAAAGTAAACACAGACATGGAACAACTCCTGCTAAGTTAGAGAAGCTTAAACACCTTCATAAAGGTAAAGAAAAATTTAAGAGGTCTGAATTTCTGACTTAAATATGTTTCTGTAATGAAGAAGAGTCTTCATGATGAGTTTGAGAAGACATTTGTAGGCAAAGATTTTACTCATGAATATGGAGAATTTGTACACTTGGGTAATCATCCAGCTTGCCTATACTGAGTTGAAAAAGTGAAAGTATGAGAATGTACAGAACATATGTGTTTTAGCATAGAATATGACAAACTTGTGGAACTTATAACAAGCATGCAGGTCACCATGCATGTGGGTACAATCAAATGAAGGAATCAAAAATAGTCTCAATATCATACAAAGAAAATTGTTTCTTTGATGTATGTGTGATTGAAAAATTAAAGCTCTAAAGAGATTTAGAGGTTTTGTAGACTACAAAGGATGCAAAAAAACACAGATGTTGTCAATTTGTCTGTCTAGTGTTCAAAATTCTCATCCTTCTGAAGTACATTAACCACCTTAGACCGTGGAAAGACCACACCTAAGTGAAATACATATCCATCTGATACTTGTGTACAAGAGTTTCAGTAACAATGAGAGATGGTGTAGCAAAAAGTTATTAAAAACAGTGTTATTTGCCTAAAATAAAGTTGCTTAGTTTTGACCTGACAAACACTTGATTCTTGGCACTTAAAGAATGCACTGGCAGACTGCCAGGACTGTAGTATATTTTCTTTACTTTGCCTGTGAGCTCTGTAGACCTGAAGTGTGTTCTGACTGAAAAGACATAAAACTGTTAACATGTTACAAGAAATTGTTTTGACTTCAAAATATTTTTACATTATGGCTAGTGAACTAATGATTTAATAACTAAACTGTAATTTTGGATTATGGGCTTAGTGTGGAATAATCTTGATGATGTGTTGATTAATGAATATGTGTTTATTAGGAAGGAAAAAAAGGTGCTTAAATGTTTTTTGGATCTGTACTACAACATAACATTTAAATGGCTAACAGCTGTATTTCTGACAAGTAGTCATGTTGGAAACTGAATTTATTACTGAAGACAATTAACTCATTTTCTGATAACCTTTATGCCAAGACACTCCCCTATCCACATTAGAATAGAATAGAATAGAATAGAATAGAATAGAATAGAATAGAATAGAATAGAATAGAATAGAATAGAATAGAATAAACCAGGTTGGAAGAGACCTTCAAGATCATCGTGTAGACGCCCCATCCAGTCTCTTCCTAAACACCTCCAGTGATGGTGACTCCACCACCTCCCTGGGCAGCACATTCCAATGGCCAATCACTCTTTCTGGGAAGAACTTCTTCCTAACATCCAGCCTAAACCTCCCCTGGTGCATCTTGAGACTGTGTCCTCTTGTTCTGGTGCTGGCTGCCCTAGAGAAGAGACCAACTCCCTCCTGGCTACAACCTCCCTTCAGGTAGTTGTAGACAGCAAGAAGGTATCCTCTGAGCCTCCTCTTCTCCAGGCTAAGCAACCCCAGCTCCCTCAGCCTCTCCTCATAGGGCTTGTGCTCCAAACCCCTCCCCAGCTTTGTTGCCCTTCTCTGGACACATTCCAGCAACTCAACATCTTTCCTAAACTGTGGGGCCCAGAACTAGACACAGGACTCAAGGTGCAGCCTAACCAAATGCAACTCAAGAAATAAATAATTAGACAGTCACTAATGTAAAGGGGTTGGGGGCAGACCCCCTGCCCACTTTAACCATCCTCTGCTACCAAGAATGTGCTGGGTTGAGGCAGCCCCCTTCCCCACCATTAGCAACAATAAACACTCAGACAAACAGATTGCAAAAGTGATGGAAAGTTTAAATAGAAAGCAGTGAACTTTTACAGAAAGCCAAAAGCACAGTGACAAAGAAAGATCCCAAAACAGACCCAGAGAGATCCCATCCCCACCTGAGGGTACACCCAAGACCGCCAGGGCTCCTTCTTCCCCCTCCCACTGCTAGGCTAGTCTCAGCTGGCCAGATCTGAGACTGCCCATCCCCCCATGGCCTTGGGCCTAGCCAGGCTCAAAGCCAGGAGACATCTCCCCCAGTTACCGGCTGACGGAGGAGGAAGAAAAGAGATAGTGCTAGACTCCGCACTGCATCTTATAGTGGTGCAAAGGATTGTGGTAGGAAATACTACATAATTTCCTGTGTCCACCCCTCTGGGCTGGACTTCTGGACACAGGAAATAAACACTGCAGGGGGGCACCCAGCTCAAACTGCAACAACTAATTACAAATTGATAAGCTAGAAAGGTAATTAAAGCATTGTTGCTCTTTAGTTGTTTAATGTTTTTCAAAACTCTGGTAATAAGCACAAGGGTCAGACTGCCTCTAGAAACAAATAGTCTAGTAGCACAACTGACACCTCAGAATGTTTTACCCTGTGGAAATGTGCTTGGATCTTCTTGAAACATAACCTCAGAATAGAGACTTTCTGAAATTACAAGCCTTGAAGTACTAGGCTTGTTCATTGATTATACAGTTTTAAATTATAAACGACATAACTGGCTTTTACAAAGTATCTTAAAGGAAACTAGATTTAAACCAAAAAAGGCAGTTTGACCATTGTGCTTATTATCAGATTTCTGAAAAAATTTCAAAGTTGTCTAGCTTAAATCCAAATCTATGTGTATTTTGTTGTATGGGAGCAAAAAGCACAGTGCATTACAATATTCTAGTGTAATGTGCGGTGTACAAAGGGTAACATCCTGCTTTATGTTACCTTGCAGCAACTAATATACCATGTCTCTGACATCAAACCAGAGGTATATTTATGGCTCTGTTTACACTCCACCTAATTTACAGAAGGTTTTGCTCTGTACTCTGAAGGCTGGATCTATATTGTCCTTCACATGACTTCACACTGATGACAAGCAGATTTTTTGCATGTGAGAAAACACTTTTTGACCATCCTTCTTGAAGTCATGTTCATTAAGCCATTTAACTCATGGCTTACTATTTCTGGTTGCTAAACTGGTCATATGAAGATTGCTTGTGCCTTAAATTCAGTCACTGGGAATAAGAAGTTTGAAATTGCCAAGTTGCTGGTGAACTTAATTGTGGTTTAGATTTGTAGTGCCTGCTTCTCCTTATGAAGTCCTGTCATCTGTGAGGACTACCCCTTTGGTCCTTTTGTAGGCAGACCCAGCCACTTCCATAGCAAGCCTAAAGCTACTACTAAAAGAAAAATAGAAAAATCAATAAAGAATTTTCCTGAACCTAAATCCATCCACAGTCCTGAAGGAAGCACGGTCCCTATGTTTGTTTCATATGCTCACATGTTTTAGCACTGTAGTGACTAGTCATCTTCTGTCACATTCATGTTTTGCTGCTATTCATTTTTCCTTTTCACTAATACAGAAAATTACTTTTAAAATCTTAACTATTTTTAGTGATTTTGAAAAGTTTAGGCAAGTTTTGGTTCTGTAAACTGTTTTATAGTAAACTTAGAAGAGTAGGATGTGAAGATTTGTACTATTCCAGGATGTGAAGGTTTGTACTATTCCACAAAACACTAAAATCAGCAAACACATGCTGATTTTATTTTATTTTATTGTGCCTTTTTGTTGTAAAGAGACAAGAATGGAGTGGAATGGAATGGAATGGAATGGAATGGAATGGAATGGAATGGAATAGAATAGAATAGAATAGAATAGAATAGAATAGAATAGAATAGAATAGAATAGAATAGTGTCTTCCTAAACACCCTGAGCTTGTAATTTGGATGGCTAATACATTTGTAATCACATGTATTAAATACAAACCAAAATCTTTGCAAAGCATACATTTCTTAAAGCACTTTGATTTTTTTTGCTGACAGTTGTATGAAACCTCTCTAGTACGTCATGGGTTGATGATACTTGGGCCTAGTGGATCTGGAAAAACAATGGTCATAAATGTGTTAATGAGAGCACTGACTGAATGTGGTGAGCCTCACAAAGAAATGCGTATGAACCCCAAAGCTATAACTGCTCCCCAGATGTTTGGAAAACTAGATTCTGCAACTAATGATTGGACAGATGGAATCTTTTCTACACTGTGGAGGAAAACACTGAAAGCTAAAAAGGGTATGTAAGTACTCTGAGTTGTAACATAAAAATACCTCTTGAATGATATGCTGACAAAGCGTCTCGAATTTGAAAATGTGAAGACACCTGTTGCGAGAAACTACAGAAAACAGATGAGATTACAGGTTATTTCTTGAGAGAGGGTAACAGTTTGACAATTCTATTTCAGGAGTATATCTAAATTTTTAAAAGGTATTAATTTCCTTGCTACTTCAGTTCTACAATGTAGATGTGTTCTTTTGGAAGCTGGCAAATTATAATTTATATTTACTAATTGCACTAGCTTGAAGGGAATGTTTTTCTCCATAGTTTTTCATCTGTGCATTACCCATGTGCATATTTTGGTATTTTAGAACTGGAATACTGAAATTATTTTTCATAGTAGTTAATTGATATTGGAAAAAATACAGAATATATATATTAAACAAATTATATTCTTCTGGGGCACCTTGTTAGAAGGAGACTCTTTTAAAAATAAAGTTGAATTTTACATATTGGAGGTGTCTGTATTTTCTCTATTGAAAATTTCCTGCTTTCAGAAGGAAACCAGAATGTTAAAATTCAGTTGCCAACATTTAGCCCTGTCATCTGTATTTATGTTACAAAATAAAAGAAAAACAACTAGGGTTTCAGAATTCATGCATGATTATAGTTTTTATTAACTTAAATGAGGTCTATCAATGTTCAATGCCTTTTGCTTATATGTCCAAAGAACCCTTATTTTAGCTATAAAATGCTGAATTCCCCATCCCTCATATTCTGCTCAGGGTGGGGTGGAAGAGAGAGGAAGAAGGAAGAGTTAGACTCATTTGAGAAGGCAGATGTTCTGGAGAAAGAGAAAGGGAGTGGGGGAAAGATTGTTTAGGGTTTTTGTTTGTTTTTTTATGATCAAAGTCTATGTTAATTTGCAATAAAATAATTTTCCCTAAGTCAAGTCTGTTTTGCCTGTAATAGTAGCTGATAAATGTTCTCCTTGTCTTTACCTCACCCTACAAGCATTTTCACCATATTTTCTCCCTCTGTCCTGTTGAGGAGGAGGAGAGAGTGAGAGTGGCATAGTGTCTTGTCTGAGAGCCAGTCTGTCTGAGAGCCATCTCACCGCAGATGTTCAACATCATAAAGATATACTTGCGACCTCATTTGCTACTAATTGTTTCAGAAACAGATCTTTAACTAAGTACGCAGTTTATATAGTAATGACCATCCGTGGAGATGGTAGAAATTACAAACAAAATACTTTTTTATACGCTATTTAAGTTCTAGACCATGTTTTGCAAAAATATTTCCTTGCTCTTTCAGCATGGTGATATTCTCTTTTGTTTGCTTTTCCAGGTGAAAATGTGTTTCTGGTTTTAGATGGTCCTGTAGATGCAATCTGGATTGAGAATCTAAATTCAGTTTTAGATGATAACAAGACACTCACTCTTGCAAATGGTGATCGAATTCCCATGTCTCCTACATGTAAACTGTTATTTGAGGTCCACAACATTGAGAATGCCTCTCCAGCAACAGTTTCTCGAATGGGTATGGTCTACATCAGTTCATCTGCCCTCAGCTGGAGACCAATATTGCAAGTAAGATTCTCATTACTGTCTATTCCTAAATTTACCTTGTTGTACATTTTATACATAAAAATACCGTGAATGATTTCAGGCATGGCTGAAGAGGCGTTCTTCTCAGGAAGCTGAAGTTTTACAAAGTTTGTATGATAGAATCTTTGAACCAGCATATACATATATGAGACTAAATCTTAACCCAAAAATGGAGCTTCTGGAATGTAACTACATTATGCAGGTAAAACAGATGCTATGTGGGTCTGTATGAATTGAGTGACTACAGTAAACATGCAGAAATAGAAAGGAGAACCTTTGAAAGCAAAACAATTAATTTGAAAATACTGCTTTCTCACAAAGAAAACCTCAAACTTAATATTTGTTTCTTAGGTAATATAAGAGGAGCTGTTAGAGATGTGCAGAAGGAAATTTTACTTCTCACGTCATATGTAGGCTAGTCTTCTATTGAGTGTGTTTTGTAAGATTCAGTCAGTTTTCAGAAGCATGTGCTTAATAAGTTCGTGGTTTTGTTTTAGTTCTTTTAATACCAACCAAGTTGTGATGTCAGTATAACCCTAGTGACAGTGTCAAAAGAGGGAGTGAAGAATAATCCTAATTAACTTTTTATTTCCAGATGTAATAGCTGTTATTCTGTCAGTCAGCACTTCCAAGGTCAATGTAATAATTTTTGTCTGTCCTTTCCTATCAGTTGGACTTCTACCTTGAGTGGAGTCCAAACTTTATCAGTGATTTATTAATAATAAAATTATGTGTTTGTCAGTCCTGTACTGCATGGTTCCAGCTGATTTGAGTCTGTTTTCATCTGCAGTCTGTCTCCAGATTTTCCATTTGTCTGTGGAATCTCAGTTTTATATTGATACTCTCATGTCAGTAGTGCCTTTGAATATGAGAGCAGACAAGACAATATATTTTGATAACACTTCAGCTTAAATTTGCACTCAAGATCTCTCTACTCTTCTTTAGGGATTTAGCTTCAGGTTTTCAATAGTCTGAAGTCTTTTGCTGCAAATTAATAGCCACATTAAATGCTGCAAAAATTAACTGTACTGTATCAAATGGAATCTATAGAATCTATGTGCAAAAGCACTGTACCTTATCTGTCTCCTAATTGGTTGTTCTGTCTTATGTCTCTTCATTAATTGTGGGATTCAGGACATGTTGCTGTGTTAAAAATTTACAGCCATCTCAAACCAGTTACATCTAACAGACAGCAGAGTAGTATTTCAGTTCTAAAATACAGTTTTGGATGTTCACCCAAACATGCACCTGTACCAAATTATCTACCATACATTAGCATTCACAATTTAAGCTGGTTTTGTCTACAACAGATTTGTAATGTTTTTTTATATATATATATATACACATACATATATGTATATGTATATTTATGTATATGTATATATAAAGTGGTCTCAGCTTTGTTTTCCTCCTTGCAATTTCCACTGACTTTCTAACTGTTTACCAGCCCACCTCAGTAGGGATACAAATATGATTTACCTTTGGACATCCAATACATTTTTTGTTGAGAGTTATGCTACCTTAAAAGCCTATTGGAAGAGTCAGTAAACTTGTAGCTGAAGGAGATTGGATTGATATGGCCTGTTTAAAGGAACAAAGGTGTTCAATAAAGTTCTTTACCATTGATTTACACAGAAGCTATGCAGTTGCAGCGGAAGATAGGAGGTTCATATCTAGATAAATAAGTGATTAGAAGATACAAAAGAAGATCCAAACTGTGTGATAAGAGTTTCAGTTCTTAGGAGGAACAGAGATTGCCACTGGTCCTAAGGTAGCTTTGCTGGGACCAATGTTGCTCAAAAGGTTCATGAACAGTTTTGAAAAGTTGTAGGCAAAGAAGTTTACTGATCATACTAAATTATTTAGGCTAATAAGGACAAAACAATTAACTGTGAAGAACTCTAGGCAGACTTTATGAGACTGAATAAGTAGGTAATAAAACAACGAATGAAATTCAGTGAAGATAAACATGAAGGGTTTCACATAGGGAAAAAACCAACATTCAGTGCAATGAATAGCAGACCTATCTTGCTTAGGAGTATTATAGACAATAAAGCTTTATTCAAGACCAGTCAATGTTTTCAGGATGGAAATTCCATATAGAATTGCTAAACTTAGAAAGTGTATTTAATTCTGAAAACCCCAGGCTGAAGAGAGTACCAATAGGAAGTATCACGCCCAGTACCACCAGAAGCCAAGATAGTTTATTCTTTGGTTTTACTCTTCTCTACTGTCCCCTTTTGGTTGTTATTTCAGATGAGATGCTAGCCAAAATGAAATTGTAATCTGATTTGTCACAAACATCTGTGAGGTTTTTATAAGACAGCTTTATTTTTTTCTTTCTTCTAAACCTTGTTACAGAGTATTACTAAGATCCAGAGCACCATGAGCTAATTAAACATGTGTTTCATTGTTAAAAAGATATATTTTGATGCAATATGCTTGTATATAAAGGGAATATGAGTTATATTATCTCAGACAATCAAATATCTAGCTTCATGAGCAACACCACAGAATTGTAGATAGCAAGTTACTAGAATCTAGTTCCACAGAAAGAGACTGAACAATTATAAAATAGGGTATTTTAATATATATTTTTTTTAATACAGAACAGAAGTTAATGTGATAGATACATCAACTGACCATAACTGAGATAAACACACTGACAGATGTTGAAAATTTTTTCATGTGTAAACATGGCAAGAAATGTTTAGGCCCTACCAACTTTTCCCAATATCCCGCTAGGTATTATAAAACCCCTTAAAAAGCTGTTCTATTACATTAGGTCTTAAATTACATTTATTGTAGGCATAATTTGAGAGGATAGTTACTGATCAAATTATTAAGTAATTTTGAAATTGTATCCAGTTTTATACGGATATATTTAGTCTGCTTTCCTGGGTTTGTAGTTCTGAAATGCAGCACTACAGGCTGGGGTTGGAGTGGCTGAAGAGCTGCCCAACAGAAAGGGACCTGGGGGTACTAATTGACAGCTAGCCAGCAGTGTGCCCAGGAGGCCAAGAAGGCCAATGGCATCCTGGCCTGCATCAAGAATAGTGTGGCCAGCAGGAGCAGGGAGGTCATTGTGCCCCAGGACTCAGCACTGGTTAGGCCACACCTTGAGTCCTGTGTCCAGTTCTGGGTCCCTCAGTTTAAGAAGGACATTGAGACTCTTGAACATGTCCAGAGAAGGGCAACGAGGATGGGGAGAGGCCTTGAGCACAACCCCTACATGGAGAAGCTGAGGGAGCTGGGATTGTTTAGCCTGGAGAAGAGGAGGCTCAGGGGAGACCTCATTGCTCTCTACAACTACCTGAAGGGAGGTTGTAGCCAGGTGGGGGTTGGTCTCTTCTCCCAGGCAACCAGCACCAGAACAAGAGGACATAGTCTCAAGCTGCACCAGGGGAAGTTTAGACTCGAGGTGAGGAGAAAGTTCTTCACAGAAAGAATTGTTGGCCATTGGAATGTGCTGCCCAGGGAGGTGGTGGAGTCACTGTCCCTGGAGGTGTTCAAGAGGGGATTGGACGTGACACTTGATGCCATGGTTTAGTAGTCATGAGGCGTTGGGTGACAGGTTGGACTTGATGATCTTTGAAGTCTCTTCCAACCTTATTGATTCTATGATTCTGTGGATTGTATGTTTTCATTGGCAGCCTGCCTTGGTTTTCAGATTATGATTTAAAGTTTCAATACATATAAATAATGCATATGCTTGTATGTTTAAAAATAAAATGTGATTATCTAATATTTTCTTAATGCATAATATTTTTAAATATTTGCAGTCTATTAATCTTCTGGAGGGCTTGATTCCATCAAAGGAAGAAGGTGGTTTATCATCTACACCTCATCTGCATAAGTTGTTCTGCTTTGCAATAATGTGGAGTTTAGGTGCACTTCTGGAGTTGGAGAGTAGAGATAAACTTGAAGCTTTTATTAGAGCTCATGATAACAAATTAGACTTACCAGGAATCTCACCTGGCTCCAGTCAAACCATGTATGAGTTTTATGTTACTGATAAAGGTAAGAGAAATTACTAATATTCATTTGTTTCAGACTGGCATTTAAAAATGGATAACAGTTTCTCTGAAATTTAAAATTACTCCTTTAGTCCTTCTACAGTCATATAAATGGAGATTTTTTGGCTGACAATATACTATTAACACGGATTCTGTATGCAATGCCTCTGTGTATGTAGGAAATCAGAAAAGAAGTATAGAATCCTTATTGGTAACATTTTCTTATTTCGATTGTCTTTAATTATGTTCTTACAGATTTCTATTAGGAAGACTACAGTTTTTAGATGCTTAAGATAGCTTAGTCTAAATTAATATTAATTATATATATCATTTCCTCACAGGTAGTATTTTTTGTTTACAAATATAATCTGAAAACTTAATAACTATTACTTATTCATCTCTGATAATCAGTAATAAATCTTATGGTTTAGAAAGCTGTAAGGTGTTTTGACTAGTGTGATATTTTCTACAACAAATTAATATTTTGAATAATGCACAGCCAATTTCACAAAGAGCTTACTGTTCTTTCAGTGTCTCTTCTTACATGAGTAGATCTGTTTCTCTTATATCTAAATTCAGAATTTTATTTGCCAGCAGTGTTTAGTGTACACATCCATAATGCCTGTTCTTGTGTTCTGAAACTTTTCACCAGCAGGATAAGAATGAGTTTCTAGGTACACGTTCTTTGGTTTTGTTGGTTTGGGGTACATTTGGAGTTTGGTTTTGATTCACTTGGAGGTTGGGTTTTTTTGGTGTGTGTTTAGTTTTGTTGTTGTCTATTTGTTTAATTCAGATAGGTATATATAAATTTAATAAATATTTGCATATTTAGTAGGATTGTAGACTAATTAGGGGTCATTAGTGAGTATGCCCTTTGTTACATGAGTTTTAGCTATATCTGAAAACACCCCTTTTCTTTACTTTACAGTACTTTACCCATAACATCTAGGATCTTTTTCCTTTTTTCCTTTTTCTTTTTCCTCTACTAACAGAAAGTTGAACATGATAAAAACATTGTGAAATATTTTCCCCTGATTTTACCATATTAGGTGAGTGGGAGCACTGGAGTAAAAGAGTTCAGGATTATGTTTATCCAAAAAATGATGTTCCAGACTATGCCTCCATTTTGGTTCCAAATGTTGACAATGTCAGAACTCAGTTTTTGATAAACACAATTGCAAAACAACAGAAAGTAAGTATAAGATTACTTTTAAAAGTACATGCCTAGTATATAAAAGAAATAGAAACTCTTTATTAAGTATCTGGGGTTGCAATCATTCTTAATATTCTCTGTCTCTAGTCACTGCTCACCAGGTGCATATTGCTCCATTCTTATTTTCAAAGCACGAATGTTCTGTACATATTTCTGTGCACATGCAAAATGTATTTTAAGTATTCTTTTTATAAAATACTGCTTTTTGTCATAAAAGTTTTAGCTCAAACTACCTAGCATTTTTCTCAATGTCATAAAACTTCGTTCTTAGTCTTTTTGCCATATCAATTATTTCTAATGTATGCCTTTTTGAATGGGGAAACAAGAAAAATAAATTTCACAAGATGCTTCAGTAAAAACCTGAATTTCCTAGCCATTATTTATTTTTTCCCCCTCTAATTAGGAAAGCTGTAGTTTATAGCAGCAGCCACAACTGTAGAAAATGAGAGAACACTCCTCATGCAGCTTTCACCAGTAAGGGCCAGCATGATATTATGACTTTTGACTCAGGCCACATTGAACAATAGTTAGTAAAACTTATACAGGCCTGTTTTCAAACAGAGTAAGGTCTGAGAAATGCTCATTTTGCTTCAGCCAAATGGTGCTAACACCAGCAACTTCCTATGGAAATCAGTATCAGCTTGTGAAACATGTCAGTGTGCTCCCTTCTTCAAAGCAGAAGCCCAGTATTAGAAATACCCCAAGCGTGTAAGTCAGTACTGAAATCTATTTTTTCTGTAAAATTCTGGGAACTGGACAGAAAACCTGTTGATTTGGTTTGATGAAACTGTTTCAGGGGCTGTAATTGGCCTTTGATGTATCTGGCACAAGTTATGAAAGCATGAAGAATCTTTGTATTTGGAAACAAATAATGTCTTGGGAGATACTGATTATATTTCAAGGTGCATTCTTTTGGTCATCATTGCAATAGAAATAAAAAAATCCCTTTAAGTCTTATTAAAAAAGAGTCTGAAACCTGGCATTTTCCACAGTTCTCTGTGGTTTATATCTCCGTCTCTTCAGCTGAAAAGTTTCAGCATTCAGTGTGTAATGGGACTTTTGTATGCTTCCCTGTAGAGCAGAGCATTGCCCTCCATGGAGGCATTTAGCTTGCTTTGTTTTCAGATATTTTTTATTTGGTAAAGTTTGATTTAATCACATAATGAATTGTGATAGAGAAATACCTATTTTATTTTTTTCTTCTCCTCTGGATCAGGTCATAGCAGCATGACCTTTCTTTCCAGCTACAGCTGAATTACACGTACTAGATGAAACCAAAGTGGTGTTTAACAGGTCTGACTTCACTCATTTGCTCAGCAAGTTTATTACTATCATCTGGTCAGCTGATCACTTGGATGTCCAAAACTAGGCTGAAGAGTGAGACTATGTTATTATTGTGACTATCTGTTGGAGAGCATTCAGTTTAAAGCAGGAACAAGTCAGTCAGGAGTATCTGAATATTTCAAATCTCCTGCATTGTCAGCTTCAGTACTCACATAAGTTAATACACACTCCCTTTTGCAAGCTTTCATGGAGCAGATATAGTAAGGAAGACAATACCATCTGTCACAGAGCATTCTTACATGTCTGAAAAAACAGCAGATTAATTTGATGATTTCTCTAAAGGGTTTAAAAGACAGAAGCATTAATCCTTTGGTTCATTGGCTTTCTGGTTTAGTTTGAGATTTTACCAAGGTACGATGGAAACCAGGAAAGACTGTCTTCTGTCTTAGCATATTTGTTACTTTCTTCTTGTTTCTTCTTATTAATTATTCTTTTTTCTTCCTTCTTCTTCTTTCTTTTTCTTCTTCTTTGTCCCCCCCCAACTAACAGTTTACAGATTAACCAGAAAATAAATTTTATACTCTTAATATATAACATTAACAGAAAGTAGCAGTAAAATTCTTGCTGTCAAAATACCATCTTGAACTGAGAATTTTATGCACCTTTAATCTGAACAAGCCTTATTAGGATCCACTACAAGAGAATGCTGTGGTGAATGTGTTGGAAAGTGGAAGAAGTTAGGCAACTTAAGGAAAAATGTCAAGTATATTCTCACTTTGTCTTTTCCCTTTTAACTGCCAATAATTTTCCTGGAGAATATGGGTAGGATGAAAAACATCTGCTGTGTCACTGCATATGGAGACACAGGAAAACCTTACCAGAACAATATATCATTGAAAAATAGACACAGAATGTATCACTTTCTCTGAAATAAGTCTTTTACGTGTATTTGATTATAAGTTTTGATTAAAATGTCTGTTACAGGCGGTTTTGCTCATAGGAGAACAGGGGACTGCAAAGACAGTCATGATTAAGGCATATGTGAAGAAATATGACCCAGAAGTGCATTTGTCAAAATGTTTAAACTTTTCATCTGCCACAGAACCATCCATGTTTCAGGTAAAAGTATAGATTTTAAGCAACTCGTGTGTATAGTTTCCTTGCTACGTATTTAAAGCATGTTTGTTTCTGATGATGAAAGAAGCAGTTTTAAAATAGAATCTAGAGAATGTTTTTCCTCTAAATCACTTAAATGCTTTTGAAAATTCTGTGAATTATAATCTTAAAAATTAAGTCCATTCATGGAGCTGGTCTTCCAGACTTCACAAAACCAAGCATCTTTTTAAAGAAACTAATATAAACGTCATTAAGAAATGGTGAAAAGCAATGACTAAAACATATATATTTTTAAAAATTCTTAACTGATAGAATAGCTGAGTTTTTATGTTATGCATAAGATCTCTAGCTGTGGTTTAAGTCAAACTCTATGGTAAAATAAGGCAGGAAGCCATTCATGCATGCAAGGTTAATTGAACTGTGTCCTTTGCTTTGTGTCCCTAGAGCGTTACTATCTTGAAAACAAACCCCAAACTTTCTTGTTTCTGGTACAGAGAGCCTATGAAAGGATCTTAATTGTGTCTTGTCTTTGCTGCAGTCCTGTAGTACCTCAGAAGGCACACTCCTCCTTTTCAGCTAGCTAGCTATCTGAAAACAGAGCTCACTCTGCCAATTTCCAAGAGAGAGGAGGAGCAGTAAAATAGTTGAAATGCTTCTGAACACTTGAAAAAGCCACATGCACGATAGATTTTTAAGGCTGAGTCACCATGCTGGGGGTATTTGAAAGATTAGGTGATTTTGGATGTTAGATGTGCTACAAAATTCTTAATTACTTATGTAATCACATTTTTTCTGTTAGCAGTTTCTCTTCTTCACATTAATCACATCTCAAAAATGACATTATTATTAATAATATGCTAGATGTGTTTATCTTGGACCACTCAGCTAATTAATTTCCTATGGGAAAAAATGTGACATAAACTTTGAATAAATGTTTTATCTGCCTTCTGTTTCAAAAATTCTATTAATACTTCTGTCATTATGAGAGTACATGCTACATTGCTCATATAGGGTGATGTTTGTTCTTGTAAAACTGGAAAATAATTTGTCTAAGGAAAATATTTTCTACCATCTTGTAAGCTATTTTGTTCTGCCATTTCTCTTGTTCCAACTGCCTTCAGAACTTATCTTAAAAGGTTATTGCCACCAAAATGTTAAAATACTCTATTACTTAGAATAGAATAGAATTATCCAGGTTGGAAGAGACCGTTGAGATCATCGAGTCCAAGCTATCATCCAACACTATCTAATCAACCAAACCATGGCACCAAGCACCTCATCCAGTCTCTTCCTGAACACCTCTGGTGATGGTGACTCCACCACCTCCCCAGGCAGCCCATTCCAATGGCCAATCACTCTTTCTATGAAGAACTTCTTCCTAACATCCAGCCTAAAGCTTACAAGACAGCTGACAAAAATCATTGTAAAAGGAGACTAAGTTGCTTCTTTATGGTCTATGGTTGTACTGCAGGCATAAACCAATTGAGCTTGCCCAGGGGAAATCCAAAGCAATCATAATTTACAGACAGTGCATGATAAACTCTCTGAAAGCAGATTCTGTTTCTCTCCTGAGCTACCCTTTGGAAGGGAGATTCATAAATGCCTTTCTAAATAAGTTTAGTATTTATAGAAATTGTGATTTAGATAAAGAAAATACCATTTCTGCTTTGATTCACAAGTTCTGATTTCTTAATTTGCTTTTCTCTTAGCAGTTTCTTTTGCATTAATCTTGACATGTTTGAAGACAAATACAATTTATAAAAGATGTAATATTTCATACAGACATAATGTGACAATCTGAAATTAATGTCATTTTAGTTTGATTACTTCATTATAATAATTTATTTCAGTGCTGCTAAATGAAATAATAAATTCCATGTTTGAAAACCTTTTGAAACTGTCTTTGGTAGCCAGAAATGGGTCACAGGACATAGTCCTAAGGGCCAGGGAATTGCATAGAACTGAATGTTGCTATCTAGAACTACCTGAAAGGGAGGTTGTAGCCAGGTAGGAGTTGGTCTCTTCTCCCAGGCAATCAGCACCAGAACAAGAGGACACAGTCTCAAGCTGTGTCAGGGGAAGTTTAGGCTCAAGGTGAGGAGAAAGTTCTTCATAGAGAGAGTTGTTATCCATTGGAATGTGCTGCCCAGGGAGGTGGTGGAGTCACCATCCCTGGAGGTGTTTAGGAGGGGATTGGATGTGGCACTTGGTGCCATGGTTTAGTAGTCATGAAGTCCGTGGTGATAGGTTGGACTTGGTGATCTTTGAGGTCTCTTCCAACCTTGTGATTCTATGATTCTGTGATTATGTGATGAGTAGAATAGAGTTCCTTAATGATGAAGCCAAAACGAAACTGCTAACAAACACAAGAATATCATTGGATAAGTGCTGCAGCAGAAAGCAATAAGTAACATGTTTTTTAACAGTACATTTTAATTATTGTTTCAAAACCAGAACTTTCTTTAATTTTTAGAGGACAATAGAGAGTTATGTGGAAAAACGTGTTGGAAGTAGTTATGGACCTCCTGGAGGCAGAAAAATGACTGTGTTTATTGATGATATAAATATGCCACTTATCAATGAATGGGGAGATCAGGTAACATGCTTTTTAACAAATACAACTTATTCTCAAACTATGTGCTGTTGTTGGGTTTTGGGGGGTGTGTGGTGTGTGTGGAGTTTTTTGTTTGGTTTCTTTTTTTGTTCTGTGTTTTTGTTTTTATATATACATGAGAATCAGTGGACTGGTTCTTAACTGTTGATTAACTTAATCTTAACTTAATCTTACTTGATTCTTGACTGTTAATTATTGAACAGGCTTTCTAAGTGTAGCACACAGATGGAGGGGAAAAAAGTAGGTTTATTGAAGTGATGTGTAGGGTAATGTATCCTATCTTACAGTATCTCCAATTCCTTATATAATTTAAGACTAAATAAAAAGCATCACTGTACCCAAGTACCATATTATTAATTACAAGATTGCAATTAATTTGGGAGCACTAGTATACAAACTTTCTGCATAACAAATATGTCACTTGGTGAAAGTAAGGCTATGTCCAAATTCAGAAGTGACACATTGGCTTGCAAACCATATTAAAGATATCTGGCTTTTGATTAGCCCATCTGTGGTTTGGGTGTGTAACACTCATATGCCTATACATACCCAAGATCAGGTACAAGAATCTCAGTTCCTTCCCATAGCAGATCTGAAATATTTCCAGCCCAGGATCCTATGCCTTCTGGAACATCTATACTAACATAAGGACCAAGAATTAATACAATTACTTTTGAAAATTTGCTCAGAATGAATAACAAGCGAGAAATCTGGGGCCTCTAGGCACTTCTGAATGCTCAGACTTGCTGACTTCTGTGAAGCTCACACTTCATGTTAAGGCTACTTGGAGCATTGGGTTGGTTTGTTAAGAGTGTGGGTAGTGAGTTTGGTGGTGAGAGTGGGCTTGGGGAAGTACTTAAGTGGCAGCATGGATATAAGTGAGTGTAGATAGACTGAACAGTTCCTCCTCTTCACTTTGGAAAGATGTTTTTGTCGAAGTGGAAGCCAAGCATATGTTTTAGTATTTCTGAACTGAAACCTAGCCTTTTACCTGAATGTCAATATATATCACTGTTTTGATTTTCACAATTTACTCTCACTTGAGAGCAGTTTACATTTTCTTTTTTTTTTTTTCCATTGAAACTAGTGTTGAGTAAGCCACAATACCTAGCTGTTTTACCATAGTCTAGAACAAAGGTGCCTGTGTTTGAGGAAAAGCCCTCACAGGCCCAGGCAGCGTTCAATAACAGGAACGATCTCCATTATGGAAGGTCCTCCCCTAGGTCTTCCAGCTCAAGACATTGCTGAATTATGTTTAATGGAATGATGGTTTGATTGGTGTCCTGCTGTATACCATGTGACTTTGTTTGGGTATGTGAGCACATAAGCCTTGCTGAATGTTAATGGAGTAGTTGCTATAGGGACAAATTCTGGTGCCTCCTGATCCACACAGGTGCTGTAAAATGTAATGTGGAGTAAGTAACCTTTTCAGAATAAACAATTTTCTATAAAAAAAAAAAAACACACCACAACATAATTGTTTTGCTTCAAAGAAGGCTTAAGAAAGAACAAAAAAGCATAGGTTGAGCATCTGGAGCTGCATGTCCAGCAGCACAATACAGAAGAAACCCATTTTGTCCTCAGTTCATTACCTAACTTTGTTTGGGTAAAAGGAATACAAACACAAGAAGAAATTAAATTATCAGGTGTTTTTTTGTTTGCTTGTTTTGTTTTGTTGTTTGACGTTCTAATTTGTATGAGTTACATAAACTTACAGGTAACAAATGAAATAGTTCGTCAGATGATGGAAATGAAAGGAATGTACAGCTTGGATAAACCTGGAGACTTCACTACAATTGTAGATATACAACTAATAGCAGCAATGATACATCCTGGAGGAGGCCGTAATGATATTCCCCAGCGCTTAAAGAGACAGTTTTGTGTATTCAATTGTACGTTGCCATCCAATGCATCCATCGACAAAATTTTCGGTACTTCTTTCTCTTGTTTTAGTATAAACATTTTTTACCATTGACTTAAAATGTATAAAAGCACTTGTCACACAAATTTAGAGCACTTCCAGGAAAACAACTGAACTACTGAACTACTGAACTATATTTCAGCAAAATTGGTTCCGTGGTAGAGAAATTACTTCCTTTAAATGCTTGTCTTTCTAATTTTGGACAAGCAAAATAATAATGTAACGGCATTTCCTGAAAGAATATGAGCACTGCTATTACTACATAGTTTACCATCCCACCTCTGCTGTGTCTGAAATGTCCTCTGTTGCTGAAGCTCTCAATTCTGTTAACTTTGCCAGTACATTATGCTGTTAAAAGCCAGCACTTACTGCCAGATGATTCTACACTGGTTCAGCAAAGCCATAGTCAAAAGAGGCAACATTATTTTATCTGTGATGTAAATACATATTAACGTTTTAAATAAGTACATGTATATCTTGTTCACAACCAACCTTGTCACATCCTACAACTTGAGGTTAGTGGTATATCATATTTTATCTTTTCAGGTATTATTGGCTGTGGATACTTTGATCCCTGTAGAAATTTCAGCCCTGAGGTCTGTGACATGGTGAAAAAATTGATTCCAACAGGCAGAATATTGTGGCAGCGTACAAAGGTATAAATATAAAGGAAAGTTTTATCATAATCAGTCTGAATAGTGCCTGTTAGTGTAATATCAAGATCATCAAGTCCTGTATTCCTTAAGAATATATCTATAACAACGGAAAAACAGGAGAAAGATGGGCTAATACCCATCTCTTCTGTATAGAAGAGATATATGGAAGCATCATTCCATTCATGCCTAGGATTTTATTTGTTACCCAAAGATTTATTTACTAAAGATAGGAAACAGGGAGTAGAATTCTTTATTGATTACAATTTTTTATTTGGAAAACCCAGAACAACATATGAAATAATCACATAAGAATTGAGGCTTTGCATTTAGATGCCAGCTCCTGCTTTCAAACTAATAAGGTGTTTTTGATGACTTCTTAGAGTTTGCCTGCAGTATTATCTGTGAAAACTGGTAGTTTTGGTATTTTTATGCTTTACATTTTTTAATGTATAATTCAGATTGTTCTTGATTCCTTCTAAATGTAATTGGTTTCAAATCTTCACAATATTTTTCTTTAGACAAAGATGCTGCCTACACCATCTAAATTCCACTATATCTTCAATCTTCGAGACCTTTCAAGAATTTGGCAAGGAATGTTAACTATAAAGGCAGAAGAATGCAGCAACAGCACCATCCTTCTAACACTTTTTAAACATGAATGTACCAGAGTAATAGCTGACAGGTATAACAACTATGGCATTTTATATTTAGTAGGTTTAGCTATTTACTTTATTTATGCTCATGCATCTGAAAAGCTTATTATGAAAAACTTCATTAGGCCAATATCAAAAGCTTTTGTCTTGCTTTACATGCAGTCTGCACTGGAATATTATCCCAGCAACTGTCATAAAATCAGAATAATAAGATCTCTTTCTTTGGAAAAAACCTTGAAGGTCATGGAGTCCAACTGTTACGTAACTCTGCCACATCTGGTACTAAACCATGCTCCTTAGAATCACAGAATGTTGAGTGGCTCAACTACTGTCTATTATAAAAACTCACCAATTACCTGAAATTCATGTACATGCATTAACAGCAGAGTGCTGTTAATAGAAAAGGGGAAAATGTTTAATTTGAATTTGAGATTAGGATCGTACCCACTGGTGAAAAAGTTTCATACAGGTCACAGTGTATAATTTTTTGTTTGAAAGTTAGGAGCAGTATCACAGAGGTTTACTGAAATGTTATTTATTTGTTGTAGATAATTTGAAAAATAAGAGGAATATATGTATTTGTATAGAGATGTTATATGGTGAAGTGAAGAGAGGGATTGTGACATGCAGTCCCTTCTTCCATGTTGCTTCTAGATTCCATTAGTATTATAGCATCATCACTGAGAAACACTAACAATAATGAATATATATTTAAGCTGTAGCTGTATCACAGTCCTTCAATACTCCTTATTTATTTGAAAACTCAGAGCACTGTGTAACAGGTTTTTCATGTTTGTCCTATTTTCCTACCAGTTGTATCACTGAAAAGGAAAAGAAGTAAAGATGAAAAAAAATTCCCTATAGTTTGATGCTCACAGTTGGCATTCCATTTTTCTGGGATTGAAGTGATTTGTGCCTTTATGTTTACCATTTTCTTGGTTGCTTCTCAGATAATCACAACCACAGATAATCAGAGTACTCAAGGATCTTGATCTGTTAATATTAAAACTTACATGAACCTTTTTTTAAATTGCACTAATCTATGCCTCTTTTAGATTTATTACTCCTGAGGATACAACTTGGTTTGATAAAGCCATTAATAAAGTGATTGAGGAATGTGTGGAAGCAAACTTAACAGAAGTTCTCCAAGCTGAACCTTATTTTGTAGACTTTTTACGGGACATACCTGAACCAACTGGTGATGAACCAGAAGATTTCGTGTTTGAAGCACCAAAAATTTATGAGAAGGTATTTAATTTTACACTAAAACTACTAGGCACTGATTTTTTCCCTTTAATTATCAAGTGTGTTATATTGCTGAAGTCATATCATAGAGAATGTTTTAATGAATACATACCACATTATTTGTGAACACATATTTAAATTGTTTCTGGTTATTATGCAACAAGTAATTTTAATTATGTTAAAGTTCATAATGCCATATAAATGTTGTTTAGTTTTTCCTGCATTAGCAGAAAAATTCTGCTTAAGCACAGCTAAGATCACTGTAGTGAATTAACTGGAAAATATGATTGCACACGGCCAGCGCATGAGCTCAAGTTTATATAAAAATGTAGATTAACATTCTGAAGGGCCACACTGGTACTGTTACTGAATTATGTATTTCTTTATTTTCAGGTTCCAAGCTTAGAGTTTCTGTGTGAAAAGTTGCAAATGTACCAGAGACAATACAATGAATACATTAGAGGCTCATTTCTTGATTTGGTGTTTTTTAAGGATGCAATGACACATATTATTAAGGTTTGGAGTTTATTACTTTTTTATTTGCTGATTTGGGCAAGCTATGATTGCAGGGCACATTCTGAAAAGTTATTCTTATCCCTAAACATACCATCATTGCTTAATAATTTTTAAGAACTAGGAAAGAGCTACATTCATTTTACCTGTGTGCATGGTTTTGTAATAAATACCTAATTTTATATGTTTCTTTAAGCTTTTGTGTATTCAGAGATATGAAGATTTTCCTAGGAGGGGTCATAAGGAGGTGCTTTTTAATTTTGTATATAGGATTTTTTTTAATCCTTTAAAATGCAGAGAACACTTCAAAGGTATCTGTACATGACAAATGACTGAAATGTCAATCTGATTGGATGAGAGACATGACAAGAAATATAAATCAGAGCTGCAGTAGAATCAGCCTGTAAGGCAGAGGAAAGTCTTAATTTACAATCAGTTCAACTCCTATTCAGAAAGGAAAATACAAGGGAAAAATTTATCTCAAGTCAGGTTCTGATTCATGGTGGGGAAGGAAAAGACTAAACATGAGATTTATTCAAATCACTCTGCCTAATGTTTAAGAAGTTGTGTTAGTTCTCTCCGGAATTACTTTAACTTGATGATCCATTTACTGAAGCCACAGTGAAACCAAACCAGAAGGTTTGGTTCTTCTCTACCCGACCTGTAGTGAAGCAAATAATTTTGCTTGCTTTTGCATTTAAAAAAAAAGAAAACAATTTTATTTTAAAAAACAGTTCATGTAATACTAGGTGAATTTCACAAGGCCTTCAATGTCTCTAATATTCCATTTGCATTGGCAAGTTTTAACCAGAATTCATGGGATATGCACTTCGGTAGCAGACAGAAGCCCTGCTGCCACTGTGGTGATAGTAAATTTAGTCATGCTTGTAATGTCACTTCTAGATTTCTGTTTTAATGTCGTTGTCTGGGCAGGCTCAGAAGGAGCTATACATAAACCCAAAGCTTCCTTAAAGGAAAAAATGAATGGAATTGAAAATCTTGGTGTAGATGCCAATCTTTCGCATTCTGTACATGATTTACATGAGGAGCAAAACAAACTGTAGCATCTTAACAGTAATAGGGCACTTAATATATAATAAACTCAAGGAAGACATGTATACAAGGGACATGTAAAAATGAAATAGCATAGCAAGCTTTTAATCCAGAGTATGCATCTTGGAGACTCATTAAGAAAACTATCTCAAAGGAAACACTGATGGTAGAGAAAATAGAAGATAACACTAAATGATCGTTTACATGTGTCCAAGTCTTTCAGATTCCTGAAATTAAGAATGTAGTATATTTATTCTTCTAGCTAAAGTTTCCTGGTATTTTAAAACACATTGAGGATGACACCTTCAACATAAACTGGAACTCAAAGAGTCTTTTTACATATTTAAATCCTTTATATGATTATAATCATCCTATATTCTTACATTCAGCTTTTTCACTGGCTAAATTATATTTCCAAAGAATGTACAGGTGTTCTTTTAAGAAAAACAAAATTCTGCAAGTACCATTTTGATACTCTAGTAAATAGAGTATAAGAGATTTAAAATTTTCCTAATTCACATTTTTTCTTATTTTTTCTTCATTTTTTTTCCCTATATAGATTTCCCGAATAATTCGGACACCATATGGAAATGCATTACTTGTTGGAGTCGGTGGTTCTGGAAAACAAAGTCTTTCAAGGCTGGCTTCCTTTATTGCTGGCTATAAAATATTTCAGATCACTTTGACCAGGTAAGAAATACAAGAAATATACAAGCTGAATTTATGCTCTTGCTTTCTTTTTGTAAACTGGTTAGGCCACACTGAGTACTGTGTCCAGTTCTGGGCCCCTCAGTTTAGGAAGGATGTTGACTTGCTGGAATGTGTCCAGAGAAGGGCAACAAAGTTGGACAGGGGTTTGGAACGCAAGCCCTATGAGGAGAAACTGAGGGAGGTGGGGTTGCTTAGCCTGGAGAAGAGGAGGCTCAGGGCAGACCTTATTGCTCTCTACAACTACCTGAAGGGAGGTTGTAGCCAGGTGGAGGTTGGTCTCTTCTCCCAGGCAATCAGCACCAGAACAAGAGGACACAGTCTCAAGCTGCACCAGGGGAAGTTTAGGCTGGATGTTAGGAAGAAATTCTATACAGAAAGAGTGATTGCCCATTGGAATGGGCTGCCTGGGGAGGTGGTGGAGTCACCATCAGTGGAGGTGTTTAGGAGGAGACTTGATAGGGTGCTTGGTGCCATGGTTTAGTTGATTAGGTGGTGTTGGAGGATAGGTTGGACGTGATGATCTTGAAGGTTTCTTCCAACCTGGTCTGGTCTGGTCTAGTCTAGTCTAGTCTAGTCTAGTCTAGTCTAGTCTAGTCTATTCAACAGCTTTATGCTTTCAACAGTCTTTTGTTAATTTTTTTTTTTAAACATATTTTGTCACTATTTAAAAATGAGGAAGATAATAAATTCTTGTCTGGTTTATATACAAAGTAAGACTTCTTGAGCTGAAAAGTGGGACCATGTGTTAGCTATTCCTGAGTCAAAATATGTATGTTCATAAAGGATGCTTTCAGTATCATGGTTTGGTTGATTAGATAGTGTTGGATGATATATTTCACTCACTGATCTCAAAGATCTTTTCCAACCTGGTTCATTCCATTCCATTCCATTCCATTCCATTCCATTCCATTCCATTCCATTCCATTCCATTCCATTCCATTCCATTCCATTCCATTTATAAAACACCATAATGTGAAAATAACAGTATTCTGAATTGGTCCAAATTAACAAGGATTGTTTCCTTTTATTCCTAGGTCCTACAATGTAAGCAATCTCTCAGATGATTTAAAATTGTTGTACAGAACAGCTGGGGGGGAAGGGCAAGGCATCACTTTTATTTTCACTGATAATGAAATAAAAGAGGAGTCATTTCTGGAATACATAAACAATCTGCTATCTTCAGGCGAGGTAAGGGTCTTGGCATGACAGACAGTGTATTTTAGAATCAGAAACCTGCAGAGTTTACTCCCACCATTTTTTTCTACTTCTATTAGTTTAGGTAATAAAATTGATTGTAGAATCAATAACAATTAACTGTAAAATACATCAGCTTTTAAAGTAAGGAGTACTCTTGGTATGAAGTTCCTTTATACCTCTATTTCAGTGTAAGCCAGGAAGAGATATGTAGCTGTAATGGAAAGTTCCATAGCTTTTATTAAATGAAGATTTGTTGGCCCGTACAAACGCTACAATAATTACATGCCCGTAATTAATTTTATAAACAGATTTCTAATTTATTTGCTCGTGATGAACTGGATGAAATCACCCAAGGATTAATAGCTGTGATGAAGAAAGAGATGCCTCGCTGTCCTCCTACCTTTGATAATCTTTATGAATACTTTTTATCTCGGGCAAAGAAGAACTTGCATGTTGTACTCTGCTTTTCTCCAGTGAGTTTTTACTTCATACCTATCTTCATTACTTCCATTAGCAAACTATTTCATAAGGGTATGACAGGATTATTCAAGCTTTACATTTTTATGGAGACTTAGGCATGCATTAAAAGATTACTGAAGTCTGGTTGGAATTGCTGATGTCATAAAAATAATGGTACAGCTGTCAGAAGTTAAACCCAAAATTCTTAAAAATTAAATCATCCTTACAAATTTGTTGTATTATAGATGTTCTGTTCACCCTGAGCACAGCTTCCAGGACAAGGTGTAAGCAGGCGAAGACCTTTATTGCCCTTCTCCTACACATGTTAATTTATTTCTTTTCCTTTTGGCATAATCGTTCCTAGTACAAAGCAATGAATATGTCTGTGTGAAACTCTTGCTTGTTACCTGAAAAACAAGAATTTAATGGATATCAAAATAAGTTAATTGAGGTTTTAAAATTATAAGAAACATTTATATTTGATATGGACTTCTAAATTCAAATTTCATAAAATATTGAATGTTCAAAATGTAACAAAATACTTTAAAAATGGGCAAATATTCTAAGCAGAAAATTAACTGGGGAAAAAAAATCCCTAATTATTTATATGACTAAACATCTTGATTGACTTAATTAAGTATCATATTCTAAATTAACAGTGTTGTTTGGTTTTTTTTAGGTAGGTGAGAAGTTCCGTGCTCGCTCTTTGAAGTTTCCTGGCCTCATATCAGGGTGCACCATGGACTGGTTCAGTCGATGGCCCAAGGAAGCTCTTGTAGCTGTAGCCACCTATTTCCTCTCAGAATTTAATATGGTCTGTTCTGCATCAGTTAAAACACAAACAGTGGAAACTATGGGTCTCTTTCATGATATAGTTTCAGAAAGCTGTGAGAATTACTTCCAAAGGTAATGTTTTATACAAATGTAATAATCTCGTAATTGTTGCTATTGATTTTGGGTTTTGAACTCATTGTGTTATATAAATAAAAAGGTGTATTTTAAGGCTAATACAAAAATAAATCTGCTATACCAATATATGCAAAGGCCATGAAAAATAATTATTATCCTGTAGCAAATTTAGCATCCTTATTACTACTATTCTGGCTGAAGGAGCTGGGATTGTTTAGCCTGGAGAAGAGGAGGTTCAGGGGAGACCTTATTGCTGTCTACAACTACCTGAAGGGTGGTTGTAGCCAGGAGGGGGTTGGTCTCTTCTCCCAGGCAACCAGCAACAGAATAAGAGGACACAGTCTCAAGATGTGCCAGTGGAAGTTTAAGCTTGAGGTGAAGAGAAAGTTCTTGATAGAGAGAGTTGTTAGCCATTCGAATGTGCTGCCCAGGGAGATGGTAGAGTCACCAATCCCTGGAGGTGTTCAAGAGGGGATTGGATGTGGCACTTGGTGCCATGGTCTAGTAGTCATGAGGTCTTGGGTAACAGGATGGACTAGATGATCTTTGAGGTCTTTTCCAACCTTATTGATTCTATGATTCTATTCAATGATCTTTAGTCTTACTTATGAGGATTTTAAAAAAGTAATTGACAATCACAGCTTGCATTCTGAAGAAATTAAAGACTTGATTTATATAATTTTCTGTTTCATTGGAATCAGTCAAATAGTTTATGTGTTTATATTGCCAATGTACTATGTTTCAGCTATCGAAGAAGAACTTATGTGACACCTAAATCCTATCTCTCTTTCATCAACGGCTACAAAGAAGTTTATACTGAAAAGTTAGAGAGTATTAATGAACAAGCTGAACGTATGCAAATTGGTAAGCAATATGCAGATAAATGTATATTTCCATGCATGGTCTCAAATGATCTGTGTTTTAATATTAAACTTCCTGTTCAGTGATCACTTAAAATCAGTTCTGCTGGATCATGGTTTAAAACTGGTAGCATATGAGGAACGTTTCCAAGCACTCCAGTTCTGATCGGCTCATAACGATTGCCTTAAAGAAATGCCTCAAGGAAGTCGCTAGCTAAATCATTCATTTCAGCATTATATTTAACTTTAATATTTCCAGTTTAGCATTTGTGACAGAAAATAGGACCTGAAAATGGCCAGAGAGTGCATCTGATTTACTAGTGTAGAGGTAGCTATAAACACAGATACTGATTTCACATGTAGATTTCCCTAGCCTCCCACTTTATTGTTCATCCCTTAGTCTTCAAAATAAAATGATTGTGTATAGGTGCCCATGCCCATGTACATTTTCTACTGCAGCATCCTGATCACGTTTGTCTTCTTATGGGCAATATTTATGCCAGTCAGAAAACATACCCAATAGTTTCATTTGCACAGAAAGGGTGTGTTTCAAAACAACAACAATACTGGTCATCCCTGACTCCAAATGTGCTCCACTATTACTGCATCCTAAGGAACTTTCTCAAAAAGTATGTTGTGAATTATTTAGCTATTATCTCATACAAACATCCTTTATTCCTTGGTCTTTTATCAATTTGTGTCAAAATATTTACAGAGTTAAAATTATTAACTTTGAAAGCTGTTTCAGTTTGTTTGGATATTATCCTGATAAAGGATTTAAATTTTACATTATTAATCTCAGCTAATATAATGTCACTTTTGTCATCTCCTTGTTGACATATTTTTCCTCTGTGTAATGTCTGGGCCAATTCAAAATGCCTGTAAAGCAGCAAAATTGTAAGAAATACTTTAGTCAATGCTGATTTCTTGTGCACACTGAAAGTGTGCTTGTCAGCAGCATGATATGAAAGACAGAAGTAATTTCTTTCCTGCTTTGTCACTTTGAGTGAAAAATCTTGTAACAGAAATGAGGAAAAAAATGAGTTGCAATGGCAATTACAACTCTTTATCAATGTTTGTTGCCTTGTGTCTTCTCTCAGAATCTGCTGAATCCTTGCTAGAGCACCACATGAACAGATAATGTATTTTCATGTGGAGCTGTGGTTCTACAAGACCTTAGTTCATGTTTGACAAAACGGAAATGCCACTCATTTAGGCAACTTGGTGCTATATTTCCTGATAATTAAAAGTGTCAGAAATCACATCCAGGAGGTGCTAGGAGTACTGCAGCCTAGTACTTTAATAAAGATTGATTGTAATTTTCTTTATTCTCTATTTTTCTGCAGTCATTAGTCAGGTTACAAACCATATTGACAAGAGATAGAGATTACTTCAATTCCCTCTGTAGGATTAAAATACTTTTAAACATGCTTTAGACAAGTTGTAGCTGAAATCAATAAAGTTCTTATATGGAATTCAACACATTCCTCTGAAAAAGACTATTCCTTTTTCTAAGGTCTATATCAGACATTTGCCTGTGACTGCAAGCGCTAAATAAAAAGAGTTACCTTCTGACATGATACTGTTGCTCTGTGGCTAGCTGCTGGCATGCTGTGTTCTTCTTGTGATTGGAAGTATGTAGGGGACCTGAAAGAGCTGTAAAGGTTTCTTGCTTAGAATAGAATAGAATAGAATAGAATAGAATAGAATAGAATAGAATAGAATAGAATAGAATAGAACAGAACAGGTTGGAAGAGACCTTCAAGATCGAGTCCAACCTATCACCCAACACTATCTAATCAACTAAAACATGGCACCAAGCGCCCCATCCAGTCTCCTCCCTAAACACCCACCACCAGATGGTCACAGATGCTTTTAAATGCTTTTCTGCACTCTTTGTCACTAAGCATAAGAGAGGGTATGCTCAATATGCAGGCAGTGGTATTTCTGATCTTCCTGTGATCCTTAGATCCACTTTTGGCAACTCAATTTCTTCCTTTAAAGAAGTTGATCCTAATATTTATGTTATTTCCTCAGGCAATGATATTAAGACAACATCAGCCTGGTTTTCTGATTGTCCTGTGACTTTATGTCCCCCCATCCTTTTCTTTCTTTCTTTCTCCCTCCCAAGAATCTATACAATTAGACCATATTCAACTATGCGCTTTTAGATATTGTTTACAGCTATAACAAACTAAAGCTAAGAAGTATGGATTTCTTTTGCATGAAGAATCAAGCTTGTTTATAATAAATTTGCACCTTGTGAATTCATCTATATCCATGAAATCATGACATGAGAATAGTAGACACAATCATGATAGTATGACTGCTTGCAACTCCTTTCTTGCCTTTACACAAACTTAAATGAAACTATAAAATACAAAGCATTTTGGACCTAGCCCTATGTTGTAATTATCTAACTAGGAAAAATATAGATTACATTTCTCTAGATTATATATTTTACTTTAAATAGGTTTGTCTAAGCTGATGGAGGCCAGTGAATCTGTTGCTGAACTCTCTAAGAAGCTGGCCGTTAAGGAGAAGGAACTGGCTTTGGCATCTGTTAGGGCAGATAAAGTAAGTACTTGAGTGTTAAATAGCAAAAGGCAGCAGATAGCACCAGGATATATCGTGGTGCTATTGCAGAATTTTCTCACAATTTGTGCAAGCCAAAAAATGTGCACCATGATCTAAAACCATCCTCTCTCTCTAGCATGTTGATTCAAGCATTTACTTCTGAAAGTGGGGCATATTAAGACTGCAATAGATATCAAGTCCCGTCCCTGTTCTCCTTGCATTTGCAACCTGAGTGACTGCTTGCATTCTTCAAGACCTTTAATCTTTTGAAAGAGACAGTTACAAGAAAGTGTTGAAACGATACTTATTTCAGCAGGACAACTGATATACTACCAGAGTTTACTTTGTTTAACATTTTCATTTGATATGCATTTTGACATAATTCTCTGTCAATCATCCATGTAGCCTCTCAGTTGTCAAATTTTTGAATAGGGTGCCACTTATGGCTGACCAAAAGCAGAAGAATTGTGATAAGGGTAGAAGAAAAATAATAACAGAACAAATATTTATTTAAATCACATGTAGTATTATCATCCGTTGTCTATGTATTTTTTTCCCCTTAGTAACAGAATCATAGAATCATACAATTGTTAAGGTTGGAAAGGACCTCAAGGATCATCTAGTTCCAACCACTTTGCCATGGGCAGGGACACCTCACACCGGAGCAGGTTGCTCAGAGTGACATCCAGCCTGGCCTTCAAAAAGCATCTGAGGATGTGGCTTCTACCACTTCCCTGAGCAACCTGTTCCAGTGTCTCACCATCCTCATGGTGAAGAATTTCTTCCTAATATCCAATCTGAATCTACCCATTTCTATTTTTGCTCCATTCCCACTGGTCTTATCTCTACCTGACACCCTAAAAAGTCCCTCCCCAGCTTTCTTGTAGGCCCCCTTAAGATACTGGAAGGCCACAATAAGGTCTCCTTGGAGCCTTCTCTTCTCCAGACTGAAGAGCTCTGACTCATTCAGTCTGTCCTCACAGGAGAGGTGCTCTTAGAAATCAGAACTGGATTTCACACACAAAAATGGAGGAATTTGCAGATTTTACCTGTCCTATTTTGTTCAAAGATGTTTGAGAGTACTGTTTATGCTCTTGTATAGAGTGTCAGCCTTGACTCTGTAGCTGAGTCCAAAAACATTCTGACACCAACTGTATGCACATGCACAAGAGAATTAAAAATATATATACTGAATAACCAGACACAAATGGATATCTAATTAAAAGTGAGACTTTTTAGACTAAAGGAGTAAAAGAGGCTGACTATTGGTGCAGATGGTATTCCATCTTGCAGATTTTGGTTAGCAATAGCATTTTTATTTTTATCTGCAGAATTACAGCTAAAAAACCCAGGTAATGGTTGTATTTTTTAAGTATAGTTTCAAGTAGGATAAAAGTTATATAATGCCATACTAGGCATTATTTATATCATATATAAATATAATACATTATATAGTAATTTTATGTTTGTATATTCATATTAGTTAGAGTTAGCTTTGTATTTTTCTGTATAATACCCTTTACATATCTGTTTTCTCTTGTGTTTGATATCTTAATTACTTATTCCACCACTTTAATTTAAATATTTTGTGTTTATTATTAATCCTAGGTACTAGCAGAAGTCACAGAAAGTGCTGAAGCTGCAGCTATAGTAAAAAATGAAGTCCAAGGTGTGAAAGATAAAGCACAAAAAATTGTAGATGAAATTGATTTAGAAAAAGTGAAAGCGGAGACTAAACTGGAAGCAGCTAAACCAGCACTAGAAGAAGCAGAAGCTGCACTAAATGTGAATAAAATTCTTACATTTTCATTAGTCTAGTACTATTTGAATTACCCCTGAAAGAAAGGCTAGAGCCACCAGTTGTCACTTAGTTTTAACTCCTGTCACCAGCTCTTCCCAGTTAGTGGTCATGTATCTGATGAATATTTATGGAGCTCATATTTTACCTTAGATGCATGAAGATTATTTTACAGCATTTTTTTCTGCTTCCACCTTAATACTTGACCATTAAGAAGGTGTAAATCTTTCCAAAAGGTACAGATACCTTAAGAACATCTGTTATTCTGTATTCAAGAAAATAAAATGCTCTTTTTTCTACATAGTTAACTAGTTGTACCTATCATTTAGGATTAATAAAAGGCTGTATCTTTCTTCACAAAACCCCACAAATTTATTTTGGACAGAAACAGAAAACGAAGGAGATTCAGAGTGATTAGAATCAGGGTTAAGAAATTCAGAGCTGTTGCTCTACTACATAATTTCCTGATTCTGCTCTGAACAATTGAAAAATAGAGCACTCTGGGATCAGAAATCATTGATGAATTATATTTTTAAGGCCTTCTGTTACAATTACCAGTATTTGTGTGAATAAAAAAGTTGAGTGAAAAAAGACAGAAAAGGGGCATTGTTTGCTCTTACACTAGTATTTAGATCATGAGATAAGTGGAACTTCCAAAAAAGTCACAAAATTTACTTATTTAGATCACAAAATTTACTTATACTTTTACTTATTTGCTTATGTGGACTCATACATCATCTTGTGGTTTCTATAATGTGTCTGTAACAGCAGTTTCTAGACAGATAATGACATGCATGTGTTTTGTAAACAAATAAATATGTTAGTTTTGAACTATGCAATCATTAATTATTTTTATATTGGTTATTGAACCTAGCAAAGTGGCAGGGATGCTACTAGAAAATGAGGTAAACATCACAGTATTTCATACTTAAATAACTTTAATCCCAACAAAAAAACCCCAAATCCATCTCAGAACAAATAATGGCACTCTGAGAAATTAAAAATGGTATTTGACCAGAGAAACTGCTTTTAATTGAGTCCTATGCAATTTTACAGTATACTTATTTTATTTTATTAGACTGATAAGTTAAGTTAATGCTGTTGTTCCATGTATTTCAATTTGGTTTTTGAGTGATGTCTCTAGCATTGGGGAAATATTCCAGTCAAAAATATATCCAATAAAATTATTGAAGTGTAATGAACCATAAAAGTAAGCGCAGTTGTTCATTTCTTTGTACGTACTTAGTACAGACTCATCTTGAAAAAAAGTATAACAAACAAACACTGAAAAAAAAATTGAATTGGAAAACAGAGTAATGGTATTGATGCAGGCTGCTGTTACTTTTTTCTTCAAATAGACCATCAAACCAGCTGATATTGCTACTGTTAGAAAACTTGCAAAACCTCCTCACCTAATTATGAGGATCATGGACTGCTGTCTGCTACTATTCCAAAAGCCATTAGATCCTGTTACCATGGATCCAGAAAAGCCTTGTTGCAAGCCATCGTGGGCAGAATCATTAAAAGTAAGTTGAGTTTTCAAACAGTGTTTCTTAAACATCAGACATAGCAACTTGCTATCAGAGAATTTATGATGCTGTTTACTCAAAACAGGACAGAATTTTATCAAAAGGCAAAATAATAGTTTTGAGATAGTCATAGTGCATAAATAGAGTTTATTTGGTAGCAAGAGTAGGCTCTCTCGGTCTGGAGAGGGAAAGAGACTCAGAGAATAGAATAGAATAGAATAGAATAGAATAGAATAGAATAGAATAGAATAGAATAGAATAGAATAGAATAGAATAGAATAGAATAGACCAGGTTGGAAGAGACCTTCAAAATCATCGCGTCCAACCTATCACCCAATACCACCTAATCAGTTCTTTTGAATATTCCTGTGTTATGAAATTAGAGGCACAAATGAGACCAAGATATCAACAACTAGGCTATTGATTACACAAATAAAGTGGATGAATCAGAAGGGGAGAGAGAGAAAACAGAGAGGGAGAGAGAGGAGAGGGAAGAGGAAAGGAATTATATTACCACACCCTTCACCCCCCAAGACAGTTTGAGGCTGTGGAGGAATGGTGTTGCAGCTTTGGATGTAGAGGAGATGCTGGGTCTGTAGAGGAGGGGTGCTGTAGCTTTGGCTGTAGAAGTGATTTTGTCCTCTGAGCAGCCTCTTCAGCTCCATGAGTTGCAGCAGGTGGAACTTAGGACACGGAGAGAGGGTTCCTCTTGGTCTGCTTCTTCCAAGCCACATGGTGATGTCTCTGTCCTGGTATTCTCTCCATTTTTCTTCAGAGCAGTGTTCCTTCTCTCGTGTTTTCCTTCTCAGTGGCATTGTCCAGGTCTTTTCCTTCTGTGTTTTCCTTCTCCAGTAGTTGCTCAGATCTTTTATACAGTTTTTAGGTATGTATATTCCAGAGAGTATTGATTGGCCTCTGCCCATTTCCAGGACAGCCGCAGTCTTGTGGCAATCGTTATCTATGCACCTTCCCAAGAGTCGTTCCAGTGGCTCTGCCCAACGCTCATCAGTTGTTGTGTGGGCAAGCAGCAAAGATGATTTTATCTTTGTTGAGTCACCTCAAGAGAAACAAGATTTAGTCTCTCACTACTGCTTACACTACACACTTTTTCAGTAGGACCTCTAGATTTTCCACTCCCTTTCACTGACATATCACTTGATGGCAAATAGATAAATCATACCAATCATGTTTGCCATACAGGAGATAAAGTTGTTCTGGAAAACCTCTCTTTAGGAACATGTACATTCACATTTAAACAGTCTTTTCTGATCCTTCTGGGCTCCTTGACTGTTTGGGAGACTATATAACTGACAAAGAAATAGTAGCTCTTTGCATTCTGCATTTTAATATTTCTGGCCCAAATTCCTTGGTCAGGCATCTATTTCTTCAAGCTGGACTTCGATTTTCTCTCAAGATATTCTTTTATTTCTGCGCCTTCTCCTGCCATTCTTGAAATTCTGTTCTACCTCTATTCCTGTATTTATTTGCCAATAATTTTGCCTCTTTTTTTTTGTGTGTGTGTAATGGAAATTAAGAAAAAATTCTTTTTAAAGATTTCCAAGGAATTAAGAAAACATCAAAGAGTTTTATTTTTCACTGATGTAATGAAATGGAATAAGGAGTTATCTCATGCATTTCCATTAATATGTTAAAATTCTGATAGGAAAAAAAATCAAATTATTTCCCTTTCCAGAATAATTTAGGTTACATTTTAAAAATGCATGAGCAGGTTTTTTGGCATTCTTTAGATAGGTTACAAATATATCTCTGAGATTTTATCTTGGTTCAATTATTATTTTTTTTTTTGTGACATTCTGCTTCTGAAATACTTTTCAAATGGCAACACAGGGATTTGGAAAAGGGAAAGAATATTGATAAATTCCCAGCCTAGAGTGTAATTACTTATTTTTAAAGTGATTGAAGGCATATAGGAGTTACAAATGAATAGCACACATATAATATTAGAGTTGAGTAGAGTCGAGTAGAATAGAATAGAATAGAATAGAATAGAATAGAATAGAATAGAATAGAATAGAATAGAATAGAATAGAGTAGGTTGGAAAAGGCCTTTGAGATCATCAAGACCAACCTATCATCCAACACAGTCTAATCAACTAAACCATGGCACCAAGTGCCCCATCCAGCCTCTTCCTAAACACCTCCAGTGATGGTGATTCCACCACCTCCCTGGGCAGTCCATTCCAATGGTCAATCACTCTTTCTGTGAAGAACTTCTTCCTAACTGTCGTAGTTTGGGCTGGGTGCCCTCTGCTACAGGGGTGTTTCCTGTGTCCAGAAGTCCAGCCCAGTGGGTGGACACAGGAAATTAGGTTATTTCCTACCATGATCCCTTGCACCACTATAAGTTTCACGGCGGGGTCTGGCACTTCCTCTTTCCTTCCTCCTCGCCACCCGGTAACTGGGGGAGAGATCTCCCGGCCATGGGCCTGGTTAGGCCCAAGGCCACGGGGGGATGGGCAGTCTCAGATCTGGCCAGCTGAGACTAGCCTAGCAGTGGGGGGGGGGGGGAAGGAGGAGCCCTGGTGGTTTGGGTGCACCCTCAGGTGGGAATGGGATCTCTCTGGGTCTGTTTTGGGTCTCTCTCTTGTCACTGTGTTTCTAGTTTTCTGCACGCACTCACTGTTCTATTTAAACTTTCCATCACTTTTGCAATCCGTTTGTCTGAGTCGTTATTTCTGCGCGTGGTGGGGAGAGGGGGCTGCCCCAACCCATTACACTAACATCCAGCCTAAATCTCCCCTGGTGCAGCTTGAGACTGTGTCCTCTTGTTTTGTTGGTGGTTGCCTGGGAGAAGAGACTAATTAACTGTAAGAGACCAATTAACTATATGAACTACTTTTTACAGAAAATGATAAGAACATTTTTTTAACATACTCACCTATGAACAAATATTTGAATGTAAAATGTGTAAACAGCTTATAAATATCCTGTGTTGGTTTTTTTTGCAGCTTATGAGTGGCCCATTTTTGCAGAGCCTACAGCAGTTTCCTAAGGATTCTATCAATGAAGAGACAGTGGAATTACTCCAGCCTTACTTTGACATGGAAGACTACACACTGGAGTCTGCTAAAAAGGTGTGCGGCAATGTCGCAGGACTCCTCTCTTGGACACAAGCCATGGCAATATTTTATGGCGTAAACAAAGAAGTCTTACCTCTTAAGGTAAAAGATTATCTCTTGCTTTGTGTTTTCTCTCCATGTAGTTTAATTTTATGTTCTTTGGTAGGCACAGGACTTAAATAATGTATTTGGTTAACTTTATTCAGACAATTGTTTATAGACTTTATTGGCTAAGGATGGTAAGAGCAAAACCCCCTGTACCCTCTTCTTGATTCTAGACAAAACAGAACAAAAAATGAGCCTAGATTAAATTTATGGGCTTTGGTTTGCTGTGTATAGTGAAAGGTGGTTTTAGGCTTTTTTTTTGTGTGTTGCATTTACTTTATAATTGTTTTCAAAATGCTGTACCAGAATGTGCATTCCTTTCTGAAGTGTCACAGAATCACAGAATCACCAAGGCTGGAAGAGACCTCAAAGATCATCAAGTCCAATCTGTTACCACAGACATTATGATTAAACCATGGCACCAAGTGCCACATCCAGTCCCCTCTTGAACACCTCCATAGATGGTGACTCTACCATCTCCCTGGGCAGCCCATTCCAATGTCTAACGTCTCTCTCAGTGAAGAACTTTCTCTTCACCTTGAGCCTAAACTTCCCCTGGCACATATTGAGACTGTGTCCTCTTGCTCTGTTGCTGATTGCCTGGGAGAAGAGACCAACGCCCTCCTGGTTACAACTACACTTCAGTTCATTGTAGACAGCAATAAGGTCTCCCCTGAGTCTCCTCTTCTCCAGGCTAAACAACCCCAGCTCCCTCAGCCTCTCCTTATAGGGCTTGTGCTCGAGGCCTCTCCCCAGCCTCATTGCCCTTCTCTGGTCATGTTCAAGTGTCTCAATGTCCTTCTTAAACTGAGGGGCCCAGAACTGGACACAGTACTCAAGGTCCTGCAGACAGATATTTTGCAGCCATGTTGCCTTCTTTTCTGGAGGATCTGACTTTCTGGAGAGATTGAGAGTTCACATCAATAAAAGAACTGTTGCAATTATAGGAATCAAACTGAGTGAAACATTTATAAGTGCCATTTTTACTTTACTGTGGGTATTCTTTTTTGATGTTCGTGAACATTTGAATAAAAAATAATTATCAGAGGGATAGATGGTATGGAAACTCAAAGACAGTGATTGTTGCTTTTTGGATTCTGATAGGAGTGCTTCATCTCTACATGTAGCACAGTTAAAAAAAACAAAAACAATAACACCCAAGTAAAATGGGAAAGCATCTCTATAATGACTAAAAATTTTTTCCATCTGTTTTTTCACAGTAATACAGGCTGGATGAATACAAAAACTAATGCATTTCATGTGTTCAACATAAATATTAATTTGTGAGCAATGGGAACGTATGCTGGCTTAAGACCATGGTTTTCTAGTGGGTAACAGCTATATTGTTAGCTGAGAACGGATCATTTTCCCATTGTTGTGGACCATTTTCCTTTGTTTGCAGATTACACCAATTTGGGTGCAGGTGTTGATCTGTTAGAGGCTAGAAGGGCTCTGCAGAGGGACCTTGACAGGCTGGACAGATGGTCAGAGGCCAATATGATGGCATTCAAAAAGTCTAAGTGCCAGGTGCTGCACTTTGGCCACAACAACTCTATGCAGCGCTACAGGCTGGGGTCGGAGTGGCTGGAGAGCAGCCAAACAGAAAGGGACCTAGGGGTACTGGTTGACAGCTGGCTGAACACAAGCCAGCAGTGTGCCCAGGTGGCCAAGAAGGCCAATGGCATCCTGGCCTGCATCAAGAGTAGTGTGGCCAGCAGGACCAGGGAAGTTATCGTGCCCTTGGACTCAGCACTGGTTAGGCCACACCTTGAGTCCTGTGTCCAGTTCTTGGCCCCTCAATTTAAGAAGGACATTAAGACTCTTGAACATGTCCAGAGAAGGGCAACAAGGCTGCGGACAGGCTTCAAGCACAAGCCCTATAAGGAGAGGCTGAGGGAGCTGGGGTTGTTTAGCCTAGAGAAGAGGAGGCTCAGGGGAGACCTTATTGCTGTCTACAAATACCTGAAGAGAGGCTGTAGCCATGAGGGGGTTGGTCTCCACTCCCAGGCAACCAGCACCAGAACAAGAGGACACAGTTTCAAGCTGCACCAGGGGAATTTAAGGTTTGAGGTGAGGAGAGAGTTCTTCACAGAGAGAGTTGTTAGCCTTTGGAATGTGCTGCCCAGGGAGGTGTATGAGTCACTGTCCCAGGAGGTGTTTGAGTCACCGTCCCTGGAGGTGTTCAAGAGGAAATTGGACGTGGCACTTGAAACCACGGTTTAGTAGTTATGAGGTGTTGGGTGACAGGTTGGACTTGATGATCTTTGAGGTCTTTTCCAACCTTATTGATTCTATGATTATGTGATAATTGATTGCTACAAATATACAAATAGAAAAGAAAGAATAAAGCCTATAATCAAACAGAAGATTGATTGTTTCTCTAGCCTACCCAATATGTACAGATGAGAAACTTCACTTCTTGAACCAGCTTTTTTAAATGCACTTCTTGGGAAAGCTGCAATATGTAGTAGAAATATTGCAATTTAACAATAAAATAGTGTCTGCTATGTATCTGAATGATTTTTCTGATTAAATATTTTAATGTTTATTAATATATGTATATAAAAAAAATTTTATGCATAATTTTCTTGTGATTTCCAGCCCGAAGTATATTAAAAATCTTGTATTGTTTTAATATTTTTTTCTCTTGTAGGCTAACTTGGCAAAACAGGAAGGTCGCCTGAAAGTAGCCAATGCGGAATTAGCAGAGGCCCAGGCGGTATTAGATGAAAAGCAAGCTGAACTGGATAAAGTGCAGGCAAAATTTGATGCAGCAATGAAAGAGAAAACGGTGAGATACAAGTGCTTTGGTATTATCAAGAATACTTGCATGCAATACTGTTATGTAATCAGGAATTGATACAAATATGCATTTAGGGCTGGCTACCTTGAATTATGTGGAAGAGTTCTGATATAAACATAAGAGATTTAAATACATATTCTCTCCTATTTCCTAATTTCTGTGAGTCGGAACGTGTTAGACAATAGGTGTGCTTATTGTTCTCAAGAATGAGTTCTGTGTAAATAAAGTAGTCGTAATGATGTTAAGAGGATAAAAAAATTAAAATAACTTCAGGGTTTTGCATTCTGTAATTTTTTGTGTTTAGGACTTACTGGATGATGCAGAAACATGCAGAAGAAAGATGCAAGCAGCCTCTGCACTTATAGATGGACTAAGTGGAGAGAAAGTTAGGTGGACTCAGCAAAGTAAAGAATTTAAATCTCAAATTGACAGGTATGAAATTCATCAGAGAACAAAACAAACCAAACAAAATAAGGTGTAATGACTGAAGAGACTGTAAGCAATTTGGGATCATTAGTAGTTCTGCTTCTGGAAATTAAGTGAATTATCCTGAATTTGAATTCTGTTCCTATAAGCGAATACCTGAGTGCTAAGTGCTTGTATTTCAGTTCAGAACAATGTCTCTGATTTCAGAATTTATTTGCAAAGGGTTTTTTTCTCATTCTGAAAAAAATAAGTTTATAACTTCTGATAAATATTGTATTGCAGACATATTTTTTAGAAATAAACTGATTTCTTGCTTCAGTTATAAAAGAAGGACTAGTTGTCATCAGGGCTTTATTACTTCCTAGTCTCATGAAAGTAATGTTTTCATACAAAACTGCTTACAAATATTGCCACAAAAGTCTTTTGGACACACCAAGAAACTATTAGGTCCTGGTGGCTCAGTTGGTAATGCATAAGACCCTTGATGGGAAGGTCCTGAGTTCAAGCCTGCAGTGGGCAGTAGTGTCCTCCCTAGTCTAGTCATGGGGTCTGTGTTGACAGGTTGGACTCGATGATCTTTGAGGTCTCTTCCAACCTTAGGAATACCAAATACTGAATATTTGTTGTTCTTAAAGAACAACAACTGTCTCCTTAAACTGTCCTCAGAACAGACATCAAAATGCTTCAAAAACTGGTTGTCTAAATCTATAGAATTTGAAATTGTACATCATATTCCAGTTATGTTTTTGTTCCTTTTCTAGACTTGTGGGAGATGTACTTCTCTGCACAGCTTTTCTTTCATACTGTGGACCTTTTAATCAAAACTTCCGGAGGCTTTTGCTTAAAGATTTATGGGAAGCAGAGATGAGAACACATAAAATCCCCTTTTCTGAAAATTTGAATCTGATTTCTATGTTGGTAGATCCAGCAACAGTAAGTTCTTGCTGTTTCTTGGGCTTCTTCTACAAGCCAACAATAGGCTTGCTTACAACAGAACCGTAATCCCCAGTATTACTGTGCAGTGTAGTTCTGTGACTTCAAAATGTTCTTGTCAATTTCCTCGAAACATCTCAGTACTGAGCAATACTTAGATTAAAAAGTTAGTATTATAAACAAGTGACATGTTATACAATTACCCATCTTATTTTGAGAACCCATCACCACAGCTATAGATCATATAGCTACTAAAACAGTGCGTTTGGTTGTTATCTTTTGGTTCTGTAAATATTATCTGGGTCTGGTTTCAAATAAATTTTGCATCACACGGAACATTTGAAAAAGAACACATAAAGCCTTTTCATTCAGTGTGAATGTATGAGAAATCAAAGAAAGGATGATGTCAGAATCTTCAGGTTTCCTTCAGTAAATATGAAGCCCCCAAAGCTGTCTTAGCCCGGTTTTCTCTAAATCAATCCAAATATTTAATTTGTTTGTCAAGCTGCCATTTGACTTTCTTGCACTTTTAAAATATTTTTTTTCTAATGTTATATAATTAAAAAATCAATTTTTACAAGTGGGGTTTTTTTGTTGTTCTTGTTGCTGTTTGTTTGCTTGTTGTTTGGCTGGTTTTTTGTTTGTTTGTTTCTTTGTTTGCTTAATATTCTTTAGATCAGTGAGTGGAATCTTCAGGGACTGCCTGGAGATGATCTCTCAATTCAGAATGGTATCATTGTCACTAAGTCAACTAGATACCCACTTCTGATAGACCCACAAACTCAAGGAAAATCATGGATTAAAAATAAAGAAGAGGGAAATGAACTACAGGTGAGCAGTGTTTTAAAGGAATAATCTACTGCATTATATTCCAGGACCTCAGGGTCCTTCCATACTTTATTCCTTTAAGGTGTGTCTTCATTTAAGACAGTGCAACTCACAATTAATACACATCTGAGATAACTTTAATAATTGGCAATGATGTAGGTGCATCAGCAGGGAGCTTGACAAGAACTGTAAGTCCTGTTCATGGTCTTGGAAAAGTTATAAGTAAATACCAGTATGAAATCTAGCAAGGCTACCCCTTCGTCAGAGGTAGCCTTGTGTTCAGAACTGGTATATTCCCTATACAGAGGGCAAAATGGTGACATTATTAAATGTTAATAAATTGGGGCAACAGTTAGTAAGATTACAGATAAAGGCACGATAACTTAACAGCTTTGAAAATGTAGGCCAAGTACTTAAACTTGTGCAGTCCAGCATTTACAACCCAATATGGAATTCATACATGAAGTTATTGCTACAGAAGTAAATTGAAAGCAAACCCAAGACAAGTTTGTCTACCCTGCAATTTTAATAGCACTTTATAGCTTAAGCCATTAGGGTTGAATACTGTATTAGGACAGGTTAATGTGGCATGTATTAGAATGAGTTAATTGGTAAATATTCTATTGGTGGCCTATGAATATTCTCCACTGTATAAGCAGAACATGCTGCTCTGAGCTAAGGAATTGGCAGTAAGGAGTCTTGAAAGCAAGGCTGATTAGGAGAGCATGCAAGGATGGTTGGGAAAAACAACAGCTAAAACTTTTGTAGTGACCCCTGCTGGTGCCTGCAGTCCCCCAAACCTAGCAGATGTGTGCGCAGGAACTTTCACTCTTATGTAAGTGGAGGTGGGGTTTGGCACCTCTCCCCTCATGTTCTGGCCATACATGAAGGGACAGGGGCTGGACTACCATACAATAAAAGGGGAGGCTTTTGCCTCAGGTGCTTGAGCAGATGTGATATCGAGGTACCCACTTCCCCCCATGGGGATGCCCATGAAGAACTCATGCCTACTGACCTCTGGCCAGTGCAGCTGCAATGGGGACAATCAGTAGCACCTGGATCTTCACCTCTATGCTTGCCATTTGGGTTGGTATGTATGTAATTATTGGGAATTAATAAAGGGACACACTGAATCTTATTCTTATTTGAGTGTGTATGTAAGTGCCTTTGTCTGCAGGACTGGGGGGGGGGGGCAGACCCACTTTGGAATCTAACTAGAACAGGTGCACATGAAATACAATACAAAGACATTCATGTGTCACCCAGAGTTTGCATCACAAAGTAATTGTTTATAAGCAAATTAGCGTGGTAAAAAGAACCTGCATTTAAAAACTGTTAATCTGAACATTACAAGTCTCATATTCTGCTGGACCTTCAAAAATTGTCAGGCTTTTAGGATCTCTAGATTTTGAAGATTTCAAGTCTTGGAGTAAAATGAATGTAAAGTTGTTGCTTATTATTTGAGCATTGATAAAACAAGCTGGCAGAATGAGAGAAAAATTGAGGCTGGAAAGGATCTATGGAAATATGTATTCCAGCCTCTCTGCTCAGTGCAGGGTCTACTAAAGTTCCCAATATGCTGTTCCAGTTTAATTTGGTACATTATTACTCTTACAGTTGATTCTGGCCAGTTGATTCTGGCCCAATTATGTTACCAACAGTTTTAAAATGTTTAATTCACATTTTAATGGCACTTTTCATGGTATATCCAAGAAATATTTCTGTATAAATTGCTCCAGCATTAATTACTTTATTTAAAATTCAGCTAACAAACCCAATGAAAATGGCTTTCATAGTTAGATCTAGGATTTTCGTCTAAGAATTTGAAGAAGTATTTTTGTCCTTAAGTCAATTTATAATTTACTTTTTGAGGTTACAACTTTGAATGACAAGTATTTCCGAACTCACCTCGAAGATTGTCTTTCACTGGGACGATCACTTGTGATTGAAGATATAGGTGAAGATTTGGATCCAGTCCTTGATAATATCTTAGAAAAGAATTTCATGAAATCTGGAACTTCTTTTAAGGTTAGTAATCAAACAAATTGATTGATGATAACTTCTTGATACAAATAGTGGATAAGCCAACTGGGAGAGGAGCACTCCTGGACCTGATACTCACTAACGAGGAGGGTCTGGTTGACACAGTGAAGGTTGAAGGCAGCCTTACCTGTAGTGACCATGAGATGGTGGAGTTCAGGATCTTGTGTGGTAGGAACAGAATACCAAGCAGGATCAAACCCTTGGACTTCAGCGGGGCCAACTTTGGCCTTTTCTAGCAATTGCTAGGAGAAATCTCATGGGACAAGGTACTAAAAGGTAAAGAGGCCCACTCAGTTGATATTCAAGGACCACTCCTTCCAAGCTCAAGATCAGAGCATTCCAACAATTAGGGAGTTGAGAAAGGGAGCCAGGAGACCTGCATGGTTAAGTAGGGAACTGCTGAGCAAGCTCAGGTGGAAGACGAGTCTACAGATCATGAAAGGAGGAGCTGACCACTTGGGAAGAGTATAAGACTGTTGTCAGAGGAAGTAGGGAGACAACTAGGAAAGCTAAGGCCTCCTTGGAATTCAACCTTGCAAGGGAGGTCAAGGAAACGGAAAGGGTTTTTTTTCAAATACATTGCAGGAAAGACTAACACTAGAGACAATGTAGGCCCACTGCTGGATGAGGTGGGTGCCTTGGTGACAGAGGATATGAAGAAGGTGGAGTTACTGGATGCCTTCTTTGTCTCCATCTCTACTGCTGGAGACTGTCCTCAGGAGCCCCAGACCCCTGAGACCCCAGAGGAAGACATGACAAAGGAGGAGTTTTCATTGGTTGATGAGGACTGGGTTAGGGAAGAGTTAAGTAATCTGAACATCCATAAATCCATGGGTCCTGATGGAATGCACCCACGGGTGCTGATGGAGCTGGTGGAGGTCATTGCCAGACCACTCTACACCATCTTTGGTAAGTCATGGTGGACAGGAGAGGTGCCTGGGGACTGGAGGAAGGCAAAGGTCACTCCAGTCTTCAAAAAGGGTAAGAAGGAGAACCCAAGTAACTATAGACCGGTCAGCCTCACCTCCATCCCTGGAAAGGTAATGGAAGAACTTATCCTCAGCACTGTCCTTAGGCATATCAAGGACAAGAGGGTCAGTAGGAGCAATCAACATGGTTTCACCAAGGGGAAGTCATGTTTGACCAACCTGATAGCTTTTATGAGAACATAACCAGGTGGACAAGTGATGCTAGAGCAGGGGATGGAGTTTCTCTTGATTTCAGTAAAGCATTTGACACTGTCTCCCACAGCATCCTAGAAGCTAAACTGAGGAAGTGTGGTCTGGATGATCAGGTAGTGAGGTGGATGTGAACTGGTTGAAGGAAAGAAGTCAGAGAGCTGTGGTCAATGGGATAGAGTCTAGTTGGAGGCCTGTATCTAGTGAAGTCCCTCAAGGGTCAGTACTGGAACCAGTACTATTCAATATATTCATCAACGACCTGGATGAGGGAACAGAGAGCACTGTTAGCAAGTTTGTTGATGACACAAAACTGGGTGGAGTGGCTGACACACCAGAAGGTTGTGCTGCCATACAGTGAGACTTAGACAGTCTGGAGAGATGGGCAGGGACAAATTGAATGAAATTCAACAAGAGTCTTGCACCTGGGAAAGAACAACCCCATGTATCAGTATAGGCTGGGGACTGACCTGTTGGAGATCAGTGAAGGGGAAATGGACTTGGGGGTCTTAGTACATAGAAGGACGACTATGAGCCAGAAATATGCTCTTGTGGCCAAGAAAGTCAGTGGTATCCTTGGGTGTATTAGAAGGGGTGTGGTCAGTAGGTCAAGAGATATTCTTCTCCCCTTCTACTCTGATCTGGTGAGTCTGCATCTGGAATATTATGTCCAATTCTGGAGTCCTCAGTTCAAGAAGGACAGAACCAGAACAACAAAAATTATTAATGGAGTGGAAGACCTTCCTTACGAGGAGAGACTGAGGGAGCTGGAGCTCTTTAGTTTGGGGAGGACACTGAGGAGTGATCTCATTACTGATTGTAAATATGTGAAGTAAAGGGTGAGCACCAAGAGGATGGAGTTAGGCTCCTTTCAGTGATGTCCAGTAACAGGACAAGGGGCAATGGGTGGAAGCTGAGGTGTAGGAAGTTCCATGTAAATGCGAGGAAAAAAAATTTCACTGTGAGGGAACACTGGAACAGGCTGTGCAGTGAGGTTGTAGAGTCTCCATCTCTGGAGATACTCAAAACCCACCTGGATGCATTCCAGTGTGACCTGGTATAGGTGATCCTGCTCTGGCAGGGGCGTTGGACTAGATCTTTTGAGGTCCCCTCTGACCTCTAACATTCCATGATTCTGTGAAAAGACCTGGAATAAGTAGTTAGCTTTTGTGAGGAATTATATTTTACCCTTTTATTCCAAAACTTTGCAGAATCAGGTAAATTTTATATTAGGGTAGTGAAATTTTGTATTAGGGTAGTGAAATTATTAGGCTAGTAAATTTTGCAGTAGTTTAGCAAAAAGAATCAAACTGAACTAGCAAAGTATAGGAGATGGAACCTCAGCTGAGTAGTAAGTTCATGAGTGTAGCAGTTTGGGCTGGGTGCCCTCTGCTACAAGGGGTGCTTCCTGTGTCCAGAAGTCCAGCCCAATGGATGGACACAGGAAATTAGGTATTTTATGCCATAATTCTCTGCACCACTATAAGATCCAGCATGGGGTCTGGCACTTCCTCTTTCTTCCCCTTGCTGTCACCCAGTAACTGGGGGAGATATCTCCTGGCTGTGGGTCTGGCCAGGCCCAAGGCCACGGGGGGATGGGTAGTCTCAGATCTGGTCAGCTGAGACTCACCTAGCTGGTGGGGGGAAGAAGGAGCCCTGGGGGTCCTGGGTGTACCCTCAGGTGGGGATGGGATGTTCCTCAGTTTACTTTGGGATCTCGTTTGTCACTGTGCTTCTGGCTCTCTGTACACACTCACCACTTTCCATTTAAACTTTCCATCACTTTTGCAATCCGTTTGTCTGAGTCGTTATTTCTGCCCGTGGTGGGGAGGGGGTCTGCCCCAACCCGTTACAATGAGTCTAAACTTAGAGTTTAACTACTGACATTACTGCTGAAGATTCCAAACAGGGAGCAGTTATGTTTATCCTATCCTATTGAATACTTAAAATATTTTCTATTGATTTTCAAACAGTTGTCTTTTATACCCTTTAACAGATTTAATAGAATTGAAAAGACCTCTCTTCTGTTCATGTTGAGCTCTGATTGTAGGAACAGCAGAATCTTCAATCTGTAATGGAGTTGTTTTCTCGTGGAACAAGCCAAAAACCAAAAAGGTTTATTAATTATCTTAAGTATATTCCCAGCTTTGAAAAATGAGTCTTTCTGACCTTCATTAGACCAAGAAATCACTCCAAATTTTTAACCCAAACCCTCTTCAAATATTCTGAAACAAAATTACTGCACATGCTGTATAATTCCATATGTGTTTTTCTCAGTCTTAATTAATTGGCTGGGATATGAGTCTGGTAGACCAGACTATTGATGATAATGAAAATAAAATCATAGGTATTTCTGCGGAGCAGTTTTGCTTTGAGTATCAGAGCAGACTATGCTTAATGGAGAGGCTTGGTCTTACTCCTTCTTAAGCAGGGATTTGAGGTGGCCTTGGAATGATTCAGTGGTCAGATGTCATTGTGCACATACTGCTTTCAAGTTAGGTTGGTGATTTTGAGTATTTTAACTTGTATAAAAATTTCTGTCTGAAACTGAAGAAATTTGCAGTTCCTTTAGGAAGATTGTTTAAGATCTGCTTAGTCTTAATAAATATAGGATCAATTTCCGATAATGTTGGATCATCACTGGAGGTGTTTAGAAGGAGGCTTGATAGGGTGCCTGGTTGCATGGTTTAATTGATTAGGTGGTGTTGGATGATGGGTTGGACGTGCTGATCTTGAAGGTCTCTTCCAACCTGGTCTGGTCCTATTCTATTCTATTCTATTCTATTCTATTCTATTCTATTCTATTCTATTCTATTCTATTCTATTCTATTCTATTCTATTCTATTCTATTCTATTCTATTCTATTCTATTCTCTCAAGTACTTTTTTTGTTCCCCTGAACATAAGACAACAATGATTTTCCTAGAGGTTTTTGCCATCTTTCATTTCAGGTGTGATTAGAAACACAAAACCTAAACCATATGGTTCTAAAGCCTTTAATTATAGCCAGTGGTAGAAGTAATCCCTATAATTGCCTGCATGGGGATGCTACTTTTATAATGCATCCTAATTGCTCCTTTTGGTCATTGATTGATATTTTCAAGACAAATTTGAATTATGAAATAAACTACCTTTCTCTGACATTTCAAATAATTCATTTTTTCCCCAGGTCAGGATTATAGATTCAAATAAAGCTCTTTTTGCTCTGTTTAATACTATGCTAAATTATTCCACAGGTGAAAGTTGGCGACAAGGAAGTAGATGTTTTGAGTACGTTTAGACTGTACATAACTACAAAGCTACCTAATCCTGCTTTCACACCTGAAGTTAATGCAAAAACAGCAATTATTGATTTTACTGTTACTGTGAAAGGACTTGAGAATCAGTTACTGAGAAGAGTAATCCTTACTGAAAAACAGGTAACCCAGCAGGATACACAAGCTGTAGTGATACTTTTTAATTATTTATCAATGCAACTGGTTTTAGTGTGTAGGGAAAAACAAAAGTACAAATGGAAAAAAAACCATCAGTGATATTCTAGGTTTTTTTCCAGATCCAGTATAGAAATGTCCAAATATCAAAAATACACCTAGAGTATCTTCTAAATATGACTGTCAGCATGAAACAAACAGTTAAACATAAGCATTTGGCATCAATAAGATACTGAAAAAAACACTGTTAAAAGACCAACAAACAAGAAAACTCCATGAAAGCAGCAAAACGAAACAGCATGAGATTTAGCGCATCTAAGTGCTGGGTTCTACACATGGCCACAACAACCTCATGCGGTGCTACAGGCTGGGGTCAGAGTGGCTGGACGGTCACCAGGTGGAAAGAGACCTGGGGGTACTGCCTGACAGCTGGCTGAACGTGAGCCAGTAGTGTGCCCAGGCAGCCAAGAGGGCCAATGGCATTCTGGCCTGTATCAGGAACAGTGTGGCCAGCAGGAGCAGGGAAGTCAATCTGCCCCTGTACACTGCACTGGTTAGGCTACACCTTGAGTACTGTGTCCACTTCTGAGTCCCTCAGTTTAGGAAAGATGTTGACTTGCTGGAACACGTCCAGAGAAGGGCAACAAAGCTGGTGAGGGGTTTGGAGTACAAGCCCTATGAGGAGAGGCTGAGGGAGCTGTGGTTGCTTAGCCTGGAGAAGAGGAGGCTCAGGGGAGACCTTATTGCTGTCTACAACTACCTGAAGGCAGGTTGTAGCCAGGTGGGGGTTGGTCTCTTCTCCCAGGCAACCACCACCAGAACAAGAGGACACAGTCTCAGGCTGCACCAGGGGATGTTTAGGCTGGATGTTAGGAAGAAGTTCTTCACAGAAAGAGTGATTGGCCATTGGAATGTGCTGCCCAGGGAGGTGGTGGAATCACCATCACAAAAGATGTTTAGGAAGAGACTGGTTGGGGTGCTTGGTGCCATGGTTTAGTTGATTAGATAGTGTTGAATGATAGGCTGGACTTGATGATCTCAAAGGTCTCTTCCAACCTGGTAAATTCCATTCAGTACAATACAATTCAATTCAATTCAGTCCCATTCCATTCCATTCCTTTAAAAAAAAAAAAAAAAAAAAACAAAAAACAAAAAAAAAACACCAACCCAAAACAACATTATAAAACCACATTTTACATACCTGATAAAGTAGAATGCACATTTCATGACTGAATCAAACTCTTCACCTATGTCTTCTATCACATTTCATGAAGTTCAAAAATCAGCAACTGAATTTTAAGCATTACAGTCCATAAAGTATCATGTCTTTTTCTTTTTCTTTATTTTATGTTTTTCAATTACAGGAACTAGAAGCAGAACGGATTAAACTCATGGAAGATGTAACTTTCAATAAGAGGAAAATGAAAGAACTGGAAGACAACCTTCTGTATAAACTAAGTGCAACCAAAGGTTCTGTATCAAAGGATTAAGTAGATCTGAGAGATGAAACTGATTCATATTAGACCATTTCCATACAGAAACTGATTTATCCATCCAAGATACAATAAGAGAATATCCAATGGCAGAAATTTGAAGTATGGTGATTTACCAAAGTAAGAGGGATTTGGTGGATTATATACACCATATATCATCATACACAATCCTAGACACTAAGCATTTTTAACACCTAAACAAGTGTTGTGAAAGAAATTGAATAATTTTCTTGAGAGCTTTCTGTCCCTCCCATAAGAAAATGTACCTGATGATGAGCAAATCCCTCACCTACTCAAAATGCAAAATAAAATAGGATAGCTTAAATGGTGTTGAAAGTATTCTGCACTATATTAGGAGACTGCACGTTAAGTTACTGTCTCTGGTGGAAAAAAGTGGCAACTTCCAGCAAATTGATCAGTAAGTACTTGAGATGCTGAAATGCTGTTGTGTGACCATTGCCTTCAGGACCTTAAGTCTTTTTGATTGGGTGTCCAAACCAACAGACTTTCAAATAATTGAAGTACTGTATATAAATATGCATGATATGTGTATAAGAAAGTTGACTTCTCTAGTACATGCTGTAAAGTTGTTGGTATCGGTATATTCATATGTAGGTTGAATACTTTTCTTTAGCATGTTGAACATTGTAAGAATTTTTAGTGTTACATATCCTATTTAGTCTCCATTTTAAAAGCTTTCTCAAATTCAGTATAGAATTTCTCTTTGTTAGAAATAATTCCTGTAATTTGGCTTTTTGATTTTTACATGTATGAAGTGAAAAAGCTGTTATGAAAATGTCCTAAACATCCAATATTTTACTTTTTAGGTTCACTAGTAGATGATGAATCCTTGATTGGTGTTCTCCAGACCACTAAGCAAACAGCTGCTGAAGTAGCTGTAAAGTTGTCTGTGGCAGCAGAAACTGAAGTGAAGATTAACACTGCTCAGGAGGAGTATCGACCTGCTGCTACACGTGGAAGCATTCTTTATTTTCTTATTACAGAAATGAGCATGGTCAATAATATGTATCAAACTTCACTGGCTCAGTTTCTGAAGTTATTTGATCAATCCATGGTTAGGTGGGAAGACACAGATTTTTCTACTATGCAGATATTTGTCTCTCTTATGCATTTACTATAATTAAAATGCTTTCTTTGTCCTTTGTTTTATGATTCAGATCTAAGAAGTCTCCTTTACCTCAGCAAAGAATCAGAAATATTATTGAGTATCTTACCTTTGAAACTTACTCATATTCTGTTAGAGGCTTCCATGAAAACCACAAGTTCCTCTTTACCCTCCTCCTGACATTAAAAATTGATCTTGAGAGAGGACATGTGAAAACCACGGAGTTCCATACACTTAGTAGAGGTAAGTTAAAAAAAAAATATAATTACATAGTAGGAAGATGAGAGATAACAGAAATAAAATGAAAAAGGAGAAGTTCAGAGTGGGTATAAGGGGAATATTTTTTGTTATGAGGACAGACAACAATTAGGACAGGCTGTCTAAAAAGGTTTTGCAGTCTCCATCCTTGGAGGTTTTCAAGACCAGACAGCATAAACATCCAATTTTATGTCATAGCCAACCCTGCTTTGAACAGGTTGGACTAGAGACCTCTTGAAGTCCCTTCTAGACTAAATTATCCTATGATTTTTAAAAAAAATAAATGCTAGGTACAGAAGAGTGCAATTAGTATACCCCAGTGAAGATTACAGAGGCCAGAAAAACATAATTTCAAAAGAACTATCAAATATATCTTGATGCTTAAAGTCATATTTATTCCATCAGAACATTTTTGTCTACAGGAGGTGCAGCACTGGATCTACAAGCTTGCCCCCCCAAACCATTCCGCTGGATTCTTGATATTATGTGGCTAAACCTAGTGGAATTGAGCAAACTTCCACAGTTTGAAGAAATTTTGAATCAGGTGATAGATATGATGAACTAGCTATAAAAAATAGCATTTATTTTATTGAAATGTACATGAATTTATATGCACATACGTTTGTGACATGTTTATCAGCTATTTTATTTACTTTGGTACAGTTACATTACTTTTTTTAGTGTCCTAATCACTCCATGTCAATCAGGCTGATAGCAGGGACAGCATTGGTCAGCCAAGTCCGTTTTGTGATGGCATTTAGTGCCCTGAATAGTAACAGATTTAAACTACACGCAGTATCTAGAAGTGGTCCTGCCTGTTTCCAAACTCTATATCGAAGCATTAGTTCATTTCCTCCAGGTTTTGGTCTCTGGAGGTATCAAAACAGGATTTTTATAGACGACGGAGATTGGAGTCAATACAGCTGACCAATATGATCGAGTATTGTTCCTTTACTGTTCAAGTATTGCAGGCCTATGGTGCAGGCCTATGGTGCGAGTATAGCACAGTAAAGTAAAGCGTAGAAGAAGAAGAGAAAGGAAAGGCAGAAGTGCGTAGCAAGGGAACTTCTACAACTTATATAAACTCGGAGTGCCTTGTTGGCATAGCTTCATTGGTTCCCTATGAGTGACCACACATCGCACTATTACAGATTATTGATCCAACTACTAACGACACGCAAGGTTTGTTGATGCAGGTGCATGTCCTGTTGTTCCAAGATAACTTTCTATGTTTATAACTACCAGTGTCCTGTTTTAGTTACATGCTGCAGGCACAGCGCTGTTTTGCTACACTGCTAGCTGGCTCTGCGCTTATGCTGAGCATGGCCTACCACCATGTCAGGCTCTAGGCCTGCACTGCCAGATTGCTCACACTGCTCGCTGCTGGCATTGCCACAGATTTTAAATTAGGAAAGTGTTGGAGGAATTCCAGTTAGGTTTCACTCTGGACTGTTTAGGACACTGGATCCCAAAATGCATGCTGTTGCACAATTGTTAACATTATTTAAGTTTGTTATGGGGCTATGAGTGGCATATTTTCCTTTTAATTTGTAGATGGTAATGGTTTTGTTATGAGGCTTTTCTAGAAGTGATGAAAACAACATTTTGGACTCCAAAACACTTAGGCAACTACATAACAACAAAACACCTCTTTATTTATCTAACCTGTTAGCACTAACTTAAAACTTCCAGATATTCTAAAGTTCAAAAGTAATAGGTAGAGATGGAGTATTGGATGGTGCCAACTGGGACATACATTTTACAAATGCAAATAAGGAAAGAATATCTCTTTTGTATTTATTTGCATCCACTGATATAACTCTATCAATATTCATTGAAGTATACACAAAAAATCATTTAAAGTAAGAAAAAAAGCTTGAAAATGGTATGCCCAGGTTGTCTGTGTTTTACTTCTTTCCAGTTACAATTGTTTTTCTCTTCTAAAAATTAAGTTCTCCGGTCCCAGATGCTAAACTTAAATTAATGAAGATCTATCCCTCTTTAAACATTTAAGATAACTCTGTTCGTTTTTGCACTTACTACTTCAGGATTACATTCTCTATTACGTGAGAGATGGTACAAAGAAAAATATAATGAAAGCTTAATGATTTTAGTGAGTCAACTAAATCCTTTTAGATCAGTAACATATCTCTGTCTGTGGCCTAGCTTTGAGACAATATCTCCTCTGAATACTCCCCTAACATGTGCTCAGGTTTGATTTTAGTTAATGTGGAACTGAGCATTTTGATTATGAAATTGTGTGGTTTTTTTTTTCCGTTATATTTTTATTATAGTTCAGAAAGGGACAACTGATGTTTATGCATCACTCTAAATGAGTTTCGTTATAGGAAATACACAGTTGGAAGAGTTCCCTGTGTGTTTATTTCTCACTCCTCTCCCAGTCCGTTCATGGAGTAGATCAGTTGACTGGACAGCACGCCTTGGCTTATAATAGGCTTATGGAACTGTAGTTCAAAACATAACTGCTCCTTGTAGTAGTTGACTTTTCTCGGTCATTGCATTAAAGGCACAACTCATAGCAATTTTTGCTATGTTCTGTGCTCAAGTAGCCCTTGTTGTATAAGGCCATGGGTTCTAAAAATTATCTAAATAATAATTATATTTGTGGTCAGACTTATTCTTTCTCAAGTTGAAAGTTTATTGGAGTTTGTTATTTTTAAATTGTGATTCATTAGCTGTCTGGATTGCACTGGGACAGATTTTTCTGTTCTTCTTAGTACTTTGTGATTAGAAGGAATAAATTAATCACAGTATGTATACAATCCTTCTGTTATTTACTGCTTTTTCTTCGGTAACTGCCTGAATTTGGGCAGGGAACAGATCAGTTTAAGAGTTTGCAACATCTTAATAGCAATTCATATGGCATATGTCTTAAACACTAGAGGCTTAATGTTACTTGTAATAAATCCTGATATAATAACAGACTCTCATTACAACATAAAGTTACAAGAAGCTTTTACTGCAAATGAAATGTGTGTGTTAATGTAATAAATTTAGATAGCCTGTAATGAAAAGGGATGGAAAAGTTGGTTTGACAAGGATGCTCCTGAGGAAGAAATTATTCCTGATGGATATAATGAGTCACTCGATACCTTTCGCAAGCTTTTACTTATCAGGTGAGCACCTTCAGATATTTCAGACATACATGGTTGCATCACATGTCTCAGTCTATCAGTATGCCATTATCATAACACTGTGATTTTAATTAATTTCTGGGTAAAATGAAGTATGATTTAGTTTACTTACATGAAATATGATATAATTCACTCACTTCAGAGCTGTCCTCTGAAGAGTCTAAAAATTGTTTTCTAGAAAATATTTTATATAGCTTTGCTTTTATGTTACGACAAACAGAAACTGAGAACTGTATTGCAGATTTGTCTAAAATGCCACTGAAAAAGTACAATCACTCAGTTCTCAAAATATTGAGGTTTAAAACATTTCTTTTCAGTGAACTACTTTTAAATAACTTTAAATTAGTATTAAAAACAAAGAGAAAATGCAAAAGCCCCATGTGAAAAGTGTGCTATAAGTTATTTGATTGGATCAGCTAAGATCTCTGTGGCAGGCCTTGGGATAGAAAGGATTTTCCTAAAGCAGCAATCAGCTGCTACATTCATTGTATACTTTCCAACAAGTAAATCAGACACTTAAACACCAACAACATTTGTTACTTGACAATGATTTGGTTGTGGAGCAGATTCAACCTGTACAGTAAAAACAGCCAGAATTTCATGGAAGAAGTATTGTCTTGTTACATTCTATACAACTGGAAGGAGGAGGGGGCATCCAAGTCCTAAGCCTTTAAGTAATAGGCCTATAAATGGAAGTTTTGAAAAGTCATCTATTTTATAAAAAAAAAAAAGTAGTTGGTTGGTTGGCTGCTTCTTTTCCCAGGGGAAAAAGAAAGACTCATCCCCAACAGAAATGCAATCCAGTGCAGAAGACTTGTCTGTGCCCTGAAAGACTAACACACTCCCATGAAACTTTTGTAGAATTTTACTAAAGGATAAAACCAGGCTTGCATTTCCCTATTTGTGTTCTTGGGTACAAAACCTGTGTTTAAAATGAAGAGTGTTCCAACCTGATGATGGCATCCAGAACAGAAAATTCCAGTGTAAATAGTTCACTGAAGGCAAAATTCTTAACAACTGGCAAGTACTGAACAGTGATAAGTGGAGGGAAGACTACAGCTCTCTCTCTCTTTCTCTCTCTCTCTCTCTCTGTATATGTCTTGAAGTAAAACTCTATTTGATAAAAATAGAATTTCTGATTTAAGTCTCTCTTTGCAACAGTAAGAGTTAGTGAGTTTGTATCTTAGTCTATATTTTCATTTCTAGGTCTTGGTGTCCAGACCGAACACTTTCCCAAGCCAGGAAATATATTGCCCATTCCCTGGATGAGAAATATACAGAACCTGTTATTTTGAATTTGCAAAAAACTTGGGAGGAGAGTGACACAAGAACACCTCTCATCTGTTTCTTGTCTATGGGATCTGACCCAACTATTCAGATTGATTCCTTGGCTAGGAAACTTAAACTGGGTATGAAAGTTCATTGTCATATATTCAGGATACAGAAGGGTAATGTAAATCATTTCAGAGGTGTTTTTTGGTCCTGAAAAGCATTTCTTAAGTTTTGTTGCACTGTTTATTCCTGAACCATCATTTCAGAGGTAAAACAATATTTTAAATAGAAGATTATATGCTGAGAGTCATTCTGTGATGTTAGACAGTGCAGCCTTATTTTTATAATCCATGATCACCCTTCCCAGTGGTGATACTTTTTAATTCCTATCTGTAAGACAATATTTACCTTCCCCCCTCCCTTTTTTAATTCTGTCACAATAACAATATTAATTTCAGCTTATAACAGCGACTAATGCAAAGATCTGCAAGATTACTTTTACAAGTATGTTTGTAATTAAAAATAACACCAGAATCTGCTTTTGTATATTCTGGACTTCAGGTCTACAGTGTATGGACATTTTTAAAAAAAAGTGCATAAAAACTGAGCAGCAGATACTTATATTCATTATTTGAGTCATTAATATGTTCACAGATGCTATTTTGTTATCATGCATTGTGCTCATTTATGTGGCTTCATTATCTATGCTCAAAAATCTGGGATTATGTTTCAAATGCTGTGGCTTCATTAAAATTTGGCACAAATTCTCACTGACAATATCATTTGTCAGTCTTTCACTTCTACAAACACTGTAAATATTGCGGATGATTATATTTAATGTTATTTACAGAGTTTCAGTGCTGAGACAATTTATATATAATAGTATAATATGGTGAAGGAATTCTACTTTCACAAGTATCTTTGCCAAAAAAGAATGTGCTTGCTTTTGTCACATTTATATCACTTTGTTTTTTTTAAACTGGATTGGAATTTTTACGTTTTCTCAACAATACAAGTTCATTAATCATGTGTTGCTAAATGTGTTGTAGAATGTAGGACCATCTCTATGGGTCAAGGACAAGAAGTTCACGCTCGCAAATTCATACAGATGTCAATGGAACAGGTGGGGAAACTGCAATATGTGTTTGTTTTAATAACATTTTTCACTTGTTTTTTTTTACAATGTAATCTTCAGTATTTTGCATTTCTGCCTTCCTGTCAAGCATAAAGGGAGGTTGTAGCCAGGTGGGGGTTGGTCTCTTCTCCCAGGCAACCAGCACAAGAACAAGAGGACACAGTCTCAGGCTGCACCAGGGGAAGTTTAGACTGGATGTTAGGAAGAAGTTCTTCACAGACAGAGTGATTGGCCATTGGAATGGGCTGCCCAGGGAGGTGGTGGAGTCACCATCACTGGAGGTGTTTAGGAAGAGACTGGATGAAGTGCTTGTTGCCATGGTTTAGTTGATTAGATAGTGTTGGATGATAGGTTGGACTTGATGATCTCAAAGGTCTTTTCCAACCTGGTCTGGTCTGGTCTGCTCTGGTCTATTCTATTCTATTCTATTCTATTCTATTCTATTCTATTCTATTCTATTCTATTCTATTCTATTCTATTCTATTCTATTCTATTCTATTCTATTCTATTCTATGCTGTGTTATTCTGTTCTATTCTATTCTATGCTATTCTATTCTAAAGGAGGAGTACAGCATCACTTGTTATACTCACTCGAAGAAAACTGAACTCTTTGATTGCTCTTTGTTCATGGAGGAACCCACAAACCAGACAGCAACAGCTACTCAAAAATCTGAATTTATTGTAGTCAAAATTACTCAGCAATCCTTCTAAGTTAATTAAATAACAAGTTAGGATGTCAGTCAGTCAACCAATTAAGTTTTAACTATAAACTTTCAGGCATTTTCTTTCTAGAATGATGAACTAAAATGTGATTGTGCTTGCTCATAAAGGGAAAACCTCCCACTTCCCCATAGGAAGGAGTGAGGGCTCAGTCTGCAGAAGTATCCTTGGATGGGCATTCCATTCCAGGCAGAGAGGATCCAACTGCTAGGCTGCTAGGTGCTGTGAGGAGACGAACTCAAAATGGCTCTATAGCAGGACTCTGTACTCTAAAATGAGGATACAATAGGGTCAGTTCTAACTAGTTGAGGGGCTGAGCCCACACAAATACAGGGTCAGAGCCTGGGCACAGAGGTGCTGGTTAATGTTGGAGAGGCACCAAGCTTATCTTTATCAACCTCTAGCAATCCTCAGCCCTTTGTCACTTGTTTGTCACGCTTTTGTTTCTTTTGAAGTGGCTGTACCTGCCAGGCTACCCTATTACCTATTTGTTCACCAGAATATGCTTTCATATGTTCAGGGGGAGTATTCCTCAAAAGATAGGTAAAAATTTCAAGATAGAATCACTGAGATTTAAAATTGAACTCCTCAGAGTATTTGACAACTATTAGATTCCCTGGGTCTCTGGAAGCACAAATGGTGAAAAATGAGATCACAAGACAGAGCACTCTGCAAGGACAAATGTCCTTTTGAGACTGTTGCAGATTTGATGATCAAGATAGTTTCAGATTTCCATCTGAACTAAACAGCTATTTTGTCACTCTATTCTCTAATGTTTAATCATGATGAGATGAAGAAATGGTTCTTTAGACTTCTGCAGACTTCTGTCATCATATTCTGACTTCAGTTGTGAAGTACTTCAGAGCCTTTCCAAGACTTCCTGTCTTTCATACAGAGAAAAGAAAGGGTCCAACTGTATTGTAGAATTCCAACTGTATTATAGAGTCATTAAATAAATTGTCACAGACAGGACCTGTAAAGCTCGTCCAGTACAACCACTCCCCTGCTATGAGCAGGAACATCTTCAAGTAGATAATTTCCTGCTATCCATATGATATCTTCATTTGAGACAAAAAAGTAGTATCTTGTCAGATATTTATTCATTTGACTATAATACAGTTTGTTTTCTCTTTTTCTATTATGGACAAGTATATAATATTTGTGTTTAGCCTTTACTGCACACTTTCTAGACATTACTGCATAATCCAAGATTCTTAGCTGTGGAAATTCTCTATATTTTTTCTCCATAACCTCTCAAGTCCTACTAAATGCTGTGGCACCAGTAACTAGAATACAGATGTGTCCCACTTTGGAAAAAGAATTCTCTTTATAGATGATGTCATTTTTTGGATAAATACATATTTCATACTTCCTTGTGTCTAGAATGGTCACGTTCAACCTCCAGTTCATTGGAATACTGAAAACTGGAGAGTCTCTGCCTTTCTCCTGCCCTCAATTCAGGGCACAAGAATATTCAAAACAGCACTCCAATAGAGCTGCAAATAACAATTTCTGAAAGCAATGCCTTGGTAGTGTACATATTTTACGGAGAGAAGGATACGTGAACATCAGATTTAAAAGATCAAAATAGAATTAGTGACTATGAAGACAAATATCTGGGGCTTTTCTTACCTCAGGCCATGAGTATATAATATGGTTAAAACTGCTGTGCTCTGTTACAGGTAGATAATTTTCAGAAACTGAGCCTGGTTCATTTATAAATATGGCAAAACGATTTGAAATCTTCTTTTAAAAAAATGGATCCCTGTGAAACAAGGAAAAAACCTCCTTCACCTAGGTGTCCTTTTTCTTTTTTTTTTTTTGGGAGGGAGTTGTTATTTATTTTGGTTTGTTATTTGGTTTTGTGTGTTTTGGGTTTGGGTTTTTTTAACATCCATCAGTTCATCGTGGATATTTCAATCATTTTTTGTCACCAAATGTTATTTATTTCTTTTTAAATGAGCTAAGCCAAAATTGCCAAAATGAAATTACAAGCTGTAATGAAATCCACACATCACTGTTTAGAACTGATTAAATAATGCTCCATTTTAAATACCAGGCTTTTGATTCATCAGACTTCTAAAGTGAAGCTATGAAAGTTGATTGAATTTAAATTCATAAGCAGAAGTGCAATTTAAGAGTTGAACAAAATAAAAATTAGTATGTGGAGGTTGAATTTAATGCAAATACATTTATTGGAAATAAACTAATAGCAGTATAAAAATTTGAGTCTTGTTACCACCTCTTTACACTTTACATTCTGTTATTAACATTTTTTGTTTAAAGATAAATTCTTTAGAGTTCAGCTGTTAATTTTCCACTCACATCTGATGGCAGGATTGTTTAGCACTAGTGTTTGCTGGGAGATGACAGGAATTACTTCTTTTTGCCACTAGGTAGCACTGATAGTTTACTTAAAATACTAGCTCTAGCTATGTTATTTTCATTATGAGCAAAGGGTTACGACAATAACTTTTGCACTAACTCTTCCCATTTGCTTTAACTGTTACAATATCATATCATACAAATTATAATCCATATTTAGGAACAGACCCAAAGTAAAATTAAAAAAAAACAACAAACAAAAGCCTAAAACCCCACAACAACAACAAAAAAACACCCCAATTCATACAGAAACAAATTTTATTCTAATATAGAAAGTTGATTTTAGCATTATGAATAATAACTTGTTCTAAATTTTATATGGTAATAGTCAATATTCTTGTTTAGGGAGGCTGGGTGTTACTTCAGAATTGTCATCTTGGATTGGATTTCATGGATGAACTAATGGAGACCCTTCTGAATGCTGAGATAAAGGATGAGACATTTCGAGTTTGGATAACTACTGAGCCACATCCTAAATTCCCAATTACATTGCTACAGGTTTGTTCAAATATTTAATTGAGGTACCTCATACCATCAAAGTTATTTAAGATGTAAATGGAAGCAAAATAAATAGGAAAACAAATCCAAACCCAAGAAAAAATTAATTTACCTTAGAATGCAAATATCATTTTAAGCAGGAAATTTACTTACTAGTAACTGGATGTTCTCAAAGATGCATTGTGTTTGTAATTTACACTAATTCTATACACAGTAACATTTGAGTGAAAGCTACGAGGCTTTACTTTTATCCCTTTTTGCTCAACCAGATGCCTTGTGAACAGATTATTGCTCTCAACTGCTTGTAGATTCCTCCAGATTTCCCTGTCTGAAATACGGGATAAAGTGTACAGAACACATATAAACAACATATCTCAAAGAACATAGTCTACCAAGAAGTAACCTTATTTTTCTTGGATAAACTATAAATGGTTGTTCTGTACATCTCAGAGAGACATTTACCATTAATATCAGGAAAATCGCCTGAACTCTTACAAAGTGCAATTAAGTCACTTAGGATGGTTCCCAGCATTCCTGCAGTGGGTCATGATGCTAATTAATGTCTCCTGTAATGTCTATATGTTGACACTTCTGTGTTCACAGACCCCTTTCCTCTTAGTAACAGTGGGAGTCTTCTTAGTGGTTCTCATTCTCTCTATAAAAGTAGATACCATACCTGATATTTGGATGTAAATGGGGGAAAGGTTTTCTTGAATGAATCTAGGAGACCATCTTTGGTAAGAAATGTATTTAACTGTGGAAAAACACTCCTTAAAAATAACTGAACTTCTTTACCATAAACATGGAGATAGTGAAACTGCCAGATGAATTATATATTTATGATGGTCTTTTATTAAAAGTCTCTCAGAAGTAGAAGCAGCTCAGAGCTTTGCTTGCATTCAGCCCATGGGGAGCCTCGTAATTACTATCCTTTCAATGCATGCTACCTGCCATGTTACCCAAATCAGCCAGACAAATACTGATGGAGGAGCAAAGTATTCAGTTTTTATTTAGGTTCCTTCAGCATTTATAATTGTATCATAGAACAGAGATTCTGGGAAAGCCAATCTGTCTAACATATTCAGTTGTGCCCCATGAACATTACCCAGCACTGGAATGGAATTGTCCATAGGGGTAAGTAGTTACAAGATTCTCTGGCATGAAAACCTTTGCTAGCTAACGCTCCTCAGAAAACTTGCAGGCATCATTTGACAATTGAAATTTTATAGCATCTCAGCCAATTTCCATGAAAATAAGGGGCTATATTCTGCGGGACTGTGGCAGTTTACTGCCACAAGTGTGAGTTCCATGCCTGCTGACCAGAGTGCCCAGGAATACTCTCAAATGAATCTAATTTACTGCTGCAGGCAGAGCCAGAGAGTCAAGGGTAGCTGCTGTGAACATAAAGATGTCATCTGAGGAGGTGACATTTCTTTTTATTTCCTGTGAAATCCTGGGGTGTGACAGAGTTCTTGTCTGGATAGTTCTCTTTTATGATTCAAACACTGAATCAGGGAAAGAGTACCGTATGATGCCTTTTGAGAAGCAAGTCAAATGTTTCCAGGTTGTCAATGGAAATACTTAAATAAATGGACAAGTGTTGGTGGTGGTTCTGAACAACATAACTGGAGGTCTACATTCAGAGTATTTTGGGGCCTAATCTTAGTGTCATGCTTTTATGCAGTTTATAGTATTGCTGCATATCAACTTTTTCTCACCAGTGCTTCACCAATTTACATTTGGTTTTTTAACTAATAGACATTTTTTAATGTTGCCATATTTGTTTCAGTAAACAAATCTAATTCCTTTATCTCTTTCATGTGACAGATTGCTATAAAGTTCACAAATGAACCTCCCCAAGGTATACGTGCTGGACTGAAAAGAACATTTTCTGCAATTAATCAGGATCTGTTAGATGTTAGCAATATGCCTGTGTGGAAACCTTTGCTTTACACTGTAGCCTTCCTGCATTCTACAGTTCAGGTATTTCTTATGAGGCTTGCAAATAAGGTTATAATAGGTTATAAGGTTATAAATGGAGTCACTTTAATAGAGGTTCCTGAAAGTACACATTCTGATGTTTATTGGAGTATCATGTTGCAGGGCAGATGTTTTAATTTCTATGATCTATATTTCAGAGTTCCTTATTCTCATAATTGCTTTTAAAAATGTACACAATTATACTCAATTTTCATTCTATGGTCTTTTCCTAAGATCAGTTTTAAGATCACATTAATTACCAATTCTGAGCTTTCTGTATACACTTTATTTTCATCAAGGATCTTATAAACATAAATTTCTGTATACTGCCTCACAATTATACTGTTCTTCTTATGGAACTAGACCTAAGCTTGTTCATCCATCAGTACTTTCAAAAACTGTTACAACTATTCAGCTGTTCAGAAAATGTATTTATAGATTGCCAGTCAGCAGACAATATATATGTTGTCCCTCCTTTAAACTGACCAATTCCTAGTATCTTTGGTGACAAGATTGCTATGATAAATATAGCTTAAGATGTAATTCAGGGGTTTTAGCAGAAAATCATTATACCCTTCTGCAAGGTATTCCCCATGCAGTGCTACAGGCTGGGGTCAGAGTGGCTGGAGAGCGGCCAGGTAGAGAGGGACCTGGGGGTACTGGTTGACAGCTGGCTGAACATGAGCCTGCAGTGTGCCCAGGCAGCCAAGAGGGCCAATGGCATCCTGGCCTGCATCAAGAACAGTGTGGCCAGCAGGAGCAGGGAGGTCATTCTGCCCCTGTACATTGCACTGGTTAGGCCACACCTTGAGTCCTGTGTCTAGTTCTGGGCCACTCAGTTTAGGAAAGATGTTGACTTGTTGGAACGAGTCCAGATAAGGGCAACGAAGTTGGTGAGGGGTTTGGAACACAAGCCCTATGAGGAGAGGCTGAGGGAGCTGGGGTTGCTTAGCCTGGAGAAGAGGAGAATCAGGGGAGACCTTCTTGCTCTCTACAACTACCTGAAGGGAGGTTGTAGCCAGGTGGGGGTTGGTCTCTTCTCCCAGGCAACCAGCACCAGAACAAGAGGACACAGTCTCAGGCTGCACCAGGGGAAGTTTAGGCTGGATGTTAGGAAGAAGTTCTTCACAGAAAGAGTGATTGGCCATTGGAATGTGCTGCCCAGGGAGGTGGTGGAGTCACCATCACTGGAAGTGTTTAGGAAGTGACTGGATGGGGTGCTTGGTGCTGTGGTTTAGTTGATTAGATGGTGTTGGATGATAAGTTGGACACGATGATCTTGAAGGTCTCTTCCAACCTGGTCTGGTCTATTCTATTCTATTCTATTCTATTCTATTCTATTCTATTCTATTCTATTCTATTCTATTCTATTCTTTGTTTTAGCCACCTCAGTTACATTACTTGATTTTTCTCAGAATGCAAACCAAATTAATCCAAGAATTTAAGAATTAAATTGCTGAGTAATGCAAACATTTATTAAAATAATAAACTGCATAATACTGACATTCTAAAATTAACTATGTGGTAAAATAATTAAGTTTAAATTACCAGGTCAGCAATGACTGACAATCTTTGAAAGGTACTTCAGCTACGATATCTGAAAAGAGCTAGAACTAGAAAAAAAAAACCACCAAAAACCAAAACAAAAAACAGCTTCCCCCCCCAAAAAAACTCAAGTATTGTTTATAAGCAGATAATAGAATAATAGAATAAACCAGGTTGGAAGGGACCTTCAAGATCATTGCGTCCAACCTATCAACCAATCCAACCCACCTAATCAACTAAACCATGGCAGCAAGCACCCCATCCAGTCTCTTCCTGAACGCCTCCAGTGATAGTGACTCCACCACCTCCCCAGGCAGCACATTCCAATGGGCAATCACTCTCTCTGTATAGAACTTCTTCCTGACATCCAGCCTAAACCTCCCCTGGTGCAGCCTGAGACTGTGTCCTCTTGTTCTGGTGCTGGTTGCCTGGGAGAAGAGACCAACCCCCACCTGGCTACAACCTCCCTTCAGGTAGCTGTAGACAGCAAGAAGGTCTCCCCTGAGCCTCCTCTTCTCCAGGCTAAGCAACCCCAGCTCCCTCAGCCTCTCCTCATAGGGCTTGTGCTCCAAACCTCTCACCAGCTTTGTCGCCCTTCTCTGGACACAATCCAGCAAGTTAACATCTTTCCTAACTGAGGGGCCCAGAACTGGACACAGCACTCAAGGTGTGGCCTAACCAGTGCAGTGTACAGGGGGAGAATGACCTCCCTGCTCCTGCTGGCCACACTGTTCCTGATACGAAGTTGTTAGAAATCTGATAGTGTTAGATGTTTAAAATGGGCTGCAGATTAGATTCCATTGCTTATATATTTAACTGTTTTGCTATTGCTGCAAGTGTAACACTTTTGTTTTCAATTATGTATGCAATAATAAATATTGATAACATGGTGGTGGCAGCCTTATAATAAAGTCATGAATTTTGAAACAAGTATATTTATCCCCCATGATGTAACTTACGTGAGACATGGTGCTTTCCTACTCTAGATTCCTTCTCCCTTTCAATTCTTTGCTGCACTATTGTTATTGAACTTTAATAATGGCACAAAAATATGTGTTGTTTCATAAATGTATTTGGTTTTAATTGTATCCCTAAGGAACGCCGGAAGTTTGGGCCTTTGGGTTGGAATATTCCCTATGAATTTAACTCAGCAGATTTTACAGCCAGTGTTCAGTTTATACAAAATCACCTAGATGAATGTGACATCAAGAAGGTGAATACTCATATTTGCATACAGTATATTTGATTTCTTTGTACTGTATCTGGAATTGGGTTTTTCTTCATGTTAGTCTTTATTCATGGCTACAATTTCAGTGCGGCTTCTAACAGACAAAGTCTCAGACTCTCTGTGAGATAGTCAGGCTGAATTATTTTGTGTGATATCATCCACATAAAAATATGCAATTGTTGAGAACTTCAGAATTGGGTCTTGGTATTTTCAATACATTATCAGGTCATACGAGTAATGAGACGTATTTTTAATAGCAAGATCAAGCGCAACTTAAAATTATAGATCTGAGCTCAGAAATTACATTAGAAATAAAGTATTAGGTTTTTTTCTCCCAACTGATTATTTTGGCTTGCATTCTAGAGCATTTTGAGGTTTGGATGTTGCAAATTTAAACATTATAACTACAGTCTTTCATTTACTGCATCCAGGGGATATCATGGAATACAGTGCGCTACATGATTGGAGAAGTACAGTATGGAGGCCGAGTCACAGATGACTTCGATAAACGTCTTCTGAATTGTTTTGCAAGGGTAGGAGACCTTCAAAATACGGTTATTTGTCATTCCTAGTGGTAGCTGCAATACAGAAATCAAAATACCTTCTTTCTGCTGAACATGCACTTCTTCCATCAGTTTATAGGACTATTCAGAGTAAAACGCATTTTTCAAAACATTCTTTGGTACTGTGGTACTGAGATTCTTCCTCTGAATTTCTCTTTAGTGAGAAGCAGAAACTATTAAAACTACTTAGCTGGAATTCAAACTTAGAAGACATAACTCTTAATGATTTACTTATGTATCCAAGTAAAATTAGAATAGAATAGGATAGGATAGGATAGGATAGGATAGGATAGGATAGGATAGGATAGGATAGGATAGGATAGGATAGGATAGGATAGGATAGGATAGGATAGAATAGAATAGGATAGAATAGGATAGGTTAAAACAAGAACTCCATGAATAAAAATGAGATTTAAAAACTCTAAGTAGCAAAGTAATTGTGGTTTGGGTTTTGCCTCCATTTTTTCCACAGGTATGGTTTAATGAAAAGATGTTTGACAGCACTTTTTGTTTTTACACTGGATATAAAATTCCAGTGTGCAAAACCCTGGACCAGTATTTTGAATACATCCAGTCACTCCCTGCAATGGACAGTCCAAAGGTCTTTGGTCTTCATCCTAACGCTGATATTACGTGAGTAAAGCAGAGACCCTTTCTTCTAGTTTTGGAGATATATTCCTATGAAGTGTATTTTTCATAGGAAACATATTCATATGAATTTCACTACAAGCATGCTTTTAGATGCAACTGTAAGCCTTTGTTGCCATCAGTCTTCAGTTATTTAAATGAGGCTTTTCAACAGCGCCATGTACTAACTCTATTTAAAATTTTATCTTTTAAGTAATTCACTTTTTCATTCCAAATAACGTATGAAACAGCTTGGCTTTTATTTCCTTCCAATATTATGTGTCCTGTGAAAGGATATGAATCATCTTGTTGGTTTTTTTTATCACTGAAGTTCTTAATCATTCTGCCATAAATTATTGCATTTTCATTATGTCCACATTCATTATTTCTTAACATAGCTTTTTGTCATTTTAAACAAAACAAGTGTTATTCAAATGCCCAATTACTGTGGAAACCTAACAGTTTCTAACAGTTTTGGATAAAACTATAATTTCCTATAATATGTCAGCCTCAGATTTGAGGGGCTGATGCCATATTAAAACCTCAATATTCTAAGCATGCTGTGGGAATAGTGCAGTTTTATTGTCAACTCTGCCTAGCACCTAACATTTTAAATACATACTTCTGAAGAAAAGAATGCAAGAGTGATTCTGTTTCAAGTAATTCCCTGATACTTGCAAGACCTCCCTTCCAGAACTGATTAAAAAGGAGCCAAGATTTAACAGAGAACTAGACAAAGTCTTATAAAGGGAGACATACTTTAGATCCAAAATCTAATTTGCAGCAGGAAACTTGAGACTAACAGTGTTAAGGTAGCTTTAATGAGTAGGAATAGCTCTTCCATTTCTTTCTAATACTGTGTTTTTCTTCCACCTGGTATATCATCCCATTCCTGCTACTTTATCATTTTTTATGGCCATTTTCACAGAATCACAGGATGTTAGGGGCTGGAAGTGAACTTGAAAAAGCATCTGGTCCAACCCCCCTGCCAGAGCAGGATCACCTATATCGGATCACACAGGAACACATCCAGGAGGGTTTTGAATATCTCCAGAGAGGGAGACTCCACAACCCCCCTGGGCAGCCTGTTGCAGAGTTCCATCACCCTTGCAGTAAAAGAACTTTTCTTCATATGTTTACATGAGGAAAAATTTTGTAGGTATTTCTTTTAGAGTTTGGGTAAGATGTTTCACAGCTTCATGGGTGTTTTCCACATCTTATCACAGTCTTTATAGACATCTACGTAGGTACACTCTCTGAATTTCATGTTTGCCACACAGACCAAATGGATCATCCCTTATGGTACAGAAAGTCACAAATTCTCCTTAAAAATGGATCACACCATATGATACAGAAAGTCACAAATTCTCCTTAAAATATCCTATCAAATTATCTTGGAGTATGTGGAAGGCAAACTGCTAGAATTGGAACCCTGAGACAACCTGGTCCTCTCCATTTTACTATTACTCAGGACAAGAGAGATCTTTGTTCTCATGTGTTCAGTAGGACAGTTTTCTGCTTCAGCCAAAAGCTCAATCCATTTTTTCCAACTATAATACTTCACTAAATGTCAATATTTACATCTATTTAGGATTAATATCTGAAGTTATTGTAATTGGTTTTAACTTGCTATCTGAATCATAGGCCCTTCAAAGACAAAATAGTTTAAGAGGCACCTGAGAAGGCAATCTTCTGTCAACCCCTGTCTCCAGTTGGTCCCATACTGAAGCTTTACATCTAACTGAATTTTTGTGAAGTTATTGCAAGCTGTTATTAACCAACTGAAGACAGAGCAGAACTGAGTATCATTGTCATTGGTAATATAAGATTTTGAATGTCACATTAATATGGACTTGTAATTGCTGTTTTCTACACAAAGTTGAGGTAATGTTTCAATCTAACTGTATTTCTCTTAGTCTTAACTTCCACTATAGAAAATCTGTAATGTCACAGAATCCAGCTATCAAAATGTGATAGGGTGTTGAATCCAAAGTCTCTAAGAACATATTCTTAAGAATTTTTATTTTGGAGCAAAACAAAATCCATAGAAAATTCCAACTTTTTTACTTCTTATGACATAATATATATACATATATAATTATGTACAACAAAGTAATAGGAGGAGATTGGTGTCATATGAAGGTTGAAAAGTAAAACCAACCTGCAAAATTATGCTAGAGTCACTATAAAGGTATGTTCTGTATAAGTATCATGCTGTCTGTTCCTTATGTAGCTGATTCCATAAAGTAAAGGTATGCAATGCTTGCACTGGAATACCCACACATACACTACTATGTTTTCTCATTGCCTCTCATACCTCTATGCCACCAGATAGCATAATAAGAAGTACTCCTATTATCCTGCTTGTGTTGAAGGACTGACATAGTTTACTATCTTTTACCATCAAATGCCACAGGAATTTAATTCTTTTTTTTTTTTTTGGTATTGACTGAGAACATAAATTTACATTGGTGCTCCCCACACCATAGCATGGAACTTTCTTGTAAATCTAGTAGCTTTTATCATTAATCCTGATCACCTTAAAGCATTAATAAAGGGGCAGCTTGCAGTTATGCCTCAAATTTTTCTTTCTTCTGCAATCTACTGTTAGAAAGCAACTAAATGAGGAAAGTAGTCTTCCTTGTTACAATTTTATCTTTTTTTTTGTTTGTTTGGTTTTTGCTACTTCCTAGGAAATAGCTCCTAAGAAGTCCTTACCAGGCATAGACTTTTTTCATTCATAGAATCAATAAGGTTGGAAAAGACCTTAAAAATCACCAAGTGCAACCTGTCACCCAAGACCTCATGACTACTAAATACTGGCACCAAGTGCCACATCCAATCCCTTTTTGAACACCTCCAGGGACAGTGACTCCACCACCTCCCTGGGCAACACATTCCAATAGCAAATATCTCTCTCTCTGAAGAACTTTCTCCTCACCTCAAGCCTAAAATTCCCCTGGTACAGCTTGAGACTGTGTCCTCCTTTCCTCAGAATCCCTAAAAATCATGCAATAAGCTATTTTGCCACCTCACAATCACAGCTTGCAGCACTCCTTCCTAGCCTGAGGGAGAAAACAAGGAAATGTAAAACAGGGTGTGTAGATGCAAGTTCATGTTCTTTGCAGCCATGGAAAACCTAATGTTCATGACCAAGGTGTTATCTTTGTAGTGGACACAAAGGCAAGTCATTTCCTTTGGGAGCTTTGATTTTTAGCCTGTCATGATACAGCATGTTTTTTTTATCAACTTTCAAATCGTGTGTTCCACAAAGTATCATTTAACTATTAGAAAATCCTATGTAATTTATAACATATTTCTTGTTTTCTCAGATACCAAAGTAACACAGCAGCTGATGTTCTAGATACTATTACCAACATTCAGCCTAAAGAAAGTGGTGCAGGATCTGGAGAAACTCGTGAAGCCATTGTTTATCGTTTAGCTGAAGACATGTTAGAGAAACTTCCTCCAGATTACATACCTCATAAGGCAAGATAATCTTCATTGTTTTCTAACTGTTCTCTCTGCTGAGTTTTCACATGAGACATTCAAAAAAGGAAACTAGGCTGGGGTCAGAGTGGCTGGAGAGCAGCCAGGCAGAAAGGGACCTGGGGGTACTGGCTGATAGCTGGCTGAACATGAGCCAGCAGTGTGCCCAGGTAGCCAAGAAGGTCAATGGCATCCTGGCCTGCATCAGGAATAGTGTGGCCAGCAGGAGCAGGGAAGTCATCCTGCCCCTCAACTCAGCACTGGTTAGGCCATACCTTGAGTCCTGTGTCCAGTCCTGGGCCCCTCAGTTTAGGAAAGATATTGAGTTTCTGGAATGTGTCCAGAGAAGGGCAACAATGCTGGGGAGGGGTTTGGAGCACAAGCCCTGTGAGGAGAGGCTGAGTGAGCTGGGATTGCTTAGCCTACAGAAGAGGAGAATCAGGGGAGACCTTCTTGCTCTCTACAACTACCTGAAGGGAGGCTGTAGCCAGGTGGGGGTTGGTCTCTTCTCCCAGGCAACCAGCACCAGAACAAGAGGACACAGTCTCAGGCTGCACCAGGGGAAGTTTAGGCTGGATGTTAGGAAGAAGTTCTTCATAGAAAGTGTGATTTGCCATTGGAATGGGTTGTCCAGGGAGGTGGTGGAGTCACCATCACTGGAGGTGTTTAGGAAGAGACTGGATGGGGTGCTTGGTGCTGTGGTTTAGTTGATTAGATAGTGTTGGATCATAGGTTGGAGTTGATCTAGCAGAGTAGCAGAGTCAAGCAAAGAACCAACATTTTATTGCTGTCAGCATGAATCAGTATGAGGCTTTTTTATTTAAAATCAAAAGACCTAAGAACTGGTCCTGGAGATATGCATAGAGACTATTCTTTGGGGGATTGGGTGGGTGAAATCCAGTCCTGAACATTTGTGATAGCAGTCTCCTGTGCCTTCTGGATGAAGTGCTATGCCAGCAAAATCCTTAGTAATTGAGTAAAAAAATAATAAAATAAACCTGCACCACTTTTAAGGGGATCAATATTAGTCAAATAATGTGAAGTACAAGTGAACTGTTTACTTTTCTGAACCCAGATTAAGATACTGTGTATTACAACGTAACAGTTTTCCAGCAACTTAGATTTAAGTAAATTCCCTCTCCTGCCCTCCTGTATTTCAGGTAAAAGAGCGTTTAATCAAAATGGGACATCTTAACTCTATGAATATTTTCCTTCGGCAAGAAATTGACCGAATGCAAAAGGTGATCACGGTGGTCCGCAGCAGTTTGAATGACCTTAAATTAGCCATAGAAGGAACTATTGTTATGAGTGAGGCAAGTAAAGCAGATTTACCACACATGGAATATTGTACTTTAAACTATTACCTTGATAGCTTTAGTTAATATATTATGATGTCATTCCTTCAGAACCTGAGAGATGTCCTTGATAATATGTATGATGCTCGAATTCCTCAAGTATGGAAAAGAGTATCTTGGGATTCTTCAACGCTTGGATTCTGGTTTACTGAACTTTTGGAAAGAAATACTCAGTTCTCTACTTGGATATATGAAGGAAGACCAAATGTGTTTTGGATGACTGGATTCTTTAATCCACAAGGTAAGGGTACTGAAAGGGCTTGTGTAATGATGTAATCGTAATGTAATGGGGTTTACCACATAATTATTTTAATACTACATCAAGAAAAGATGCTTTCATCGCTGTCAGAGTATGTCATAGAAGATAAATAGGCTCAAAAAGAGATTCAGACAAAGTCATGGGAAGCAAGTCAAGTGGTGGCAATAAATATGACTGTCTATACTGAACTGTCAGGTTGGGAGGTTCCTAAGATTCAGATTACCGAAATCTGGAAAAACATAGAAGAGAGAGGATTTATCTGACATTTTAGCTGTTGTTATTTTATTTCACTAAGCATCTGCCTTCGTTTGATGTCAGAGACAGGATGCTTGTACAGATGGCTTTTTAGTTTGACACATAAATACAGGTTTTATATTAAAAGAAGGAAAACATGTCGTTAACAAACAAAATGCTTTATCTGGTTGACATATCAGTTGAGGGGAGACCTTATTGCTCTCTGCAACTATCTGAAAGGAGGTTGTAGTGAGGTGGGTATTGCTCTCTTCTCCCTAGTAACTTGTGCCAGGATGAGAGGAAATAACCTCAAGTTGCACCACGGGAGGTTTAGATTGGATATTAGAAGAAACTTGACTGAAAGGGTTATC